>NC_092186.1:14440000-15070000 GCF_043641665.1 Enoplosus armatus
GAGGCTTATAGACTCAATTTCCAGCAACTATCACAGACTTAAAGATAATCCCTTCTCTGTGAGACCTTTGGGAAACACTTTCCAGTCATGATTTCCACGGATAGACTCTGTGACAGTCGTGAAGTAGATAAACTGCTTTTTTAGATGCAAAATATATCAATGAACTGGCTTGTAACTCATTCACAAACTTATTCACATTCTCCCCAAGGGGGAACTGTCCAGTCACGATCAGACCAGTTCTACACATGCTGACCTGCATCACCTATAGGAAAGAAAAGTAATTGTAGTTTTCACAATTTGATCATTAGCCTATTATTTATTTCAGGAACCTAAATATACAGGAAAATGTAGATTTATACAGAACAAAAACAGTGGCAATCATGATATTTTAGAGCTCCCCCTCAAATGAGGCTTCCTGGGGAGCTCATGTCTCTTTCAGGGGAGCCGAGCTCAAACCCCCGTATTTCGAACCCTAGGTACCGTACTCCAACGTCGCCCATTCATTTAATTGTTCTTCAGCAATATAATAAAGTTTTCTGGTCGTTCCATTCGACTAGACTATATATTTGGGTGATGTCACTCAAATAAAAACTGCTTTTCAAGGCTCTGGAAAAGAAAATCTTCATGGTTTAAAAATTCGCAATACAAAGAGTAACAGTTGACCTTATTTGCAGTTCGAGGTGTTCTGTCAACAGTTTTTACAGACATCTCTTTTTATAATGGAGGTGTATGAGGAAAATTCTTTTTGGGCCACTGAGGATTTGTTTTTATTATTGCACTACTACAAGTGGCCACTGGGACAAATAGGCCGCCAGGCTGAGTAGCGGCACCCTATCTTATGTCTTATCTACATTTAAAACTTAAATAACTAAAATAAAAGCACTAAAGACAAAACTTAGTCAACCTAAAGTACATTGCAAGACTTCCTTTAATGTTTCCTTTGACCCTCCTTTGAACACCTGATTCCTTTTCTATAGAGTAGACAAAGAACAGTTACCACCACCACCCCTTCCCTCCAAAGTACCCTGGAATGACACCAAATACACTTTGAGCAGGGAGAACACTAAGGTCTTCCTTATTCAGCAGAAAATACGCTCTAGTGCACAAAACTATTAATTTTTTTTATGTTTAATATGTCAAATATAAAACCACAAGCACCACATACACCGCAAGCAGCAGCTACAGAACAAAGAAGAAATGAAACACTCATTGCTTGCAGGTGGCACTAGTGTCAAAATTGGAGCAGTTATTACTTTCCTCACCTGTAGATGACGCACATCTACATCTGCAGGTCTAACCTCCTGCTGCTGTTGCTTTCCTTTGCCAACTGGCAGTGCATGTTGGACAGGACCTGCAGGTCTCAAACTGCTGGCTCTGCAGCTCTGCAGTTAGATACTGGCTGGTTTCAGCTGCTTTGCATCAATGGAAAACCTTGTTTTTGTTTTAATATAGTCTGTGACAGTAATTTGCTCTCCTCTCTGACCTCCAGTGACCCACACAGATGGGAAGTTCAGCGCTCAACTCTCCAAACTGACCGCTATTGGACGGACGCGGCATGATGAGCTGTAATTGGTCAAAAGTCTGACTTGGCTTGGGTCATGTTTTGACCAATCAGAGCGCCTTGGTGAGCTCTGAGTCGGGCCTCTGTGTTTCAGCTCAGTAGTCGATGAAAGATGGATTTGGGAGAGTTCATCCTGAGTGACAACCAAATATTGAAGTGGGATGATACTGTTATTGCCATTGCGGCAGTTTGTGTGTCAGTACATTAATTACCTTTATCTGCCAATATGCTATTTGGGACAAAAAATACAGCAAGGAATCAGTTGAGTATTCATATTTTTTACTACATAATGTCGTTGTTAAAATTCTGCCATAAAATAAAGTGCTTCCATAGTTTCCGAGGCTATAAGATTTACAGAGAGCAAATCTGTTCTGATCCTCTGGGGATGTATGTGAATGTATAGAGGATTGGTGTCTGGGGGCTTGTAGAGTATAGATAACATATTTAGAGTGGGGAGGGGATTTATCCATCTTGTGTAATCCTAAAAGGAAAGGGAGTAATCCCCCAATAGCGTCATCGCACACACATAAACAATTACATTTTCCTCAAATCTCGCTCTGTTCTAGATAACAGTGCGCACACATTTTATCCCCTAAATCACCAATTAGTACCACTTGTGATAAGTTTTTGGCCAGAAGGGACGCTTGTAATAGAGCAGATAGCAGCTTCATAGCATGATGTTAAGAGAAAGATATACACTGAAGAAGTGTTTTTGCATTTTTGTTACATTTTAAACCATTTCAATGTGAATTCATTCTAAGATGAGAAAATATGAGTAAGTAATATGTATAAATGATTTTTCTTTTATTTGAAATGACCTTAATCTTGATCTTTTTAATTAGACACCTGCAGCAGAAGATGCAACCATTTCCTTATTTGTAACATATTCATTTCTAATTTCAGAATATTTCAATTGAGATATAACTGAAAACTAATAAAATCTAAGGCATGCACAGACATTTGGATGACAGTGTATATGGCGACGAGATGTCATCACATATGAGCCCTTCTTGAAAGTTTTGCTTTCATCCTTCAGTGCCACATGTGTGGATCAGCGAGAACATTGTGCAGGTTTCAGAAGTACGTCACTATGATTAGGCCCCCCCTCCCCCCATGTAGGGCGTAGGATTGCCTTTATCTTCCTTACATTGATCCCACTCCTCTCAGATCCACATTAGAGTCCAGAAGATGAGTTCTGGGGATTGATTTCAGATTTGAGGATTTTGCTGGTTTGATTCTGAGGTGGGATTACTCACCGAGATTCATACCTTGTTTGGTCTGGGTTTGGATTCTCTCATCTGTCTAGAGGTGATCCTCTGGCGTGAAGGAAATGCTCAGCGGGGACGTTTGTGTGTCCCTTTGTCACCGTCAAGGCTCCCTCTGGGGTCACAACAGGAAGTAGCCACGTCCAGATGCTGACCCGGAATAGAGAAAAGCACACAAGATGTTACTTATTTTGTACATGTTTTCTTTTTTGTACTTCTTGATTGTTCAGATGATGAAATGTGAAGGATGTCTCAATAAAGCCATGTTGTCACTGTTCTGGAGATAACTCCATGTTTTTGTCTTGTTATGTCAGTCATGATCTGATTGAACCTCCCACAGCCTCGCTAAAGGGTAAACATGAAAAGAGAGGAGAAATTTGAGTGCCAGCATCGAGGCATTAAATATTCTGAGCACTGTCAGAGCCGGGCCACAGTGAACATGGCGGAGGGACTTTTTTTTTAATGCCCCTGTCATATCTGTCCAAAGGGTTAGGGTTAGGGTAACAGTAATTTTAGTACCAGCACTAATGTATTCCTAATTTAAAAGCACGTAGTAGAAAACAGCCCATTTTTCAGCATGCAAATGAGACTTCATATGAAACTTTATATTAAAATAAGCATTATGAGAACTTTGCTTCTAAATGTATTCTGTAAGCATACTCAATTAACATATATTGTCCTCGGATAAATGTTTCCATGAGATAAAGAGCTTCCATTGTTTCTTAATTTCTGGGGGAGAAAGGCTTTGCAGGGAGGATCTACTAAATCCAGAGGCGCATATGGGAATGTATAGAGCGTTGATCTTTGTGAGCTTATGGAGATATAGAGTCAGGAGGGATTTACTCATTTTATGTTAAGCCAAGAGAAAATCAGTCATTCTGATTGTCCTCAAATTAACATCAGTGAGTTTGAATCCTATGATACAATGACTTCACGGTTATACTGCAATCTACCAGCGCTTTAATGAAATATCTAACCATAACTAAGTATAAAACACCTGAATTACATAGCTACAGGGAATGTATTGTGTAGTAACACTTTGGCAGAGCTAAGTTTCAACAAGATCACGACAAGCTGCTGCTGCCGCGCCAAGAAACTCCCACAGAGTCTCCTACTTGTGAATAAAGTATCTTTAAGCAAAGATGTGACTGTTTCAGACTCTGATTTCCAGTCTTGTGGCCTCCTGGAGAATAAATCTGACAGTTTGTTCTCAAGATGGTTGTTCCATTGAGTAATAAGTCTCTGTAGCACAATAGCTCTTTGTTTACCGCCAGTTCACTCCATCTCTGAGACTCAGAGCTGCCTCTATGCTGTCATCCAAACCCTAAACACATATCACTACTGTTTACCATCTGGTACCAGTAGAAATGTTTACTTTCAACTTTTCCCCCCTACAGTACGACCATCAGGAAAATATATACACTTGATGCTGCCAAGCGCTGGCTTAGATTACGATGGCGTGCATTAAAGAGCAAACATCACAAACATTTATAGCCACGCTAGCAGAGTGGCTCCAGGGATGCCATTGTCGGTAGGTTGGTCCAAGACTTTAGGCTGGACTGAAATATCTCAACAACTATTGGATGGATTACCACTAAATTTGGTGCAGACATTCATGTTCCCCACAAGAAGGCACTGCAATAAACTAAAGCAACATTTCAGAGAGAAAAACATCAGATGACCTAAATGAATGAACCATCGATTTGCTGTGCTGTATTTATATAATCAATCCGGCTGGCATTACAGAGTCTGTTTTTCTCTATTTCCTTTCACACACACCTGCCCCCTATTTCTCTCTCTTTGCATCTCCTGACATTTGGAGGGGAACAGATGGAAATTGTGGCTGGGTCGGTCAAGCCAGAGGCAGCAAAGGAGATGGGATTTTTGTAACACCAGGGGCCCGGTGAAGGGTACAACGAATGGCCAGCTGCCCCCTGTCTCCCCTGACGCACACCCAGGCGCTGGGCTGGTGACCCAGTCAGCTCAGAGCCACTCGTCCTGTTCACGTCTTATCTGGCCTTGCTAAGTTCTTCATATTGCGAGACCTTTTCTGTCTCCAGATCTATCACAGATCTCCAGCCTCTCCTCCCCCGCGTGAGCTTTTTCACACCGCTGAGCCAAAGTAGCCTGAGCTGCACTGAGCTCTCGTTATACCATCACGACTCTTGACAGCAATTATCTAACCCAGACAATGCTGAAACATGTGAGTGGATGTGTCTGGCTGCATAGGTTGAAGTGCCCTAAAGTAATCAGTTCTTACTTTATCTTGTCATCTTGCAATCTTTTTAATTTCCTTCATATTTCTAGTTAATTAGGCCCTCTCCTTTGCCCTTTAACTGTGCAATCTGTGGGAGTCTGAGAGCCGGAGTGTAAAGTGAGCATCTGTACAGAGGCTCTTGTTACCGGAGCAGTAACCCAGACAGATGTTATGATGCCCTGTGTATGTTCAGCTAATGTGCTCTGGAGACTGGCATAGAAGGAGAGGGGGGAAAAGGACGTCCGCAGAGCCAAGCTGTTCTTCCTGAAACACTCACCCCAAGTTGCGTCTGCATCTTGTCACCTTGGAAACTTGGTCTCTGCTCAACTTGGCGAGCCTTAAATCACTGTCCACTCTGGCGGACTCGTGGCTGGTGCTGTGAATGTGGCTCTGTTCGATCAGCCTCCCCCTCCTGCCGCATTGTCTCACACTGTGGTCGAGAGCAGCCTTCTTTTCTCAGGGTACGGAGGAGCTTTGCGGGGCTCCTTTACTTTCTTTGTTTGTTCAGAGGGTCTGTGGTGGGGGTACGGCGGAGGCTTGCGACCTCTGCGGCTTTGTGCCGTTGGTGGTTTAGCTGTGGCTGCAGGGGCAGTGCACACCTGTGAAGGTCTGTGAATGGGCCCTGCTGACGATGCTCGCCTCTCTCTGTCAGTGTTGGACACAGTTTGAGTTTCTGAGTCGGTGGGTGGGCAGCTGGCAGACGGAGGCTGGATCGATGATGGAGAGCGCGGAACAGCAGATGGGTGGTCACTTTGTGGGGTCTGATAAGACCTGATTTTGTTCTCTATGATGACAGAAGGGCTAAGGGTGGGGGGTGGTTGAGGCTTTGGAGACAGAGGGGAGGTAGGGGAGACAGGGCTGACCCTGATGGAGGAGGAAGGCCCAGGGGAGTGAGGCTGAGAACTAGTGCTGTTGGGGGGGTGGAGCTTTACTGTTAGAGGGGAAAGACCAGGAGTGGGAGGCCGAACAGGGAGGCTTCTTTGGGGAGACAAAGTAAGGCCATGGGGGGTGAGGTTTTGAAGTTGATTGGGATTGGATGAAGGGAGATTATTGATGTACTGCATCGGCCCACCTCGTCTAGGAGAAGACCCCAGACTGCAGGTGAACCGAAGGGTTCGACTCCTCTCTGATGAAAACCCAGAGGTTACCGGGCACAGCGGCACATTTGGTGGAGATTGGCCCCTGCTGTGGTCTCTCCTCAGGGTGCCAGATGAGTCCGTGGTTCCTGCCTGGATTTCAGGCTCTGAGGGCCTCCTACAGGTGCTGCCTAACGTCACCTCACTAGAGCTGGAACCCGAATTGGAGCTGCTGTCACTGGGGGGCTTGGTGCTGTCGCCTTCTTCAGTCCTCTGCTGCTCCTCCTCATTCAGATCAATAGCTGAGGTTAGATAGTCAATCTGCTGCACCACCTAGAAAACACACACAATGACGGACAAGTACACACAGTATGGTGATGAACAAAAAGACTGGTAACTGGAAAACGGATATCTCCACCGATTTTACACATGAAGACCAGTTTACTTATCACTAGGAGCACTTTCACCCTGTAAAAACAGTTGCATAATGTCCTCTGTGGCTCTGAACGGAGCTTTCTGGTTTGAGACAATAACCATAATAATGTCATAGTGATGTCATCAGGGTTATCTCAGTTTGGGGTTTGAGACTTAAAGTTTTTAACAGAAAGCCAGAGTTACTAACTGGAAGAGTTTGAAAGGTGGGTGTGTATCAGGTAAGGAAGGTCTAAGGTTGCATTATGGGAAATGTAGTATCCAGTGGGGGTTTTTCAGAAGTATTTTTTTGCAATCTTTTTGCCTTTTTTTGAATAGTAGACAGTAGTACGGGGGTGACAGGAAATGAGGGGAAAGATCCAACATGCCATGGAGATCCCCAGACAGATTTAAACTGGGGACACAGTTTACTTGATCAGCAGTTTAAACCCCTATGCCACCAGGACACTCCAACACTATATTAATCCAAAAACCCTCCAACAAAATTATTGATAATACACAGAACCAGTCTCTGTATAGTAATGGCAATAGTGAAAGTTAGGGTTATTACTTTTTCTAAATTTGCATGTCTGAATTTATAGTTTGGAGCATTTCAGATGTGGACTCTCACAGAAGTGGACTCAGATGTATAGCCTTAATCTGTAAGTATGTCACACGAGCTACTACTTATTGCAAAAAATGCAGCCTAGAAAGAATGAGATTACTATTATGGGAAATGTGTAAGCCAAATTTAGGTGGCTTTCTCTTTCTAATACTTCTGTGGAGAGTGAAAAGCACACTATACAGTATCTCATATACAGACATGCACTTCTAGATGCACATATTTAAATGAGTGCAGAGCATGTAACGCATGAGTGTGTGCACAACACACATACACACGTGTAATAATGGAGGCAGGAGAGATTGGAGAAAATTACACTGGGGAAAATGTTTGACCTATCTCTCCACCTGCTCTATGTGCACAGATAAATCCTCAGCCCCTGCTGGAACAGATGAATTATTGTTTTGTTCTCTGTGTTCAACAACATTCTTGCTGATGTCAAAAGATGACCTGGTTTGTCTGTTTTTTTTTCATGCTGTAGCTTTTTGGGGCGAGGCATTTCATATTACTTTGAAGTGCAGCGTGTATAAGCACATCAAGTGACTCTGGGCAGGTGCTGCTTGTTAATGTCAGAAATCAGAGGAGATAAAAGAGCAGAGGACCCTGGTTTTCATCTGCTGCTCCCGAGAGTGTTTATTAAAAACAATGTTTTTTGACCCCTCAGGTCTTCACATTTGCTGATGAGTGCTGACAGACGTTTGTTGCAGAGCTCAGTCATTTGAGTTTCATTTAACTCTTTCAGTTTAACTCCGTTGTTGTTTTGCTTGAAGTTCTGAGTCATAGTGCAGTTTTTGATCTGTCAAAACGTCTTAGCAGAAGATCACTAACAGATTTGTGAGTGAGCTTTTTTTTTCTGTTGCTGTATGAGAGAGAGAGAGAGAGGTCTTTAGTGTTGTTTCAATATTTGTGTAGTCCCTGGCTAAAATGCTTTAAGGGCTCCCTCCAATTCCTTTTTATAACAGTGATTGATTATTAAATAAAACTGAGGGTTGCTGCTCATGCAACAGAATGATAAAACAGGGCTTTGAAATAAATATGCGACCAAAGTCTTCTCTGGTGCCTTATCGTCCTTTGATCTGTCGTCTCTGTTGTGAAAATGTGGGATTTTCTATCACAGTGTCTGCTTGCTCCCCCGCCTCCTTCCCCTCTTTTTGTGTAGCCTATATGCTCTTTCATCAGTGTTATATTAATAATGTCACAGAAAACCTGGAAGCCTGGATGATGAGGTTACCACCTCGGGTTTAGCTGCAACCCCGTACATGCAGATCAAATGCCAAGAGGCGAGATTTACGTGTCACTTTTACTGGATGAGGAATACGAGGCAGAGATACTCAAACATAAATGGATTATAAAAAAACGTCGGACGCTATCCAGCTGTGCCTGGAGCAGCATCTGTCCATAAGGAGGGCGAGTGGAGGGAGAGATGAGAGGGGATGTTAGAGGAGGAAAGACAGAAAGGGAGATGCAGAGAGGAAGGCAACTGCTTTACCTAATGCCACACAGCATCATCTCAGCAATCTCTGAATGCATCATGCAAATGGGGCATAACTACTGTCTAACTCACATCTATGTATATTTATGCATGAATAGAGCACAAGTGCTGTATATGATTGGAGACAGACGACAGAGGAGAGTTGCAGAAACACTTGGTGGTGGATTCATGCAATCCTGCTGCTGACTTTTTAATGCATGTTAAATTCTGCTGAGGACGTGCATTTATAGCCTGCATTGTTATCTGTAAATATCTGTGAGTACAAGCCCGCAGGGTTTTTTAGCATAAGCATGAACATTTCCCGCGTGTCTAAATGAATGTGAGAGGATGCAGTAACGTCTCTGCTCCTATTCTGAACTGATTTGTTTCTGTTTCTTGTCAGTCCACGAAAGACATGTGATGATTGTGAAGGTAACAGCTTTTGTCTTCTTGTCTCTTTCTTATCCTTTTCTGTGAGTTATGCAGAATCAACAAAAAACACTTTCATACCTCTTTCATTTCCTGGTGAACATCCCTCAGCGCAGTAAGAACCTGCTCCAGGTTGTCTACTACTCTTTTAATCTGGTTTCGGACCACCTTCCTGCTGCAGCCTGCTTCCTTCCTCTGTGGCTCCCCTTCACTGGTCGGCCTATATTGGACCCATGTCTGGTTCTGGCCCAAGTTCGCGATACGCTCAAAGCTTGGTCTAGGTTTCCTGGGGCCTCGTAGAGTCGTGGTGCAGCCTAGTCCTCTCTGGGGAACCTCAGTGGAGAAGATGACTCCGTTGAGGGGCTCGCTGAAACCCTCCACAGGTAGTTCCCTCAGCACTGTCAGGTCTCTCTGGCTCTGGGAGTTCCTGCTCTGTTGTTTGATGTAGCTGAAGCTGGAGCCGAACCCAAGCTGCCCTTCTATTAGTCCCTGAGTGTCTGAGCTCCGCCAGCTGGATGAATGGAGGTCTCTCTGGCGGGAGATGGTACTGCTGGCATAGTCCCACACCTTCCCCGTCCTGTCCTCCATGCCCACCACAACAGGCACCTTACAGTTTAACTCCTCAGGGAGCAGTACAGGAACAGGAGCAGGAGGGGGTCTCACTAGTGGCCCATATTTCCTTACTGAGGTGCTAGTCCCGTCATTCTGCAACTGAAGGAGGCTCAGGTGGCTGCTGTGGTTCCTAACAAAAGATTGGTTGTCCTGTGCAGACGTGGAGCAGTTGCTCAGACCCTGTGGCCTGTCCCCTGGAATGATCTGTGTGTTGGGGTCTGGGTGCATCTCTGGAGACTGGTTCCACCTAGCAGGACTGTCCTGCCTTTGCTTCCTCAGACTCCCTGGCAGGATGTGGTGCCCCCTCAGGACCACTGGCAGCATTCTCGCCATTCCCACGCCATTACACCGAAGCTCCCCCTTCTTTGCTCGGTCCTTTCCCTGGATGGAGAAGAACCCGATCCCTTTGGCTCTCTCCAGCGGGGTCAGGTTGTTGCGGCCCTCTGTGCTGGATTTGTACGGCCCGTTGAGTCCCAGGTCGCTGCTGTGGTGGGGCTTCAGACTATTGCGCAGCCAGGGGATGAAGTGAGGGGCGTGGGGCTTGAAGCCTTTCTGCTCCCCAGGCGCTGGAGCCCTGCTGTCAGAGAACATGGTGATGGATGATGTCCAGCAGCCTCACAGAAAGAAGAAGAGGAACAGGAGGACTCCTGAAACACAGAGAGCTTCCTCCTCTTTTTCCATGAATCTCCTCCTACCTTTGCCATTAACGTAGACTCTAACCGACTATCTTCAGTCTCTTTTCCCCTTCCCTCTCCCTCTCCTACTCCGTCTCCAAAACTTTTATCTGCTTTTTTCCCTCCTCATCTCAGATCCCACCCACCCACTCCCCTTTTCCTGCTAAAGCCTGGTTCTGATTTTATCGCCTTGCCTTTTTCCCTCTTCTTATCCCTCCATTTCTGCTTCTCCTCCCACTATCCTCTCCGTTGAAGTGCTCTTGAGCCCCTCACCCCCTCACTGGGCCGGCCTTGGAGATGCCGAGGGCCTCTCTCTCTCTCTCTCTCTCTGTCTTCTCCCTCTGCCTGCCTGCGTCTCACTGGCTCAGTAGCAGTGGAGGCTTCCTGTCTCTACATCTCTCTCTCTCTACCCCCCCCCACACTGCGCTGCGCTGCCTCCTATCCTCGCTCTTTCTTCCTCCCACTCCCTCTCACTGCTCTAACTCCCTTTCTCTATTTCCCTCTTCTCTCCCCATATCTGTCTCTTCTCCCTGTTACTCTCATCTGAGAACCCCTTATCGTCCTCTGTCTTTGCAACTGTCTTTTCCTCTCTTTCCCTCCCCTTTCTGTCACCCCTACCCCCCATCCCACCTCCAATTTGCCAGGCAGAGCAGCTGAACTAGTGTTATTAATCCCCCGTTAGCCAATGTATATCCACGTGATTCCCCCTGCCTCCGTTCTCATCTGATTACTCCTTCCCCGGCTCAGCCCTTCACAATTAAATGCTGCTTAGGATACCAGAGGGGGTTTAGAGGAGTACGGGAGGATGGCAGCAGGAAGGGATGGAGGAGGAATAGTAGGGGGGCACATAATTGCGACCTACAAGATCAGAGATCAGCACCAGTTTGACAGAAACTATAAGCTGCGTGGCTACAAACAACAGCCTGCCTGTGGCACAGCTCTCCCCAGATTATTGTAACTGTCAGCAAATAGTGTCCCGTTACATCCCAGTTGTTTTCTTGTTTTATTTTCTGCCGCATATCCAACTTCCATTTGTTCCAATTATGCAGAGACAGCTGCTATTTTTGGGTTTTCTCATTCAAATTCAAATTCTTGGCTGTCTGGATTAGATTTCTTGTGTCTGACAAGCCCAAAGATGCCTCCTAGGTGCCTTTTCACTCAGCTGCGGCTGCATGGATGGGTCCCTCCCTCTCTGGCAGCATCCGAAATGAAAAGACGGCAGCACAGCCACACAAAAGCCCTGACAGTTTGCTGTCACTCAGCAGCCAGACACTCAAAGCATCTGTCATTCTGTTAGTCAGCATGGCAATCTATTCCTCTGGTAGTGCCCTGTTAAAATATGACTTCATTCACTGACATGTTCTACTATACAGGTATGTGGAGGGGGAGAGAAAACAGACGCAGGCTTGGTGTAATCTGCAGGCTAAGAAGATTCCTGCCTACATGTGGACAGACTGCTGTCATCCAGTAATGACCACTAGTCTGGATAAAAAAAAAAAAACTATGAAGAGTGGAAGTAATAGAGCAGCCACTATTAATCCTTCAGGGGATTGTTCCTCACGACATGCTGATGCACACAACCAAAGTCTATTTCTGTGCTATGGCGGGGTTGCTTTTGCATTTCAATATTTATCTCTGAGTGTATATGTGTGTGTGTGTGTGTGTGTGTGTGTGTGTGTCAATGTTTAAAAGGTTTCACATAATGAGAGTTTCAAACTGAATTTCTCTTTGAAATAATGGTAAAAGTTCGAGAGCACAGTCTCATGCAAAAGTAATCATTTTATCACTGTACAGAATGATGAAAAATAAATAAGATTAAACCAAACCAAAAGATGCAGCCAAACACACATACATACACACACACACACACACACACACACATGTAAACACACATAAAGGCGAAATAAAAGCCAAACTCAACAGACTTGTCTTGGGTTTATTCAGTGTTCAGTGATTCTTTAGATGAACAAGATTAGTTACTTTCTGGGTTGAGAATTTTTTTTCTTAAGCTAAATATACCCATCGAACACATATAAACCCCCATTGGACTGACTAAAAAAAGACACTGTCACAAAGGGTTTGTTTTTTCTCAGTGTATGAAGTCGACACTTTGGAGATACATGGTTTTTCACGGGACACTGATGAAATGTTCCTCATTTCAGACTAAAAGAAAACTTACAAATTACACATTTTTCATTTCCAGGTGGCAACAGTTAATATGTGATTGATTACATTTTTAAAATAACCTTCCCTGAATGTGTTTCCGTGTGTGTGTGTGTGTGTGTGTGTGTGTGTGTTTAAGACCTTGAATTCATGTCTTTTAAAAGTATTTTCTTCCAATCAGCTGCCCACTTTGTGAGGTCCATAAGTAACATGGCAGCAAAACATTGCATAATTGTCATTGTCAATTTAAAGTCAATGTGGATTAATAAGTAGCTGTCACAGTTGATGCCTGGCTGGGCATCCTCTTAAGTCCAGTTACTCCATCAAATACATTAATGTGCTGAATGTGTGTGAGTGATTGAAGGACAAAAACAGACAGAAACTGTGTCTGTAGCAGGGAAAACATTCTACTTTTCAGTTTGCTGCCGTATTTCCAACATGTCCTCTTCTTCTCAGACAGGAGGCCTTTTTGTCCCCATCATGTAGCTTTCAATATCGGTGGAGCAGTTGGGAGTAGAGCGAAGACAGACAGAGCATATGGCCTCCTTGTAACCGTGTCCACTGCCTCCTGTAGAGCTCCCTCGCTTGTTTTGAGTCCTGTAACAGGCCGACTGCCCATCGAGAGGCAGCAGAGTGTGTGTGCTGGGACACGCATGTGTGTCTGCTGAACTTTACTGCCACTGCAGATACAGTTTCTTGTTTGAATTTCTTCGAGCAGAGACAGACAAAGTGAGAGAGCACAGTGCTGAACACCTTACATAACTTGGTGGAAAAGATAGATGTTAAAGCAGTGCTTTGAAAGGCAAAGGCCCCATGTCTGTCAAAATTTCCTTTTAGTCACAGTGTGAATGCGTCTAGGCACTTGGGAACTTTCTATGGCCACCTGGACAGCAAAAATGTGTAGTTTGGAGAAGATTACATGTGTTTGCACCACTGTATTTGACTCTGTATCTGCACAAAGTGAAAATGAGAAGTTTCCTGAGAACACAATGTTCTTTTGTGCGGTATTAAATATGGAAGTGAGCAGATGCTGTCTTCCCTGAAGTGTCCGGTGTCGCGCTGGTGATAATCCTCAGGGCTTCTGCAATGAGTTGTGTGTGTGTGTGTGTGTGTGCGTGTGTGTGTGTGTACAGCAGTGTCTTTCCCATCCTCTCATGTATATTTTTGTGTTGTTTGCTTTTGGATTCCCCTCCGCCGTGCTTTTCATCCTTGAACAACACGTCAGTCAGGTGCTCTCTGAGGACTAGAGCAAGAGAGGAAGAAGAGAGACGTGGGGACACCAAGAAAGAGTAAAAGAGAGACAGAGAAAAGGGGAGGAAGACAGGGGGAAAAAAAGAGTTTTGAAAGACTTCTAACTTCCAAGCTGACTGTCATAGCTGTGCTTGCCAGAGGGGAGAGCACCTTTAAGCATACTGGATGAGTAACGATGTGGAGGGACTACAAAAGCAAAGTAATACATAATAAGCAGCGCTCACTCTGCTCTGCTGCCAGCTAACCTACATGAGATTGGTGTTGAGAAAAAATATGGAAGTACTTGAAAGGTCAGCAAAGGCCTGGTGTAAAAGGGGCTTCTCCTTTAACGCTCTGCGCACACTGTAATAAGATTTGGAAAGAATAGACCTAGCTGTTAGTTTGGGAATGACAGCCTCGACAAAGATGAGGTGGTGACTAAATCAAAACGTGACAACATGTTTTACATACTGTAGGTGACCTCAGTTATATTTACACAGTAAGTCACTTGTTATCTGCAGCTGAGGATAAAAACCTGCTACTCCTTTATGCTGTGGCATAAATCAACATATACATATTTCTCTGATGGTTTTGTTGAAAAGTACAATAAAGCTATCATCATTGAACTAGCTGAATCATTTTCTTCTTTAGTGCCACTCATCTTTTGACTGCAATCCCAGTCCTTTTTCACTCATTAGGAATAAAAGGCATTTTTCGCTGGCATTGATGATGAAAGAAAATCTAGAAATATGACTGTGATGTTGTAAGAGTGCAGAGCATCGCCTGCTGTTTGAACACAATGCCCTGTGGTTTGTTTTGTTGCACCACCCAGAACTCAAACATTAGGGTGTTTGCGCCCGTATTGACAGCCAGCCAGACTTTGCAATGTTACGCCAAAACCAACTGCCTGTATCCTTGTAGGGATGGACCACGATAATCCGGCTCAGTTTGTCCTTCCTAACAGGGTTGTGTGTGTGCACAGCAAAGTGAATCATTCCTTTTGTCATATTTGATCCTGGAAAAAAGTACGATGCTACAGTAGCTCAGCTCAACTTTGTTTGGTTCAGGTTGGAAGTCTCTACCACACACCATAACTCAATAATCTGAGCTTCAACACCAGAGGAAAGAGTAATGGGTCCCTTTTTCAACTCCCTCCTTCTTAGGATGCAGGACAGCTCCTTTGTAGTCGCTTCATTATGTAGAAATGATAATTATGCCCCAGTGGAAGCTAGCTTCACCAAAATGTATAAAGAGCCCTCAGTCACATCCACTGATAATCACGTCGTGACTGTCATTTCCAAATTTTAATTTTCAGAAAGTGTTTGAGCGAGACACACAGACACTGGAAAGAGTGAAAGAAATAAGCAAACTAAAAATTCTCTTCAACTTTGATTTCCCTCCAAACACTATCTTTTATTCTGCCTTTACCTCTTACACAACTGCCCTAAAATGGGAGATGAGCAGAAATGAATCATTAAGGTTGATGTCAGGATGCTTTTGCTTTATTTAACATTGCAGTTGCAACAAATAAGAAGAGGGAGAAGAACACACGGAGAGACAATGAGACGTGACTTTAGTCATAACTGTCTGCAACACGTCCTCTTATGAACTCGGGGGTGCATTCACAAAAAAAAAAAAAAAAAAAAAATGTTGAGATAATGACCATTACATGCTAATTGGTTGGACACTTGGTACTGCAGTAGCCTTTCAAGTGTGCTGCAGGGAGGATCAGCAGACGTGCTACAGGCCAAATAATCATTCCTAAATCTGAGAAGCAGCCAAGTCAATGAGAGATTAAACTCCAGCTGAATTCACACTGAGCGTTGCTCATGCTACACTTGAAATTAAACTGCAGCCGACATGAATGTTTGAGTTTCCAAAAACAGAAGCAAGAAATCCTTCCTCACTTCCTGTACTACCTTTGACTGTGGCGTGCGCTTGCAGAAAGTGGAAAAAAATGCCCTAAACTTGAATTGTTTGTCAGTCAGATGGGTTTTCTGTTTGCTTTCATGACCTCCTAACAATGCTGGGAGCAGGAGGAAGGGATTTGACCGACTAAATCCAGGTCAGACACAGTCAGTCAGATTACCCCCCTGATCTGGCCGGAAAGAAATCCAACATCCAACATACTAGTGGGAGGACACTCAAAGCTTGATTGAGGGAAAAAAAAAAGGAGACATTTATTCTTTTAAAAAAGTAAATTGTATTATATTTGTTGCGTCTGGATACAGTACAGAGACACAAAACAATCATATGTACATGAGTGAAAATAAAAACAGTTCACAATTCACAATAGTAAAAATGCAACATGATAAGCATTCTTAATTTAAAGGCCTTTAGTAAAACAAGTGGGGCTGTTCCTAGGGATTTCTACTTAGTATGTCACTGATTTTAAACCGAGGGAGATTTAAACTAACCCTGAGATGTGGAGGGATTGGACAAAATGGCATCCAAAGACAATTAAAGTCAACTGTTTTAGGGGACTTAAAAAAAAAAAAAAAAGGATTTACTTCAAAGCCTCACAAAATGATGCAGTCAGAGTCAAATAAGTCCAACACAGAGAATGTACTCAGGGAAGTCATCTAAGAAGTAAAATAGTGAATAAAAAACCCACAACAGCCACCACCTTTGTCTTCATTATCACCATAGGCAGGATTATAATTATCAAGTGCATACTGTTTTTTTCTGAAATGTTCCTCTGGAGAAAGACTGCATTTTGAGTAACATCAGTCTTTGTTTCTTTGGCAGAGCTGTTGTGGATGAAGTTTCAGCAATCCTATCTGGAAAAGCACAGCGCTTATTACACGGCTCAATTTCCAATTCTCTCACAGGTACGCACACAAACACACACACATTCGCACACACAGAATACAAAATGAGGATGCAGCACAAAACAATCTCCCAGACAGGCTCAGTGATACAAAAACACATAGACAAAAAAGGAAAGACAGCTATTATGTGAGGTTCGGGAGGGATAGTAGTAGCTATTCATACGCTGCTTTATAAGGAAGAAACACAACATCTTTCACTCCGTTAAAGGACTTGCATCAGGCAAACAGAGATGGTTATCTCCGTCACATTACATGAGGCTGCTGTGTGTTGAAATGGAGTGGCTGCTCGACAGAGGCAGGCTGCAGGCCATTATACCGCCCCAGAGTGCGGAACTATAATTGCAGAGGGAGAGTACAATCAGGTACTGTATTTGTCTCTGCTCTAATCTCTATACCCTGCCTGGTCCTTTTTTGCACTGCAGTTTTTGTCCAGCCTTTCATCTGACTGCTCATGGGGAGTCTTTTTAGTTCAGATCTGTCAGAATTCCAAACCAGAGTTTTAGTGCTTTTTGGATAAACCTGAGGCAACGGCGATAAATCTGAAACACAGCTGACCCCGGGCTTCAACATCTATTACGGGTCTGCTCGCACTTTATTCCCCTCTGACAAAACGCCAGAGCAACCTTTGCACCTGGTGCCACATTGTGCCGCTCCCCTGCTGTGATTATGACATTTATAGACAAAAAAGTTTGTCTGAGCAGATGAGCGTACAGCCTGCGAGACATTCGAGTCAGCGCAGAGACAATCAGAAATACACAGCACAATCAAATTCCTTCACGTTTATGGTCCCCCTGACCCAAATACTTCATCTTTGTTGTGGTGGCAATAAACCAGACTATTAAAAGCAAAACTGGGTTTATAGGTGCCTTCTAAACAAAAGCCTGGCCCCTCTACAAAGTGGACTTCAGTGCATGATGGTGAGAGCTGTAAAATGCAGGCTAAGCAGGATTACTCAAACTGCCGTGCTTCACATGGTTTCATTATTGCAGGAAAGTACAGTACAGCGCTTGTTCAGGATTGAGTGCAATACCACTTTTAGAAAAAACAAACAAACAAAAGAAATCACTTCTTTATGTCCTTGGGTATTTGGGAAAAGACAGAAATTCACTTTCTTTCCTCTCCTGGTGCTCCCAAAACCATTTTCGTCCATTAAAAGCACCTTACAGAGATATAACTGAAGGCCTGTGCCTGGATTCATGTCTTCTTGATTGAGTAAGAGAGCAAGCACAGTGCCCTTTGAATGAAGATAAAAATATGTTTTTTTCAAGGCACAATTGTCAAGGCTCCTACTCCTGAATATACTGATAAGACCATGAAGTTTTACATTCATTAAAAAAAAAACATCTGCTGGGTTTTGATTATTGTAAGAAAACGTCAGGTTGGAGAAGAAACAGACTTTGGACTAACTAGCCAGGAGAATTTCAGTGTTACAGTAATGGCTGAAAGGCACACACAAACACAGAGCAACAAATGAAAAATAAAAATGTTCATGATTGTCACCTTGAAAAAGAAATCCTGCAAGATGGTACATGAGGGGTGACTAGAGGTAAAGGCACCTGACGACGAGGCCAGCAGAGGTCAGAGGTTCCCCTCGTCGAGCATCTTGTTGACCCCGTTACAGATCCTCTGCAGGTGAGCGCGATAAACCTCAGAGGGCCCGTAGAGCGCCGCCAGGAAGTCACAGTCAGCGAAGTGATTGAACACGTGGTTGACTCGCGAGTGGCTCTTGGCTGTCAGGTGGCGTTTGATGGCCTGGTGCAGCAGTTCACGGCAATCATTCAAAATGGCGCTCATGACGCGGCGGTCAAAGGTGAACTCAATCTGGTGGAAACTGACCGCCGTCATGGCCAGAGTGTGGACTTTCTTCCTGTGAGACGAGAGGAGAGGGGAGAGGCTGTCAGTTTCTAATTCTGACTGGAGCAGCAGAAGGAAGTAAAAATAGAAACTGCTGTCTTGTGATTTTCTTTAGAAAAGTTTCACCCCCCCATATCAGTTATAGTATTGTCCTTCGCAGCGATGCATCTCCATGCTAATATAATCACCATTCTCCATACTGTGCACTTATGTCAGCTCCACATGCCTCCAAGCTGAGTTTTACTATTTTAGTGGAAAATATATAAACTGATGTAAAAGTCAATTTCCTTAATTTGCTTCCATCAGCACACAAAAATGTATAAGAACTGCAGTTCTCCCCACTTGAAGCTCTCAACCAGGACCAGCTCCTTGTTGTCTCTCAAGGTTTGTCACCTTCTGATACACAATATGACAATATTTAAATACATGGTCGGATGTAACAAAGGCTTTTCATTTAAACATTTAGGGGAAACTCTTTATGAGTATTACATGAGAATATTGATACCTCTGTCATGTCTGTGTGTAAAGTACAGAGCAAGAGCCAAGAGGCAATTAGCCTAGCTTAGCATAAAGACTGGAGGCAGGAGGAAAGCGCTCGCTAGCTCTGTCTATAGTTCCAGAATATGCCAACCAACACCCCCACTGCTAGCCTTCAGTCACATCATTTAAATAGCCTAAATTAGTATGACTGGATTTTATTTACATGCAACTGCCAGCGATGGTGACTGTGCAATCATTTTGCCAATGTTTATTAATACTCCTGTTGTTCTTTTCACCAAATGGAAGATATTGCCGCTGTCAGAAATTCCAGCCATGCTAAGCTAAGCTAAGCTAATCACCTCCTGGCTCTTGCTCTGTACTTAACGCACAGAGTTGAGTGGTATTAATCTCATCTAACTCAGAAAGAAAGCAAACAAGCGTATTTCCCCTAACGTTCCTTTAATGAGTCTTGCTGCCTACCTGAAGTTCTCCACCAGGATCAGCTCCTCGCTGTTGAACTGGTTGTTTCTGTAGAGCACTCCCAGCTTCACCACCATCTTGATCAAGTTCTTGATGATCTTCTGGGACTCTTTGCGGTTGCGGGTGTACTCCTTGGTGACGCGGTACAGCTCGTCCAGCACTTCGCTGCTGGTGTCGTCGATGAAGAGGTTGGCCACGCTCTTGGTGGCCATCTTGCTCATCAGCTTTTTCTGCGCCTGCAGGGCTAAGCTCTTGGTGCTGAAGGAGTCCATGGTAAAGTCTGGGTCAAGATGAGACAGAGAAACAGAGAAAAACAGGAAGTTATATGGTTATGCATGTAATGACACTGGGCATATTTCCTTCCCTTTCTAAAAAAAAAAAAAAAGTTTGTTGCCTGTTTTTTTTTTATTTTTTATACAGGTGATATGAAACTGCAAATGAAGACTTTCTTAGATAGTAGCTCAGACTTTTTCATCTCGAAAGCAAAAAGGGCCAAACATAACACACTGCCTGCAATGTGTGAGGTTATTGCTAATAACATCTACACTAATACTGTTTAAACTGCAGGACCAACAACTATCCCCTTTATCAGATAATGAGCCGTGGCAGCTGTCAAATTAGTCCCAGCAACCCTCTGGCTCGGAGCCTACAAGGTAGTTAGAGAAGAATGTGTCATTACGCTTGCAGGAGTAAAGTCATTTACAGCACGACCACGCAAAGCAGACAATGTAATCTGGACCTCTCATCTGCTGAATGCATTCGGAGAACAAGGTGTTCATGTGTGTGAGAAAGTGAGCAGGAGACAGACAGTGCCGACTCATTCAACGCACGCGTGTTGCTTGATTTATCTAAGATGCTGAGTGTGTTTGTGTGCCAAAACAGGGTGACTCAGTGAAAGGCTGTGCCCATGACAGAGGCGCATAAATAGCCCCCGGGGGCTGCCGGCTTTCACGCCCTGTCAAATGAGGCAGGTCCACGGCACGCCACATCATTTCGGCAGCCTCAATGCGTTCTGCGGGTCACTTCTTCAGGTTTGTACATTCTCTTCTCTTTGAAAAATAAAATACACTCCCTCTCCGACCTTCACAGATGTCCAAGGATAACCTCCAATAACAGAGCAGCGGAGTGTGTGTAAGTGTGAATAAGGGTGAAGAGGAGAGGGAAACTGCACTTGAAATTTAATTTTGGTACGACATTGCCACTTTTTCAAAAATCTATTTTTACATAATTATACAAAAAGAACTAAAAACTAATTAATTTGATCTCAAATCAGACTCATAAAAAACATAAACTTAATTTTAGGGTTATATTGCTTGCTTTGTTCAGCAAAGGAGTTTAAAACCCAAAGAGAGTTATCTTACAACAACACAACAAAGAAAAAAGTAGCAAATCCTCACATTTAATAAGCTGGAATCGAAGAATGTTTGTTTTCTGTCATTTAACTGTTTATGTTCATCTTAAGGCAAAGATGTATTCCCAATATTGTCTGCAGAATTTTATAGAGGTACACAGTCTCCTTCACTACAGAGTTTAGACGCAATTTCTTCCCAATCTATTATGTAAAATGATACTGCAAGGTCAGTGAACAGAGCATGAACACACACACACGGCAACAATAACTGCCAATTACACTTAACAAGACAAAACAAAAACAGGATGCATGAGAGCAATCTAAGTCACTACAGTCGGCAGGACAAAACACCAGATTTACATGAATATGTATTATGATTTATCAGATGATGAGAGGTACCTATTGGCTGGAGGTACTGAATCTCAATATGTTTTGGTACCAACATTTGTTTGTCACACCAGGTATCAAAAACTGTAGAGTACCGAAAGCTGGCATTGAAAGCTTGATCCAATTTATGCTCTTCTTTTTTAATAAGTAAGTACTAAAAATATATATATTTTGCCAATTTTACAGTTCTTTATCGAGGCGAAGTTATTCTACAATTAGCATTTGAGAAGTTTGGCTTCTTTTGTCAAATGAAAAGGATTATTTTCAATGTCCATTAACCGGCCTTTTATTTTCCTCAATAAATCGTTTTGTCCCTGAAATGTCAGACTGTTTTTCTCAGAGGCTTAGGTGACATCTACAAATGTCTTGTTTTGTGCGACCAACACTCCCAATCACCAAGATATTTAGTTTCGTGATGTATAACAGAAAAAAGTGAAAATCTTCACATTAGAGAGGCTTAAACGACTCAAATGACTAGTAAATAGTTAATTTTTCTGTCAGTTAATAAATCAGTTAATTAACTAATCTTTTCACCTCTACAGTCAAATCATGTTTATATTCGAGTCGTTTTGGTATCTGTACTGAAAATGTTTTAAACAATACCTAACTCCATTGTAGTGCATCTTAGGAATCAAGGAAATACAAATAAGTAAAACACTTCTTCACCTCAGGGGAAAAACTAAAAACTAAAACAGTCAGATCTTATTTCCTCGATACATCTCACTGTCACTGACATGCTAAATGTAGCGTAATGTGTGACTGCCGCAGTGAAAACAAAATCATATTTGAGCCAAGTGTTCCATTCACATCACAATAGGGGTTTAATCTTTATGCAATATCCCTCCACATGACAGTATCCCTAAAGCTTAACTGAAAATCTGTATGATTGGCAAATTGCCTTTCCACGTGCCAGAGAATAATAAAAACCCAAAGCAGGAGAGGTTTTATTAGTGCAGCAGACAAAATGAACGGTGACATATTCCTGCTGGGTGACTTGTGATTTTTTTTACTGTTGTTGGAAGGCAGTGCGTCTGCTGCTACAGTGTGTCTTTCATTCCTCTCTCGCTCTCTCTCTCCCTCTGCAATGCCTCTCCAAGAATATCAATAAGACTCCTTGGAGAGAGTGTCAGCAAGATGCTTCCCAGGGAGGAGACACACGAGGAGAGGGAGAGCAAAGACAAGAGGCAAAGAGATGGAGAGAAAAAAAGGCCGGCAGGGGGGCGTTATATATCAATCCTGAAACATTGGGGAAATGTAGGCGTTGAATGAGAGGCCATTTATATACTGCCTCATGCTGTATGTAGTTTTACTCTCCTCTCTCTTTGCAGGTGCTGGACCTTTAAAATCAGGCTTCTTGCTGTGCTGATCAGGGATCACTGGCAGATCGACCGTTTCACCATGATTGTAAATCTAAACTTGCCAACTGCACTTGTTACCGAAAATCCTGCCCTGATGCAATGTGTGTGAAATGGGTAACAAGGAGAAAGACACTAATGATCAGAATGAAAAAAGAAAAAAGAAAAACAGAACTTGAGATCTTTATTTCTATTTGAGTGGCGAAAACAGTCACTTAGTCCTGCTGTCACCCTCTAATCACAACGGTCAGCCTCAAGAGGACAACCGCTTATCGCAACACTTAAGAGTAAGTCTTCATTTACCTCCCTCTCTTCCTATCAGCACTCATGCTGATGGACGTATACGAGTTGAGAGAAGTGCAAATGGATAATGGGCACATTAAGTAAAAGCAACCTCTTTCTCAGATTGGAGGGTGATTTCATAGTGCTCATTAAACTCCACTCTTGTCGGGGACCGGAGCCATCATAGCTGTCAACTCTGCCGATGAACAACAGAAAAAGAGGAGGAGGAGGAGGAGGAGGAGGAGGAGGAGGGGGGAAAAGAATGAAAGAGGGAGGAGTGTTTGTCTTTCACACCCATGAATACAAACGCTTTAACGTGGTGGCACTTAGGATTGTCTGTCTGAAGTTTCACTCAAAGCTGAAGAAGAGTGACATAACACACCCCTGGCACTCTTATCTTAAAGAATGGAGGCAGATCCTCACTGAAGCTCTCACTCACACCCCCCCTCCATTTCCCCAAGGCGAGAAAACTAAAGGCTTCATGAAAAAAGGTCCTCAGGGGACAGGTGCTCACAGTGATGAAAAGGTTTTCGATCAAGGAATCTTTTTTTTTGGTGACTTTGCAGCATGAGAGTGGTTAGTGCCAAACCTAAATAGCCTGTGAAGTCCGGTGCCCAGGGACAGCCTGGCCAGCCCTGACACAGCGTCTCCGTAGTATTTATAGAGGCAAAACTTTAACAGATTTAAGGAAGAACAAGACATGACAGCAGCAAAAAACTGCTGAGTGTTGTTGCAAAAATATATACAAGCCACAGCCATCACTGCATGTAGAAAAATCACACAAACAAACATCTGCACACATTACTGATAGGTCTGGTTTGCAGAGCAGCTGAAGATGAAATGAAAAACAAAGACAGATTGCAGCAGCCAAACAGCTCCTCCGCATAATTACGGCAGTTAGACAAGCTACAAAATCATCAACTCGCTTAGAACAAGCCGGCATATGTTCACTCACAAAGACATGCAGGCAAAAGCTGAGTAAACATGACTCATGGAAATGAAACCGGACCCTGCACAGTGTTAGATGGATGTCTCGTGACAGCGAGGGAGCTTTGGTAATGTACCCAGGGACTCTCGCACCCGTCTGAAGGTGCAGACAGCCCTGACAACCCTGTGTGACAGCCTGACTGAGGGATCGAGGTAAAAGAAGCTGTGAGGACGAGGAAATAACCTAACTGTCCTCTCTAGTCCTTGGAGGATTATTGAAGCTGGGTCAGGTGAAGCTTGATACTAGGCCCTTTATTATCTGGGTTTAATTTGCTTTGCCTCTTTCACTTTCAGGGCAGGTAAAGCTGGGGTCTACAGTGGGAACACAAAAGAGCAAAAAGCTTTTTCCAATCCATTTGGGGAAAGGGGAGTTAGTGGGATGACAACTCCTACTGGCTGTCGTTTTCATTTAGCGTTTTCACAATGTGGCCGCTGTGGAGACCTTTGAGAGTAGGCTGTAAAAAATGACTTCTACATCCTGTTGCAACAACTTTGAAGCACTGTGTAACTTTATAATGAGAACCATTACGCATTATTACTAATTTTAATATTAGAGCTATAATTATTTTCATATTTTCATATTAATTAGTCTGTTGGCTAGCAGTGTGGCTCTAGGGATGGCAATGTCAGTCTGTTGGTGGGCCAGTCCACCACTTTGGTCCAGGCTGAAATGTGTCTACCACTAGTGGAAGGATTCTAATACTTTATGGTTTACACCTGCAAAACTAATGATGTTCCCATCATCCTCGGCTTTGTACTTAAATGTTAGCATGCTAACACACTAAACTAAGATGGCAAACATTGTAAACCTTATACCTGCTTAACATCAGAATGTTAGCATTGTTATTGTGAACATGAACATGTTAGCATTTAGCACAAAGCACCACTGTGCCAAAGTGCAGCCTCACAGAGCTGCATGGCAGTAGACTCTTAGTCTCGTTTCTTGTGAAATAGTGGATCCTTTAATCCTGAATCCTGTAAATGAAACAACCGAAGAAGGAAAAATGACTTTGGTTGAACTGCTCACATCTCGTCATCATGCTAAAACTACAAACTGTGATTAGGGATTTTTTTCTTTTTGTTTTTTTTTTAAAGAAGTCTGCTTTGTCTAACCAACAGTCCCAAACCCAAAGATATGCAAATTGGAGAGAAAATCGGACACACAAATAACTTGTTATGTTGACCGACTAATTAATTGACCAATTTATTGTATCAGCACTATACAGTGACCTAGCTGCAGTATTGGCCGCCTGTGACTCACTTACCAATTAATAAAACCAAAAAAGGAGATAGCTACTGTTTACTACAAAGAAATTCAACACATGCTACTTGACATGAACATTTCTTTTGGCTGCTCATATTTAGAGTAAATCCAGCATGATGTGAGCGTGGCATTTTCTTTTCCATAGGGGGGCATTGAGCAGGATCCAGGATGCAGCCTCTGCATCGACTGCTCTCACTTGTCAGTCAAACTAAAGCTGAGGTGTGACAGGTGAGAAAGAGCCAGGAATTGGATACACCTGTAGCTTCCGCCCACTCTCAGCAATGCCATCATGCCTCACGAGGAAGAAGAGGCCACAGCACCCAAAATATCACCACTCTAATAGCTGCTGCCAATCTAGACAGCTTGGTGGATACTGATAACAGCCAACATAAAGAGAAAACCAATAAAGAGTGTGTTTCTACAGTTCTTGGCCACCACAAGTTGCTAAAAAGGCTTTGGCAGAGATTTTAGAAGTTTCCATGACACTTCATCTTACGAGTGATTGGGTGATGGCAGCAGAAAATGTCACGACTTTCATATTCTTCAGGGATCAGTAGTCACATGGATTGGGACACTGTGACCCTGACAGAGACGACTCCATCAGCAGAGAAAATCTTCACTGCTGTAGGATGGAGCCGATTACTGACAACAGCTCTGTATTTGTTGGGATTTACAATAACTTTTTGAACCTACACTCACAATCATGCACCACACAACGCATAAACACACACTATAATCTGCCCTTAACATAATGTACATCCATCGTTACCTCTGATTATTGACAGAAACCTTTATTCCACTGTGTACTCAACATATTATGTCAACGATCAGAAGCTTAATTCATATTTTCCAGATCTCCACATTTTAAAAGTTGGTGATCCAGAGGTCCAAGACACACACCATGTCACAGAGACGTCCCCAGTTTGAGTCCGGCCAATGACCTTTACCATATGTCCGTCCCCATGTACCCCTCCCTGTCTCCTCTCTCCTGCTTTCTCCTGCTCTCTCGCGCTGTTTCCTGCTGCTGTCAACTGTTCAAAAAATGCTAAATATCATATGATGAAGCTTAAAAACTGGTCAAAAACTAAACAAATATGTAACTATATAACTATGAGTAGTGCAAACAATGCATTACATTTAGGGCTGCAGCTAACAATTACTTTTATTACTGATTAATCTGCTTATTATTTTCTCAATTAATCGCTTAATTGTTTGGTCAATAAAAGGTCAGATCACAATCTCCTGAATCCTAAGGTGACCTATTTAAATTGCTTGTTCTGACAGTCCAAAAAAATATATTTAGTTCAGTATCATAGAAAACTAAGAAAACCAGCAAATATTCACATTTATGAAGTTATAAAAAGTTAATATTTGGCATTTTTGCTTTAAAAATGAATAAATCAATTATCAAAATAGATGCTGATTAATTTTCTGTCGATTGACTGATCCATTAATCAACTAATCATCCTGGCTCTGAATCTATTAAATGCACAGTTTGAAGAGTACCTACAAGAGATGGACCAGTATGGAAACAATACCAGCAACATCTGCAGCCTTTAATGCAATCCTGTACAATAAAAACTACCCTTGTGAAGGTTATAATGTTCAGTTTTGTGAGACACTGTCAGGGACAGTTATTGATTCAAGTATTTTCTAAAATAATCCTTTGGTCTTCAAAATGTCAGAAAATAGTCGTCACAATTTCCCAGAGCCCAGGGGGATGTCGTTAAATTGCTTGTTTTATCAGAGGAACAGTCCAAAAGCAAAAAGATATTCAGTTTACTTTCACACAAGACAAAGGAAAGCAGCAAATCCTCACATTTGAGAAGCTGGGACTAGGGACTCAGGAACAAGCGCGTTTGCTTGAAAAATATAAATATTAAATGATGAACCGATTATCAAAATAATTACTAATTATCTTCCTGTCGATCAACTATCATTTCAGCTCTATTCAACTTAATGGTAAGTTTTGAATCCGGTATTAGTGTTGTTGTTGTTGTATTAAATTGCATTATAATTCACCACTTGTGGGTGCAGACAAAATAATATAAACACTTTCTAATAAAAGACATTTGAGCAATAACATACATAGTTGAATCAACACCTCTTTGACACAGTGCCAACAAAAACTAAACATGATAAGCGCCATAAAAGGTAGTATTTATTGCAGGGCTGTTGAGTTGGACTAGAAGATGTTTTACAGTGTACACACTGTGAACATATTGTATTTGCTTTGCTGCCTTTTGGTAGAACTCCCACGAGTAAAAGGTCAATTAAAAACAGCCAACGTGTGAATAGGGGGAAGTCTATAGGACCACAACCCTGTCTTTCCAATGCCAGTTTGACTAAAAGCCTCACAACACTGCACAAGAAAATTGTGAAGAAAAAAAAAAGCTTCTTGATCATGACCGAAAGCATTACAGATATCATTAGAACACATTCTTATCGGGAAATCTTGAATCAGAAAGAAAAAAAAAACTTCTTCCTCCACAGATTCTCCCCAGCTGTATGATATAATCTGTCTCCACTTTGAGAAACAATAGACAATCCTGGTTGTTATATAAGGTACATCCGTGCTTTGTGCTCAGAGAGGACAAGTAACCACTCAAACGAGCTGTACTACTGGAACCACTCTACTGTTAGGGAATCAACAGCAGGATTTCAGGACAAGTGAATGCCGCAATTTCATCTTTCATCAAGTTTTGTAGTGTTTGTCTCACTCTTCTCTTGAGATGTTGCATAACAGAGGAGGTGCTGACTGCTAATAAGAGAGCCGGTGCTGGGAACGATGTTTGTGTGTTAACAATTGTATATGACAGGCGTGTGTGTGTGTGTCTGCGTTATGGCCTTTGTACACACAATCATTTAGTTCAGTGGCTCTGACACGAGAGCCATAATTGCATCCAAAACAGACGTATGTGAACATACTACAGGCATGCTTTGGATGAAGTCAATCTTTGCATGATGGTTATGCGCTGTCGCTTTCTCATCTTCCCACACAGTCATCATCTGTGAAGACTTGTGCAGATCTGCTGAGAAAGGAGGCAATCAGTGCCTTTCGCTCAGACACCATGCCCCATCCTACCCTTTTTTAACGGTTTTCTCAGATCTTCCAGAGCCCACTGAAAGATTAATAATTAACACATCGGCATATAATGGATCGGGGATTAATAATTCAGCTTGCCGATTTGGACTAAAATAGACCGGAGGGTAAGAGGAGTCTGCTACGGTGCAACAGGTTGGGTCAGGGATGTGGGACGGGGACAAAGGGTGGACTACCAGCACACACAGGTGGCTTTGAGCTGACGGCGTTAATTTAGAAACATCAGTCAGTGTTGAGCATGTATAATAAGGCTGGGAATACAGTAGCTGCTGCCCGAGGCCGGGCCATCGCAACACAACACTCACTGACAACATTTGTTCTAGCATTAAAATTCATATAGTGGGTAGTTGTTTTATGGTTACAACTGAGCTGATTTTTTAATAATACATCTGTGGAAAAAAGATAAAGAATAAAACAGACCAGTCACCTCTCACATGACTTCACCTCGACTGCCACGTCCAAGTTTTAATTATATATTATTTACAATATAATTAGCATCTTAACAGTGTCGCAAGTAATGCAAGACATAACCAAGGTGCTAACTGGTGCTTGAACTATGACTGATGGCTGGGCCTATGACATTTTAATTAAGGCCACCATAAGAGCAGGGCACATTATGACTAATTTTCAGCACTTCAAGCCCAGAGAGCATAATTTGTTAACTCAGTGTGTCAATGGAGAGGCAAATACCAGTGTGCTTGGCAGTAAGAACAGCAGGGATGGAGATCAGCGAAATCAGAGGGGGACCAATATGAGAGGACATGGCTGTGACTATTAGATTACTCAAGTGGGATCTCAAATGAGTCCAGTCTATTGGCAGACACACCATCGCTCACTCTCTCCATTTCAAACAATGCCATGATATTTGCAGGTCATGCGGCTCTGCTCTTTCTGACAAGGCCACATGCTCTGAGTGTTTCAGGTTTCCAGGGAAACTGGAGGCCACCTGCATGCTCGGCTGAACTTTGCAGCCTAGTAAGAGCAGGTCAAACACCTCTCTAGTCTCGCCAGTGAGTTACCATGGATTCTCCTCAGCATGAACAACAGTGTCTCTAGCATTACTGCAGCAATTTCAAGCTCTGCCCTTAATAACACTGCAAGGGGGATGTCTGGCAACGTGACTGTATTGTCCTATTCTCTAAAAGACTCAGAGGAGGGGATCTGCACAGATACAATTACACTGAAATATACATAGACGAGGCTCACCAGCATTTGCTTAATCCTGCTATTGACTGGCAATTATTATATATCATTATTATTTCTTGTCTTTCAGAATCACATTGTGTTGAAACAATAATAAAGCTGTTGTGAAGCACAAAGCTTTGATTAATGATGAAAAGCAAATACTCATTAAAACTAGTCATGGATGAAATCTAAAACAAATGGACTTTAATTGTACTTCTATTGTACTGTATTTCACTTTCACCATTTGCTGTCCAAGGCAACGGACACCAATTTGATTAGTTTAGGGCTGTAACTAAGGATTATTTTCATTATCGTTTATCATATTGATTAAACGATTAATCTTTTACATAACAAAATGTCAAAAAATGTCAAAAACAAAAAAATGCCCATCACGGTTCCCTAAAGCCCAACATGATGCCTTCAGATTGTTTGTTTTGTCTGGCCAGCAGTCCAAAACCCAAAAGATATTTAATTTACAATGAAGACATTGCGTCTTTTGAAAGGGTCACATGCCAAAAAGGTTTAGGACCACTGGTTCAGCCTATAAAATGTCAGAAAATAGTGCAACAGTTAAAAACCCAAAGATATGCAAAGTACAATGATGTAAAACAGAGAAGAGCAGCAAATCCTCGCAAATTGTCAAGCTGAAACAAGGAAATGTTTGGCGTTTTTGCTTGACAAAGAAAACAATCAATAATCAAAATAGTTTCTGATTCATTTTCTGTCAATCTACTAATAGATGAATCAACTGATCATTACAATTCTAGGTTATTTAGCCTGTATCTTTATATATATTGGATGATATAATTATGTATAAAGTATATATTGAATAAAGTCCTGCAGTTGTTCTATGACAGTGGTTTTGACCCTGCCTCAGCTCAACGGTTGTCAACTATTGCTACCAACCACAAAGACACAAAGGAAGCCTCGGCAACAAAAACAGAGTAGGCCGTAGAACGACACATCATTTCACCACTGATTCAGCTAATGCAAGGAGAGAGGCAACTCCAAGTCCTGATCCAAGGCCATAATTCATTTGACATGTCTGTTGAGGCTGTGCATGATAATGTGTGGCTGCTACCTGCCAGAGCCCAGCTGCACAGTGAAGCTATTCATCCACACTCTGGAGAGAAGCTTTACAATGTAAACAGAGCAATGTGCTACAAAACATATCAGTGTTTGCAAAACATATGTCTTCACCCTTTTCAGTCTTGTTTTGGATACGCACTGGATTACACTGGAATTACCAGGAGGCTTATTAGGCGTTTAAGGCAGCAGGGATAAGAGCATTTTTTTCCCTTGTTCTTCCACATTTCCTCAGTCTCTTGTGAGATGGTTAATTGTGTAGACTTCATACCCTCACCATAAATATGACACATAAGGTTCTTGTAAAATATTGTCTCAAATGGCCACACAATATAGCCTACATATTCTTGGTATGGTGCTCTACAGATTGTTTTACCTTTTATCCAATTTCTACAAAACATGCATACATATACAGTATATAATGGAGCCATTAGTAGTCCAACCAAAGCATGTCCAAAATTTAAATAAAAACATAGGAAATTAAGCAAACATGGTCCAAAGCCCTACAAAAGTCTAAAATTTAAATTTGGATGATATTGGTGCAAGTGGACATGCCTTCTGACAAGTTATACAACTTTCCATCTATTTGTTTCACTTGACACCAAATATGGTTGGCGGTTCTGCATTGTTTTTACTTATCAATAACTAAAAACTAAACTTTATGAACTGAGTGATCTAATAATGTACATGATAGTTGCTAAATAGCATTCTGTTTCTATTGATAGCCTAACTAACAAAACTATCAGCTAATGAATTACCCATGCCTATCACATTAAGTTAATAATTCATCAATCAGTTTCATTGCTAAAATAAATCACACATTATAGCCTACAATAGCCCTGTTTACTATAATAAACTGAAGCTATTTCTGTCGCCAGTTGCTGCTAGCTAAATTATCAAAATGCTATATTTGAATCACGTCCTAATATGTCTGACCGTTACTTCCGCTAACTTTGTATTAAAAATACAGCCTGTCAAAGAAAGACAAGTGGCCTAGCAAACTCAACTGAGTCTTACAAAGCCCATGTTTGTCCGTTGACCATGAAAAGGCTGCTAAACGTTGACAAAAGTGAATATTTGAACGGCCTAATAATTTGGGAGTGATTTGACCACAGGCCTCTGATATTAGATGTGACCGTTGATTGTTTGTTGGTGAGATGTTTCATTAAAAACTGCTCGACCGTTAAGATCCCCGACATGAACTCACCTTTCTCTCACCCTCAGCGGGACACAGGAGCGGTCAGCCGACAAGATGACAAATTAATCTGAACAAAATCTCTCAAGTCCTCATCCTGGCAGCAGCAGGGGGAAAAAAAGTCGCTTCACTGCATGTTTTTGTTTGTTCGCTTGTTTTGTTGGATTTCCGCTGTAAAAAAAAAAAAAGAAGACAAGTCCTCCCCTCGCAGCTCCTTTTTGTTCTGTAACCGTGTATCAGGCACAGATGTGTAAATTATTGAAAGAGTGTTTTCTTCTATCGGCTGCTGAGAGATCGGTTACAAGGGTTAGTTGTAACTCGATTCCTCCTCCTCCTCGTAAAAAAAAGTTTCAAACTTGAGGGGGACCTGGAAATCAACAGATTGATGTTGGCTTGGGCCAATGAAGGAGCAACAAGGGGAGTGGACCAACCCAATCAGGCCGAAAGAAAGGACCATTTACAGCCAGCACATTCCCTGCCCCCATTAGGGTTTCCAGTAATTATCCTTGTCCAGTTCCCAGTCCCAAGGCTGAAAATTTCCCAGAGGAAATGGTGTTAAGGGAACAATGAACAGGAACTGTGGGGAGCAGTTTTTCTGTCGTGGACTAGGTGATATACTGGCTTGTTATGTTACACATTCATGAAACACACTTAGACTTTGTTGCATCACAATTTTCAACATTCTTTCAAAATTTTACATTTCATAATCTACATTTCATAGTTTCATAACATTTAATTATTCATGAGAAGAGAGAGAGAGGGTGGGTTTTTGTCAGCGGATGTTTTTAGGATACAGGAAGTTTTTCCTCTTCTGTGTAATGAGGAGACAGGAACTCCCGAGGTCAAAATAGCCTTCTTGCATTGTTATTTTAACGCTGAGGTAATTTCATAGTATTGATATTGAACACTACATCGGCCGAAACATCAGGTCATACCTCAGTGTTATTTACGCAACTATGATACTACCCCGTAAACTATCAATATTTATATCTTGTATTGTAATTCTAACTATTGTGTTGCTGCAAGTCTCCGTCACAATAAAACATAAGACACCTGCAGTGGTGAAATTGATGTAGCGCGACCTCTACTGGTATAATGTGATCAGTGGGGTAAGTACACTATGTGCACTGAAGACTCAATGGTGGGGACTAATGTGCAAAAAGTAAGAAAGTATGTCAAAATCAGCCTGCATTTCTCAAAAACAAAAGACATTACAGAAATATATAATTTATAGTATTTTCATATACATAAACAACATGAAAGAAAAATATATATAATTACAAGATTATTTTATATAAATAATTTCTATCTTTTTAGAATTGGTTTCATTCCACAATAGTAATTTGCTGTAACAAACAATCGTTATAGTTATCGATTAATCTGCCAATTAATTTCTCGATTGAGCGATATGTTTGTCTACAAAATTGTGAAAAATGCTCATTACAATTTCCCAGAGCCTCAGGTGATGTCTTCAGATTGCTTGTTTAGTCAGACCAACAGTTGAAATCTCCAAAATAATCAGTTTAAGTGATTAATTGACTTATTATTTTAGCTCTAATTATACCTCATCAGTGGGCTAGCACGGGCCCAGATGAATGACAAATAAATGGATACATAATAGTGTACTTGTACTTGCGTGGGGATATGTCCATTTTTAGGGCAAAACAATACAGTGTAATACGTGTACAGACTAATTTACCCCGTAATCATCTTTAACTGCATTTGTGTAACGTCGAGTTGTTTTTGTTGTTGAACTCAACCTCCCACAATCCTCGGTGAGAAGCAGGGGGGTGACGTATTTGTGCTACGTGTCAGGGAGTTCTGTAGTCAACATGGCGGCGCAGCAGGGTGATGTTGATGAACTCTTCGATGTGAAAAATGCCTATTATATCGGCAGTTATCAACAGTGTATTAATGAGGCTCAGAAGGTGAAGGTTAGTATCTAATTGTCGTGAACCGAATGGTTTTAAACATACTGTTTCTTCTTAACGTCTCTTCCTAATTGCAGTCAACTGCGTTTTCGATGATACAATGCTAAACATGTTAGCGATTATTTCTCTATAAATACTTCTACCTGTGTTTTTTCTTTAAAGCCGTCAACACCAGAGAAGGAGATTGAAAGGGACATGTTTTTGTACAGAGCATACATTGCCCAGGTAAACCAATTTTCTCAAGTAGATATGTTATGTGTAACACTGAGCTGAGTTTCTTGCCCTTATCTGCTAGCTAGTGTATATTCATTGCTGTGACATTAAAAACCTGCTCATCTGACCTGTTGTGTTTTGTGCTATTACAGAGGAAGTACGCTGTTGTCCTGGATGATATAAAGGCCAACTCTCCACCCGAGCTTCAGGCTGTGAGGATGTTTGCTGAGTATCGGTCCAATGAAATCAAAAGGTAAGAGCTTGCTATGACGTTTGGGTCAACATGGGGCTGAACGATATGGCTACAGCATACGCTCTTTGTCAATATGCTGTGTAGACAATAACTCAATACATTCATTAACATTTTTAGGAGCCTTTCAGTCAGTATCAAAATTAGACTATTACATGTAGTCAGATATGCAATCACACTTGAATGCACAGGGTCTGGAGACTTTATATTTAATTATATTGGGTGGTCTGAAGTATCCACCAGAACCCAATTCTCCACACAATGCTGATGAAAACCATCGCTTTGATGATTTGATTCATTACCACATTAGTTGTTTCTTCCCAGGTTTTGCTGTTCTTACCATACTGCATATCTTGACACATCTAGGTGCTTATGTGGGAGTTTGAATGCTGGTCCAAGACAAAACTGATTACCTTCATAATTTCATGCTAAAGATGCAGTTTGAGGTGATTGAGAATACTTGAGTATCTTCTTCAGTTTGCAAAAGTGGTTGGTTTGTCTATTAATGTTAAACTAGATCCATGTCACTTTTTTGGTGAAGGGAAGACAACTGGTTGCCTCAAAAGTGGATTAGGACTAATGCAATATACTTAAAGTTGTATATTATAATATACTGTATCTCCTACATACTCAATATATCACCCAACCTTAGCATTTATGAGTCTATATCAGTTGATTGTGATTCAAGTCGTCATTGTCTGAACAATTTCCCTGCTGCAATTTTTTTCCCTTGCAGAGATGCCATTGTGGCTGATCTAGACAAGAAGATGGCAAAGAGTGTGGATGCTGCCAACACCACCTTCCTCCTCATGGCTGCCTCCATCTACTACCATGAGATGAACACTGATGCTGCTCTCAGGACCCTGCACCAAGGAGAAAGCCTGGAGTGGTAAGAAGGGATCAAGATTTTACTTTAAAAAAGTATCCGCAAGATTTTATTTTTGAACTGTTTACTTTCTTCAAACTACAAACTTCTTCCTTTGGAACTACAATAAAGACAAAGGATTTTTTTTTCATCCATGTTCCTAGCATTGTAATGTCAGCAACCACCCAGTTAATGTAAATGTAAGAATTACTAAAATTATCCATGTAGCCTGCATCGTCATCTCAACTAGATAGGTGCGTTCTGACCAAACAGGTTTACATTTCCAATAAGCATTGTATGGACGGTGTCTCCAGTTTTTGTGTTCCACCACATTTCACTATACAGATAATAATAATTATTATAATATAATGTATTAATTGACATTAGACACTTCCCTTAAATGTTTCTGCATAAAAAACAACTTGGGGTTTAATAGATGTGTGTAAGAGAGAGAGCGAGATTAACTAAATTTGCATTCTGAAGTCATTACATGGCATGTAACATAAACATGAAAGAAACAGAAAAATCACAAACACACAAGGTTGTTTAGCAACTGTGACTTCCACAACTTGTTTTGTAAATTGAAGTTTCAGCTACCACATCTGCTCCACAGAACTCTCTGGATTTATAAAGTTGCTTTCATTTTGAAGACAGCAGCATGAAACTGACCTGAACATTCGTTTGTTTTTTTTCAGCATGGCCATGACGATTCAGGTGTTGCTGAGTCTGGATCGTGTTGACCTGGCGAGGTATTGCAAAACACTTAGAGGGGAGGATTTGTTATTTGAAGGCTTAAGTAAAACATTCAGGTGCTTTTTGAATGTGTTTAGTTATGTCATTTGACACAGTGGACATATTCTTCTTTACACAACACTGTGTATATTCTGTCTCTTTTGAAATGGGACTGTGTTCCTTTAATAACAATGACATATTATTGTCATTGACAGGAAAGAGTTGAAGAAGATGCAGGAGCAGGATGAGGATGCTACTCTAACCCAGCTGGCCACAGCCTGGGTTAATATTGCTGTGGTGAGGATTCAGTTACATTTGCGTAACATCACCAAGATACATGTAGTTAGTTTATAATTAAATGTTCTATAATTAATCATTTGTAAATTCTCCATACATAATGGAGCGAATAGCATGTGTCTGCATGTACACCAAGTAAATTACATTCTGGTCGTCACATTATCAGCATCCACGTTGTATTGTGATTGACTGAAGCTCCAATCAGGTTTGAAATGACTAGCAGGCAGGGTAGTATGTAGAACTTCCTGGTACAGTATAAGGCTAAGCTAACCAAAGTATGGCAGGTTTAAGAAGGCCATTTAAATTGCTCATCTTGCACATTATGGTTCTTGTAACTCTTGAGGAACAGTAGGTACCCCCGACGCCAGTAAAAACAATCAAACAGCGAGCATTGTGCACTTATTTTTGGCTTTTCAGCTGAACACTTAAACAAATTAGATGTCTTCTTGCCAACATTTAATTGCATTCTGCTTGTTGTTCCAGGGTGGAGAGAAGCTGCAGGATGCCTACTACATTTTTCAGGAGATGTCAGACAAGTACTCATCTACGCTGCTGCTCCTCAACGGGCAGGCGGCCTGTTACATGGCTCAGAACAAGTGGGAGGAGGCTGAGGGAGTGCTACAGGAGGCACTTGACAAGGTTAGATGACAATTGTTTGATTTTGTCTCTCTTGTCTCTTCATCACATATTAACTGACGCACGTTGGTGTACATACATGCTTAGTTTATTCAGTTAAAGCGTTCAGTGGCTTGTTTCTGAGGCTGGTATTAGATTTGTGATGACAAAGCACTATTAAAACAGGCTAATGTGAACTTCCCCTCAGTTTGATGTCATAACTTGTGGGTTTGTGCAATGCAAAATACGGTCTTTAGACACGGTTTAAAAGCCTGTTTCATTCAAGCTGTGTTAAACACTGACAACCAAAGAAATGTTGATGAAACTCAACAAACTTTAGTAAAAGAAAACCACCAATGTGTTTTATAAACACAGCATACCAATTTGTCAGAAGACATTTTTAACTTAGTAATGAGGCTATTTTTTCCTAATAGCATTAAAACTTAAGCTTTAATATCACACGTCTCAGAACGGAGGCCAAATGTTTTCTGTTCTGTGGATGCTTCCCTCAACAACATCAAAAAACAATTTCAACTGCTCGCATTGTAACAGCAGATGGCACCACACACTCTTTTGTAGTCCACAGGTATTGTACTTTATCCAGAACAAATTAGGGTTTGGCCTGTCAACACTGTTTATCCACAAGATACAACAACATATTCACTGTGCAGTAGTGTTGTTTTGTCTTTTTAAAGTATTTTCATTTTCATACTATATAAATATTGAATATTCGCTGCTTCATCTCTCTCTCTGTTTATTGTATTGATGAGACCTGTGCTTCACATCTCAGGTCTGTTTTTGTATTGTTTGAGTTGCACAAGCACAGTTATGTTGACTGTTACAATCAGACCTGAGTTAACCAGACTCTGGCTGGCTTTGTGGAATGGCTAAACTCAACAGTTTAGGTTAACTGAAGTGAAGCTTTTCACAAATGTCCAGCTTTTCTGAGCTTCCTTTTGGGAAACCCCTCCAAACCAAGCTTAGTATTCCTTTGTCATGGGGCTAGACGGCCCAACACAACGTTTAGTGGTTAAATTATTACAAACTGATGGTTATCCATTGATATTATCTTTTACTAAACAGACAGAACATAACAGTAAAATGTGACTTTACATGAATGCCAGTGCTCACGATCTCCGTAGCAAAACCAGACAAATGTTTTGATGGTGGAAAATGGAAATAAATAAAAGGAAAAGATAAACAGAAATTACAGTGTTTCACACATACATGTAGAAACAACACTAATGAATCAATTCATGGCAGATGGTAACATTTGACGGAAATACTGCGCAACAATCACCTGTACCACCTTGTTGTCTGCTGTACTTGTGACATAGGAAATTAAAGTCCTATCATTCAGTTAATTATCTCAGAAAGTGACATGAAGCATGCTGAATAGAAAGTACTTTTCTCTTTCACTGGCTTGTCTCTACTTCTGTTCATATTGCTGTCCTGTTTGCTTTGTGAGAATGACACTTTCTGACCATCTTTGTTTTCTCTTGTCCCCCTTTTAGGACAGCAGTCACCCTGAGACGCTGATCAACCTCATAGTGCTGACCCAGCACCTGGGCAAAGCTCCTGAGGTGAGACTTTGGACCCAAAGCTGTTAATGAAGGCTACGCTTTAACTGCCATCAGTTTAGCAGTTTCCTAAAGACAAACTCCTCTTCAGTCAAAGACGACTTGAAAAATCTTTGTCCAATAACACTCTGCGCTTAGAGTGCAAGATGTTCTTCTCAGCAATTTTATGTGTGTTTGCTTTGATTAAACCAGGCAAAAGCATTCAAGCATGCAATTTCTTGATTGCGTTTGTCTTCTATCGTGAGAAGTGTCAGCTAAGCATTTCTACGGGTTTTAGTGCTGTGTGAGTTATACACCCGGAAGCTCAGAGTTCATAAGATAAAGACTCAATTATCTGTCTTAAGTTTGACGGACTTGATAGTAATGCCATAGAATGCTGACCATTTACTCGAAGCCATCATTAAAAAGGTTCTGACCGTGACAACAACTGATAAGCACATCTCACTCAAGGTTAATTGGAGTTATGTAGGCAAATAGGCAACTAGCCTAATCATCAGGTAAAGTAGTAGAGAGTAACTTGTCTAAATCTAAGTAAGCACTATTAAAGTGTGTCAGTCCTGCTGCTATATGGCTTCTTGATTATGATAGATGTTCAGATATTGTGAATTGTCTTAATCAGCTGCTTCTGTGCTCTGTGAATGGAATAGTGTTTGTTTTCTGTCTCCTCTCGCTCTCATTACTCAAATCAGATCGTAAAATTTTACAAGAGGATATTTGAACACTTTCAAACACAACTGTACAAAGATCGACATTTGAAGTACCTACTGACATGGATGCTATACAAACCATAGTTATAGTTCATAGTTCAAAATTGCCTTAAAGGTCCTGAGAACTTTTTTTTTCCTCTAACGTCAAATATTCATGATTAAATTGTCAACAATCAAAGCATCCTTATGTATTATTTATTAAGAGTTTGACACAGGACGGTTTAGTTTTGGTTTGATCACATTTGATTGACAATGGCCTGGTAATATACACAAACAACCTCACAACTGTCATCAGATTTTGAGTGAAACATCACCTTTTTCCAACTGAATCTCACCCACTTCAAACTAATGAGCAGAGCACAGACAACAACACAAACGCAAAAACCAAACCAACAAAACTGTTCTCATTTTGACAGAAAATTGTGTTTTCAGGGTTTGCAGGGTTTGGTTGTTGACAAGACAGACTTTTAAAGACCTTTTTAAAACTGTGTTTATGAGGCTTTTTTTTCGGTTTATTTACTATTGTCACTTTCTAACTTTTGTATGCTCTGTTTACTTCTGTCTTCAGGTAACCAATCGGTACCTCTCTCAGCTGAAAGATGCGCACAGAGCCCATCCATACCTCAAAGACTATTTAGCCAAGGTAACGTTATAGGTTCACAAGATCTGCTCACAGTTGGTGACAAACCTTAATAACCTTTACTCTGTAATAATTTAATTACCTGGCTTGGCTGTTTTGATGGTTGTGCAGCAGGTTTCCTTGGAAGGTGTCCAAAGTCAGTGGGAGCAGTAAACTCTGAATCTTTAGCCTTTGTCACACATTGTGTTTTAATTACGCAGGAGTGCAGATGTACATAAACATGCTAAAACTGGGTTATACCATTACCAAACAAACCATGCAATGCACAGCTGTTCCCATGGGCCGATATTTGTACTGGTGTTTAACTGTTTCCTCTGCTCTTTGTTTTCCCGCAGGAGAATGAGTTTGACAGACTAGTGATGCAGTACGCTCCCACTGCTACAGCATAAGACATCTGCCTTTGCTGTGACACCTCAACAATGAACTTCAGTGCAACATCATCAATTGTCAACAGTTTCTTTCTCTCTCTAACTTGTATACCTGTATTTGTTTTGATATTTGTACTTAAGAAAAAAAAAGTGTTTAATTAAAGCTTTGGCTGTTTTATTTAAACCAAACCAGGAGTCATAATTTCTCTTGGATGTTGATGGAACATGTCTGCCTTAGTATCCATTCTTTATAAATTTTGACTCCACTTTAATGTAAGCATTCCTCTCAAACAATAATAAATGTTTAATACCTGTGTTGTGTTTGAAGTGTGGTTTTGTTGGAGGGAAACAGAAGGGCTGTACATGCAAACACCATGGATTTAAGCCAAAGAAGCTTAATGATGCCTATTTAAAGTGTTTCTTGGTGCTTCCTGACACATTTAGTGTCTTATGTGTAGTCCTGTAGTAAGAGTTTGTCTGCACTGTCTCTTTAAGTCATCCTTTTAACCCCTTAGCGGTTCAAGCAGACGTTCAAAACGAAGATAGCGGCCCTAATTACGTCACGCCCCCCCTCCTCGGCTTTTTTCTCCTCTTCGCATAAACGTACGCTGTCCTCTTTTTTAATGTACCAGTTGATTCCCAAATGAAACCAACGCGACTTGTCAAAACGCAGGTTTGAACACGCTGACCGGTCCAGAGTAGCAGCAGCAGCCACAGCGGAGGAGGAGGAGGAGGAGAAGACGGAGAGACGGCAGCCTCATCATAGGATATTACTCTTATTTATCCTTTTCTCTTCGCTGGAATAACTTTGCGGCTTCGTGTGAGATTCGCCGGTTTGTCAGGAATCTTCTGCTCTAACGGTACAGAGACGTTATATAAGGCGAATAACGGACAGAGATGAGACCGTATGTACATTAACAGCATAGCGGCACAATAATCGCATGTGCTGAAAGGCGACACAAACGCTAGACGTCAAGCTGAGTTCGTTCATGTATGTGTGCTACATCACGTTTTAGGTTAATTTATTCAAGTAGCTAGCTAGCTTGGAAGCGGCAGCCAATGCTGGTCCATTCACTATTGTGCGCGTTTGATTTAAGTTAGCTAGGCGGCTAACCAGGACGCGCCGCTGCCTCTGATGAGCCCGCGTGCGTAGCGGAATGATGATCAGAAGAAACCTCCACCAGACAGGCGCTAATGGCCCACATTAATTGTCAAAAGCCGATTTAATAATTGTTTTGTGTGATTATTAAATACAGCCTCATAGCCGATGTGTGTGGTCAGACCCGGTGGGCCCTGCTATCATTCATAAAACTGTCCTGAACGCGAAGAATGGGCCCATGTCTTAATTTGGAAAACAAAGAATTAGGCTATTGAAGAGGTTAAGCTGGTTAGATAAGCTTGTTTTAGCGTTTTTAGGTGAGCTAGCAAGCTGGTTGACGGATTAGTCACAGTGTCTGGGCTGTACTGCTCCCTGCACTCCCTCCGTCACTCAATTGGAGTATTTTTTTCCGGTTTCCACGTTTTTGTTCTGATTGCGCCGCACCACAATGAGCAGTCACACCGGGGAGGACGCCGGGCCGGTGGAAGTGGAGCCCATGCCGGGATACTTGGACCTCATCACCAGAGCCTCCACGGTAATGCTGGGCGCATGGAGAGACTGTAGTAGTTGCGGTCTGGAGCTCTCCAAACGGACTCTCCTGGATAACGCATACATTACCTGGACCGAAATCGCCCTGTTCTTCTTTTGCGCCTTTTTGTGGACGCAGGTCAGGAGGGGACTGACAGAAAGTCTGTTTCAGGTTGGTGACACACAATCACAACACATACTGATCCCCTCCCAGCTCCCCAAGGTTATTTTATTTACACCCTTAATTAACGGGCTTAGTGGCTCATTCCTCTAATTAGAGCCCCAGCCCTCCAGAAGTGTGGCCTCCGAGCCTCCCATCTCTCAGGAGTTGTTATTGGTGGCACATGCTGAGAGTGAGTATAACAGGTGTTAACAAATATTAGACTCAGTTGTAGTTTTAAGATACAGACAGAAAACACCCTTATCTATACTTGTGTTGGGCAAACATTTCAACGGAACAGGTGTAATAAATAAGAGCTATGAAATTACGAAATTCTGTTAAAAGATTAAAATTTTGGTGAGCAGTCTTTGGTAGAATTTCTCTTGGGCACATAGCTCACATACAGACAGGTACGAGCATTTCATTGCTTTACATTCTGATGAAGTTTGTATTTTATAGTTTAAAAATGCTATATAATGACCCCAGCCAATAAAGTTCCTTTAAGACTAAAACCAGAGAGCTGTATCTTCAGCTAGCATCTTATTCCTTTTGGTGATCTGCTAACAGATTGCAAATATTTTGGTGAATTGTGATTCTTTTTATGTGCTCTCTGAATACAATCCAAACGTACTTTCCATTTTATCCATCTGTAAAATCCTGAAGCTTTTAGATTTCTGTTAGTGGTTTTTAGGTACTTGTTAGGACCTGGCAGCAAGGTCATTAATTGCAATTATGTCAGATTGCAAGTGATGCAGACTTCCTACCGCCCCCTCCCCTCCCCACTGTGTCGCTTTCTCTCTCTCTCTCACGAACAATGCCGAAATTAAGGTAGGGCAATGTGGATAAAGTGTAGTGCATGTAATTTATATATCGCAACATCAAAACATATCATAAAATCAAACATTTTCTGGAAAATCAATCAACTGTTAATGACTACAATAACCAGAAAGGAATGCCTGTTTTTGGCGAATCCAGTAAATAAAATACCTGTCAATTCAAAATGTTTCTTGACATTGATGCAAAAATCATATAAAAATAAAACCACCATCAATCAGTCGTGCTCATTGATTTGCCCACCATGGCCTAGCACACCCTGAGATATTACATGAAGGAATTAAATTAAATGTCTGGAAATCAGACCAACAGACTGTGACACATCAGATACCTGCTGCCGTGGAGTAGAAAATTGTGGCATTCTTTAGTTACCTGTCTCTAAAAGCAGCGTCATTACATTGTTTCTTACCACACCATGTCACTCAGAGGCCCGTTTCACAGGCTATTCTCTGACAGACTGGCCCCATGCCCAGGTCCCCTATATTTCCCTCAACCATCTAAGTCCTGAGTTCCCTTCTCCACAGATAGCCTGGATGTAGCCCACTTCTCATTATTCTGCCATGATCGTGGGTGGGGGTGGAGTTTCTACACGTGGTAGATGCTATGATGATGATGTTGCAGCATTATACTGTAGCTCAGGGCCCCATGTGTGAAGCCAGATGTGGCCTGAGAATGCAAAGAATGAGGCCTGTTCTCCTCTTCACATTATGTATGTGTGTCCCAGCTTGTGACTCATTGACTCCTATAGAACAGTATGGGATGGACCCCCTTTAAGGTCTGGATACTATAGCAGCTGTGAAGGATGAGGTGAGATTTTTAATGTCGGGTGAATTAAGAATAAGTCAGTGTGCCTCCGGTTATTTGGTGCATGTGTAATACCACCTTTACAGTGCTTGTATTAGGGATGAAGAAGATGGGTTCAGTGTTAGGTCAGCCGTGCTGAGCTAATGCAATACGAGTATTGCCGTTATACATCACAAAAGCTGAGGTGGGTTGTCAGAAGAGTACAACTACATCATTTGAGGTCTTATTTGAGCACAGCAAATTGCACAGACCCGAACAAAACAGGAGGTTTTCTCACTTGTTAAGTCGGACACTAAGTAAACCACGATGCATTTAATACCAGTCAGTAATGATGGAATATGTGGTTTTCACAGTGTTGAAGTACACAATTGATATGGGCTCTGATATGTAGTAAAGTGGCTAAGCTGCCATACAGTAGGAGCACAGACAATCATCTGCACACATACTTAATTAGGTTCAGAGCTCACGACACCTCATGGATATTAAATGTTAGCTTAGACATCAGAGGACAAAGCACTGTGTTAACTTATCCTGTTGTGATCACGTGAAGACTATGGTAACGTGATCTGACATGGGAGTAGTGAATGTTCATTCCTCTGACATACGTGAAAACGCCATTTATGAACCTCTAAGAATGATGCGCTGAAGAAATACATATACATCAATGTAACTGTCAATTATAGAGATGGACATTTGTTTGTCAAATCACGGTAAATCTGCTACTATTTTGATGATTGATTAATTGTTTATGCCATTTTTCAAGCAAAAATGTCAAACATTTGACAACTCCAGGTTCTCAAACGTGAGAATTCGCCGCTTTCTTATTTTGTGGTAAATTATTTTGTGGTTTAAACTGTTGCTTGGACAAACAACACATTTGATGACATCATCTTGTACTCTAGGATTTTGGGTATCAATTCATCCAAAAAAAAAGTTAGTTGCAGCCCTAATTTCTTGTCTAAAATCAAGCTCTATTTGCAGAAGTTGCCAGTGAGTTAGAGAACACATCTGCCACTGATGGAGCTGATGGATAAAAATAATTAGTTTCCTGTTTTGTTACTTACATGTTTGAAGAATGAAAGTTGACCCATTTAAAATCTCCACTTACTCTGATCTGCATTCTCCACTGTACAGTCAGATTCTAAATATGAAAGCCATCTGAGTGTTTCTTGAGTTTATGTTTTATTTTTATTTGACTGTTGTATGCTTAGGTTGCTGTGCGCAGCCAAAAGTGGTCACAATATGTAACCTACACAAGTGTGAAACTTATGCATTCTGGTAGAACCCACTCACTGTCGAAAGAGATCAGTTTAATCACATCTAAATACATCAATGATTCAGTGTCCTCAATCTCAATCTGCTAGACACATGGATGCTTGTGTTTATGGTGAATGAACTTGGTCCATTAACAAAGTTGTCCAAAAGCAAGCAAATGAGGTTACAGACCTAGAGGTTGGATGGACCATCTTCTGTCTTTTGTATCTGTCTATGTTAACCAAACGAGGGGAACCAGGTTCTACATGGTACCATCAGTTGACATGTCAGTGAGCATGCTGTTGGGTGAGGTAAGGTGAGTGTGTTGGGGGTGGGGATGACTCCTGTGCACAGTACTGCGTGGTGGAGTGAGTGGTTTTCAGCAGGTTTCACCTTTGGTTCAATGCTTGAGTGTACGAGTTAGAGCAGCACCTATTCAGGTTGAATTAAACACAACTTGTTGTTAAGCCACTTGAGCTGTTACATAAAGATACTACTGTTGTGCATGATAAGCTTCTGACTCATCCATTGGCACTGTTGACATTGGCTTTTTAAGGACACATTTACTTTAAACTAAATAGTAAAGTAAATGTGTCCTTTAAGTTAAGTGTTGAAAAGTTCACCATTTAATTTCTCTGGGAAACGGATTGAGAAATGTTGCTCATGACTTTTTAACTTCACACACACACGTTTGTGAAAGCATGTGCAGGTTTATGTCTCCATTTGCATGATTTAAAAAGGGTGTGTGGTTTATGAGTTGTGCATTGCATTTGTTATGCATGTGTGCTTTTGTGTATGAGTGTGTGAGGTTTCAGATACATACTGCGTGTTTGTGTTTGCATACATTTTGTCAGTCAAAAGCATGCATTTGCAACTTCCCACTATATAACGTCTCAGTAGATGAGAAAGTGGAGACAAATTGATGATAGTGGGTCAGAGAAGAGGAGACGGGGTAAATAAACAGAGAGGGAAGAGAGAGCGAGAGGAAGGAGGGAAGGAATGGAGAAGTGGGCTGAGGGGTTGTGTAGCTGAGGCCAAGCCTGCTGACTCAGCATGCAGCAGCCAATCATTAACGCAATTGCACGTACACCGTCACACATGCATATGTCAGTAAAAGGATATATTCACACACGTATATACAACTTTTGTCCACTACCTGACATTTATACACAGCAGCATCAGAGCATGTATTTTCAAAAAGGCAGCACACTAGCTGCTCAGTATAGACAAAAAAGGGAGGCTGTGGTCAGTTGTTGCAGCAGCAGCAGTTTACAACCTCTCTAATAAATGCCTTTCATAGCCCCTCACACACACACACACACACACACACACTCTGAAGCAGTCACTCAAAGAGCAGAGTAGCAGTGTGCTTGCCAGCTCTGGCCTCGTTGCGGAGCTTATCTCCTTGCGTAGAGCTGAGTAGCACCTCATCCCCTTGCTGTTGTTCTAAATGTGAAAGCTGCCTGAGGTTTGACAAGGTCCCCAACCACAGATCCCGGATCACGTTCCACAAAGCCCCTGCTCATTGCTGTGCATTAGAGCCGCAGAGAGTAACTTGATACTGGATTTGTGGTGAAGGGGAAGTGCTATCCATTCTGCCAAAAGTGCCCACTCAGGTGAAACTTGCTTGTAATGTTGACACTGATTGTGAGCAATTGTTATGAAGTTTTGGTTGTTATTAGTCCCCTCCTCTCCTCCCCTTTCCCCTTCTCAGCTATCTAATTCATCATCACAGCGGTTAAGCGAGCAGCACTTTGGCCATCACCTGACACATGATCTATTGCTCTCTGTGCTTCACTGTGTCATACATCATAAATACAGGGCACTTATGGGTTCACAAAACTGTCAGCCCCACTGTTACCCACACAGAGGTTGTGCTTCAGTTAATCATAATTTGTCACTGTGATAGATGCGGTTATATAAGTCTAATTATATCAATCATATGTGTTTACATTTACATACAGTATTTTTGTGTATGTTTAGAGTATAGCATGTCTTATTTTAGTGCCACAATATGTTCCTAACCTTGAGTGTCTGCAAAAAGTTGAATGTCTGATGGCTTTGTGCACTGATGCTGAGCTGCCTGCAGGGTTGTTCCAACCTGTAATGCACTCAGCATCAAGCTGTCCTGTTCAAATATCCCACTGACGTATTTGGTGGCTTGCCTGTTAAGTTCAGCAGCTGGTTTCCATATACCTGCCTTTTCGAAGCATTTGGACCTGTTATGTGATCTATTTTGACATTTTGTCACATGAAAGCCTCATATCATATGGTTAGATGACATGTTGCAGCATCAGCAAATGTTATTATTTGCTAAGATAGCGGGCAAATAGTTTGGCAAATCACATAAAACTATTAAACCTGTTTCCACACACCTCCTGTCCCTTAGTGCCCTGCTAATTAACACTCACTCCAGACACATGTAGACTCTTATGTAGAGCTGAAACAATTAGTCGATTATTTCATCGAAAGAAAAACAACCAACAGGTATTTTGATAATCGATTGATTATTTCGGTCATTTTTTAATAAAAAATAGTGGAAAAATGCAACACAAAACATGGTTCCTGCCTCTCAAATGTGAGGATTTTCTGCTTTTCGCTGTTTTATATGATTATAAGATTGGATATGTTTGGGTTTTTGGACTGTTGGTTGAAAATTTTTTCACTACTGTTTGACATTTCACAGACTAAACTTCAGTTCAATTCAATTCAATTAATTGATGATGGAAACAATTGTTTGTTATTAGTTAATCGCTATTTAATGAAACAGTTTGTAGAAGACTCTCTCATTCACCATCATTTAGTTTGAACCTGGAGTTGTTTATCAATGATTCCACTGAAGGAAGGAACAGTGGGAAGGGTTGTGCCCTCTTTAACATGGTGAATCACAGCCTAAGCGGCCATATGTACCACCAGCTACAAAGCAGGATCATGAATCAGCTCTGTTTGCTGACTGTGACAGTCAGACTCTCTTCTGGTCAACTGGAATGTGCTGTGAGGCCTTGACCACAGCAGAGCTGCTGTGGCAAGCCTCTCAATCTTTTTCCTCTTCCTCTCTCTTGCTGTCTCACTTACATGCCTCCAGATAGACACAGTGAGCAGGCTGTCATTAGACAAGAACACACTGCCTCTGTAGGCTTCACACTTGGCAGCTGTCTCTCTACTAACAGGGACACTCTATGACAGTGTGTGAGTGCAGTGCTCAGAAGAAAACCAAAGTTCATTTAGTTTGCTCAGTGCGCACATCACACTTTTAGGCCATATTTGTGTGTGTGTGTGTGTGTGTTGCTTTGTATGCTTGTGTGGTTCATTGAAGTCCGCAGGATCACACAGATCTCAGAAGAATTCTTGGGATGCAATTAGATCAGTCTCTCTGTCCAAGTCTTTCTGTGGAGGAGACTGGTACATCCGCATGGACTCACAATCAGAAAGGGTGCACTTCCCTAATCTAAATGTGATCAGAATAGTCGCCCCCCTCTCTCTCCCCTCATCTCACCTCATCTCACCTTTCTTTCTTTTTTCTGTCTTTTCGTCTATCTTTACTCTTGATCTTTTCGCAATTACAGAAGTTCTAACAAAATGACTGTAGCCAAGGTGACTCAGAGAGACTACAGAGACCACACTGTCACCCTTTGAAACCCCCTGAAAGTATTTTGGCAAAGAATGACAAATTTCTTCCAGTGGAGATGATTAATATCTAAAGCCTCCACTCTGTAACGATGTAAGAATTCAGATTCTTTAAAGGTTGGTCTGTTTTGGAGGCAGTGATCAGCCATGACAGACAGTATACAGAGTCTTTAAAATCTGTGAAAGGAAAGTGAAATTAAATTGTGTATTACACTATGACAGTGATTTGGGATTTTTACTGAGGTTTAAAGTGACCTATTTACAAGGCATTCCCAAGGGAGAAATGAATTGTTGGATTATTTAGATTATCAAAGTGAATGAAAGCTAAAATAGATAAAGGATTGTTTGATTAACTGCACAGGTCTATAGTGCTGCTGTGCAGCCATACCACAGGAGCACAGCAGAGTGTGTTTTGCCTTATTCCTTGCTGTAATCCATACCTGAACCAATAACCTAACCTTAATCCAGACATCAAATCATCATTTCAGTCCCAATTAGCATAATGAGGCCTATCTGTAATATCGTAGGTGTAATCAGCAGCCTGAGCTGATGTTCTTTTGTAGAAGATTCTGGCCTGTTCGAGATTTAAACACACACAAGTTGAGTCATGTGGCCTTCTATATAGTATTAGTGATTGATAGGGATGGGAATCAATGGGGATCTCGCAATATGATACTGTATTGAATCTTAAGGTGCTAATTTGATAAATATTGCCTTTCTGTAATATTGTAAATTCTTTGTGGAACTGTTGATGGAAAAACAATAATCAGAAAGAATTTTTCATTATTTTTATTTAAAGATTTATTTTTAACCCAACTCTGTATTTATATATTCCATAATACATCATTAATTCATATGTGTATTATATTTTTGAATTACTAGGATAGACCTTACAGGCAGGTCTGCTAGCCAGATTCATATTATATTATATCATATTATTCAGCTCCATATGGTGTCAAGCCAGACATGTCTTTGTGTGGGTTACACTACAGAAATACTATTTTTACCCTCTTTGAACTGTATATAAGACAATTTCATGACCTAAATAGACCAGGAAATTTTAGTTACAGTCATTAATGTACTATAAACATCTCTAAATAGAAAATAATTGTATGTCATCAAATGGATTTTCTCTAGCAGCCAACACTGCTGTCTCTCTATGAATGTGTGTTTTAAGATGTAGATTATCTGTGGGTGGATATTTATGGTGAGTTCATGAACCACTGCTTGTTGATGCACACATAGATTGGCCTGTTGCAGACACACATACACACTCATACACACTATTATCAGTCCTCATTCTCCCTGTGTTGCCAGTGGCATGGACAGTGCATTATGAATGACAGCCATATGTCTTCTGGCTGTCAGCCTCGACAGGGAGCAGCTTGAGTGAATATCTTAACACTTTGCTGAGACTGTACCTTTATGTCTCTTATTTACTCACTCTCTTTTTGTTGCTTTAACCATTCCAGAAATATGAGGATTTGAAATTGTATTCACATAGAGGTGTTGTTCCTTCTGCAGTGTGGAGGGATATATAATGGCAGAGACAGAGGCAGTGCTATAATTATTATATACTCTTCAGCATGGTAGTCATCAGACAGAAGTAAAAACCATATGACCACATCACAAGCTTGATGTTCTCTGCTCACAGCAAAATGAAAAGACATGGATGTACAACTGCATCAAATAAAGAGCTTACTGTATGCTACTTATTTGCCACAGTGTGTGTGTGTGTGTGTGTGTGTGTGTGTGTGTGTGTGTGTGCGCAGCTTTAGACTATTTCTGTTGTGTGTGGAAATGTAAGAGGGTTGGAAAATAATGTCCCATTTGTCTCTGCGGACAAATGTACCATCTTCAGCCAAAATATAACAGCATATTGCATGATACATTTTCTAATTAGCTCAAGACACTCGTGTTGATTCATGTTGCTATCATGTTAGAATCAGTTTTTATCAAATGTGAATGAGGTGGATCCCAGCTAGCTTTTCTTGCGGTGGTCTCTCCTGCGCTATGCTAGGTAGCTTTAGCCTTTCTGATTATTACTGTAGCCCAACTAAGTAATGTGTACTCCCGTTTTCTGACTGGTTTATAAAGCAATAATACAGTGTAGACTCCAGAATGAAAAGACACATAAAAATTGGTCGACATCAAGACCCAGCAGTGTGGGTCCTGTGAATGTGTGTGTTCACTGCATTATGTGAAGAAACACCATTGTTTAGCCACAGAAAACGAAGACAAAGGAATGAAGAAATAACGAAAGTTATATTTCACATCACTAGAGAGTATAATCAAATATGGTGAGCTGAAGAGGCTGTTATGTCATTGTGTACTACACATTATAAAACTGTGGTAGATGAGGACCAGTGTGATCACCTCACCGTTCTCTGTGTTATTCTTAGGCAGATGTGAACATGTGCAGCTGTGTAAATGTTAGGAGGACTGATATTACCCTATTTATTTGATATTTTTGCCCTTAAACCCTACTTTTATAGTAGTCTTGACAAACCTAGACAGAATGTAAACGCATTATAGTAACCCTCCTCAAAAACTAGGACACAATGAGCAAACTTGCTGTGATATTATTAAGAAAACTTAATGTCGATTCATAACTATGTAATAGTAGTATGGTACATGAATATATGTTTTAGCTTAATCTTTTTGCTGTGAAGGCCATGTTCATTTTCTTTGATGCTCAAAGAGTTAATTGGTGCCTCCACTGGGATCAACTAATAGGTTCAACCTGCTCCTAACAGGTGAACCTGCTCCCTCTCTCAGTCTCACTCACACACACAAATTGTGACGCATATGTGCTGGGAAATCATGCATGCCCACACAAACAAGACAGAAAGGCTTCAAAGCCTTTCCGTATTTGAATGTACCGGTACTTAATGTATTTATACAGCAGGAACTGAAACCATTGCTGCCCTTGCTGTGAGAGCCAGATGAAATCATGTAAGTGTGTATGATAGTTGCGTTTGCCAAACCAACCAACTTATAACAGATTCAAGACTTGTGATTTATAGTATTAAAGCTGTAATTCAAGTAATCAAATTCATGGCTTTAAGACTTTTCATGATCTGAAAAACACCTTGAACTTGTTGAATAGTTGCTAGATTTTTCACTAGTTATTTTTGAAAAAGAAAGTCAGCAGGGGTCCTGAAAATGTGTGTAATCTGGACTGTGATGGTCAGATGGCTCCAATGCGCCAATGTTAGTCAGACACCACCCCAGACACCTGCTGCAGACTGTCAGTCATAAGTTGTGGTCATTTACTCACTCATGGATGCTAGATGGGTGCTCCTCCAGTCACGTACTTGTGTGCAAATGAGTTAACTCTGTGGCGGCGGTGCCTTGTCTAATCGTGTGTTTTTAATCAAATATTCAGCCAGCCTGTCGGTATGTAATATGAGTTTTCCTGGTGGACCAGCAGTTCAACAACATTCTTCAACAAGAAAGACAAAAAACATCTTGTGCTGTTTGATCCTGAATTAGTCTGGTAGTCTGTTCTTTTTTTTGGAATAGAAAGAACTGTTGTCCCTCAAGGTTCATATGATTGGGCTCATTTCTAATTTATCTTTCTGTCCTTGCAAACTTCACTACGGTGCATTTCATCTTTCATTTACCAAGCTGTCGGACTGCGCACAGTGTGACCATGTCAGACTAACAGCTGAACATCTGTTGCTTTCAGGTGCTTGTTGAAAAAAGACTCAAAGAACTCAAAGCTTGACCCAAAGATATCATATACGTATCATCTCATATATAAAATAGAAACCTCCACCACATAACAATTAAGTACTCATATGCAGTGGTGAGAACACAGAAGCTTAAATCTGATGACAAAGAACATCTGTGGCTATGAGCTAGTGTACAGAAAGACGGCCTATAAATCATTCACCTGCTGCTGTATAGATACATGAGATATATTTCAATAAAACAACAGGTTTTAAATCATCTAGTACCTTGATCTGTATAGAGTGTTTCTGTGTGCATACATGTGTGTTCCGTCTAAATGTGATTAGATTAGTGACTTTTCTCCCTCATATTCCTCTTTGATCATGGTGAGCTGATCAGACGACCTCACAGAATGTATTTTATCTGTTAGTCCATTTCTTTTTATTCAGTATCCTGCATACTCATCTCCCAGCACGCTTCACTGTCTGCCGTCAGCCGCTTCCAGTGAGTGGGCAGGATATGGATGTGAAGGGGTCAGGCCATTACCCAACATTAGTGACCTGGAGAGGTTAGGACAGGGAGACTAAGGAAGGACAGCCAATACCCATTTGGAAACATGGGGAGAGAGAGGAGGAGGGTATGACATGTGACAAGGCTGGAATCAAATCATTGACGTTGTGATAATGTGGTATGCGCCTATATCGTGCCCCACACTTAAACACTTCTTGATGTGACTTCACTCCCACATTACCTTTACTTTTATCACACAGATAGCAACCTCACTGTCTTCTGGACTGTGGAAATGTGATAAAGCCCTCTGCTGTGTTACGATGTTAATAATGCAAAGACGTCCATGTTGCTGCTTCACATTAAATAGTGACAGAAAATGGGGGAGGCTGGATGAGACCAATGCTGCTGTACGTTGTTTTAAGTGTAATAACTTTTAAATACACATAATTAGATCAATGTGAAAATGTTAACTGCTCCAAGCAACCACTACCACAGCCGCCCTGTTAGCTGAAAAAGGACATTGACATTGCTACGGATTGGTTAGGGGACAATACAACAAAATAACCCCCTCCTCCCAAACAAGATATCGGCTAGCTCGACCACAATGTCAGTGTGAATGAATGAAGTGAAACAAAATGGCAATTTAGTTTGATTGTAAGGCTATTAAACCTCAATTATCTACAGTTGACAGAAAGATTTTAGCACCATTTCTTGGTCAATTAACAATCAAGTAAAGTATTAAATATTGTTGTAATACATGTTACCTGCAAAGAGGTGCCTAAAACCTCCAAAACATCATTGAGACAAGGTACATTTACCATGTCATTCAACAATATAGCAATTCAGCAAAGGAAGAAGTTTCTGGATTCTTCTGCTCCGTCTGAGGCAAGAGCTTTATACCCACTGACAGCTGGCCGCTCATCACCTTGTTAAGAACAAAGCGGGAGATTGGGTGGGGAGGTGAGATCATTTTCTCTTTATAGAGGCAGATATTCTGTTTGGGGTGAGGTAGAACAGATGTATGAGGGGGGGATATAGGATGTGAGGAAAATGGCAGGCTAACCTACTTAGAGCACCAGAAAAGTCTAGAAGACACCTCAAATAGCGTATAAATTGTTAATCACAGATAAATAGGCTACATTTACTTACTACATATGTAAATATAGTTTAAAACGCTGGCCGTCTATCGGATTAGCCTTCGTAAATCCTGTTTGACCAGTCTAGAAGAAAAGACGGAGGGAATCCATGACAGAACTGGGTTTAAAAGTGACACTGAGACGGAGAGAGTGACGTCAGATTAACCAGAGAGATCGAAGCCAGCCAGAGCTAAAGGAATGAAAGAGAGGGTGAATGAGAGTGTGAGCCTTATTGAACAAATCCACATATGAGCTAGCATCCTGACTCACTGGCCCAGTTTACCTTCTTATGCAACAGGCCAGTGGAGTCCATTCACCCTCTTTCCTCTCTCATCACTTGCTTCCAGGAAGGGTAGAGGGGGGAGTGGGTGGGGGACTGAGAACTTTCAGAGAGTGGAGGGTGAAAGGGAGGGCAATGGGGTGCAGCTGCAGATGAGCAGGGGAATAGAGGGGGGAAAGGACGGATGAGGGAGGAAGAGGGATGGAGGGAGTTTTCAGCCACACGGGGGCTTTGCCAGTATCCCTGCATAGTTGCTAAGGGAACCACTTATTTGTCGTCAAGTCTCTTTCACACTGACTCTTTTCCTTTCATACACTTTGCCTCTGTAATCTCCTTTCCTCCTTATGTTTTAAGGCTGCTTCTCTCTCTCTTTAGTGAGGACAAGCGGACATTGAAATGAAATCCAGTGATGCCGCAAGCTAGAGAACGAGTTCAGAAAGAGTCTGTCTGAGAGAGAGAGAGAGAGAGAGGAAGAGAGAGGGGGGAGCTGTTGAATGGTTGCAGGTCCCAGCTGAGTAATTCAAGGCCCTGTCATTTATCCGACAGAGGACGAGTGGATTATCTCCGTGTCCTTGACCCACTATACCCCCACTCTGTAGGCTGGCATAGAAAACTAAAGGGTAGATAGATAGAGTGGGTGGAGAGGACCCAGTGTGGTGGTGGGTTGGCTGGCACAGCGAGACAAGAATGGAGCCATTGGCAGGCTGTTACATAATCTCTCAGATCTGCATTTGAAACAAAGATTTTGTCCCTGCTGTGTGGTTTTGGTCACTTAAAGGCCGGGACCAGAATATAGAGAGACCACCTCTGTCCAAAATTAGTCAGGAGGCAAAAACATCACATTTTCCTGCCAATAGAAATTTCTGCTTTTTTACCTGCAGTAATGGGCTTCAGACAGATTTGGGGTTTATTTACTCTTAAAATATGTTGCAAGGGTTTAAACACTGAAACTGAATGTACAGGAAACTTTGCTCTATAGTGATGCTGGGTGATAATCCAGACACAGTACTACATTAAAAAATGCATGGGACTGCTTTGGTGGGGGTGTGTTGCTACAGATACTGGCTGGAAGAGGATATATGATCCAGGAAGTCCAGTTTGAGTAATAGATCCATGAGTTTGAAAGCTTATCAGATGCCAAAAGACTGCATAGCGGTTTATGTTACTTTGAGGAAGGGTTTCACAAAAGTCATTATGACTTATTGTTATATTGTCAAATAAAATTAAATGCATATTCAAAAATACCTTTTTGATTGCCCAATATAATTTCAATGTGTCGTTTATTTCTGTTAAGTTATGTTTTTTACACATTGGTCTGAACAGGTAAACAGTCCTTTCCTCCATCGGTAACTGTAACCATACCGACATGTAGTAATGACCAAAAGTGGTGACAACCTGTGCTCTGGGTTTAGCATTTCAGTTTTAATTTAACACTCGAAGAAAGCAGTGTTATTCCTCTACTTTGCAAAGTACCAGCACGGTAAATGTTCCACAAACAAAGACGTTGTCTCGTGCAGTTCCAGTACAATCTGCAGAAATACACCACATTAAATGTCTCTACCTAGATGAAAACTCCACATCACCACTTTGGTTTTAAATGTGGCTGACACGCTTTCATGAGCAAACTGTGTCACTACTCACATGAGTTTAGTTGCAACGTGAACGAAGCCACATAACACTGTAGATGACACAGAGGAAATGACATGGAAGAAACAATGGAAAAGGTGTTACAGAAGGAAGCAGGACAGAGTGAAACAGTGTAGAAGAATATGAAGGTAAATAGACCAGATGGGATGTGGATATGGAAGCATTAGTAAGAGATGTACCAGCAGTGAGGCAGCAGTAATGGTGATGTGAGCTGCAGAGGCACGGCTGGTGTTTGCAGTAACCTGTGTTAGCCACTAGTGTGTTTCAGCCTTTGAGAGTGTGCATGAGTGTGTGTAGGCTTATGTTTTTTGTGTATCGGAGGGGGTGATGTGGTGGAAGACTGGGGGGGTATGCTGTGTACTGACAGCTGGCTTCTATAAATAAATGTCGCAGGCAGGGGGGAGACGCAGGGGTGGAGAGAGAAAGAACGAGGGAGCTGGGACAAATAAAGAGGAAGGAGGGGGAGAGCACTGAGGGAGGATGGGAGTGCTGATAAAGAGGGACTGATACAGATGTACTGAGAGACTTAAAAGAATGTGTTGAGTGTCCTGTGCTCCGGTCATGACTTACTGAACACACACCACATGTCGCCACTGTCTCAGCCAATCAGCAGCCCCCGGGTGGGATCATGTCCCCCCTGGGATGATGCCATCTTTTTCTATGTGTGTCTCGACCGAGGGCCACAAAGTCTGTTGCTGTTAACATTTTATCTCACATCAGTGTTGCCCCGTCAGCTTCCTTCCCTGTTTTGTTTTGACTCTCTCGTGTGTGTGATGCAGGAACTCCAACAGCAGACAAAGAGACAGAAACAAAGAAAGAGAAAGAAAGAAAAAAATAATGAAGAGACAGGAGGCTGACAGGAAAAATATCAGAAAGAAATAGTTTTATGATTGTGATTGTGACTTTCTAAGACCTCATGGTTTACATTTAGCCACAGCGACGCTCCCTCCATTAATTTGTCATGTAATCGGTCACTGAGCCTTGGCGGATCATGTCCTGTAGACGAGCTGCTTGGTAACAACTGAACGAGACGTACTGTATCACTGACACCGGCAACTTTCACTCTCCTGCCTCCTGTTACACAATTTCATTGCCTTCCAAAGTGGCGTGTGTGTGTGTGTGTGTGTGTGTGTGTGTGTGTGTGTGTGTGTGTGTGTGTGTTGCTTTCTGTTTATGAGGCAGTGAGCTGGGTTTGGTTTCCTGTCTTGGCACAGCTATGAAACACTGAACACCTGCTTGTCTTACTGCTTAACTGATGTACCTGTCTTACCCATTTTACATGTTAGTTTTATTTCCCCAATTCTTTAAAATGAATGATTATGATTTTTTTGCAGTCACAACAGAGATAGAGCCTGAGGAGAGACTGAAAAGGGGAGATAAAAAGTGGGGAAGAGTCAGTAAAATTAGGGAGGGGAAGGAGGAAGATAACATGGCCCCATGGTAGGTGGGGTCATGTTAACAGGCTACATCAGGATGTCAGGAACTCTCTGCCTGACTTCCTCTGTTTCTGCTTGCATAGCAAACCATAAGCAGACGTGTGAAAGACACATTTTTCTGTGGGTCACGTGCTTGTAATGTACTAAAGCTTACTGATGATGGTGCGTGTGCACATGTGTGTCAGGAAGAGAACGGCATACAGAGAAGAAGGCAGCGCATGTGTCATTGTTACTTCAGTTCAATACTTCTATGTAACATGTAACAGTCATCTGTTGTATCTGTAATCTAGCATCTAAACAACATCCTGACACTGTCAGCAGCACTGGCAACAGGCCGACAGTGGGTCATGTTACACTTTATATATCAACATCTCAATATGAAACACTATGTAAATGAACAATCGTCTGAGGTTTATTGTGAAATACCTCTAAAGTCTCCAAACTATCGACTTGATTTAGCTTCTCTCATGCAAGAATATGCCATTATTGGTTTGAACTTTTGTGTGTATCAGTATAGTTTTATAGTTAGTTATAGTTTTATAAGTTTTTTCTGACATTTTTTTAAATACTGCCATGTTAGCTGTCTTGTTTAGTTTACACTATGTCTTTAATGTTCAGTGATGAATTTGTTTAAATAAAGATTCAACGTTCACTCTCTTGTATTCATTCTTACTTACATTTAGGCCCATTACTTTTCTGCAGCCAGCGTTTATTAGGTCAGAAAAATGTGCCTAGAGTTGTTGCAACAGTTACAATCCCTCTAAAAAACAAACATCTGTGGTCCATCCGGCCAAAATCCTCCCCGTGATTTCTCTCTAAATGTCCCTGCTCAGTCTTCCTGTCATAAGACGTCATTTAATTTTATTAGCCTTTACATCATGGAACAACATCAACGGTTTATTTACAATAAACAAATGCAACCAAATGGCTTCATCTCTGCTTAGAAGCCTCAACAGTGCATTAAGAGAATTGTTTGCTTCACCACACATATTGAATTGAGAGCCTTGTGTAAAAGAACACCATCTAAATTAATCAGTCATTGTGTCCTGAAGGCCTCCCAGCAGCTCACCCAGTTGCATGCCTAAAGAAGCAGCTAAATTCATTCTGAGTGCGACTTCCACACACTTCCTCTGTCTGACTGTGCTTCCTCTCTTTTGCTCTGTCCCCACAGCCTCTAGCACAGTGGTGCAGGCTGCTGCCCAAAGATGCCGCCAAGATGCCGGAGAGCGCGTGGAAGCTGGTCTTCTACACCATGTCGTGGTCGTACACCACCTACCTGCTCTTCTTCAGCTCCTACTCCTTTTTCCATGACCCGCCCTCTGTCTTCTACAGTAAGACAACACAAAAGTGTGAACAGATAATGTCATTTATTTAGCAGTTCATGCACCCGTCATCTTTGGGATCTGTTAATTGAATGACTTGACTCTTCTTCTGGCCTATCTGAATTTACTCAGTTTAATTCCTTTTCACTGTTTGAAGCTGGTCTATATAAGATAAATGTTGACCTTTAGAAAAAGTGTGTTTTATATTACTGTAACTGAACCAGTTTCTTACCTAACCTCTCAGGGTAGATAAGGAGCTGAAGTCATTTTAGTCTGAAACAGCAGGCAGCATGGTCTAATCCTATCGAGACTCTGAGGGGGTAAAATGCCACTTTGAGTATTCAAATAGAGAGATATTTATGGCAGTGCATACAGGATATGCAGCCTGGTGGGTTCATACATATTCTGATGACTCTTCCCTCTTATTTAATCATCAGTGCTGCTGTTATTGATACAAAACCGCACAACTTTTATTCACTAGGTTCATTATTACCATTGGCCCAACATTACAAGTAGAAAGTTCAAGTTATGTTCTTTTTATAGCCATCAAAAGGACTATAAGGATTATATAACAACAATCCATATGAGAGCAAAGTTTTATAATTGAATACATTAAGTTTTGAATCAACATTTGAAAGAAATGATCTGCATAATTGTACCTAATAGTCATGAGTGAGAACTTGTGTGTTGATATCACTGCTAATGGAGGATAGATGTGTAATGGGGAATCCACTCATAATCCAGAGATGTCTTTTATAGTCTCTCTGTCTCTTCCATCAGACACGGAGGTGTCAGGGCTCCGATCCAACTCCATTGCTCTGAGTGGAGCAAGCAAAGGCTGGTTGACAGCGCCAGGTTCATCTTTAATAGCTGCATCACTTCTAATAGCTGTCAGCCTGAGACGTGTACAGAGGCAGTGTGATGTGGCTGGACTGTTAGGGAGGGAGGGAGAATAGAGAGAGATGTGAAGCTAAAAAGAGACCTTAAGAATTTGTAACACAGTGGCAGACGAGAAGGAGGGGCAGAGTTTCTTTATTCTGAAGAAAAAAAAGAGAAGAAGAAAAAAGCATCAGTCTCCGGGAGAGAAAAAAAAGGCTCCAGTTCCCATGCCTCCCCTTGGCAGCTCTTCTGTTGTGATCCATCTAGCAGGCTTCTTCTCAATGTTTAATGATGGAAGGTCCAATCAATAAACATTACTCAAGGCCCGAACGTAACCCCATCCCACCCGAGACAAACCGTACTCAAACATCGGAGGAGAAAGTTTCCGTCCAACATCTGATAGGTTTCAGAGACATGAGCTTGCCCAGTAGTCTTAACGTGCATTTGGCCTGTTTTGCCTGTGGTACTTTAGAAACCCTCTCTAATTCTCATGAGGTTAAACCTGATCCCTTTAGCCTCCTCCCCATACCAACTACCCCAGCTGACCCTTCACGTCTGGTGTCCCCCCAGAAGTCACTGTATATATCTCAGTATCTGGAGATAGAATGTAGACTGTATTTGTGTCCAAATGGGTGCATGTTTGTATTTAACAATGATCTGCTCTACATACAACATATTCATCATCTACACAATCCTCTATTACTTCTCTTTGGACCTTTATCATGTGGCTCATTAGTTGTATGTCTTCAAATTAAAGATTTTAAAATTAAAGCTTGGACAAACCTAAAAGTGTAAATGGTAATGCAGGAGGCAAATATTTATTTCAATTTATTGACTCATCATTAAACCACAGAATAATGAAAGAAAATAATTGGCACACTTAACATTTAATGATTTTATCACTTAAGTAGTTTTTTTAGGTTGTAACAGTTAAATGTAAATTTATTCGCCTTAAAGATTATATGATTAACCATTTAAAAAGTATGTTTTTTCTATAGCCTCCAGTCATTTCTAATCTGATATTTGTTAGAAACAGTTGCTGAATTACCCTTAACTAAGTATCCAGATCTCCTGTTTTTAAAAGTTGTTCCCAATGTTTGAGAGTTTTGAGAGACAATGAGTCGTGTTGTCTCAACACTTGCTGACAGATACGTGCCTCCTCCACTCACCGCAGTGAGCCTGAAGTTGGCAGTTGCCTGTTTCTGTGATAGTTGATGATACAATCACCCTCTGTTTTATTGTGTGAGCAAGAGTCTGAGACCCCCAACAAGCGAACAGATAACAAGAAAAAAAGATAATGCAATTACAAGACATACGAGAAAGCCTCAGGGAGTGTAGACCACAACCCTCTAAATTTATATAATACAGATTTTTTATTTCTAATCTGGATTTGTATCAATATTCATATATTGATAGCAAATTATGGTGATTGGCTGATCATAATTTTTGGAGAGTACTATGTACATGGATGACTTCAGAGTTACAGTTGCTGTAAGGTCACTTTGAGTTATTCAGGCTATTTAAATGCATCATGTTGCTGTAGTGCCACCTACAGACAGAATGCCATCAAATTTATGGCTACAATAAAAAAGTTAAATGTTAAGTAAATGTTATATATGTTATATAAATTCTCCTACAAACCTCAGCTTTTGATGTATCCTGCTAACAAACAGACAGACAAAGAAACATGAATGAAAACATTACCTATTTGGTGATGTAATTAAACAAAAAGTAAGACTGTACTTACTGTAGTCTATGCATGTCTGAAGTAAAAGGCCTTCTGGTCCAAACAGTGCAAAACAAATGTTGTCATTTACCTCCTTCATTCATCCTCATCATCACTAAAATTGAAGGAAGTTAGTGAGTTGATTTTAGAGTAAACTCCTTACTGTGCTCTCAGTGTGTATCAGGCCGTAGCTTCTCCTCACATTTCCTTCCTGTTTCTCCAGACTGGAAGAGTGGTATGTCAGTGCCTATAGACATCGCCATCGCCTACCTGATCCAGGGCAGCTTCTACGGCCACTCCATCTATGCTACAGTCTACATGGACGCATGGAGGAAGGACTCTGCCGTCATGGTGGTGCACCACATCATCACGCTGGCACTCATTAGCTTCTCCTACGCCTTCAGGTATTTTTGTGTAATTCAATGGTGCGCCTGTTAAGGACAGAAAAATATGGACAGTAATTTTGACCCTTATGGTGGAAATGAAACTGTTCATCACATAAACAAAGAAAGGTATTCCGTCTGATAGTGACGACGCAAATAAAGTGATTTTACAGAAAAGGGGAGCCATGGTTTGAAATGCTCCCGCAGGTTTCATTTTTGTAATCAAATTGAAAATGAAATAAATATTTTTTTGGACCTGGGAATTGAGACAGAAACATACCTCCAAAATAAACTGCATCACATTTTATCTTTCTTTTGCTGACTGTGCAATATCCTACTTAAAATTACAGTTTTACCATACATGTTTTAGAAAGGTTGCTGGTTTGATTCTTAACGCAGTGGACAAAACTTACATTGACAGACGCCTACTTGTATCAGACTTGTATTAATTAATATTAATATACACATACTGTACTGTATGTTCCCCTCAGATACCACAATGTGGGGATCCTGGTGTTGTTCCTCCACGACATCAATGACATCCAGCTGGAGTTCACCAAGCTCAACATCTATCTGAAGTCCAGAGGAGGAGGCTATCACCTGCTCAACGACGTGCTGTCTAACATGGGCTCTGTCAGCTTCAGCATCACCTGGTGAGGCTCAACAAACACACTCACATTAATTTGCTGTCTCCCCTCGTCTCCTCTTGTCCCATTTGTTCTCCGTCACAGTTGAATGTGTTGTACTGTTTTCTTGACAGCTTCATAATGTTTCTGTCTGGTTCTTATTCACTCATGGAGATACTGAAGATGAATAATATTTCTATTTCTGGTGTCTATTGTGTTTCCGCCTCCATCTCAGGTTCTGGTTCCGTCTCTACTGGTTCCCTCTCAAAGTGCTGTACGCCACCTGTGTGTCCAGCCTCCAGTCCGTCCCCAGCATCCCCTTCTACTTCTTCTTTAACGCTCTTCTCCTGGCGCTGCTGCTCATGAACATCTACTGGTTCTTGGTGAGGACACAGGTTTTTTATTCAAACCAAATCAAATGTTTTATTTGTCGAAAACTGCCACAACAATGACACAACCTGATCTCTTTCCTCTTTTCCTCCGCTGGTCACGCGCAGTTCATCGTGGTTTTTGTGGTGAAGGTGTTAAAGATGAAGGAGGTGAACGACGTCAGGGAGTACGAGGACGAGGACGGCAGCAAGGCGGTAGCGGGCCTGCTCAGAGACCCTCAGGCAGAAAACAACCATGATGATGCTGGACATCACGTCTCTGCCCAGGGGTGAGCTGCACCAACACACCCTGTCATTTCTTTAATCTGACAGAGGCCTCAGCTCAGGGTGGAAAAATACCACCAGACAACTGCTGGCACATTTTCACTGTAACTGTTGAGTTTGTTTGTACCAGCAGAGGGTTTGGCAGGAAACCAAACCAACAGTTTAAGGTGCTATTTGTAGAATTTCCACATCAATAAATCATTAGTTTTAAGACAGCAACTAGTGTAAAGAGGAGGCCTGTTGCAGTCTAACAGTGTTAAGTTCTAACATTAATGGCTACAAGACAGAACGGGGCTATTCCAAAGTAAATATTTCATGAACACATTTTAAAGTTCATTTAAAATGCTTGAGAAAATAAATGTTAACACACACACACAGCCAGATATATTGTAAAATTCAGAGTATTCTACAGCCGTGGCAGCAGCTCTGTGAGACTGTAGTTTGGCACAGCAGTGCTTTGAGCTAAATGCTAACATCAGCATGCTAACATGCTCACAATGACAATGCTAACATGCTGATGTTTAGCAGGTGTAATGTTTACCATGTTCACCATCATAGTTTAGTGTGTTAGCATGCTAACATTTGCTGATTAGCACTGAACAAAACGTACAACTGAGGCTGATGGGAATAATATTAGCTGCTAGCTTGGCTAATAAATATTTCTCAGTATAAATATAGTTTAATGACATCATCATCAATTTGCCAGCATAGGATCTGTATATCTAAAAATAATAAACACACAAAAACACAAAAATATAAACGTGCTTACAAAGATAGAATTGATTATCAGTACCACTGCCATGAGTTTGATATGTCTTAATCATGGCCTCATAGCCGATGGACAAACAAGTCACTGTAGTTATTGTATAATTATTATGCCTCAATAAGAGAAGATTGAGCATAATAATATTTACAGATTTACAGATTGTTTGTTTTAATCTATGGAGCTTTTATATACTGCCATAGAAGCCAACGTATTGCGCAATAGTGGCCTCCTCCAGTGTAAATGCAACAGTGGGCTTTAAACAAGAAAATGCTAACTTGACTAAAACCAAAGTATATCTGCTTGTGTCTTTATCTGAAGTGATGGATTCATCTGTCTTTATCTGAGGAGCTGCCTGTTGTGTGTACCTCTGTCCTCTGCTGCTGATTGTCTTGGTAGCCTTTGACCACTGACACTCTGAAGACCCTGAAAGTGCAGTTGTTTCTCACTTTCATATTAATTTAGAATGTCCACAGATAAAACTGATGCTGTCTAAGTTAAGGTTAAGACTTTATTCATATTTGCACTCTCTCCTGTCCTGAAGGCAGATGTACAGTAGATGCCCACTGAGCTTGTGTAACTAGCCCTCACACGTAGATAGGATCAAAGAGCCTGAGACCATATGGAGATGTGATTATGTGGCACTCCTTATCTGCCTGGCCTTGAACCCTGCAGATATCCTCTCTGCCTGCTAATGCCTCACATCTGCTGATCACCTCACCTGACAAGCTTATTCTCTCCCTCTCAGTCCCGTCCTGTCTGAGACTCCCTCGCAGTTTCAGTTCCCTGACCCTCTGTTGTGTCTCTCTTTGCAGGAAGCACGTGCAGAACGGGACCACCAAGGACAAGCATCTATAACAGGCTCTCCGTCGCCACCACCTGGCACTAGGCTACAAGTACAAGCAAGACAAGACGCCCTCCTTGGACGGCTCACGCTAATAAAAAAAAAAAAAACGTGGCTGAAGGGAAGAGCATCACAAAAAGTAAAGGAAGGAAAATAGCTTAAGTTAGGCCGGGTTTTACTCTTTTTATTTGTTTTAGAACATTTCATTTCATCATTGTCATTTTGTTCTGTTTTTATTAGAGCACTGTGAATGTTATTTCAGGTGACTTTTTTGTCTTATTGTTGCTTTACATTTGATAGATTCAGTAGAAGCAGGTTGAGTGAGACTGTGACTGTCACGTACGGCAGCACAGGGTGTCGTAATCATCACCATCACCCTGAAGAGCGACGCAGCACCCAGACAAGGAAAAGGTTTAGGGCCGGTAGTGGTTCTGTAGACATTTAGACCTACAGGAACCTTTAGTGACCTGGTAAACTGTCGGCATCAGTAATATGCTAATTAATTGCCTTCATGTTTCCGAATGAATTTCTTTCCTCTGTTGCTCCATTCAACCTCCGTCCATCCTCAGAGAAAAGGCTAAAAAAACATGATTCAAAAAACATTACGTTGTTCTCATGGAGAGCTTGCCTGGCATTGTCTGGTGCTGTTTCACCACATGTATTGATTTTCATATCATTGCACAAGTCAGTGGTGGCGAGAGCACAGCTATGGCCCCTTGCGTCCATTAGTTTGAATTAAAAAGCCACATCGATGTGTGTAGATGTGTGCATGTGTTAGGTGTTTCAGGATGTGGAGAGCAAGGATGTAGCTGAATCTTTTAAACACAAAAACCCTTTGTTTCACAACATTTCACCTCTCAGATTTATTTCTTTTGACATTTTATCTCTTGTACTGATGATCAACAGGCATTGGAAATATTCACTTGGCATTCTTGTAAAGAAAAAGCTTTTTTTTTTTTGTCTTTCCTCTTGTGTGTTTTGAAAAAGCATCTGTTGCTGCACTGACATGAAGGCATACAAGCTGATTGCTGGTTTAATGACAGCAAATAGCTAGAATTGATTGACTGAATTTCAGCATCATCCTCATGGCTTAATTTGTTTAAACAATATGAATTTTAATAACATCTATGACCAGTTCGTGGGTGGTGGCGGCTATCAAGGTTCACAGAACAAATTGAAACAATAGCCCAGAACGTGTGTAAAGCTAAAAATCAGTATGATTAAAACATTATGTATGCACAAATTATGGTATCCAGGAATGCATGACATCGAATGATTTTGGAAATATGCTATGTAATCATAATGTCTTTATTAATGTCTAAAACTCATCCTAAAAGCAATCATTTTGGGGCAGCAGTGAACCACTGAACACACATACAAACCAGTGTGTGACAAACCTTCATGTAGCATTCTAATGTGGGTATTTTAGATGTATCTCAGACACACTTTAAGATGTGTGAAGGAATGAGATTAAAGTCTATTTTGTCTCAGAAATCCCACATTTTCAACATTTTGAATGTCATCTGAAATGGTAATGAATTAATTTAATTAAAAAACAGTGAAAGGGACCTATTTCATCCCAGTGGTTTCCCTGGATCCCACTGGGTTACTGCGTGTGTGTTAGTGGAAACAGCTGCTGCACCTGTAGAAAACAAGGGATGTTTCTATTCTTCTCACCGTCTCGATCAAATTCAAGCTCTTGTTTCGATGAACAGCATGCTTGTGCTGCTGGAGCAGGCCGCAGATGTCGTCTGTCCGTAGAAGAAGCGTCCGTTGTGTTTGTCTTCCACAATCTCCTCCGGGGAAGTTCAAATTAACTTTTAATTTTACATTAAACTATCACTATTGTTGCTGTAGTTCAGGTTATTATTGTTGATTTGATTTTTTTTGGAATTGCTGCTGTTTATTTGGTTTGTTTTTTTCCTCTGAGAGCACTGTTGGTATTCCAGTTGTGATGTTTTTGTTCTGCTGTGTATGAGTCGGTGACAGTCTGCTCAGATCAGATGTTTCCGGGGACCAGGGAGAGTCGTTTTGTTCATCTACATCTGGATTTAGTCTCAGATCTCTTCCTTTTAATCTGAATGCTGGCTCACACTCATTTTACTGTAGTTCTTTATACATCTGTACTGTAAGTAACATGGTTTATCAAACATGGCACTGTGTGTAATATATCAGAGTCCCGTGGCTGACTGGTTTTACTAGCATGGTGTTCTGGCAGGAGGTGACCTCTGAGGTCCTCCCTGCTTAACTGTGAGACTAGATTATCCATAGTTTTGCTGATGTTTTTGTTATAGGATGACATATGACAGAGGAGGGAAGTTTGCAGTAAACCCACAAAGACCTGTGATCTGGATTAGGTGTGACTCATCCCTCAAGTCTGGTATGGTACTGTGTGCTTAAGGTGCACCTTCAATCTCTCTACCTCTCTCCCATTGTGTCAAACTACAAACAGTCCAGTGATGTGATGTGTGAACTACTACCAGGGGTGGGCGACATGACGAAATCAAGTCGAAATCAGTGGGCAATGCTGTCAATGAGCGGTTTTATTATTGGACTTTTATTTTTGCATCTGAAGTACTTTTCAGGTATTTACTTTGATGGATTACCCAAAAACAGGAGCAGCGACTACCAGGTGTGCACGAGATAACACTTAAACTGATTTTTCAGGAAATGTATTATACTACCATGTTTATCAGTATCATGAAATGAAATAACGTATATCATGACAGAGGATTTCATCTATGTCGCCCATCCCCAACTATAACCCAGAAGGGACGAAACTATCTAAAACATTTTGAGATTGTCGTTTAGTTTTTCTTTCTGTATGGATTTTGGCTGATTCTTATTCAAATGTTCGACACAACATTGGCCTGCAGCTCAGGTCATCTTTTGGTTTAAGTTGCATGTGAAGCTCAGTTCAGTCAGACAACTCACCTGGAAACAGAAGTTTGTGAATGTACAGACTTGATATTTGATGTCTAGGTTCTGACCTTGTCACTTGCATACAGAGGACATCAGGAAGTGACAAAACGATGAGGCAACATTTGCAAATTTAAAGCAGCATCAATAGGCTTGACACGTCTCGTTTGCATACACTTATGATCGGCACAGAGAAGATTCGGGAGTGACGATACAAAGATGAAGCAGTGTTTGCAAACTAATCAGTAAAGCAGCAGCGTTGACGAGGCTGTCTTACTGCACAGGCTGCAGTGGATGTGTGTTGCAGTGAGTAGACTATGACATATTTGGTGTCTAGACTCTGACCTCGTTTCAAGTCAGGTCAATTTTATTTATATAGCCCAATAAGTTTGCCTCAAGGGGCTTTACAATCTGTACAGCATGCGACACCCTCTATCCTCAGACCCTTGATTCAGGATCAGGACTGCATACATTAAGATCAGGGAGTGACGATAAAATGAGCAGTGTTGCAGCAGCATTGACGGGGGCCGCCTCACCTCAAAGGCTGTGAGTTGTCTGCCTGAACTGGCTGGCAGGCTTCGCTCCAGCATGACTCAAAGTATCTTCACGAATGGTTCAATTGTGCCAAAATGTCCACCCAAATTATGAGGCAAGTGTTTGTGGGAGCGTGGTGACGAGCAAAGAGCAGAGCTAGTAGAAAACGATGGGCAGAGAAGCCCTGCAGGTATTTCTTATAAATTGCACTGTAATTTATTAGTGTTATTTTTATTGTTCATTAGTAGATCAAAATTAGAAAAGGGAAAGTGAGAATTTGGGAATTTTTATGACTTTCTGGGAAGAATCAGTGACTAAAACTTTTGCAAGTGTATTTTAATGATACATGTTTTTTTTGACCATTGATACAAATTGCCCCATTTTTTTTTTTCCAAAGTCTTGACAAATTTCTAAATCTGACCTCTTGATAGACACATACTTGCTCTTTTGTAACGCAATTTTAATACCATTCAGCCAATGTAATTGTTTCATTTTTCCCCCCATAAAAATAAAACGTCAGTAAACAAGAGGCGTGTGTTCCTTGTGATTTCTTTTAATTTAATTCTTCTTTAATCACAACTGATATCATTTTCATTGCAAAGATCAAGTGTTGTGGATGAGGTGAAACAGAGTTCAGACCAGAGGAGAGTTCATCATTTCAGTGCACAAACAAAACTGAATTCAATAAATTAAAAATTCATATGTACCACACAGTATTTCCCTCGTGTTGGTAAATATAAAAAACCCTGTCGTTGTTACCATGGCGACAGGAAGAGGGGAAGGGGGGGGTCACAGGTCATGCAGTAACACATGGAAAATACAAAATGGCAAATAAACACTACTCACCCACAACCAGGCAAGACCAGGACAGAGAAAGGGTCAAGGAAACACTGCAGCATTCATTTTACACACATCTCATCAAATGTATCTTCCAGGTGTGTTTAAGATATTTCTCCCCTTTTAATCCAACACCCTTTTGTGTTATTGCCCATTTTAAGACATCCAGTGTATGACCACTGCAGCGCTGGCTTGACCGAAATCTTAACACGGCTTTAAAAAAAAAAAAGAAGGTCTGATTAAGTCAAATCACATTATTGCTACAGTTGGCAAAAGGTCAAATTCAGCACAACATGTTTTTCTACTGATAAAAAGGAGTAAGTAGTTTTATCTCGTCATGACACTTGACACACGTGATCTGATTAGGCAAAAAAAAAAACAACGTTTGTTGCATGTGACCTTTTTTTAACATGAGCTTTAAGATGACGTGTACTTCACCAGCATTACTTTTTAATCAATTCAGGATTTAAAAAAAAAAAAGTAAAAATAAGACACACCAGGTGACACAGCAACAGGAAACAAACCTCGACTACAGAAGAAGTGACACAAAAGGCAAGAAGGAGCATTTCAAGGTGAAATCTGCGTTAAATTTCTATAACTATATATATTAAATGTGGGGAGAAGGGGGGATTAATACATACATAATTATTTGGCAAGGATTTATTTTCCATTCAACTGAATGTTTCTTTTAATTAATTCACTACCAAGGCAACGGAATCAGGATTATCTAACACTACTTCACATTTTATGTAGACAACTCGTCTTGTCCGTAAACAATATTTTAGGAGTCATTTTCACTGAGCGTTTAAAGAGCAAGTTCAGATTTCTGTGTCTGTCTCAACACAATACTCATACGCTCATATGTACACTGAACGTTATTGGCCACTGATCATTCCTCCTCTTCATACTGGCTCTGAGGAGCTCCCTTTCTTGTACAGCTACACTGTAAGAGATGTGGGGCTGAATTGATTAATCGTTTAAATTATTTATCAAGACCAAATTCCAAACATTTGCTGGTTCCAGCTTTGTTAATCTGATCTGTTGCCTTTCTGTGCTCTATATTGTTGTATTTTTTGTTTTTTGGGCTGTTAGTCTGACAGAAAACACAATGTGAATGCCTACGATGGGCATTTTTCACCATTTCTGACATTTTACAGTCTAAGCAATCGATCAATTAATCGAAAAACTAAGTCAACAGATCAGTTGATGATGAAAATAAGCGTTAATTGCAGCCCTTAAAAGATGGAAGGCAAAATCTACAGTTCTTTCTGTGCAAGAATGCATTCTGAAGTTCACATGAAAGTAAAATGAGGCTTCAGTCTTTTTAGTATGAAATGTCCTCGCTGTGTTTTCACAGACAGCGTTTCCTTGATGAGCTGTCGGGGAGTTTAGTTTAGTACCAAAAAGACTTAATCTCAGAGAGAGGGCGACTCTACAAAGACAGTATGGAGAGAAAGAATTATTTCAGTGACCAATAACTCAACATTTTTATGGGAATGTGAGTATTATATTCAGGCAGAGTGAAAAAATGTGAACTTATCCTTTAACAACGAGGTTGGTGAACAAAAGAAACATCTGGGCTAAACTCTGTGTGGTCAGTTTCTCCCTGTAGCTGCCTGAGACAACACACAACGTCAGTTTGGCAGAGCGATCACTCGTACAGTATATCGAGAGGAGGAATGAAGAGCGATCAGTGACACAGCAACATCACAAACGCTCACTTAATCTCATGTAGATCTTAGAGGCGAGGACAAACGCTTTACATCCCTCTCAACAGTCAAATAATGAAATATTTCCAACGCGAGGGATTACCATAAATGAATGACAAGACATCTGTGTTGGTGAAGACAGGGAGAGTGAAAAATGATTCCTGATTATTCTGGTCCATGAGACCAAAGGGATTAAGTTGGCAGCAGGACAGGATCTGACATCATAGTTTGTGGATCAGGATGAAGGAAATGGAAGTGATTCTGCTGGTTTGAAAACCATCATGAGAACAGCAGCTCGGCCCAGCTTCTGTGTTCTTACTGGCTAAAGTTTCTTGATTTGAGGAAAAGGGTGAGATCTGGAAAAACAAAAACGGTGTCGTGCACCTTAATGGGTCTTCGTCTTGGGTTGGGTGATTCTGCGGACAACGCTGTACAGGACTCCGAAGTTCTGTAAAAGGACCACAAGAGAAGAGACGGTGTTCATTTCATGTTTCCAGACCCATAAAACCTCGGCACACTCATGAAGGACGCTCACCCTTTACTGAAACCCCTTAGATACGTCCTTATTAAGTTTAACATGTATTATACAAATGCAAAAGCACACAAGAATGACTGAAGATTAGATCTCATTGAATTCCTATTTGTAAAAATAGCAGTTATTGATGCTTTAAAAATGTAAAACTGACAACACATTTATATAACGTGGTGTGTGTCTGAAAGGGGCTACAGACTACAGGACGAACACAGCGACTTACCTGGATCGCCAGATACATCATCCCTAAGTAGGCTGCAATGCAGACGGCCAGCAACAAGTCAAAAATAGCAGGTTTCACTCTGAGAGGAAGAAAGAAAGAATCACAGTTTAAGAGAGAGAAGAAGAAACAGTCAGACTTTTTTCCCAGTGATGGCTGGATTTTCTTCTTCTTTTACTAGTATGGACCAAAGTCTGACACAAAGTTAACTGAGGACTAATTTAAAGCAGATGAGATGGCCTCCCGACTCCACAGCTGTAAATAAGTAGATCAGTATGAACTGCACTGAAACATCTCAGAGGAGGAGGAGGAGCTCATTAAAGCGTACCTGTAAGCATTCATAGTCTGCTTCAGCTGGTCGTAGAATACAAACTCTGGATCTCTGAGGACGAGAAAGTTAAAGAAGCTGTTACTCTGACATCATGACCAAAAAAAAAAAAAAAAAAATTATATATATATATATATATATATTTATTATTAGATCTGTCGTTTCTGGAAAGACTAAATGCCGTTAAAAATGTTGAATGAATATATTTTGGACATTTAAGCATCTGAATTCTCTGGTTTAATTCATGATGACAGACAGAAAACATTAATCTTATTATTGAAATTTGATCTTAAAATTGTAACTTCTCGTACAGTGTTAGTGGTTCAATCTCCTGCATATCACAATACACAAGATCAATATATTAAAGTTTAATGCCGTCTAATTTACTATCAAATACTAGGATATTTCAGATGGAAAGATGGGAATGTTTTCACTAAGCCAGGTCACTTTATCTGTCTGCTTATTCTTATAGTAACAACTGAGCATTAATCTTTTCTGTCTGTCTCCGTCCTTTCCTTTACCTTTTGTCAGCTTTGACGTAGTGTCTCTTGACGTCCTTGAGGTAGTGTCCGAGGTGATACTCCAGAGTGGACACCACACTGCTGTCTTTGTCCACCAGCTGAGCGGCTCGGGGCTGTGCTGTGAGCCAGTCAACCACCGCTGACAGCTGCTCCTCCTGAACCTGCTGACATGATCCGAGACAGAAACTACATTACAACAGTACAGTACAGCCCGAGGCTGAAGAGCTACACACAAAATAACCACCACTGCCTGTGATGGACAGGATATAGTTTAACTTTATACTCCAAATCATTTTTACATAAAGCAATGGCTGTTTTTTGGAGTAACAGGAATGTTTGGCTTATAAAATAAAATTCAAAATGTGTCCAGATGTGTTCTGTCCTGATAAAAACAGCAACAAATGGCAGATTGTTGTTACTGCTTTTTCTTTTACAGATCCATTACCACTGTGCCCTCATAAGGACTCAATTAGGGTAGATTTGTTTCCAGACTTGGCAGTTATCCGTCATAAATATTGTGAGTCAGTTTCAGTTAAATGTAACCTGAGAGGATTTCTTTTGGATCACTGAAGCAAACAAACAGAGTTTGTTTCAGAGCGATCAGAGAGGACTGTGATTTAGAAGATGATGAGAGACTAAAGCATAAAACTTTAATCTGAATATTTCAGTGGTTCAGAAAGATAAGAGTTGAACTGTTGGTAGCCATCCCTGGGGATGGACGAGTCAGTGGTATAATGCTTCATCACCACTTTATTTCATTTCCTACAATATATTTATACATTTAATCTAAAACGCATGTCTACTGTACACAGTTCAACTGCAAAGGATTTAACCTCCATCACTGAGGTGGTCCTAGTGACTTACCATTTGCTCAGTGAAGATCTGCAGGTCTCCAGGAGCCCCCTGTGCAGCAGAGGACATGAACAACAGAAATGTCACATAACAGGCAGGAAGCAGACACAGCATCAAGTGTCGATACATTTTCTCCATCTGTGCGTTTACCTTTTCAGTGAGGTTGTAGATGACCCTGGCCAGCGCCTCTGCTACCACCTTGGTGTTCCTGTTGAGTTTCTTCACATCTACATGAGGCCTGTAAGACACAAACACACGTGTGCAGACAGTTAGAGAAGGTGAACAACTTCAACAAACATTTGGAGAGAAACCAGAAACCCTCTGCGACAAGGGAGTGGAATTTACAGAGCATCCATCCATTTCCACTCTGGTGGGCTGAAAGGCAGAAAGACTGAGCAAATATCAAATCAACTGACAGGCCAAGTGTGAAAGTGTAACACAGAACAGATAAATGGTTTACTAACAGACAGGGAGATGGATGGCTACAGGAGCGGTATAAGATGAAGGAATAGAGAGCGGAAAGAGGACAAAAAGGTGTTACTGCCAAACTCAGAAGGCATCAAAACCTCCACGCTCATTCCACATCTGACAAAAGTGCATAAATACAGTCAAGATATGCACTGGTCACAACACTCTGTCTTTCCATGGCAGGTGTACAAAGGGATTCAACGTGATGTGATGGAGCACAGGAGGTGGAAAGGAACGGGTCTACAACCAAATGAATGAAAATGGCTGGCAGCTAGAATGGAAACTCTTTTCTTTTGGAGATTCAGAGACTTGCAGTAATTAACCCACCCAGCAGGGGGCTCTCCCGCTCCGTGGCGAGAGGAGGGGGACACTGACCGCACGTCCATGATGCTGGAGCGCTGCGCCAGGCGATGGGAGGGCAGGTGGGACAACGTGAAGGCCGGCAGCCGGCGGATCCCAAAGCGCTCGTGCTCCCAGGCCAGCATGTCGTCTGCCAGGTTGATTTTCTTGTGGACCATGGAGAACTTGACCTCGGGGTACTGACTAGCAACCACCTGAGAGGAAACGAGAAGGAGAGAAATATAATCCCAAATTATATCCTATAATCTAACATATGCTCTGGCTTTAACAGTAAAAGCAAAGCAAAGCACTTGTATTTGGAAAAGCTTGAGGAGAGTTAACTTAGTGTGAAGCAGCTCTGGTTTACAACCCACATGATGTGCAACATTAAAAGGGGGATAACTCTGAGTTTGCACGGCTGTTAACATTTCCATATACGTTATTAGATTATCAATATCGATCGATACATCCTCTGCCAAATAAGAGCGTATTTTGACGTGTTTTTGTCCGTCCAAGGTTGTGGTGAGAGATTCAGTCATTTACGTGGCTCAATGGCGTATAAAACACTGGGGTTCTTACCATCTCCAGCTCCTTGAGCAGAGAATACTGAGGAGTTCCCTCTTTCGGAGGTTTGGACACATGGAGGTGCAGAGAGTCTCCGTTCCCCAGAGTGTCCAGACACAACACGAAGGCTACGTTGTCCTGCAGCAGACTGGAGTCTATGGAGAAAATGAGGGAAAGGTACAGATGACAAGGAGAAGTTAATAATTAAGTTAAAAAATATTGAAAAATGTCCCAATATGTTTAAACACCAAATACAGAAAAAAACTGGTTCTATCAAACTGAATCATGGCCCTCAAATTGAATCCAGCTGCATGAATACTCCTTCTGTAAACACTGTATGAGACTACTGAACTACTGTACCTGTGTGGTCCAGATTGTCCTCCAGCCAACGTTTGGTGCCCTGGTAGTTAAACTTCCCCCCACCAGATACAAAAAACAGCAGGTTGTACCTGAACACACAACATGATGCACAAATGAGTCAAATCTACAAGGGAAACCTCCTGAAGGAACCTGATGAAGGACGCTGAGTGATACTAGTGAATATTAATGTCTGCGGGAAATAAATCACAAAGTATATTAAAATAATATTAAAACGATCCCAAATCAAGTGAGCGGTGCTGACTTTGTCTTAGAAAGATACTTTACAGTAAAGTCCATTAGTCCTCTACTAACCTCCCTCTGGTAAGACGTGGGTCCTTCCTCTCAGATACTGTTATGTACATTTAGAGATAACCGTATTATTGACGGCTTTAAGTGTTTAACACAGTGTGATTCTTACTGCCGGCAGAGTGCATAGATAATGTTAATAGACTTCTCAAGCATTTGGAGGAGGACACTATAACAAATGTGATAGACATAACAAACAGACTATGTTTGTGTTCATGGATCACTCAGGTCAGGAATCAATACTACTTATACGATATCATCATATATAAGTGAGTGTGTGCAGCATAGAGCTTCACTGAGGTGTCTGTGTTGACATGAATGTGGAAAAATAATAAGAAACTGTGCTTTTTATGCAGCTAAAAAAATTATATAAACTGTGTAACGGCTATTTGAGGCTCATGAGACACAAAATGATCCAAAAGCAATCTGACTGTGAGTGCTGGCATCATTACTCACCCAGCGTGTGTCCTCTTGTAGGTGTAAAGTTTCGAGAAGAGACGAGCCAGCTCTAGTAACATGGACACTCCACTGCCGTTCGAATCTGCTCCGTACGACAGCCACTGGACACGACAACACACAGAGTCAGATTACTGTCCTGGCCTGCTCTCTTTTTACTGACAGTTGTGTTGCATTACTGTGTTATTGTTCTGAACTTCTACGGTATAAAGTTTTTGGACTCATACCCTTAGAGATATCATGTCTGACTAATCAACTTGGGGACAAATAAGCTCTCAAATCCTACAGATATTTGCTGACAAAATATTTCTTCAGCTGCTACATTTCCTGTAAGTGAGAAAAGAAGCAGTGAACATACTGGAGCAACACCGAAGGAGTCGTAGTGAGCAACCACGACAATAGTGGGCAGGTCCTCTCCTCCAACTCCAGCCAGACGACCCTGGTGAATACAAACAGAGCCATCAGACATGTTAAGTAAAATTAATATCTAAAGCATTAGATTCAGCTGAATCAACGACACTGTGTGTATTAAACTTGATGCTGGCAGCGTGACAGAGTTGCAGTGGGTTACAGTCACAGTCGACCTCAGTCTGTCTCCTAATCCCCTGCAGTGTGACTAAACCACTTTTTCCTTCTGGTTTTAAACACAAACCTCAGATTAGACAGTCCTGAACTAACACTTCACTTCTGCTTTCTTTTGCTCCTTTCCGACTCAAATTGTTTGATCCAAAATTATCTTCAAACAATGAAATCAAAGCCATCCAAATCCCTTCATGAACTCTTATGGAAAACCTTTGTTTTCAGAAACAAAGGACAGAAACACTGTAGCAACTGATTCCTGTAAAGTCTGAATGAAAACAGTTGAATAATAACATTCATATGCTCGCACATTCAGCATTAATAATCTCCTTGTTGAGGGTGGAAGACTACTTATGTTGCCATATTTTTAATTCAAATTTGACCTTGAGGGCAAAACAGAAAAAAAAGCTTAGCACCAAGCAGTTTAAGTTCTGTCAGGCCACCAGGCTAAATAATGTGTGTAAATCCATCTAGATTTCAAAATTCCAGGCTTTCAGTCCACACAAACGTTTTTGTTCTGGGATTTATGCCCACCCACGAGTGTAGGAAACACTCATGCAGGGCACTAAGACAGCAGGCAAAACACACAACACCAGCCGAATAACACAAGGCATTGTGGAGACAGGGTTGATTTCTGAAACCCTTTTCTTAAGCAAATCCAACTCAAAATGCTTCATAAATAACTGAAATAACTGAATGATTAGTATATTACCTGGACTAAAAGTCACAAAACAAGCCTAAAGGTTTAGTTATCAATGCCCCAATTAACAAAATTTTCCTTGGCAACAGGAAGAGATCAAACCCCAGTTTGTGCCCTAATACAGTTTCATTACATTAAAGTCACAGAGCTTTTTAACACCTTTCTCAAACATACTGAAGCCTTACCAAATCAAGAGGAAAGAGTAGCGTTTTAGATATTTGAAATTATGAAATCAGCACACAAGAAACATGTAATACACAGTCTCAGTTCAGTTTTGAGTTTATCTGAGCTTCATGCCTGTTGACTGTGGGAGGAAACTGGATCAAGCACACAGAGGAAAACTACGCCAACTACAACTCGCACAGAGAGGGCTGAGACAGAGGTAAATCCAGGGCATTCATGCTGTGAGTCAACAGTCTTAACCACCAAGCCGCCGTTCTGCCTGATGATACTGTAACATTATCCTGCAACCCTCTGTCTGGTGCTTCTGTGTACAGAAAACTGCTGGTTCCTTTTTATTTCCCATTTCAAGTTGGTTCTCCCAAAAAAAGCATTTAAAAACCCACATAAAAAGGTAAAATATCAGAATACTGAGTTTATAATGTTGGAATCTGTAATTTGCAAAAACACCCTGGAAAGCCTTTCTACTCTTACTAGTGACTGAATGTTGTTACGTGTGTTGTGTGTTAAGTGTCTAACTGCATCACTTTTTATCAAGGTCTGTGTATTTCAAGCTGCTGATTCAGTTGCTGTTGTCTTCACATTATGTTTCAATCTCTCACCTCTAAACTGGTGATGGCCCAGTCACTGACAGCTTTACTCTGAGCTCCACTGGTGACCATCTGGAAGCCGTTGGCTGTGGCCGTATGCAGCAGCACTACAGAGAACAACAGAAAACATAAAAGTTAGAATTGGCTGACTTGTATATTTTCAGGTCATGCAGAGTGATCATCCCACATAAGCTATTTTCCCTATCTGTAGAAGACTAGACTTTTTAAATCATTAATGTGTTGCCGTTTCATTTCTGTGTACAATACAGATGAATGGACAAACAGCAGGTTTAGAGGGGATGACTCTCTACCTTCAGCTGCTGATAAGGAGCCCTGTGAGGATGAGGAGGTCAGGGTTTGGGTGTAGATGGACAGCAGCTCATCGTCCTCCATGGCAAAGTAGACGGGGACGATGGTCTCAGTCGCCAACATCTCCGGCTCCAGCTCCATGAACTGCTGCACAGGATAAACAGAGGGGCACGGTGTGTTTAAGAAGCTAAGTCACACTGATTTCATTCCTTCAACCCTGCGAGTTCAGTCTTGCTAGTGATAAGAGACAGCTATAGTGGCAAAGAGGAGAGAGACTGCATTACAAATTAACAGAGCTTCTCTGGAATAATTCACCAAAAAAGGAAATTAGTTATGTAACCAAACGAGTAACTCATCAAATGCCTACTGCTTCTGCTTTCAAGAGATCCCACTTATAAAGCAGGAAGTCTAATTAGTCATAACTTGTGCAGTGTGTTAACATCCAATCTCTGTGAAGCGTTTGGAAGACACTGTACACTGCAAATTCAGGCCTTTGTCACAGTTCTCCCTCTAAACTGGTCTTTGTTTATGAGTCAGTGAAGCTCAGTGTGACTCCAAAATAAACATAGATCAGAGAGAAGGTGCAGACAAACTCGCCTCCCTGTTCTCGCCACTGTTGAGGTGCCCTTGAGCAAGGCATGGACAGTAACACAAACAAATTCAACCCCGAACAGATAAGCTTGTGGTGAAGGGCACTGCTCAGTAATCTCAAATAAAGTTTAGCAGAAATAAGGGATGCTGCTGGTGACTTGTACCATGCACAAAGACAGACAACAAGAATGTGGATGACTGTACTTTTCTTTGCCGTACATCTGTAGATCACAACCATTTTAATGCTGCATCAGCAAAAGAAGAGCCAAAAAGTCAACGGAAAAAGCAAAGTTTTGCACTGTGACCCCCACAATGGGGCACAGTACAAGACATTGATATGTGACATTAAAGTGTGTTATTACCTGCACTATGTCCTGGGGCACAGCAGACATGTTCTTGGGCAGGATGATGACCACAGCCCCAGCTGACTGGCGCAGGGCTTTCTGGTACTCTTCATAGGAGAAGTCTGCCAGCCGCATGATAACACAGCGGCGACTTAATACCTCTGCCTCCACAGTACGGGCCTCCGTGTTCAGGATGGCATTCCTTGTACCTGAGGGTACGAAGACACGCTGATCAGCAAATATGATACAATAACCGAAACTGCCAAGAATTACAAATCCTGCTATTAGAGATGTTAAATAGAGGCTAAGTTGAGTCGAATGCTACTGTATCGATAAACTGATGCTGAGGCTAAAACCACTCAGGTACTTGACTTGATTAAAACAAAAGGTCTGGTTGATCTCTTTCTCAAGTCTGGTAGCATTTTCATCAACCTTTCCACAAAAATAGACATTACTGCTTATTATACTTCTGAAAATGAAACGGTGTTGTGTCCCCATATGAATTTCTTTCCCTTTTTTCACTGTGCTACCATCCTTGTCAAGATATTTCTTTACTATACTTCGGGCTAGAAAGCTCAATCCTCACCAATCCCTAAACTTCACACAGCTATAAACTATTTAATAAGTCTACAAATCAATAAATTCATCATTTTATCACGGTAAAAACTGAACTGTGAAGAGGGATGAACAAATTCTATGAGCCTGCGTTTTGTCTGTCCTGTTTAAGTTAGATGTCTTTTTACAATGTTGCTAATATAAATGTGAATTAATACTGCTAATAACGAAATGGATACAGTTTATTAGGGGGATACACAGGAAATGAGCTAGCTTGATACAGGCTACTAGCAAAGCTAAGCTACATTAGCAGATAGCTAGCTAGTGCGACCCTGCATGCTTTCATTGACATGTTACTTCAAGTAACTTAACATTAGCTGGAGACGACAACAAGGCTAACTTCAGTTAGCTGTTGGAGCTCGATCTATTTACTGGTCTAGTTAAAGCAGCAATGGTTACATTCATTCCCAAGAGATTAAAATAGAGAAACAGCTGACTTACCGTACGGCTGTCCCTGCAGGTCGTATTGCTGCATGCGATACACCGTGAACTCATGTGCCGCCTCGGCCGGGAGCGGTGACACCAGGATCAGCACCGCGGGGATAAACACAATGAAGGTAAGGGGGAACGAAGATTTAAACATGTTATCAAACATTTCACTAGCCTCCTCGAACATGGTGGCGATTGTATTCGGCGCACAGCTAAGAATAAAATACTATTTTCAGCTGTCACCGCTCTTAGCAATTGACAGACAGGGACCCAGTTTAGCTAGCCAGCCAACCGCAAACCACAACCGGAGCAACGCAAATAGCTGTGATCAGGCAAACAGTTGGACGACCAGTCACTCTCGACTGGGACTAAAACAAAATGTAATATTATCGCCAGTTTATGGAAATGGAGTAATACAGTGTAATATGTATTGAAGAGTACGTGTTTATTTAGAATATCTATCTAATAACAATTAAATATCTCAAACTGAGTTGAATCAACGGTCCTTCAGGGATCTTGTCAGACAGCTATAATTGAAGGGCCGGGCATTGTCTAACAACACTAGGTGGCGCTGTACACCATAGAAACTAACAATGATAGAGGCCCTGTAACAATATTGGCTGATTTTGGTTAAAAGTGTTATATATATGTTAAAATGTTATAAATGTAATCCTGATCCGGTAAACCCATAGACTGCAGGTATATAAACAGTCTATAGGTAAACCTTATTGCATCACAGGTGACCCCATCAAATAAGTCCACTATCCTTTTCACACAACAATAAAGCACATCCTGAAGCACAGACAAATCTGTAACCAGGATTACGGTGGTCATGAGTCCTGAAATGAGAAATTAGGCATACATTTAGCTGTCTGATCATTTCACTCACACACACATACACATTTTTCTTTTTTCTTTTTTTTAAAGAGGGCCTTTTTCCAATTATGCTAATGTTGCAAAAATGTGTGCATTGAATAAGGAAAGCCCCTTGAAACAACACTGATGTTGAACCTGTAAGTTACACATAGTAACAGGTTGTTAAAACACTCACATTCCCCCAAAAACAAGGACATGACCCCACTGCCCCAATGTTAGTTTCAGCCATTTTGTTTCTATTTTTTTTGGCAGGGACCGTGTATAAAAAACATAAAATAGATTAGGTTATTAGATTACTTTCCATCTCGGTCTCGGCATTAGTTGTTCTGCTATCTCTGGGCATGTGTCAATTATGTAAAATTACTTATACATAAAAATCCCTTCCTTTCTCTTCCTGTAGTAGTCAAATATTTTTGATGACTCATCTTACACTTGGGGGAATATAGATAAACTCATCTAATCAAATGAAATAACTTGACTTTATAGGTAACAGGATTATAAAAGGATCAAAAAAGGTTCTTCGTGTTGGGAGAATGAACGTGTGCAGCAAATAACTGTGTGTTTATGAGTAACTGGTGAAGAGATTTGAATTTGTGGTGCTAGAAGAAAGTCATGGGATCACCAAAATCCATTTGTTTCCACCAGACCTTTTGACCAAAGTTTTATATCATAAAAAAACAATAATAAGAATTAAAAGTCTGAGTCCAGTTGGGAAGAGCTGAAAATCATATTCTCTCTCTCTTCTCTCCTCCCTGTCTCTTGCTCCCGGGGCTGCTCTGCTAAGTGGCAGATTAATGCTGATATGATGTCCTGCCATCCCACTTAATGGACCTTGGCGTCATTATTTCCTGTTGTATGAGTAATCCATGCCCGGGCTGGTGAGAGAGCAAGCAGCAAAACAAACCACAAAACCAACATGGACGTTGAAACTCATCGTAATGATTTCACATTATTCAGAAATGATCCTTTTGAGATCCGCTGGCATGACCCGCCGTCTGGTCGAGGGGAAACATACTGCTCAGCATAAAGACACAAGTAGAAAAGAACAATTGTTTCACGAGGAAAATAATGTTTTTGTACAGCGGCAGTCGTGTCACATGAATCCAATTCCTCCAAATTCATAACATCCTGTCATCACAGGATCATCCGACACAGTGGCTCGGCAAAAATGCACGAGGTCACAAATTTCACTTGATGTCGTCTCATCCAAAAACATAAACATTTTTTCCAAACATGATTGTGTGCACACTACAGTGAACACTCAAAGGCACTAACACACACACAGATACACACACACACACACACACACACACACACACAATGCATGAGCTGTTCAGTGTCCTCATTTCTTTCCAGTGCTCCTGGGAATGTCCTGAATCAGACCAGCCTTTGCTCCCGACCCTCGGCCACAGAAAAACACTTTGTCTGTGCGACCACACAAAAGGTGCAGTTAGTGTATGTGTTTGTGTGTGTGTGTGTGTTTGTGTGTGTGTGTGTGTGTGAGTGTGTGTGTGTGTGTGTGTGTGTGTGTGTGGGGGGGGTAAATACCGTGGATTAACGAGAGATTAGCTACCTAGCAGTAAGTAAGCAATTTCTGTGTAGCATGCCTATGTAAGAACCCTCCCCCTCCGTTTATTGCCCCTTCCCATTCTCAGAGGATGCTGTCATTTTCTCACCACACTGAAAGGTTGCTCAAACACTGGCCACACTGAAGTGTTTAAACCGCTCAACGACAAGGTCAGAATTACAGAATACCAAAGATATACTGTAAGAGGGAGTGACTTCTGGCTTGGGAGCTGTGCTGAAGTGTCCACACAGACACCACAGTCAGCACACAATGGTGGTCTTTCTAAGCAAGACCTATGGAGCAGGTTTTCTGAGTCATCCATTCCTTAAAACACCACCCGCTGTAATCCCCTTGTTAATGAGCAGAAGCTTGGAAAACAACAAGGTCCTGCTTGATGAACAGATCTGGGAATGAGTGGAAAATCTATGACATTGCCTGGTGCACCACGCCCCCCAAATGACAAGGTAACGTCACATTCACCACCAGTAAATACTACCCAATAATAAAAGAAAACCCTCTTTAATTGGAACAACCAGTCCTTAAGGATGCCACCAACCTGGAAAAAAAGGATTCTGATTGATTGAAATAAAAGCCCTAATTGACTTGTGACTAGCAGAATTGGGGTCAGTGTTGGGAGAAGTATTCGGATCCTTTACTTAAGTAAAAGTACTCCAAATTGTAAATGTAATTTGTTACAGACAAAACTCCTGCATTCAGTAAAAGTGTGTAAGTATTATCAGAAAAATGTACTGCTTCATATCGGTTGATGGTATTGAGTATCCAAAGTAAAAGTAGTCATTATGGACAGAATGACTTCTGTCAATGTTATACTTTTATATATTATGAATATATATATGTCATATTTACTCGCTCATCTTATTTTTTTGAATATAAAATCTTAATCTGTAAATGAACTACAGCTGCCAAATAAAACGCAGTGAAGTACTAATTACAATATTTTCCTCTGAAATAAAGTGAAGCATAAAGTAACGTATAATGGAAATACTCAAGTACAATACAACTACCTGAAAATTGAACTTTAGTTCAGTGCTGGAGTAAATGTACTATATATGTAAATATGACACCTGGTCAACACACTGAGGAAGGCAGAACCTGACACCTCTTTGTCTTTTAGTGGACGGTTGCTATTAATGTAATAAAAGAAAAATGTAAGATAAAAAATTACTTATTTGTTCTTAAATCGCACTGAAGCTGGAAGATTCAGTCTGAGGGCTCGAGCTGTGGTTGTTCTCTCAACATGACCTGGTACTGATGGATCTGGTGTGCGTGCTGAGATGATGGGTGCCTCTCAATATAGAATATGACCATCCTTTTCCTTCCCCCCTCCTGCTGATTTACAGTGATTTGTGGCCACAGGTCTGGTGGAGGCAATATTGCCCTGGCTTCTTTACGTACCGGGCAATTGATTTACCAATCATTTTCATTAAGGCCGATGGAAACAAAAACAAGAAAAGGGGAGATCGCAGTGTATGACAGCTGAGCTGCAGCCTCTGAGGCCGTGAGCCTATTTGGTTGCGCGGGGCAACAGTCAGATAATGGATGACGAGGCCTCTTGGAGCCAGCCGTTCCATTAGGTTTTGTTAATGCGGTCAGAGGAGGTTGGCGTGGCTCATCCGCCTTCATATCCACTTTCAGAGACGCTCACTCATGCTGGCCAGTGGATTCACCCTATCTTTCCCTCTTTTCTGCTCTCTCCATTGTCTTGCTTTCTACTGTTCACTTCTTCTCGTGTCTTACAGTACATCCTTGTGTTCGTCTCTCTTTCTGTCTTTCTCCCTTTTCTCCATGAATCTTGGGAGGGTTTGAGTGGATCCATTTTGTGTTGCTGCTTTAGATTAGTTGGTGGTTTTCTTACAGTATCATCACAGTTATTGCACAAGGGTGAAGGGTACATATTGTCTCTGAATTTCCCTCGCCGAGGGATTTGCGGTTGATTCACACTTTTGCAATACAGAATTTGTAGACGCTCATTTTTTAAAATGTGTGTGCTTTTCGAATGCTGCGCAAGCATGTCGCTGCAGCGTGTGTGGCAAACTGGGAACTCAAGGCTTGTGAAAGAAGTGTGTCATGACTGACTGTGAGTACTGTGTGAACTGTACATTTAGTGGGGGGAACAGAGAGAAACTCTTGAATGAAGACATGTGTGTATGTGTGTGTGCGTATATGTGGCAATCACCTTCTGCATGATGCTGGGAATGTAAGCATCATGACGGGAGAGGATCTTGTCTAATGCTTTCCTGTCTTTCTTTTTAAGGACAACGTGTTGTCTTTTACTGTTGGCTACATACCAGCTAGGCAAATAAAATGTTCTTTTACCTTTTATATGCAGTAAATTATAGACGCAACGTTTGTTTTGTTTTTTTTGTTTTTTGGCCATTTGGGGGCAGCAGAACAAGCTGTAAACACAACACTAACATATTATGACCATATACAGTTATTATGGCAAATGTGTTAGCAAACAACTGCCTATTGACATATCTAGCAGACACAGAGCAACATTAGCATTCATTTGGCCACTTGACACATGTTAGTCCAATATTCACTCTCCTTTAGCTCTGTTTTTGGTCTCAATCAAATTCTGTGTGAAATATCTGACACTTTAGCTGCTAAAAGTTTCAGTTCAAAGATGCTAAAGTCCTCAGTGCAGCGAAAGGGGAATTGCAGAGTTGAGGGATAACTCTCTGGTTCATCACTATGAGCCAACCCATTAACTTTACATATACTGTAGTCATTTGATCAGTTGATAATATAGAAATATTGACTAGTGCAGCTTTAAGTCTATATCAGGCAGGTAAAACATGCAAAGGCACCAAATAATGACGTTGTTTTGAAACATATTAAGGCTGCTGTCTGTTTATATTGAAGGTGTTTGTTGATTCATATTGGTGATAATTTATTCTAAAAGTTTCCCCCATCCCTACAAAAGTGATGTTTCCACTTTGAGCCTATGTTGCCTGACCTTCCCCTCATCGTTCCTTCACAGTCTCGTGTCTTTGCATCCCCACCAGAGCGACCCTGATTTCTCCTAGACCGAGTAGGGCCTTGCGTTCCTCGCCTATACCTCCCTGTCATGTTTTCATCCGCCCGGCTGGTGCATCACAATGGACGCCTGTGCCTGCCGAGCTCCCTCTGACCTTCTCCCTCACCCAGCCGCTCCCTCTCTCCCTCTCTCTGTCCTCCAGCTGAGCGGGAAGCTGCCTCTCTGCCAGCCTAATAAATACAAAAACAAATTGCAGCAGGTTAGAAGTATGCAGCGTGGGCCGGAGCTGTTAATGTAATGAACTTGGCTTCATGGAAATACGAGGCAATTAAACTCCCACGGTGCCTCCCTCTGGCCCAGACAGGCAGACTGGAGGGGGGGTGTTAGGACACCCTGGGTGGAGAGAGAGAGACAGAGAGAGAGAGCAGGGAGCTAAGAGAGAGAGGGAGAAAGAGGAATGGGGGGTTGACGGAGAGAATAGAGCCATTTAGCAGGCCCACAGGAGAAGGAAGTGTGCTGACTGTGATTGAGCTTAAACACCAATTAGTCATGAGGCCGCCTAGTCCGGAGGTCAGGTCGGGCCTACGGGAGCACTGTCCGACCATCGCTCACCCTCCTGTTGTTTGTTTTGGTTGTTTGCCGGCCTGATTGCTGACTGATTGCCAGCCAGGTTTAAGTTGTTCAGATGGCGAGAGAGAAACAAGAATCAAGACAGGGATCCGTGTCGTGTATGTTCACATAGTTAGAACTCAATGTCTGATCATGTGTTATTATTACAGTAGGATGTTTCTCCTCCGAGCAAACAGACTTAATTGTTATCATTTGTCTTCTTCCGTCTTTACCATGCTACTTCCATTACTATCCTTCTTGCTGTCTCGACCTGTATATAAAAAAGAGTTGGGCAAGAAATATTTAGCATTTTACAGTGAAAACTAACAACATTTGCAGTGTTTTTCATCCTAATGTCATCATTTTAAGGAATAGTTTGAAATTATAGCTGAAATTTGCTTTCCTGCTTCATATTGATAGATGGTATTGATAATTATGAAGCTGGAGCCAGCAGCTAGTTAGCTTAGCTTAGCATAAAAGCTAGAAACAGGGGGAAACAGCTAGCCTGGCTCTGTCCAAGGCAATAAAATACACTTACCATTTTACAAGAGGTTATGAGGTGCAGTGACTTCTTGGAGTCTTAATGTCAAACGTGCACTAGTCTGGTACATAGCTCCCTGTAAAGCCACAAATTGCTGTCTTTACTCCTCACTTTTTGCACGGATTAAACAAATGAGACTTTTCCACTCTTAGTGTTGAGCTAAGCTAACCAGTTGCTAGTTCCAGCTTCATATTGATCAATACCATCGACCAATATGAAGCAAGACAGCAAATGAGCGTATTTTCCCAAAATATCAAACTATTGGTTCAGAGCTAATCGGGAGTGACTTTTAAAGAAAGCAGTCATTATTCAGATTCACAGATACTTATGAACTAATCATTACCTAATGATTCACCATTCCATTCAGAGTTATTCAGGAACTACTCGACGATTCATTAATTATCAGGTTGTTCCTGATTCGTTCCCCTCTCGTTCCTTAGTAACTACTCACATTTTTGCGTTTTACCAACTATTGTAACATGTTTTTGACTAACAAACCTACAAACTCAGGACAGGATGACAGAGTTACTCCTCAGATCCACTCAACAGAACTCAGATCAAGAGCCACAATCAAACGTGAGATGTTGATCTGCTTCAATCAGGGCGACCTGATCCCCGGATTTTTACCACATCTGGTTTGTAATTGGCCGTGCTGCCGTAAGGATGATACAGACGGTTGAGCCGACTGTTGGAGGCTTTCTTCCATCCAGCCAGCTGGAGGAGGTTTATGAGGAAATATCTGCCAGGAAACCCATCACAGCATGGCTGTTACAGCATTGTATCTACCTCCTGAGCCACACTGCCTTAGTTATTCTATATCATTCTTTCTTTTCCTCGTGGATTCATTGTTTGTTATGAATAGAAATATTGGCGGGCGTTTGCCAGATGCACAAGATTGAGGGAGGAAGGAGGAGGGGGGACATAATTGAAATTCTAGTGAACCTTCAGGAAGTAATCTGGACCACGGCGCACAGAAGAGCGGGAATGGTTTCCGTCTGCTTCTGTTTGGACTTGGACGCTGAGATTTGTGTGAAATGAGACTTTCTTGCCCACATGGCTCACACTCTTTCTCTTTCTCTCTCTGTGGATATCTCAGTACTGACCCGCAGCTTATCGATCTAGCTGCATACACGATATCAGCATGGGGCGTTAACCTGATCTCTCCACACAAACACAAAACATCTGTGCTGCTGATTCTCATAAAGCCAACTGACCACCTGCATTCACGATAGCAAAGAGGCTCTTTGGTTTGAAGGAGCTCAAAATCTGCTGGCTTTGAAGCTACCAGGAAGCCCCTTCTCTCACTCAGCACAGATAACGCTCGGGCCTTAACCCAAACTCACATCCATCTGCTTGCTGCACACAGGAAATGAAGAAAACGTGATGAAATGAGTGAGGAAAGCAAAGAGTGTGAAGTTCAAACAGTAAAACCAGAGCTGATCTGGTGTGTGCATGAAGTTTGTGCCAGCTGTGGACTGAATGATGAGTTATTTTCTATATAACGCCACAATATATCTGCAGTATATGAACATTTTCTGAAGTGTTAATGCTATGACTGAACAGACAAAACTGAAAATGTTGCTTCTATTCAGGGATACAAGGATAAAAGTAACTGGTGCGTTTTGCTGAAATCAACTCAAAACCCCTCTGTCTTTTAAGTTAAGTTCCTTCTTTTTTTATTTTTGAAAACGTCACCACACATTAAGAAGTTGAGTTGTGATACGAAGAACCCTCTGTACACTTTTAGGTTCAATGCAAGTATTCAATGATAATGACAAAGCTTTCAGTAACTAGACATTCATCAGGAGAAATGTTTCTTAATATTTCTATTTCAAAACTTAATGACATCCAAAAGATCATACATGTGCTTTGTCATGTAGGTACATGTGGGAAATGCCGTCCACAACTGTAGTTCCCAAGGTTCAAATACATAGGAAACTCCACAAATATTGTACAACACATCACAAAAACTAAAGGATAAATCAATACAGAAAGTAATCAGGAAATCAAATTAATTAAAAATACATGTAGAGGAATAAAGTGGAGGAAATAATACACAAACGTAAAGCTGTCATAAAGTGCAACCCTCAAACACATCAATAAACTCCATCTTTTCTTTCTGTCTTCTATTTAAAGGGGTCATATTATGTTGTTAACCTCATTTTTAACATTGCATGTATCGCGGGGTGCATGAAGAACATTGGACTCTCACTGCGGTGAACTCTTTGTTTTAACATATTGATGCCATTATGTTACAGAAGTGAATTGGCACGCCTTCAGACAACACGGCCATGAAATGAAGAGCCAGACCAGTCGGAGCAGTGAGGAAGCGTTTGGAGATTATTTTTTTCAATTTTGGTTTCCCAAAAGATGAAAGCACTGGACAACAGTGGGAGAACTGCTTTCTCAACCAAGACTAATTTATTATTATCAATTTAACAGTTGCAACCTTTCAACCTAAATGTAACTATACATTGCTGAAATGTTTATCTGTAATAAATGAATTGTGATGCATTTTAATTCGTTTTTTTTTTTTTTGCTTTAAAATTGTCTCATAAGCCCACATTTTTATTTTCTACTATCTTTATAAAGACGGCCGTGCAGTCCTTCAGTTTTAATTCAAATATTTAAAATCTACTGACATCACAAACAACTATAATCGCACATTAACATTCTTCCTCTACTAGATTATTACTACACAATATGTCATGATAGGAGCTACTATGTAATCTCATCCAAATCATAATGTGTGATGATAATCATCTTGCCTTTGGGAAAGCTGTGAGCTGTGTTTTAAAGTACAATGCAGGGCGATGGTGATGCTCCTCTCTCCTTATGGCTGAATCCCAGATGAGGATGTGTTGAGGACCTGACAGGAGCCGATTCATCATCCCTCACAGGTCATCCATCACCAGCAGCAGGCAGAGGCTGGGTGACAGCCCAGGAGCGTATGGGGAGCACTCTGCTCCAAGTGCCCCACTGGGTGCTCAGCCCAACATGTGCTCCAGAGAGCTTCCTCTAGTGCAGTGCAGTGATTAGTTCAGCCTGGGCAATGTCCACGTGTTGAAGTGATAGATTAAGAAAAACAGAAAATAGGCAGGGGTTACAGGATATCTATTAATGTCATCACACCAGCACAAAGTCTGAATCCAGAGTGAGAGAAATGAATCATACAGTTAGGTTTTATATGATTCGGTTTCAGTTTGTGCTTTGATTGTCTAACTTTACAAACTTTTGATCTCACAAGATGAGAAGAAAATATGTTTGAAGTGTTGGAAAAGGCCTCAGGTGAGGAGCAAGAGTTCTGGTTTATGTTTCAGTGGCAGGAAGCAGCTTGCTTTGCAAATATATCAGGCCACCACTGGAATTCAATTAAGTATTAGTATTAGTCACATGGTCTTCCTCTGATATTATTCATCATCATATTTTTTGCCTATTAAATATTCAATAATGTTTTCCAGTCGTGGATTTCTTCTTAGAAGCTACGCTCTCAAAGAGTCTACAGCCATGCAAGCAGCTCAGTGAGGCTCTAGTTAAGCACAGTGGTGCTTTGAGCTAAATGCTAATGTCATAATGACAATGTTAACAAGCTGATGTTTAGCAGGTATAATGTTTACCCGGTTCACCATCTGAGTTTGGCATGTTAGCATGCCACTGATGGGAATGCCATTAGTTTAGCAGGTATTTGGTCATAAGCCAAAGTATTGGAAGAATTTTGACCTGAAGATGGTGCAAAATTTCATGGCAATCCATCAAATACTGGTTGAGTATTTCAGACCAAAGTGGTGGACCGACTGACTGACAGATTCATGCTGCTGCCATGGCTAAAAAAGTCTGGTAATGAATACAAGTACACAAGCCCTTTACGTTTTTAGGAGCAGTATCTGTGTAACATGTATATGTACATGTATACATCTGTGCATGTGTTTTACATCTTGTTTGTGTATATATATACTGTATGTGTGTGTCCCTGTCGTCCTGCCCTGCCACCTGTCTGGCCGGCTGCTGCGTCCCTTCCTTTGATACAGCACGGTGGTGTGTCATCCAGATGTGGAGGCAGAGGAGCGAAGAGTTCAGTTAGTCCCTGAGGATTTTCCCACTGAGCCCCTTGCACAGGCAGGGCCGCTGGGAAGAGCCATACAGCCGACATGTGTGTGTCTTTTCTTGCCTGCCACTCCTCATCCTCTCCACCATTGTCGTACGACTCTCTGTTTTTTAACTCCACTTCAACTTTCTAGCTACTCCTTCATCTTACCAGCTGCTTCTTTCCTTCTTCTCTTCCGTCCTTCTTCGTCTCCCTTTGGCCTTTGTCCTCTTTAATTCCCAACTGCAACATCCTCAGTGGGATGTAGTTATCACATAAAGATCTACTGTACTGGATTAAGGGCATTAAAACCTCTGGGATTCTCTCCTGTGGTTAATTTGCTTCACCTCACTGTCTCTGTGTGTGTTTCTTTGTTTGTGTCCTGATTTGAAGTTTAATTTTATATTTTTATGCCCCTTTTTCAATCGCTACTTTTTACTGTTGTAGCAGGAAAAGCTCAGGTTTAATTAATAACATTCATATTGCCCAGGGCCCTGGTATTGTGCATGCTGGCTCACTGTCATGACTCACTGAGTCACTAAAATGTAACTGAGCCATTGTTTGTGTTATTAGTTTCACCTGTGATTCTCCTGCTATGAAAAATCAAAATGTCTGTTGTGGAAAAAAGCCGATTGAATGAAGAAAATGGTCTCATAAAATAATTTAAAAGAGGGTGTGTAATCCATCACATTAGACGGAGTGAAGTGAGTGCATTGAAAAGGAACACATGTGGCTGTGCAGTTTGTCATAAGCCGAGCTACAGACGACCTTCTGCTTGAGAAGTATGGGAAAGAGAAGAGTGAGAACTCTAACAGAGCGCCCTCCAGGCAGCATGCATCACACACAATCCCTCTCTTTAACAGCTTACAGCAAGAAGTCCATGAGCTTTAGGGAACATATGTGTCTATTTTGACTCCAAAAAGTCGTTTAGCATGCCTGTGTGAGTGTGCATATGTGTGTGTTGACTTGTTTTTGAGTTGCTTTTTCTCACTATGTCTGGCTAACAATTGAGGGCAGCTGCAGGGAGGGTGCTTGAACTGAAGGGTCACTGACGTTACTGATACAACGAAAAGGTGCAGTGCTGTACAAACTGGACCTACTGTACAACATAACGCTATAGCTATATGATCTTCAAGCTCTGTCTCTGCCAGGCTTGAAGTGCCCTTGAGCAGCAAACTGAATCAAGCATTCGCCTCTGCTGGATGAAAAAATATATCTTTAAGGCTGTACAACCGCACTCACACGGAGGCTGAGACGCAGATGTAGAGATGAGCGCATGAATTACAAAGAATTGGGTGTGATCTAAATTTTGTTGTTGCTAAACATCCGAAAACTCTCTTTCATCAGTTTATGTTTTTTCATGTGCGGCCATGCTGCTGCGCTGTGTGAAGAGGCGAGCTCTGGTTCGGTCTGGAAACAGGATGTGGGCAGGAGAACTGGGCATCTGCCACATGCCATGGAGCCTCTAGAGCTCATTTGCATAGGTTATGTGTGTGTGTGTGTGTGTGTGTGTGTGTGTTTGTACAAGTGTTTGGTTTGTAGCTGGGTGTCCAATGAAATCCTTGTGTCTGTATGTGTGTCTGCATGGTTGTCTATTGTCAGTCTGTGCGTGCGTATACTTGCAAATGTTGGGTTCATGTCCCCTGTTTAGTGAAATGCTTGTATATAAGTGTGTGTGTGTGTGTGTGTGTGTGTGTGTCTGTGTTTGTTCCCTCCCCCATTTCTTGCGTAGGCTTCTTTTCCCGGCACAGCACCATGCATGGCATCCCCGCTGGCACTGTCTTCAGCCCACCCTGGAAAAGTCAAAGACAGCCAGCCAGGCTGTCTGTCTCTGTCTGTCTGTCATCGGCCTCACCTCTCGATCTTTCCGCTCTGGCAGTGTGTGGTTCAATATCAAAACATGAAGATGGTCAGGACAGGCGCTAGATGCAAAAAAAATATTTACCTTAACAAGTGAATAAATCTTGCTGTATTGCTAGCGTCATATTTATTTTAACAAAAACAACTGTTTAGCAGTGCCTCTAAAATAAATACTTGATTACAGAACTGTAATTTGACTTGAGACTTGGTTTGACACGACTTAAGACTTGGCCCTGTCCCAAAAGACATAACAACAGCTCTGCTTCAATGTCATTCCAACAATTTTCCTAAAGCAAAATTACCTTTAAAAAGGCAGAACCCTCCTCCAGTATAAGGATGATGACGCCACTTAATTCAAGTCACACTGGAAACAAGAAAATTAAATTGTTTGGCACAATGTCTCTTGTGTCCTGATATACAGAAGTATTGTATTGTATATAGAAGTATCATCGCATGCAGTGAAATCCCTCTGCTCTGTGTTTTGTTGAATGTTTAGTTTTAGTCACTGAAAATGAGGGTATGATCCCAGTCGGTCACCCTGTCTCTCTGCTTTATTCTGGCTCAGTCTGCTGGAAAGTCTGAATGCTTCAGGCTAGTTTAAACAAACAAATAAGCCCAGAGGGAAAATATGAGAAACTCAGGCAAACATCAGCACCTTGGCCTGAGCAACGAGCACCAATCGCTGCCTTGAAAGATGGCTTGTTTTGTGTTGAGATGGCATTGCCTATATGATCCATGATTAATGTTGTCGTGCCACGTCTGTTTTCTTCCTGTGAAGCTTTTCTCTCATAAGTGCTGATTAATTTTCTCAGTTTGCAGTCAGGTTTTATTTGCTCGGGGTTTGAGATATCCACCTCTGAGATTCCTGCATCCACACAAATACAATGCATTTTTATTTGTGGTGCTCAAAACACTGAGAATTACATTTACATCTCTTTTCAGCAATAGTGTTCCCTTTGCTCTGGATATTTGCAGAACGAACTGACAGTTTTCATAGTGACCATTTCTTTCAGCGTGGCTCCTGATCTCTGAATCACTGCCCAACAGATTTGTTCAGCAATTTAAATAGTTCAGATGTTTTTAAATAATTCTGATGTTTTAAGTCGTTCAGGTGTTTTTAAATAGTTCTGGTGTTTTTAAGTCGTTCAGGTGTTTTTAAATAGTTCTGGTGTTTTTAAGTCGTTCAGGTGTTTTTAAATAGTTCTGGTGTTTTTAAGTCGTTCAGGTGTTTTTAAATAGTTCTGGTGTTGCACATTGAAGCCTGTTTCCCTGGTTGGAAAAACAACTGAGCCAATAAGAGATTTGTTGGCAGGATTAAGAATCTGACAGAAATACAATAATAAGAAATATCTTACTCTTAAACTGGCATATTTCTTCATTTCACATTAAAAGTTTAGTTAGCTGCTCTTAGCAAACACCACAGAGGCTTCCATGTCCTCTGAAAATGAAATTCAGTGGGATAAATATGTCACTTAATTGTTTAGAGAAAAATAACAACCCTCAACATAAAGAAAAAAGAAAATAAACATCTTGTCAGACAGATTAGTGAAATGAAATGGCAATTCAGTCTGATCAAACTACATTTTTGGTATAACATAATTTCAGTGAAAACTGTTCACAGTGAGATGTGTGGGCCATCCAAGCTGTCCAGGATTTTGTTTCTGGAAAGATGCTTTTGAATTGTTAAATGTAATTGTGTGGAAAACAAGCCCAACCTCAATCATCACCCATGAAGTTGTCACAGAGAAGTTTTCAGCAAACAGTTGCTTATTTACACATCCAGCAGGCAGGGAGCAACATTAACATTCATTAGGAGTTGTGATCGTGTCCACCACATGAATATAAGTTCAATAATCACTTTCCTTTTAGCTCTGCTTTTGGTCTCCACCAACTCCTGAGAAAATGATCTGGCTCTTTAGCTGCTAAATGCTCCACTATGTTCACCAGCTAGTTGCTAACTTTGCCTGTCTGCTTGCTAACTTTGCCTGGACAGGTAGCGTACGGTGGGTTTTTAGAGCTTTTTTTTTGCTAAAAACAGCTGCCTGCTGCTGCTGGAAATGGGATTGATGAGAGCAGTGAGAGTGAACCAACACAGTTAAGACTGTAAAACAAAAACAATGAGCTGAAAGACGCTGAAACACTGACAGTAACTGCACATTGTCATTTGATCCATTGTTACTGTAATATAAAAAATATGAATTAATGCAGCTCTAAACACCAAATTCCATTCATCCCATTGCATTGAGCAGAAATCTCAGACGGATATCTTAAAACCTGTGCAAATTAAACCTACACTATCTGCATGGCTAGGTCCCTTTACAGGTAAGTGAGAAAATGCTGTATGTGTTTTTGTGATGTGGGGTGCCTGTCACACCCAGGCCATTTGTTCTGGAGAGACTCCATGCATCAGTAGCCTCGATTCTCTGCTGTTAGCTCAGAAACGTAGAAAACCCAGCCTGTAAAAAGACACCAATGTCTAATTTTGTGCAGTGCAATGATAGATCGCACTGATAAAGTAGCTGTGAGTTATGAGACGGACAGACGGCTCCAAGAACATTGCAGGGGCTGCAGTTCTCGTCCCCTAAACTGCTTTTGTAAGATATTATCTAACTTCAAAGAGAATACAAGAGTTTAATGAATGAATGTTATTTCTGGACATGTAATACTCTTTGAAATACAGTCTAATCTTAGCTGCTGCCCTCTAATCATCTTAGATTTACAGCAGGGAGCAGTTGGAGCCACTGGCGGCCATGTCTCTACCTCGGAGGGACATCATTAGGACGTCCCTGCTGCTGCAAGTGTGTTTTTTAACTTGTTGTTCACATAATCTGCTGCGCATTAATGACATTAACATCTACTTTTTGACATAGTGGTGTCATTTCACCCAGGCTGACTTTTTGAACAGCTTGTATGAGGGTTCAGCATAGTTTTTACAGACACTTCAGCAGGACTGCTTTGGACTCACTGTTGTGGGGATAAAATCCGTGACTTTGTACTTACTCTCTCCGCTGGGCCTCCTGTCACTCTCCAGTGTCAGACTTAAAAGGCCAAGTCCAAAACTGCTGCATCGTGCCTGCTGAAGAAACACTGTCACCCCTCCACTGGCTTTGTTGACAGAGTGATTTACTGGGTTGAACATATTGATGTCTGTGCTTTTGAGACTTGAGTGGATGTGACTTGTAACTTCCTAACATTGATTTTTATATATTTCTGTGCTTTTAACCTTGCTGTAAGATACATATGACTGCTTATTTTTGGTTTCATAAAATTGACTTTGGCTTACATTTGACTATTTGCTAAAACACTAAAACACCTCCCATGAACACAGATTGTCCAATCAAAGCTTAGCAACTGTAACTAGGTGCGGCAGACCTGACAAGCTTTGGATTTCTCCACAGGTGTGCATGAAGCTGTAGGCACAGCGATATACAGTATTTGGTTTGTGTGTTTTTTAGGCTTTCCAAAACCAAAAACACAAGAGCAAAAGTATAAAGAATTAATTAATCTGTGTGTTTATCTGCTGTAACATAAACTGAAATCATTAGCGTGTCTGGCTAACTAGCTTACAGTAGTAATCAAGCGTTACCTCCGAGGCCAAAGACCTCATCATTGACTAACCACATTAGTCTGTGAGGTCACAGGTTACATTAAATTAAAAAGTCCCATTCAAGATCAGCACATCCAGTGTAGAAGCAGATCCTGGATGCTACTATATCAGAGTGTAGGCTAACGTTAGCAGCTCTGTCCTGAGCTTACAAGTTTACAATCCAGCAACCCCACTCAGTGTTACAGAGATTGTGTTATGTTTGCCAAACACATTAGTTCTCACTCAATAAGCCTTTTCTCTGGTTACTTTTTCATTTTAAAAATGAAAGCATACTGTTTGAAAATACGCACAACATGTAGACCTATGTTACGCATCGAAACAGGGTTATGTTAGAGCATAAAAATAGTCTGATCTTACGTATTTCTAGCTTGTTCTACACAGCAATACAAGAAAACAATCTTTATTTTCAGGTCTTCTACATGGATCTTCAACTGATGAGGATGCTGAATATTTGCTCAGGGCCTGTTAGCTTTAGCCTCAGTGTTTTAACATGATATCATGTGTGTAGCACATAAAGCACATTTATGACCCCTTTTACAGAGTTCTCGTTTTATGAGTCAGGGTGAAACAGTACGAAGTCAGCCAGAGATGACGTTTTCAACCAACTCATGGAGGCATCCGTAGCTTAATTAATGATTAATTAAGTCATTTCACCAGACAAAACTGACGTTCACTGGCCAGAAATGAGAAGCCTGCTTTTGTCTGCCTCTGTCTTACATCAGGGATCCACTGTTTCAAAAATAACTGAGAATTTCGAATCTGCCACCGTTGTTATTGTAAACTGCATATCTGCCGAGCAAGAACAGAAGACTTGACAGGTGTAGCAAAAGCAATGAAGGAAGGCCAATTTCTATCATGATATATTGTGATAATATGCTTCTGGGTATGTTATTATGGTCATCAACTAAATGGTTAAATGTGTTTTCTGCACATTGTTGTTTCATTGATTCCAAGTACATATCTCCTGCAGGGGCACAGTAGACCATTAGTCCTGTAATGGCGGGTAAACATTTGAGACAATCACAAGGCAAACACAGAAATACAATCGATGCCTCTCAGCCTCCAGTAATATGATCCTGCACCTGGACTCCTTCAAAGTACCTCAGCACCTCCGTGAAAGAGCAAAAACAGAGACAGTGTCCCTTTAAGGGATAACTCACAGAGGAAGAAGAAAAGCTGCAAAGAAGGAAGGTGTGTATGTGTACGTGTACATGTCAAACTGATAGACACATGGGAGAGAGACAGAGAAAGAGAGAGAGAGAAGGGGGAAAGAGAGATAAGGAGAAAGAGAGACAAAGACAGAGAGACACAACATTGCATTAGGCACTAAGAGCCATTCCTCGCTCGCTAAAGGCTAATGCAATTGCCACAATAAGAGTGTCTCAGCGGAGGCTGTAAAAAAAACTAGAGAGGGGAATGAAAGAGGAGAGGAAGGGAGGGAGGGAGGGAAGGAGGGAAGAAAGGAGGGAGGGATAGAGAGGAGGGAGGAGGGAGGGAAGAAGGAGAACTGGCAGCTCTGCCTCTAGACTCTCATATGGACAGTGGATCTCTTGGGACAACTGGTTGAAAGTCTCTCTCTGTCTCTACTGTTAGTCCTGGCTGTGTGTGAGTGGCTGAGTGGGCTGTTGCTCTGCTGTGTCTCCAGAGTGATTTATCAGGTTTGCAGGGAGGAGACAGAGGGGGAGAGGGGGGGAGACAACTCTGGTAGCAGGGCAGGCGCAGTTACCAGCCTGCTGGCTGGGTGTGTTAACTCCACATCTGACCTCTATGGGAACAGAGCAGCCTCCGCTCCTCTCCTCCCCTCCTGGCAGACTGTGGGAACAAGGGGGACAGATCTTCATTTTTACCCCCCTCTCTCCTTCTTGCTGGGCTGTCGAGCTCTGGGAAGCGGCCCTGTACTGAGCAGGACATGACAAGACAGGACAGTTTTGGCAGACCTCGGCGGGAGACCTGGGCTCTGAGGATTGCACTGCAGACTGATTCTTGGATCTGAAATGGCACAGTTGGCAAAGTCACGCTGTCAGTCGGGCAGCCATGCAGTTGTGTCGTCAGTCATTAGCCGGTCAGATGGTTAGTTAGTCAGCCAGTAAATTGGTCAGTGGGGTCCTCCCTACGGGGTCAACTCTTCCACTTGTGCATATCCTCGTCTGAACTCTGAGGTGACTCAGACTTCCCGAGTAGCAAAAACGGACCTGTGGGCATGGTGAGTGGCAAACACCCCTCTCTGTCTCTCACATGCTTTTTCACACACATTTTTTTCCTTTGACTCTTTTCCTTCTGAGGGTGTCGTGTTCCTTTTCCAAATTGTATTAGTTTTGCTCTGTTGTGTGCCTCTGTTTATTCTTTCATCCTTTTTTCCCCCTTTGGCAGCTGACTTGTCACCAACACAACACAAGACAACAGATATGATCAAAGCTTCGGTCTGATGTTATGGAGTTGTCATAGTCTAGCTTTGATCATTTGGTGATGGCACTCGGGAAGACAGCGCGCGTGTTTGTATGACAAACAAGTACTTGATTTTACAGCCGTCATGGGCTCAGCAAAGATATTTCACATGAGGGGGTTTAATCTTGTTTATGGGGTTCGAATGAAAAATAAATTCTTTATTTACTCAAGGCTACTTTGGAGCGTAACTAACATAGTGGATTTTGTTCTGCCAAATCAATAAAAACTTTATAAAAGTTGAATAAACCTGTATTTGATTTTGATCTCTGTGAAAAGGAAAACAGATAATATAATAACACACACACACACACCTGCATGACTCTTGGCTGCTGTACCAGCACTTTTTCTCAGCAAACTCATGACTGTGGGGGGTTTTGCAGAACGCCATAATCTCAACAGTGTTTGGAAAAGGAGTTTGATTTGATAAACTAACCCTAAAGTCAAGTGCACAGAACATTTTTGGACAAATAGTTTAAATATTTGAGCGCGCTCCAAGGCTTTATCTGGGTCTACTAAATCAGCGGAGTTGTTCCCATGTGTAAGAGACATGTTACACAAGGGCAAGGCTAATGCTTTTAGAGAGGTTTTATTCTTGTGGATGTACAGAGTTTATATCAAATGCAGCAGTATAGATGAGAAAATAATGTCACTGTAAAGGACTCCTGCTTAGAGTTGCATTTAGTTGGTTTGGTATTAACACAAATAATGATAATTGTTTAATGTAACTCGTAATGCTAAACAGACCAGCGACAATTAAAACACAACTCTGCAGCTGTATTCATATTTTTGCTGCATTAGATCTTAACTAAAAGACAGGCTGTCGAAAAGGGTGAACTTTTATCAAGAGAAGGACCCAAATGATTCTCCTGCTTGAGTTGGTCAACCAAAGCTAACATGCACACAATGAATACTGCGAATGAATAATGGACTTGTATGTGTCGGGTGGGCAGAAATAAGGCATGTTGCTTTGTGTCTGCTAGAAGAAGGTAATTAATGCAAACAAGTCAGTCATAACTTAATAATAATGTTATGTTAACGCTGTATTTCTGTTCGTTTTTTCGGGAGTCTTTCTGCCCCCTTGTGGTCAAATATCAGGTAATTCAGCTTTAAATCTAAACTCAGCTTCAGAATAGGCCAAACGCTCCATGCTCACTGTCTGCGGCAGATGTTGACATGGGCGTTGTCTCGAGAACAATGAACAGATGTTTGTTATTTGGATTTGGCTGCTAATTTTGCTGTCATCGATAAGAGTTAATGTGTCTCTGTGTGAGTGGATGTCTGTGTATGTGTGTGTGTGTGTGTGTGTGTGTGTTCTCCCGCATGAGGTGCACCTGTGTGTCTCTACAGCAGTTTAATGAGTGTGTCGGCGTTCTGTGTGCAGCCACATGGCCTTCTCCTCTCTCATGGTTTCCCTGCACTTTGTGTGTTCGCTGGTTCCTCTCAGATCAACTGTGGAGTGTTTAAGTGCACAGGACAGCATGGTTTCCCTCAGCTCTTTCAGCCCGGCCATGCGTCCACCACAGAGAATTTCTGTCTGAGCCGAGGCAATTACAGCACACATCCAAAGCCATCTTAGCCAGGAACCAAATGAAGGAGCCTTTGATAGGCCCCGACTGATGCATATTTACTTTTTACGACCCACCAAGTAGTAAACAGCTTGCCTTGTTGGCGCTGGAGCAAGACTTTAAATACAGGCCTGTTCACACACAAACACACACATAAACACACACGCACATGCATGTACACAAATAGACAAAAACTTTTCAAGAAATCAAGAGAAGTCTTCAGCCAGTGAACCTCCACAGAAATATCCACGACTAAGTGACACCGCCAGCTCGATTTGTTTGCCAGTCACTGATTTCATAATCAGGTTTGTCGAGCTATGCCTGGCTGTTTTTTTTGTTTTTTAATTCGGAGCTGCAGACAAAGCAGCAGCAGCAGTAGCCTCCAATTGAAGCCATGTGTGGTGGAAAAACAGGCCTCAGTTTGTGGAGAGTTTGCATGCTTGGAGTGGGAGGGAGCCTGCCGGTTACAGAGGTCACAATCCGAACACGCCAACTCCTCTTGGCCTTCTCACACGCCATGCTGACGGAGGCATCTCAACAGTCAGTCAGGAATCCCTCCCAAGCTTCCTTCACTGCCTCCTTACCTTTATCTGAAGTTAAAAAAGGATGTATCGCCAGATTCTGCTGCAGCTTTCACCTGCTGTTTCTGAATTTTTAGTTTGCAACTTTTAAGGGACAACATTCAGAATAATGCAGATCAAATAAAGGCAAGAAGGAAGGGACTCCCAGTGAGCTTTTGTTCTTATAGGTGGCGTGAAACTGCTAGAACGCTGTGTTCAGGGTGTGCCACAAATAAAAGAAAGCGGTTGGTTTAGTTGAGTTTGGTATGAGACTGTATAATAGTTAGCTCTACTAATAGCATCACTGATGCATCCCAGTGTCCTCAGATAAACCCAGAAGTCCGATGCTGTTCTGTCTGAGTTTATTTCCTCCACCACTCACACACTCTCACACACTCATACTGCATGTGTCATCTCTGTTATCTTTCATATTTGTACCTTCTTTTGTGCGTCACTTTCTTTGTCCTTCTCACTCTGTACTACACCTCCCTGTGTTCTCAGGTTCCTTCTGAGAGTCTTTCCCTTCTAGTCCAAATGTTATCAGCGTAGCCACACAGCTATTAGCTAATAGCTGAGATAGCTACTGCTATCAGATTCAGAGGTAGCCTATGCCAGGTTTTAATGCAGCTGTGCCATTTCCCCTCATGCAATATAATGGATCATGTTCCTGTCAGCGCAGAGGCACAGATCATTATTTAATTTCTCCATTGTTCTCCATTGTTCTCCAAGAGGTGAGTCAGCGCCTCTATAAAGATAACGTTCAAATGATTTAGTATCAAGTACTTTTTGACATAAAATCTGTTTAGTCTCATATGTCTCATTGTTATGGTTTTCATTTCTAAGAAAAGGTTGGTAATGATTGATTTTGCATGAAATTACATCCCCACCAAATTGCATTAATGCTATGCAAAGTGGATTATTGTTAATGGGACATGAGAAAAAGCTCCCGCTTGATGCCTTTTCCCTTCATCAGTCACATGTGAGGGCTGGTTTATCGGGACTGAGTGATCTAATGAGCTAAATAATGAAGCTCAGACCCAACAAGCACTGGTAATGCCTTTTTAATGCTCATGGGGTCTTTAGTTACCTACAATGGTGTGATTGGTTGAGACAGGGGCCTCATGTTTTATCTCTGATCAATTCTTCCACTATGTATGTATAATATCTCTGTATGCTCGAAATGAACAGGTTCATATGATGCATCTGCAACCGTATCAATTCATGCTGCCCCGGGGTGAATTTGCACCCACTCTCTGTCTTTTTGTTAGCTTTATATGCAATCGTGCCACCTCTAAAATTCACTTCATGTTTTGTCTGAACACACGATAAGAGAGAGGTTGAAATTCTGCCTGCTTTCTCTATAGTTGTCTAAGAATAAATCACCTGTCTAGCAATTGTTAAGTGGACATGAATATTGGATTGTCAGTTTCAGATGCTGTTCGATGATCCTTCAAGCACTTCACTTGAAGCATACTGACCCCTTTACAGTTTTGCTTTGAAGGGTTAAATCTTTGAGCCCGCTCCCTAAAAGCAGCTTCACATTTCAGAAGAGCTTTGCACACTTTACAGACTAAAACAGCACGACTAAACAAGGCTTTTCTAATGCAGTTAGACTCTCTTTCTCACACATTCTCACATACTTATATTTCTCTCCGTCTCTTGTTTCTCCTTCTCCCTCTCAACACTTTGTCTGTGTTTTGTGAGAGCAGTGTGACAAATCACAGTGGCACTGATGTGTGAGATGCAGGGTGACGTCAGCGCTGCACGGCTGGGTTCAGATGTGCATGTTACGCCTGCGGTCACCGCCACATATATCACGACATCTTCTGTGTAAACACTGCCAAGAGCATGAATTACATGAGAAACTGCTTTTCAACAAATGGCGTCTCTTTGTCACCTTTAAAAGAAAAGGTAGGGAGTCATTGCAACACAAAGAAAGTTAGATATTGGTGTATGTTCATGTGTACATAAGTGTTGCCATTGTTTTTGTGAAGTTGAACAGGCTGCCTCTTCGCGTTTTTAGGTAACCAAATGCCACTTGAGCTCAGTATTATTTCCACTCTCCTTCGGCCTTTTGCCCAACAAGCAGTTCCTCCAGGCTGCGTGAATGAGGTCATTTTGTTCGGCTGAAAGTGCAAACTTCGCACTTTCTAAATGTGGTGACTTGTTCACACCTTCAGCCTTGTGTACAATAATAAGTTCCATCAGGCTATGAATCATGTTCATATGGACTCACGCAAACTGGAGACATTATGCTTTCACAAACCACAAACAAATGACAACGAGAGTCAAGTTCAGTTGCTATGGACGTATGGAAATCATGTACAGCTGAACACTTATAGTTGCGGTTCACTTTTTTACATTATTCTTCAAGCTGCCGTGGATTATTTATCTCCTGTAGGGCTGAAACAATGACAGGAAATGAATCTGCAACTATTTTCATAATCAGTTGATGAATGTCATGGTAACAACATCAACTACGATTAATGAATATCTTTGTGTTTTGGACTGTTGGTCGGTTAAAAAATACATTTGAATACGTCATGTTTGGCTCTGTGAAATTATAATGGGCATTTTTTAAACTATTTTCTTCGTCAAGATTAATTTATGATCAAAATAATTATTAGTTAAACATTTAAATTTTCATCATTACCACATGTACCTCTGTATGCCACCCTGTAATTCACCCTGCTCGCCAAAAATATGTCAAATCATCTCACCATTCATTTAAACCTGACAATAATGTCACCGATCAATTATTACCCATATCGAGCTTTCACACCCAGCAAACAAACAGTGACTCACAGACATGTCAGAGGGCAGGACCACTCCCTTTAATTCATTCACACTCTCGCCATTTTCTTCTTTTCTTTCACACTCAACACACTACAACTCATGCATGCAAACGACACACACACACAAACACACACACACACACACAGAGGCAATCCCTCATTCCATTTTCCTACAACTGTTCAGTGAAGCACAACTTTACGTTCCACATCTCACAACCTAGACGAACATATTTATTCATGATTCCTGTGCAGGGAGGGGCGGCCTGTTAATGCTGCTTGACAGGACAGACGTTTCTCTGTCTGGAAGGATTCTTCACGCCTTCGTTAGGTTGTACAACATGTACTGTGGCTCTGCACATAAACACCAGGGCACTTTATAAAATGATGCACAGATGCCATTGAGATCCTGTCAGCGGATATTGTAATGTTTTTTATGTACCTGCAAGTGCAGACAAGAGCAGAGCTTTGACTTCTAAAGACAGGTCTTGTGAATTTTCTTTGTAATTATCAGGATTTCAAAATGCACTGATGATAGTGCTTTCAGATGGGAGCTGTACTCCTGCAGCGTTGATTATAGACAGATCTCTTAAGTCTGTCTGGACCTCACTGGAATTGGCACACAAGTTGTTACTGTGATGTGTTTGTCAATCGTTGGCATGTACACTATAATAAATAATAAATTAGACAAAAAAGCACAACTAGTTTATCATTTTGGGAAATACACTACATTTGCTTTCTGGCAGACAGATGAGAGGATCGCTACTGGTTGTCTGTTAAATATACAGTAAGGCTACATCCAGCTGCCAGTTAGCTTAGCTTAGCACAAAGACTGGAAACCAGGGTGAAAAGCTAGCCTGGGTCTGTCAAGGTAACAAGATCTACTACGTTATATCTTGTTTTTTAAATTTTACAAAACCCAAAGAGCAAAATGACAATTCACTGTTTTACAAGTTTTTTAAATTGTAGTTCTTGGCTCTTAGCAGTTCTCAGTCAACCAGAGGAGACTGGCCTCAAGTCCCAAAATGAAAGAAAACAGTCTCAAGTTGCATGAGAACAGATCTCAATACTCAGCAATTTTGACAGATTTTAATATTTCCTAAAAAAATTCTTGTTGTGATAGAAGAAACTCCAGATATGGAGTCATTTTGACTCTCAAGTCAAGAGACGCCGATGAAAAACAATCAAGGAGAGAGAATCAAGGTTGAGACTCGGCCCTAACCTCCTCCTCACCGCTCAACAATCCTGTCATTATTCCTTCCCCACCAGGGTGGGCTGGGAATTTTCCCTGCAAAACAGCACAAACAACAATAACAAAAGATAATAATACACGGTGAAGTCCCAATTTTTCAAGAAGGAAGTTGTAAAAAAAAGAGATCGAGTTTGTTTTTTCTATGTCTCCCTTTATGGACCCACCCAGGAACATCAAGCCGTCTACAATAGGAAAACAAATCAAACACACCGCTTTGACCTGAATCCAACTTGTTTAACAGGAAACAAAGACAAAACAGAACCCCGTCCATTTATCATAGTTTGCTTATTATTTCCAAAACGAGACACAGATCTCCTTATGGTACACGTTCTGCTTGGCTGACATTTTATAGTGAGAGTATTGATATCCACCAGGCAGTTTGCGTTGCCCTCGCCATTTCAAACAAACACTGTTTTCCTTTTTGCTCCTGAGTTGCTTTAAACAAACTGACCAGGTAGCTGGCTCTGCATGTTCCAACTAGACTCCACATCTGCTGCATCCTGCTGATCTGTGCAGCGAGAGAAGTCTGCAGAGTCATTCTTCACGTCCCACAAATTTAATATATTTAGTTACAGAGATAAACGGTATCATCTTTCATCCGAGTGGGTTTGAAGTGCATCGTAGATTATCATCAGATCAGTTTGAGTTCTAATGTAAAGGTTTTGTCCCGATCTCTCTGGCGAGTAATGTACCCCGCATCTCTCTTTTCCCCTTTCTTTCAGGTCGCAGGTGCTCCACAGCTGCTGTGGACGAGGCATCTGGAGCCCAGGAGGATGCTGGAGACGATACAGAGGGCAGAGAAGGGCAGAGAGGTGCAGAGTGGATTCACTCTCTGCCCCCCGGCTGTGGTGGGGAGGGTTCCTGGCACCGTGATTTGATGCACAAAGAGAAACAAAAATCACATTGCCAGGGATTTCCACTCTTTCACAGCTCAGCAGGTGACCGCGTTATATTTCCACAGTGGGATGCTTTTGTGTGGTCTTATTGACTGGATGTTGCTATGGAGTCAAAGGAATAAATATTGGAGAGGTTAGACGGATATTGTCTTCTACTCTCTCAATGGACTTCAAGAGGTTAACTTGTGGAGTCAGTTTCTCACAAACAAAAAACTGCAAAAGAACACGCGTAAATACTGTCTGAATGCATTTAAGGCTGCAGTTAAATGTGCAGCTGTCTGAAATTTGAACTGTCTTCACTATACTCCCCTTTCAGCCAGGAAGTCGATGTAAACGCATATGAGAGCCATACAGCTCTACATGATAGAACAAAGTTTTGGAGGCAGATCACGTTTTGGCTCTCGGAACAAGGAGACGATTTTGATGCTTAAAATGAATGCTAAGATCCTCCACTGGCAGCACACTCTGAAACACAATCCGAATGTTGAAGGCGAAGCAAACCTCAACGCCATCAGCATTGCAAGCTTTGAAACCCGCCAAACTTTACCACTGAGCAGTCACGTAAAGGTCTGCGTGAGTCTCTGTTCCCTCAAAAGCCAGCCACCCACTTGCTAAAGGCACAGAGCTTAGCTAATTGGTGAGCATTGATCCCTGCTATGTGTTGTTCACAGTGGCTAAGTTCAGTGCCTGAGGTGAAATAGTTGATTCGACGGAGGGGATTTGTTCCAGTGAATGGAAAGAACTTGATGATCTCGGATATGAAGAAAGGAGGAGGGAGGAGGAGAGGAGTGACGAGAGATTAGGTGAAGAGGGAGGGAGGAGAAGACAGAAAAGGTCCCACGTAGGAGCTGTTTAGGGTTAAATGTGCTGCTGCAGACCAAATGCAGGTCTTGATTGTGCAATACGGTCCAGAGGTGAGACAAGATATACCGTTTTATTTTTACAATGTTTGCCTGAAGCAACAACTGTCTTACTTTTACCTTTTGCATCTGGCAAGGATCATGCATACCAAATACATTTGAAAGTGCTTCAGTGAGACAGATTGACCCAGGTTTAATGTGGACTTAAAAATGTTGTATTGCGATTTTAGGAATGTGTTGCTAAATGTCAGGCCCGTCTGGGCATGCCCAGTTCAGGTCCAACTGAGTTTGCTCAGGACTGGTGTGCCAGTATTTTGGTGCCACACCGCAGCCTGGACTCATGTGTTGGAGAAGAAATCTGCGTACACCTCATTTGCCATTTGATTGTCAAATCATAGTTTAGCAGCCATAACCAGGCACAGCAGGCCTGTAAAAAATTGAATTTCTCCACAAGTGGTGTGCATGGGCCTGCAGTCAGAGAGATACTCACAATTTAAAGAGTTTGGAGATTTGTGTCTTTTTATAGCTTTTTTAAAACCAAAAACACAAGAGCAAAAGTGTTTGGAACGGATTAAACAGTGCGTTTATCTGCTCTAATACAAGTGACGGTTGTTAGTATGTCTGGCTAACTAGCATATTATGTCCAACCAAGGAGTACATCATTAACGAAAAACATTAGTCTGTAGAGTTGTTATCATGTGACATGATAATGTGACATGTAACAACAGAAAGCTTGAATGGTATATTCACTTTAACACTTCAGTAGAGATTGTCTATTTGTTATCACTGTTCTTACGGTGCATGTTGGATATTTTATAAGCCCTTTTGTTGGATTTAAAAAAAACACCTCTGTATTAGCATGCAGATTGCACACTGCATTGTCAAACGGAGCCATATCCGGGCTGTGCCCTCCCGTGCCTACTGAACTGGTATCAGTGTTTTATGTGAAAACTGGCTCAGTTCAGCAGGAACAGGAGTGGAGCCTACTAACTAGCAGGATCAATGCTCCATGTTACCTCCCCAACTGCCTCTGAGCATGCAGCAAGACAGCCCAGCCCAGATTCAACGTTTCTTTTGCAGTGCTCTGGTATGTAGTTGACCACACCCACCACAGAGCGGTGTGGAGTGTTAGCCTTGAGTCATTGGCCCTGCTGAAAATCAAACCCAAGCCCTCCAACCTGTCAGACGACGGCACTGAACCCTGAAGTCTATTCAAGGCGGTGCAGATGACTGTCCCTTTCTTTGCTAAAATATGAATGTTTCATAAGCAGATTTACCATTTTTTGCTTGATAGGTAAGCTCTGGTGGCCTGAGCCGCTGTTACATACTGATGCAGTCGATCTTGTTGTTCTGCTCAGCCTTCATGTTTAAATTCAGCATTCTTCCCTTGAAAAGGCTGCAAACACGTCTCTCACTATTCGCCTGTGTCTCTCTCTTTTTTTCTGTCTTTCTGTGCTGTCAAAGGACAGGCTGAGACTGGAGTTCATTGTCAGGTAATCCCAGTGAAATGTCTGCTATGCCTGTATAATTGATGTCACCCAGCAGTCCACATTATCAATGATTGGGAATGTGTGCAATGCTGCTTCCTCCCCACTCGCCAGCCACCAAAGGAAAAGTGCTTCATCTTGAAGATTTCATACCCATGGAATAATGAAAGCTCATTAGCGAGCATGATGAATCTGCTCTTATCCAGCGACTCCACTGATCGTGGTTGGCACCATAAAATTATATTTCTGTTACTTTGAGTTTCTGCGGATAAATGTTCCATTCAAACCTTGAGGAGATCACGCAGAGAAATGTTAGAAAGTTGTTTTTTCATCGTGGCAGCGGTGTGATATTGACTTCAGGGCATTGTTTCAGCCAAGTCGTACCACTGACAAGTTAGCTATGATTTGTGTAAGCATTAAATTTAACTGAATATGGAAGACAATGGTGCATGAAGTGCATTATTCTAAATGTCAGTAAGTTTCTAATTACTTTCAACCATTTGGAGCATGATTTATTTTGATGTTACAGGTGCAACCAATGTTTCATTCCATTACTAATCCAGCCACAATTTAATGTAATAAAGTTTCAATGAGCCTGAGAAAGAATTCTAGCATTGTTTTTTATTCAAGATGATATCATTTATCCCGAGGAGGGAAACATGTTGCAGCAGGAAAGAACGAAAGAAAGAAGTTGGAGAGAAAGAATAAAAAAGGTAATCAAAAAGGCATGACGCAACGAAAGATTGAAATGAGGATAAATGATAATAAATGTGTGATTATCTCTGTGGTGTTGACAAATTATGGAGTTGCCATGACTTTACTGGTCAGGGTCAAAGCCACCATTGAGGAGGTCATGAGGTCAATTTGGGGGTTTTAGGAACCAGGGGGGAGTTTATATTTGTCATTGGGGGATATTTTACAGGATTATTACAGTATTTTTCAGACTAAATACACTCAATCTTGACTGCTTTTAGGTCTATGAATAAAGGATTCATTATTTCTATTTGGAGAGTCACTGCCCAGCAAAAAATAGATTTTTATTTTGAATTTTTAGGTAAACCTAACATTGTCTCCTCATATAATTTTGTCAGACTCATAATTAATTGTCTTTTCCGCTCCACACATTGTTCTTCCTTGTCAAAACCTGGCGCCTACATTACCCACAATGCACCTTGATGGCTGGCAGTTCGGTGGGACTTTGTGTGTGTTATGCTAGTAGCGACTCATGTAGCCTCCAGCCCCTAGCCTCAAGCAGAGATGAGGAGCGAACTCCACACCCCAAGATTTTGTTCATTTTCAAACTGAAGTGACACTTCATCATCAATTTATCAGTCTTTGCCACAAAAGGCTTTATACAGCTTTTTTGTCTTGTGCAGAAGTTCTCCCATAGACCTGTAAACAGACTTTGATGTGTGAAATCAGTGCTGTTCCCCTTGAATGATTAAATGTTTGGTTATGGGTTGAGGTAATTATTCTACTTCTCAGGCTAAATAAACCATTGAAAAACTCACTGGATTGTCTGAAAAATGCATCGTCAAAGAGGCTGAAAACAGGACTTTTTGGCTCATGTTGAAGCAGACGATTTCCAGTAAAATGCAAAAGGTCACAGGTTCAACTTTCTATTTGAGTTACACCTGTTACACCCAGTTGCAGGCTGCCGGTTTCATACATCGTAATCAAAAGCATGACAATACACATTCTCGATTTCACATTGACACAGCCAGAGACGGGTACTTTTTTGCTATGTCAATTTCCCTTTCATCTTCAGGCCTCAAAGCCTGACCAGATTTCATGATGTGGCTGCTTTATTGAGCCTGATCTGCTTTTGTTGCCCCCGCCGCCATTCAATCAGCATCCGTGTGGTTCTGGCCCATGGCTGTGAGCTTGGCTGAGTAATTTGGTTTAGAGCTGAGCGGGAACATCTGTTCTACAAAGCTTCAGCTCCTTCCATTCCTCAGGCCTCATGGAAAAAAACAAGGCCAGCGGTGGGGCCGCTGCTGCAGCACAGGACCTCCAAACCTGCGAGTCACAAATTCGAGGCCAAATCCTCTCAAGCATAATCTCAGCAATGACAGAAGAAGAGTGACGGGCCTTCAAAATGCAAGGTTCAAATGTGCAAAGTGGTGTAGGATTTATAGTTGGGCTGACAGTGATAGAGAATGTGCTTTATTGATTTCATATGTACAGTAGGAGGTTTTAAACTTCGAGACAAAGTGTTTCATTCAGTCAGATGACTCATGGAATAGATTTATTATGTGAATACAGACTATGTACAGTTGAGACATTCATCTTTTCAGTGTTATTAGTATTATTTAGTCAGTCAAGAAATGTCCAAATCCAATTCAAGCTGGGATTTATTAAATACTGCATGGAGCTGGAGCTTAGCTTAGCACAGAACTGCTAAGCTAAGCTAAACAAGGGGAAATCTTGCTTGTTTAATCTGTACAAAAACATGAATGTAAAAATGACTTGTGGTTTTACGGTGAGTTATGTGCTGGACTATATCTTGGTTGGGTGCAGTGATTTACTGTGAGGTTGCACAGCCTGCTCTGTAACTGACATTTCTGTAACATAATAATAAGTAAATAGATACAAAATATGTTTGTTCATGCTAGCAGCATGGATCTGGGGATGGTAATGTCACTCTGTTGCTAAAGATTGAAATATGTCACTACTGGATGTATGTAAGAGGTTTTGATACCATGAACCGTGATCTCCCCAGTGCAAATCTCTGTTGCATCTTTCCCCCGTCATTTCCTGTCATCTCTTCACTATCATTCTCTAATAAAGGCAGAAAATGCCCAAAGAATAATTGAAAAAAAATAACAACTATTGGGTATATTGGCATGAAATTTTGCACAGACATTCATAGTCTCCTGAGGATGGAGCCTACTGACTTCATGTTCAATCAACCTCAGCTTTACCTTGTGTTCAGTGCTAATGTTAGCATGCTAACTAAGATGGTGAACATAGTAAAGCATGTTAGCATATTGATGTAAGCATTCAGCTCAAAGCACCGCTGTTCTTAAATACAATCTCACAGAGAGCCACTAGCCTTGGCTGTAGAGTCTTAGCCTTGTTTCTAAATGAGTCCCCTGCTGAGCCCCTCTCTAAGAAAACCTGCATCCGCACTTAAGAAACTTTTGGAAACTGAAGCCGAATCATCACCCTTGGAACATCTTTCACAACACAATTAGTTAAGTGGTCACGGTGCTCAGCCAAAGCACAGCAAGAATGAGAGAGGGGATTAAGAAAAGAGAGAAAACATGCTCACATACAGTCCCAAGGTTGAGTGCAAAGTCACTGCAGATGGCCGACATCCAGCCCCTCAAGAGAAAACTTGTTGTCTTTGATGTCTTCTAAACTAACAATTAAAGAGGAATGAAAAAGAAAGCACTTTTGGTAATGTTTCATCTTGTTGGAAGTTATTTATTTATTTATTTATTCTTAACTGTGTTAAAAAACAGTTAATAACAGAATTAGTGTTGACAGTGTGTCTGCCTCCATCATTTTATAACTCATAACTTCTGGCCTGGTCTCATTGTATCTGCTGTCCCACTATCTAGAATCTGATAAAAAGGAAACAGCTGCGCCCATTGATGGTGTTTTAAGAGCCTTTGCTCCTCCACATGTGCCCACACACCATCAGAGTAAATCTCTCCAGAACAGGCTCTTCTGTGTACGTCTGAGCTACGATGCTAAGATGCAGAGAAAAAACAATGCAGAGCGAAGACAGCGTGGCAGTGCATTCCCCTTTAATTAAAAAACAACTAAACAGAACTCGTCTTGCCCTGTTCTCTCATCCTTCCTCATTCCTCTTGAGCTGTTCTCTTGCAACTGTGTATCTTCAGTTTAGAGACCCACTGTGTTCATGTGGAATAACATAGACATGTTTGGTATGTGCTTATGCACAACTACAGAGACATGCATTCATTTGAATTATAAACAAACAGTACAGAAATCCTAAATCAGGTCCACCAGCACCAGAGAAGAAGCGAACGTTGTTCTCCGGCCTTCTCTGACAAGATTCCTCAGCCAGGTGCAGTCGACAGAAACAGACACGTGAAGAAGAAAAGGGTCTCGTATGCAAATGTTTGATTGGTTCGTGTGGACATTCAGCGAGTACGCCCTTCCTGGTCTTTTGTTCTCCTTGTTGCAAGAGCATGATGTCAGCTGCCCAAAGGAAAATGGCAAACACATTGATTGATTGGGTATAATTGCAACCACAACATCGGATATTTGCACAGCCATTATTGATGTCTGCATGTTCAATGGGACGCTGTAAGGTAGCCAAATAAAATGGATGTTTTCTTGGGGAGTTTTACTCAGGGAGCAGGTCCGCTGGGTTAAATAAAGACAGGGTTTCCTGATGCTGCCAGTTTATGAAATCATCCTGTGTGTGAATGAGAAAGACCAGATAACGACTGCCTGACCCAGCGGACACCTGGCTGTTACTGTCTGCTTCATATCACTGTGGGAACACATTTACGGTAGTACACACATGCACAAGCACATGCACACAGCAACACACATGCTGACATGTGGTTAGGTATACACACATAAAACATAAACACCTGCACTTTGCATACATGTTCGCTTAAACACACTCAAACAAAGCTCTATTGTGTTTTCTCCTGCCCTGTAAAATGTAAGAAAACAGCTGCTGTGTGCCAAATTATGAAAAATTAATGGTCATAAAAGATATGAGGTCCATTACTGTGCAGTCGTTTTTAAGAAACTTGCAACATCCCCATTATATTATCCATTAAACAGAAACAATGCAAGTCATTATTTTTCAGCTCCATATACAAACTGCTGTTGAAAAAGACAGCATGGTTACAGATCAAGCAAATGTTTTTATGTAACAAAAACAATCTGACAGTTAAATCGTCTCCCACTGGGTTATCTCTAATATTCTCACATGTTTTTGCTCCACTTTTCTGTGAGCTTTAAGTACAGAAGAAATCAGACCAAAATATCACAGGCTCTCTCTCTTTTACAGTTTTCCATTCCCATGTGACCTGCATGTATGTGTGACAACATGGCAGCAACACAGGAATGATAATCTATCCCCCATCATCTATGATAATACATTCCTGTAATTTCAGACATTTATTACATTGTGGGAGTGTTTTTTCTTTCCACCGCCCCATACATTTTCTGTCATTTGTGTCAGTGTAGTGAGCTGCGTGTCTAAACTCTGATTTCTTGTTAGTATGGTGTCACTCACAGTTACAGTGCTTATATACTGTGCATTTTGTTCATACCTTCTTTTTGGCTACTGTCTGGATTGAAGAGTTACAGAGTGTCCTTCCATTTCTGGCCTCTAAGGATAATTTTTTTCTGCAACTTCGGCTGTGCTGTTGCAGCAAGGTTTTCTCATAATAGATTCAAGTGGTTTGTGATCACTCTTTCCACAATTACTTCACAGCCATAGACACAATGCTGGAAACATTTGTGTCCAAACAAAATACCTTATAGTTTCTTCAATCTGAGTGTAGTTGATTTTACAGTGAGTGACTGTGCTTATTCCATATTTGAATGCATCCTGTAGTCTGAGCTGAGGTGAAAGTGAGCTAAGACTGGACCTGGTTCTCATGAGATCACTTCTTTCATTTTTTTCTGAATGCATCATCATGTTGTAAATCCCCAAACAAACTCAGTAGACTCTTTCAAGAGCTGATGTAAGAGGCTTTTATGATGAGAGGCTGGGAGAATTTTAAACCTTTGTGGTTGTTGTCCTGTGTGGCTGCTTGGGATCCATCTTCCTCAACCGTGAATATTGAGACAAAGAAGTTCACCTTTGTTGTGCTGTATGTTGCTTTTTTTCAGGTAGAAGGAGCAAAACCGAGGTGGACGTGGGTTAAAGGATTTTTGGGGCCCAAAGACGGACAAAAGGGCCCTTGAATATCCCACAGATTAAGAAATGCATGATGTCAAAGCCTATTGTGTAGCCCTAGACATCGACACATCCACATGTGTGTAAAACAACACATACACTTACTTGAGAGGATTGTGCACGATTATTAAAAGTGGTGCATTTAGCCATATTTGGGCAAAAAAGTAAGTAAATGATATGTATGTTTGTAAGAAACTTTATAACTGCTGTAAAAACATGTTTGTGTCCACCCTGAAAGAGCTGCACAAAAAGCTACAAACCACCCCTTCAAGTTTTCATGGGTTGTGTTTGATACTCAGAAGAGGTTTTGAGTGGCGTATCCCTTAAATTAATAGCTGTGATTGTCAGCGATGCCACGTGGCGACTATGGTAAAGCTGTCAGTCCTGTATCTCAGCAATTGAAACTAGAATAATCTTGCTATGGGGAAGCCCTGGTAGCTCACCGTCTAGAGCGCGTACCATAGAGGCCGTGTCCTTACCGCAGCGGCCTGGATTCGATTCCAGCCCAGACCCTTTGCTGCACGTCATCCACCCTCTCTCTCTCCAAGCTGTCACTCTCAAATAAAGGCAATATCTTTAAAAGAATAATCTTATTATAACTCAGGGGAATGAAAAAAAAAATTGACCCAGGATATAAAAAAGTTTTTAACACTTTTTCCAGGCTGTAATGTTACATAGAGTCTTTGTGCAGCACACGTGCCATCGAGTTGTCGCAGTGCTGATGGCAACGTATCACACTCTCCCCCGTGCAGTTTCTCTGTGCCTCACCCGCTGCCTTCCCCTCTCCTCAGACAGTACATCGTTAGCTGTCTGCTGAACACCTGGAGGCAAAGCCAGCGAGGTAATTATTGAGGGCATAGCCACGTCTGCACGCAACCATCATTAACCCATTGTACCTCATTTAGAGCAGAGAAAAGGCCTTGTTGTTGTAAGGGGAGAAGGAGAGAGAGAGAGAGCAGCGTGGATTGGTGATCAGCCCCTGACATGTCAAATATGATACAACAAATGTCTCTGAGCTGAGAGCTAATAAAGCCTGGAATTTGCCGTTGCTTTTTCATCAGGCACAGGACCTGGAGCTGTGCCAGGACCTAGGATGAGGGAGGCTTATCCCCTACTTTTAACCATAAAGATGCAGGAATTCATGAGAGGGGAACTCACACAAATACACACACACACACACACACACACACGCACACAACCAGCAATGACTTGTTTGCTTCCCCAGCCACAAAAAACAGGAAAAGATTTTGAGGAGAGCCGGCCTCAGAAATCCTTACTTCTAAGAAAAACCTCATAAATGACTGCAGAGAGCGGATTTAGAGTGTGTGTGTTTATGGGTATGTTTCTTCATGAGTTTGTGCACATGTACCTACACAATGTATGTGTGGGCCTGTAGGTTATGCATGTACATTTGCAATTGAGTGTGTATTAATACATGCTGAATTTCAAGTTGCTTCACTGTCACATGCACATGATGAATAATAAATGTGTGTGTCTGTATATTTGAATGTATGCTTTTCCTGCTGTTATGCCACTGCACCTCAGCTGCTGTGTGGGCAGCCGTTTCAGGTAAAAGGATGTAAGCAAACTTTCTTCTTTTCTCACCTCAACGCCTCATTTCCTTCTTTCAGTCGTCACTGACGAGCCTGTGCAGCTCACACACGTCATGAACAGGAATCCCTGCGTGGCAGGCTGCCAGGATAGTGGAACATCTCATTATTGATAAGCAAGTGAACAGTTTTTAAAGTTAAGATGACTTGCCATTATATTTTGTTTGCTATTTCAGTTGTTGATTTGTTTGCACAAAACGGGATCAAGCTGAATATTGTTAGTAACTGCTGCAGTGTAAATTCTTCTTTTATTGTTCTTTCTGAAAGTCCTGTATGTTATGTCTTATGTATGAGAGATTGAGAGCATGTTTGTTATGTTGTTTAATGAGATATTTAGCTGTTTTATATTTGTTAAAATGACAAAGTGCTGATTACAGTATACTAGCTAGAACAGTAGTAGGTACAGAAAAGTCCAGCATCATGTTTGAGCTTTTAAAAAATCCCTCTATGAGAAATACACTTCCTGGGGAGGCGAATGGAACAAAGGTTAACTTTAATGGGATGGGGCTTCAGCACTGTGGTCTACAGGGACACTTTAAGGCATTTAGAACAATATTCTGCAAATTCTGGCTGAGAAAAAAGGATTCGGGATATTTTCACCATCTTGCCATCTTGCTTTATCTCTTTTATTGTCAGCATGGGTGTGTGAACATGACTCATACACTCACACACATACACGTACACAACAACCACACAGACTCTTATCAGCAGATTGATCTGTCAGCTGTAATTGGTAAAAGTCAACCATTTCAGCCACAACGTGTTACAGTGTAATGCATCAATCATTTACAGAATGTCCGCTGACATGTGATTATTTTAACGGTTTTCAAATGGGTTTGACTTTTACACTAAAATAAAATGTATGTAATGTATGTAATAAAATGCATGAGAGATTTGGTGCTACATGAACATCTTCAACCTTTAAACAGCATACAGTATTGACTCGACTCACGGCTAGTGAGACTGCACCTTCTTCTTCCGATCTATTGCAGTGACTGTTTCATGAAATAAGAGTGAAACTGCACACTTTGCATACTCTTGGTGTTTGTTTTGTGAAAGTACTTTTACACAATCGCACATCAAGACAAAACAAGTTGTTCCAGTTTGCTGTAGCAGAAGTAAGGTACGGTAGCCTGTATAACTTACAGGTGCATATTATCCGCTAAACCTTCTCTATCTACCCTGCCAGACTGTCATAATGAATTTATCAATTAGCCCTGGCTGTGTGTGCCCTTGGGGCTGCAATCCCAGCCCTCACCTCCTCTGTACTGAACTCCAATCAGTCATCCTGTCAGAAAAGCATGGAGGGGAGAGCAGCCAGGAAAAGGCCTTTTGAGGAGTCTGTTAGGTCTTACAAAGAAGACAAGCCTTTAAAACTAAACTTTAAGTTTTTACAGTCACATGAGTGTTTTGCAAAGCCTGCATTAAACTGATGAGTGAACAACGATCTTGTTTATGGCAGAGATTAAATTATGTCATCATCTGGTAAGATATGTAAACATTTAGAAAAACTATTAAGCATTTGTGCTGAGGTTACTGTAACGTATATATTTTCAGGCTGGGAGAATCTAAAGCACCTTGAATCATCTGATCCATCCGCAGGAGCCGGTAAAGGTGTCGATCATGTGTCTCCCTCTAGAGGAAAGCAGAGGTAATATACTTACTGAAAACAGCATGCACTCATATATAAAGCAAAATAAACTTTATTCATATTTTCATCAGTTGTCTGTATACAGTAAAACATGGCTTACACAAAATGTTACAATACAATGCAATACATGTATATACATATTTCTCCACTGTGCACTTGGTGCATTTCCATGTGAACTATTATGCAGGTAATACTTCTTGTAAATAATCTGTCTTAATATACATAAACATTTTTGACTGGGTAATAGCAACAAGTAGGCTACAGTGCAACAACAGATCAAGTGAATGTCTTGTAATGCAAAAAAAACTCCTGGCTTTTGTGATATTATTGCAAACTCAAGGATAACTTCATATTTTTAACAGGTTTTCTGACAGTGCATAATCATCAGTGCAAATACCTGCAGGCAAAGCATTCAACATTCAAACCAAAACTCAGAGGAAACGGTTAGATGTGTATCAGTGCACACAGGTCTTGTTTGCTTGGGAGGGGAGTGCATTGTGGTTTAACCACTTGAAACTGACAGGCAGCTGGTGGTGGAGCTCAGCCTATATTTTTTGGGTGCCCTGCGAGGCTTGTTAGGAGTTGATGGTGGGGAAGCCACGCTCAGATTCCTGATCTTATTAAAACTGTTCCTCAGACTGTCCCTCCTACTCTCGGAGGTGCTGCTGGTCTCCTTGGATGTGAATGTGTCTGGGTGACAGAGGCCAGACCTCAGGCAGCAGCAGCACAGCAGCTCAGCGATAGCCTTCCTCATCTCACTGCTGCCCAGGGCGTAGATGATGGGGTTCAGGCCGGAGTTGAGGACAGCCAGGGAGATGCAAAAGTCAGCGCTGAACAGCAGTGCACACTGGCGGGAGACACAAAAGAAATCCACCAGTAACAGCAAGAACAGTGGCCCCCAGCAGATCATAAAGACCCCAACAATGGTGATCACAGTTTTAAGCAGAGCCAAGGAGCGCTTGCGACTGCGCTGGGGGCCCAGCTGTGTACTCTTGTGTACGTGGCAGTAGATGGCACCATAGATCACGCCAATAGCCAGGAGGATGAGGAAGAAGATGATGAGGGAGAAAAAGATGTATGTCTTGGAGTAGAGAGGGAGGAGGGTGGAGCATCCATCCAGGCTGCACACACAGTTCCAGCCCAGCAAGGGGAGGAAGCCAATCACCAGCGCCAAAACCCAGCAGAGTGCAACCAAGCCATAGATCCTGTAGGTCTTCCCGGCTGACTTCTGAGGCAGTGGCTTCATCATAGTGGTGTAACGCTCCACAGCAATCAGCAACAAACTGAATATGGATGCCGCCAGGGCCACAAACAGCATTCCTTCCCTGAAGAGCCACAGAGCAGGGGTGAGGCGAAACGTCTGGCTGCCTGACAAACAGATGTTGACCACATAGGCAGCACCGGTGAGAAGGTCACTGAGTGTGATGTTGGCAATGCAGACGTAAACCCAACGACGGCTGTGGCGAATGCGGGAGATGACGGCCACCAGCACCAGGAGATTCTCCAGGATGATGAAAATGCTGAAGAAGAGGAAGAGGGCCACGGAGACACTGATGTGGCTCTGGGTGTTTGAGATGGTCCTGTTCTGCAGGCGGCCGGTGTGGTTATAATGCCGCAGGATCACATGGCTGATCCCAGAGGCTGTAGGGGTGTCGTTTAATATGGCGGTGTTGCTGGGGTAACTGGGTAAGTGGTACAAGTCGGGGCATGAGGAGGAGGAAGTGAGGGAGGCGAAGACAGTCATAGTGACGGCTGGACTGGTCAAGATCAAGGCTGTGGGTGGGAACAGGCTGAACCGAGCTGGTACGAGCTGCACGGGAATTAGTGTGAAACTCCTGTGATCAAACAGGCTATCGTCACACTCTAACCACTGGAGCTCTGCCTATGCACAACACACACCTGAGAAGACGAAAGAAGAAGAAATAAGAACAATTTCAATACTGCATCTATGCAAAAATAAACAAAAACTCTCAGCTCTCATGAGTTCCTCAATATGGTGCTTCAATCAATTTAAAGGCATAATTTAAATGCCTCCCTCATGTGCCACAACACTCCACCTAGCTGTGGTTAACACAGGATGACTGAGCAACGGCACAGGGCATTTAAATCACCAAGCGAAGGAAACACACACATTGTTTCTTACAAGAATGCTGGAAAATTCTTTCTTGCATAAAAAATTATAATAATAAAATAATAAATTACTGCATAAAAATAAATGATTGCAAAAGCATCAGTTAAGTTTTTTCTTTTGTTCTCCTGCAACTCTCTTCAGTGACATCAATCAAAATCAATTAATCAAAAATGACTAAAATAATATTAAACTTTTTTTTTCCAATGTTCATATTGTTTTAAATAAAAACTGAGCAAAGACTTTAAAAAGACATACATTTTTTCACATCAAGTACTGCATGCTGCACCCCAAGAGTTAAGTGGAAATTCTGAAATCTGTTTAAAAATGTAAATATTTTGCATTGCATTCTTGTAGCCTTATATTTCCATTACAGGTAATTATCATAGCTGTAGAGTGAAGTGAATGCTGTGCAGTGGAGAGTACTTACTCTGGCTGTTGGAAGTTGGAAGTGATGCTGAATGTGTGAGTAGACAGCGCAGTTGCAGCTGACTACAGATTTTTTTTGCAGCAAATTTTTTATGGGGAAGTAAGTCAAAGAAGGTTAGGTAGAAACGCACCACACCCAAACCCAAAACACACACACACGCGCACTCACACTTGATATGCAACAGAGAGATTGCAGTCACTTTTGTTCCATCACTTTGTAAGGAGACAAAGCAACAGTGAGAATTTCACAGTTGCGTACAATTATAAAATTTTACAGTCAAAGGAGTCAAAATTGTCAAAAAGTATCTTCCGTCTATTTCACAAAATCTATTTTATTCCAACTGGTATTTAACAATTTTCCACCACTTTTCTGGTGCATCAAGAGCATCAGGTTGCAGATGCAGATGCAGATTTTACTACAACATGGCATCAAATCCTGTTGCTCAAGCTGTCCTATGATAACTCAGATACGGGAAAGACTCTTTCAAAACACGTGCTGCACTAAGCCAGTTGTAAATGTTTTGTAAAGTAACATGACTCAATATTTTTAAGGATATGTGGCAAGAATCTCACTTGCACTTACAAGACCATGGCACCCAGCCATAGTATTACTACAAAAGCCTGAAATTAGAATATATTTTTCTCAATATTTCTCAGAAAGTACGAGAAAAACAGGAACCCCCAATCAGATGGAAATGTGCCCCTCCCTGCAGATAGAGGGTTTCATACGTCTCATCGCACAGCTGTGGTTGTTGGTTTGGGTAGACAGGTCACAGTCACACTGTTCACTTAATGCTGGCACAGCATGCATGGCACACTTGACAAACCTCCAACCATGCACCAGCAGACCATAACCACATGCCAAAGAACAGGCAGTGGCATTGATGCCATGACCGCTTTCAAATCAACCATAAACACACAATATACTGAGAACCAGCATACAAGGCATCTTGCAAGCTCCAGAAAGTGATGCCAGACCCCAAAATCTAGAAACCACTTTGCAAATATGAGCAAAGCCAGAACTCGTGGCTGAACACTTTTGCCCTTCATAGTTGAGTTTTCAAAGAGCTATGATTATATATTTCAAGCTTTCAACAAAGTGGGCTCTAGTTGTATCAGTGCACTGTAATTATAATTCATCAAATGCTTCAAAAGCATGCTAAAAAAGGTCAAATTAAGCCTTTGAGAAACTATAACTATAATCATACAAATGGGCCAAATGATTCTCTAAGAAAATATTATTTTTGTTGTTTTATGTTGTTATTTTAGTAATAATAAAAATTGCAAGTGGCTATTATTTGTCATCTTCCATCTATTTCCATCACAAATATGTGGTTTTACTCGACAGTTCTCCAGTTTGAATGGTTTCTCCATTCAAGAGCAAGAAAGGAGGAGAGAGGGCGTGTAAAGACAGAAACAATACAAATGTGATATAACTTGGAGAGACTTGACCTACATTGTGGGTCAAGTGTAACAGTAATGAGGCATAAAATTCATGGGCCTTCCCCGTGAAATCAAAGTAGCTAATTTCTAACACAACTTCTCTTTTTCAGTCCTGAGACATAAAAAAAGAAAAACCCCATACATGCATCAATAAATATATATAATATAGTAAAATAATGAACACAGGATAGATGTTCTTTTGTTGATACTGTGGCGAGCCTGTAATTGTAAATGAAATGAGGAAAAAGAAAAACACATACACAACAAGCTATCGTAACCTGAGGTGTTAACAACACCCACGACTGTTGAAAACGCCCTTACTCTGAAAATATAACTTCAAACAGCACTGTAACCACAAAGTGCGTATTCTAAACCACAAGTGTGTGTGTGTGTGTGTGTGTGTGTGTGTGTGTGTGTGTGTGTGTGTGTGTGTGTGCTTGCGCGTGCGTGTTTTTTTAACTGATGAACAGAAGCAGACCTGTAGAGTTTACTGTAGTGGCTCTAAACAAGACTGGCTGAAGCCTATGGGCTGGAGCCATTCTCAGCTGACATTGACGGAGAGGAAGGGTACACCCTGGACAGGTTATCGCAGGGCTGACACATAGAGACAGACAAACCATTCACGCAAACTCACACCTACGGACAATATAGAATCATCAATTAGGGGGGAGGCCGGAGTACCCAGAGAAAACCCACACATGCACGGGGAGAACATGCAAACTCCACACAGAAGAGCCCCAGCCCCCACAACACTATATGACCAGTAATGTTTGATCAATCATGAAAATCATTGAAAAATACATTTCAATCCTGTCATAGGGTAAAGATTTCTTTATCTTTGCTAAATTACTTCCCCTGTTTTTAACATCAGACTATTATGAATTGTGGGTATTGTATTACCTCAAACAAATTCTGTAGCATCGCATACTTACAGAAAATAGCATAAAGCAATCACAAAATCTGTGAGGGCCTTGCTAATGTCACTGTGAGCCCTCACAGACCAGTCATGAACACATGTAGAGTTTTCTTGGTGTCAGCATTTAGTGAGTATTACAGAGACTTCATCTTTAGGCACTCCCATATTTGCCTTTGTGTTCAGCTTTGATAGTTGCTGCTTAGGTCCAAGCACATGGAGGACCTGACCTGAAATTGAGCTACAGCAAAATAAGCTCGAGTCATCATTACGACAAAGTTTCTGATCTCATAGTTGAACATTTTTTCAGCTTTGAAAAGCTGTCAATTTGATACTCAACATATGCAAAATGCAAATGTGGTGTGATGTACTTTGGCGTCTTTTTTTAAATAGACGCAAAAGAGGGAAGTTTCTATTGTCTAACATTAAAAGATAAAACAAGACAACAGAAAGTTGCCACTGTACTGCTGTCTGTGGGTTGTGCTTTTTGCCACACAATAATATCACAACAACAGGAACCTTTGACGAGTGACTGAAAACAACTTATGCTTACTTCACTGATTATGGTGTGATCAGACATGCAGCATTTCACTTCTATAACATCGTTGGACCAATGATGGACAGTAAAAAACCCATCAAAATCAATGCAGCAGAATGAATTCAGAATTGTATTACACGCATTCTTCTTCACTCACTCACTTGAGGTAATTCCTCAAGACCTGTAAACAGACTTTGATGTGTAAAATTAGTGGAGTTCCCTTTTAAAGTTTGCAGCATGTTTCTGTTCAATGTAATCCAAAGTTCTTTAGTCATTTAATGCTGCATTTAGTCATTCTTTTACCTCTTGGGGGCAGAATAAGTCCACAACAAGCTGAGAGACACAGTCCTGACATGTAAGCCCAGGGGTGGACCAACATTTTGCACAGAGAGCCAACAGTCTGCAGGTTTTCATTGCAACCATAGTTTCCACCAACTCATTAGCACTCTTTTAAGTAGGGGAAGATCTAATGCTGAGGGTACCAGTTGCAGACTGTTGGTTCTTGTGAAGTTGTTATGGTTTACATACAAGCAAACAATTGCCTGCTTATACATCCACTGCACCACCAACCCTTTCACATTACACACAGCCACTTGATTCATTGTTGATATGAAAAAATATTGATTGGTGGAGTGTTAAACACTTATGGAAACCACCTCCCTTCCTGTTGTGGGTCTTTGACGTCAACTTACATTGTGTGTTGTGGTCAAACAACTACAAATAACAGAACTCTGTGATGCAACGATGATGGAAACAGTTAAAACTGGTTGTGTAAAAAATCTGATGGCAATTATGTACAATTTGTTGGAGAAATGGCTTGATGGTGGAACTAGACCCAAAGAGCCTGAGAGAAGAAAAATATTAATTCAAAATCTCATGGCTGTGAGTTTAGTGGTCACAACATCAGAGTTTTTTATTGTGGTGACACCATCTGGCCAATTGGTGCAATTTATGAAGCAATCTATATCAAACAAATGTGTTTGCTTGACTTGCATACTGACTTGCATGGTGTCGAGCAGTCAACATCTGGTGGCCACAAAGCAGTATCGCAGTCATTTTCCTGTCAAGAATAAAACATGCAGCATCACTGTGAGACTGCTGGATGATGCTCACTGAAATCATTAAATGATGTTTGCCTTTTTAGAATTGTACTTGTACATGGATGACAGTCAGAACTTGTAACAGATTGGAACAAATCACAGATTACAATTTTTTGTCAATTGAATTGTAAATCCCAATTTCACCTCTGTATTTTAAACTGTTGGTTTTGCATTTAACACACTGAATTCCATTATAACAAGTCACTCCATGATTGCATTTTGATGAAGGTCCTCTACACTTTTAAAAACACATCTATGCAGTGAGCTAAACATTTCCAAGACAGGCTGAAGGCAGTGGTTGGTGTTTGAACTTTCCACTGGAAGCAATTAGATGGCACTAACCATACCATGAAATTTTTTTTACAGATAAATTAGTACAGTAATTAAGAAACTGGATTTACATAAGTATACACTATCTGACAAAGTAGGTCCATTGTCTCTCATGCCAGGAAGAAACAAAATATCACTGGTGAAAAATCAACATTAAGTCCCCATAGAGCGTACAAAATACTAATTAATGTAGTAAAAATGCACATAGAGTCCAAAAGAGTAAAATACATAGGCCATATAGTTGGCCAAGCACTAATGTAACGGTCACTGTAGTTGTAGTAGCAACACATTAGCCTCAGACAACTAGTGTTAGTGGCAGTAAAATGATCACAGAAAAACTAAATGAATATGTCACAAATCAACAATCATAAAACAGCTATAATTAAAAAAAAACCTACATATAATGCTGCAATTAGGGCTTAAGATAAGATAAAAGATAACCTGCTTGGTCACAGATTTGACACAATGGTGGATGTAACAATGTCCGTTTAATTGCAATAGAACCCTACCTGTGGTTGTTGCTATAGCAACAGAATGTTCAACTGAAACTAACTGCTGGTGAGATGAGATTCTTCACCTTAAATAATAAAAACACATGACTGTGTGCATCACCTGAGTTGGTAACGTTAGTGTAGAACTCTGACGCCAAAGCCTTTGTGCCGCCGTGTAGTACCACCGCCGTAATCCTGCAGAGGGCGCTGTTCTTTAATAAATGTCCCTGAGCAACAGGGTGCCTTCATTGTATAGAATCTGGCTTGTGCCTTTTTCCTCAACTTTTTTTTCACCGCTCAGACTGCTGCTGTTATTTAGGCAAGAGAAAGGAAGTAGCGACAGGCTAGCTGGTTAGCCGGTCTGAAACCACACAGTCTGTCAGGAAAGGCTGGACTTTTGAGCCTATTTTATTTCAGAGACTGCTCTTCTTTATTTAACAAAACGTTAAGCGTGTAAGAGGGCTACGGTTATTTGTCGGTGCGTTGTATTTTTTCTCCACCCCGGATTCAAACCTTCAAACTGACTCAACTGGGAGCTTTGTCTGTCTGGGACTCCTCCGTTGTTAGCCTGGCTGGTAACGCACAAGTCAGTCTTGGTTTAATCAAAGGAGAAAGCAAACCACAAACCGAAAAGCTGCGACTGGGTTATCATTTATTTTCTCACCAGTTGGTCGAGTTACGAGGAATGCAATTAAGGATTACACCCAGACAATGAGAAAAACAGCCGGGAAAGGTACGTTAAATAACGTTACTGTTTGCTTGTACACTTCGCTTTATACGACCGTGTTCTTTAAAGCAAAAGCTTAAATGGGAAAGTGATGAGTTAATCGAAATATTTTGATTTATTATAGTCGAGGAATATGTGTTTAATTTGTATGGCTGCCAGGCACTGCATTGACAGAGCTGTTATAGGAAGTTATTGTGAAGTAGCTCAGTGAATATCCCCGCCTCGTAACGTTAACCCTTTTAACCGTTCTCCACTGAAGGTAGTTTTTAACGTCCCGTTTCAATACAAAATGGAGCTAGCTTACTTGCTAACTTTCACAGCCCTCCTGGCTGACTGTAATGATAATAGTTGATAACAGCTTGTCGCCTGTTTGGTCAGTGCCACAGTAGTGTGTGAATGAGCTGAGAATGCAGGCTGACTTGTTGCAGTGCAATGTCCCCAGGCCTGGTTGATAATGTGACTAACCTACATGTCAGTGGGTTGTTGTTTTGTTGGAGTCAACATGGCTCACTTGGATTTCAGAAAAAGCTCCAGTGTTGAGGTTTTCGTTTGCAGACTCTTGAGTGAGTCTTTTGACATAAATCCAACCAGAATAGTCTAGAAGGGGGCAACTACAATTTATCCAAATCACCCGTGTATCCTAACTGTTATTATGTGCCCTCCATGGGGCACAGTTTACACAGACTACAGCCATGATTGCCAGTGATAGGTGTAGTCGTATAATACAACAATATTGAAGGTACATATCTATTTAGAGCTGGGAGATATATTGATACAATATTGTTATTGTGATATGGGATAAGTGTGTGTATATATCTATATCTATATCTATATATATATAGATATAGATATATACAACTTCATTGCAGCTAACAACTTTCTAAATTTAATTGAATGTATGGCTGAGTAATATCAGCAGTTACTTACTTTTCCTATCATTGCACACTAATATTAATATCACCCACCCCTGGTTTACATTTGTAATCATGTGAAACTACAGTCACCTTATCAATTTAGAGCTCAACAATTAGGACCGGAGATATTGTTGAAATCATGATATTGATATGGATGTTTTCCAATGTTGATTAATATTACGTCATGGCACATTTATTCTGAAACAAATATAAAATAATCACACTGGTGTGATCATTCTCTAGCTGGTTCTTCCATACAGTAGCACATTGGCCAAACCCTAACAAAATCTTCCACACAAGCTACAGGTCCAAGCACTCGCTACGTGACTAACGTCTGGGTGGTGGAAAAAAGTAATCATACATAGGAACACTAAAATTAGGTACATATGCACTTCACTTGGATGTTCCTCTCCCTCTCTGTTTCCCTCTTTCCATTTCTCTGATTTACTTTGTTCTGAACACTTGTGCTCTTCCAGTGGCCTAACTAGCATGTCATTTCCTCATGGTGAAATAATGTATTTAGACTTCCCTCTGTCACAGGAGCAGCTTAACAAGCCACATGTTGGCCCAGGCCTTCATGAAATAATGTGTCAGACGAGAGTGGAAAATTATAAATATTTACCTGTTGGAGGGTTTGGTCATGTACAGCAAATATACTTTGACCCTGCAAAACAAGTAGGTGGGGGATCAACCTGTAGTGGGTGGAATTAACCTATCCTATTTCACTTTATTTTAAGTTCAGTTTGAGTGTAGTTTTCTGAGCAAATGACTGTGTTAAACTATAAGTATTTATTTTATTTATTATTATTATTATATGCTTTTAGTTTAATTTCTCTTCTGATTATAATCGATAAGAACATTGACATTGTCATTTCTTTACCACAAATGGATAAATAATTATACAAATAACCACAACAAAACAGTCATCAGATGTTTTTGGATTCAAAAAAAGTACACCACAGTTTATCGTTGAACTACAAAGCTTCTGCATGGGATATAAATGCAAGTGACATCTCATTAAAAAGACATCTCATTAAAGAGTGCAACCAGACAGCCTTTAAATGAAGTCTTCAAGACCAAAGTCTGGAAGTGACATTGAACAGACTGTATATTTTATTTGTAGATTTAATTTATACAACATATTTGACCTTGCATGTCTATTATTTATACTGAAATTTTCATAGTCAATAATAGAGCTCTTGCGTATAACCTTTATGAGCATCATGGAATCATTCTGTTGAAACACTGTATGTAACGTAATCAATGACAGTAAAGATCATTTGACTAAAAAATTGACCACCTTCTACAGGAGGTGTGTGAATGTGTGGTGGGTGTGTGTGAAGCACCACTGGTGTTGTAGGGCCTGCCAACTACACTGTGCTGTGGATCAAGCGTCAGCATATTCAATCCAATCAAGGTCCCCATCTGTCAAATTCAAAATCTAATTAACATCCCAATCCCTTAGAGAAAGCTTAAGAGTCAAATCTCCATTTATTAAAATGCTTCCTGTCTCTCAATTTCAATTCTAGTAACTATTTAGAAATCTAAAAGGGAAGAGATGTGAATTTAGATATTATTCAGATATGAACACATAATGCTTTCTAAACATGTACGAATGGTATCTGAACTGGAGCTGTAATATAAAGCTAATTTTTTCCACTTAATAAACCTGTCCCAATATCTTCAAATTATTGCAAACCAATTTTATTCCATACCTCCTTACAGTGCTTCTAAAAACTCAGGCAATCCACAGAACAGCTCTCTGCCATCTTTGAAAGAAAAGGGCCATGTGGCCCCCCTGCTAATGGTGGGTACTCTGCAAACCCCACTGCAGAGCTGACAGTGGTTGAGGGCAAGAAGGGGGTGGGGGAAGGAAGACCAATTACATCTCCTGCTCAGCCTTGAGTTGTAATTGGTCTACACATCCTGGCGGATGCAATTGTGTGAAACTGCGGATGAAAAGATAATTGCCTCAATCATAGCTGTGCCAACATTTCTCAGAGGAGAGATTCAAGGGTTTCCTCAGACTCAGCTTTCATATTCAGCCTTTTATTAAATTTTTTTCAACCACTAAATCTTACCTTGTGTGTTATTAAATATTAATTTCCTCGCAGATAACACTATAAGTCAGTCTTATCTCAGCCAAGCTTTGTGTGTTTTAACAGTCTACAGAGCGGTTGGTTTTATCTGTAGAGGGAGTGTCCTGCTTATTGTCCTATGCCAGTGTTTTTAGTAAATGTAGGTCTGTAGCTGGTTTGGATCATCAACCTGAACCACATTAGGGGAACTTAAGCTGTTTCCTAATACGACGCTTATCAAGCAAGCTGCTCTTTGCTGTCACACCACAACCGCAGCCAGCAAGATAGTTTATAAAATGTACAATGTTTTTAAAGGCAACAATGATGAAGTGGTGGGCGAAGAATGGTGATGAAATTGCATTGGCTTATTTTTGCACAGATGTTGCGTTTTAGTAAAATGTAACTTCGTGGAGGTTTCAATAGATCTGTCAACGCGTCTGTCTAGTGTCTATCTTATCTCGTGTGTTTTCAGGGTCAAATGTGTTGGTGGTTTCTAGAATTAACCTACTTGGAAGCTATTTTGTTTCTCACAACTGTTTGATGAATCATGATCAGTGTGGGAAATAAGGTGAAATTGGTGGCTGTAGAAAAAGCTGTATGTCGTCTATGCCGACCACACTGGCATTTTAGTCTGGTTTCAGCCTACTGTTGATGTATATGTGTAAAACTTGCAGATTGTGCAAGGTTGGCTGACTTTCTCCTATTTCAAATGATTATGAAAACACAAAATATAGGTGCCTCATTGTGTTTTTGTCTGTTTGCCTAGTTTGTGTACTGTAACCCTGCTCATATCAGTTAAGTATTAGGCTGTTCTTGGGTTCCTCTTTTTATGTTTTGCCTCAGAATCTGACTAATTTAGGTCTCTGACAGAACGAGGACAGAAGAACAGGTCGAGCTATGGTTTGCTGTCGCAGCAGAGTTATTTCTAATGGGTCCCTTAGCAGCATGCGTCTTCTCTATGTGCAGCTGATGTACTGGGCCAAGGTGATGTAGGCTACCTGTGGAATGACGCAGACACCTGCAGTCCCATGGTTCTGCAGAACAGCCTCAGTAGGTTGGATAGACCAGATAGCTCAACTATCTTCATGTGCAACACACTTTGTATCACCGGATCAATGGTATATATTCTTATATAAGTGAATTGATCCAACAGATTATTGTTTAAAGTAATATTTTTTTGTGTGGACTAAAGGAGAAAGAAGCATAGTGGAATGAACACACATGACATGTTGAGAAGTGAGTGTTGACTAAGTGTCAATTTGTTTGCTACTACATGAGATATACTGAAGGGCGTATTGCCGAAGGGGCTGGCAAGAAGGTCAGACATGTAGAGGCTTGTGTTTCTATTACCTGTGTGCTCATCAGGAAGGTGTCTCTGTCAGTCTGTTTCTTACACTGCTGCTCAAGAACACTAGGACAGGCTGGGTTAGGTGTCATTCTGTCTTTTGTAAACCCGTTGGCTGGTTCAGCTGCTAGTATTATAACTTCAGGGGAGCAGAATCTTATGTCACTCAGCCGTTGAAAGAGCTTCATCTCCATATCTTCTCATCTCAGACGAAGACAGCTGATTTGAATAGGCTGTGATGGGTAAAACCTGGATGATTCCCATCAGTGTGACCTGTTCACTCAGTAAAGCAAGTTGGGTAGGTGTATGAAGACAGAGAAAGGGAGGAGTGGAAAGAAGGAGGTCAGAAAGGAGAAGTGGGACACCCATATGTATGCACATGTATGCATATCTATGCATATGTGTGTGTTTTTGTGTGCATACAGTGTGTCAGTGCTTAGTGCAATAATGTGACAGGAATGCTCCAGGGTCCGGCTTTCTGTGGCGAAAGACAGGAGAAAAAAATAGCCTTGCGTTTTGCAGAAGGCTGCTAACCGAACTGCAGTGTGGATTTGCAGTGACCTGTATTTTTGTACAGACTGGACCAGATGGAGAGTGTAAGCAAAAGAAAGTTAGTGAGTGAGCATGGCAGTTTGTGTGAGTGGAGAAGGGGAGGTAAAAGGGAGGGAGAGTGGTGAGGTTTTAAAGTCATCAATTCCTCAAACTCCTTGGTAACTTGGCCCTTTCAATGTGGCAAGTTGAATTTATGGGCTTTATAAATAGACCCAGCTGTAATGATAGGGTATAAGTGAGGAAAAGGCAGACCAACTGTTTAGGGATGGCCTACTTACAGTGCATTTATTTGTTGTGCCTTAGTCTTCACTCAGCCATCATTGCAGGGTCCAAACACATCAAGTCAAGATGATTGGGATCAAAGCTTGATTATGATTATACCGAATCTGTCTGTTTAGATTCTGATTATAAGCACAGATATAAGCCAAGCAAAGGTTTTAATCAAAATATACAACTCAAGAAGTTTCCACAGTGAAGTGAAAAATGGTCTGTCATCGTCATGGAAGACATATTTTAACCACTTTCAGGCAGCCTGAGCACTCTGATTTCATATGCCATTTAGGTTAAAATCTACATGTGACATCATTATTGTTATTCTTTTCTGTTTAGTAACCATCCATAATGTTTACATTACCTGGCTTTCATCACTTTCAAATGTATGGATGTAGAGTTAGAGATACCAATAATAACCCAGTTTTATCAGTTATGCTACACGTAGCTCAGCAGCCCTGCTTTTTTGACTCTTTAACTGTTCATGTTGAAGGGATAGTCATACTTTTATGACAGGAGGTGGTATGGTTTACTCTTTGTTAGTGATTTTGATGCATGGGCTTTAGCTCCGGCAGTGACTCCTGTGGTTGGAGATCTCCCAGTGAGAGCCTGTAACTTGTCAGCCAAAACTGAGCAGCAGCCACACAGGGCCACCAAACAAAAACATTACAGCTACAAAAACAGACAAAACAGTTCATCTGTCCACAATAGATTATGACATCTTTTGAGTCCACCGTTTGTTTCTCAACATACTGCTTTGTTTGTTGAAGTGTAGCATGTTCCACTCATCAGTGTCACTACTGGCCAACGCATGCAACCTTTTGCCAAAAAATTAAATCCAATCTGTGCTTGTATCTCAGATTTCAAGTTTTATATATCGAGTTGAAGCCTTTCTGTCACTCACTCCCTGCCCCCTCAGCTGCAGTGGTCACCCTCAGGAAGGAGACTGTTGTATGTGTGTGTGTGTGTGTGTGTGTGTGGATACTGATTGACTGACTAGTTGATGGCTGTGGTGAGTGCTGTAACCTCCCCCTCCATCCTCTCTGCGGTCACTGATCCTGTCCCTTGGCTCTGGATTATGGGCAGAGAGAGGGCACACCCCGAGGCTCCATTTGCTGTTACTGTGCACCGTTGTCCACCTCTGAGTGTGTCAAAATTGGATCATTAGCCATAGCTAATGAGGGCCAGGCAGATAAACTGTCTTGACTATATGTATCATTATTATTTACCTAAATGTCTAACTTAATGACATCAGTTTTTCCTACAGTTGTCAGAAACTGACAGAAACTAGCCATAACTATAGAAGAAGTTGACAGTAACAAGCCATAAGAGCATTTTCCTCCAACAAGTCAAAACAACCATCATCAGCCTTATCTCACCTGCTTTATCTTTCATTATAGTCAAAACCACAGAAGTCACACGATTGCCATGTATAACTGACTGTGAATTCCTGAATTTGTATAAGTAGTTTGGTTTGTTTTAGTACACATAAAGCATTACAGTATAGTTTTGTACATTCTGAACAACATGAGCTCCTGCTTATATGATGGCGATAAACATGCACATTGCGTGATGACTATGTAATTATCAGGGAAATCAAAGTTCAAGCTATATTTATCACTCTATTTGTATGTATTTATAAAAACAACCTGCATTTGCATCTCCCACACACATTGTGGAGATGGAAACAGAGGAGGAAAGATATTTAAGAATGAACTTGAACTCCTAAGATTCTATAAAGGGAATGAAACAGTACATAACCTAATACTAAGGCCATCAAAATCCTCTTTTAAAGGCGTAAGTATATTGGCACAAATTGGGTTGGGCTTTACATCTTGGTTTAAGAGTTATGGAGTCGAAGGAAATAGACTCTAACGTCATTCCTTACTCACTCCTTTTGAAATGAATTGAGGAAAAAATGAATAATCTCAGCCAGGCAAGGCGGTAGAGTTGACAAACCATTCCCATTATATGCCAGGGCAGAAGCAAACCAGTGTGTTACAGAGGACAGTGATGGAGGTGGCACAGTGTTGAACTAGAAAGTCCACATAGCACCACATGGAGCGCATGATGTTTATCATTGTAATTAGTTCTATGTGTGTAACTAAGTTAGTTTAAGTGTGAACATATCCATTGACATAACCTAGAAATTATTAGATTTGGATTACTATGTGGCTTGATCTTTGGAAAACAAAGCAATGTATGTGAACTACCGTACAGTAACATGTTAATACAAGGCATGTATTTTAAGACATTTTTAGCACTTTGTGTTCAGCATTAGGGTTGAACTCTGTTCCAGTCTCCTAACTACAGCTCAGTTTTACCACTGGATGCCTTAAGGGCTGTGGAGAGTGACAAGAGAAGAAGTGAAAGAGAAAAAGCAAAGCACAGAAGTGTCCGGACAAGGGAGGCACAGATGGGGGGAAAGAGATGGAAATAAAGAGACAAGCTGAGGGTAGAAGGAGAGAGAGATGGAGCAGGAACAGTAGACCTTGGCTGTGTTCTCTGCATTGGCTTCGCTCTGCTCTGTTCTGTTTGTTTTTGCTCTATTTTTACTGTGCAGTCTGACTCTGGTCACTGATGAATGACTCCATATGTAAATTACATTTCATCTGACAGAAATCCTTCAGGATGTCTGGCCCAGGTGGAAAGGCAGGGGGGGGGGGGGGGGGGGGGGACTTTCTGTCCAGTCCACTTCTGCTAAAACAATGTAGATGGATAGATTTAGAAAAAGGTCGCCCCAGGCCCGAATAATAGAACCACATTACCCTTTCTAAGATGCTTATCATCCACACGTTGGTTTGTGAATCTGCCAGGCCACCCAAACATCATCAGGACACACCACAGGGAAGATGTTTTCAATAGATTATACTAGCTGCACCACATATAATCTACTGTATGCTAGAATGTCTGAGATTATGCTTTTTTCCCCGTTTGTTACTCCCCTCCATGACACATCCTTCATTACAAGCTCTTTCTTTTTAACCCTCTTGCAGCTTTTTGACCCACTTTCAAGTTCAAACTGAGGTCAAGGCATGTATAAAATGTAAAATGAGTAATCTTACTAACATTGAGGTGTTTCCCAATTGGTAGAGCATGAATTTGGTACTGCTTTGAGCCACCCACACTAGCAGAAAGAGAAGAGGCTTTAGTGTGTGTTAGCTAGGTTAAATCTCAGTTTCTTCCTGCTACCTGTGATGCATGCTTACAAACGGAAGGGGTTTTGAGATCAAGATTTTGGCATTTTACCCTGTCTGAACTTTCTTTTCTAAGGAATAAAGAAAAGTGTTTGTGTGTGTGTGTGTGTGTGGCATGTATAACCAGGGGCAGGGGTAAGGGATTTTAAATGAGTACGAACTTGGTGCAGTGCAGTGACTATTCTGGTACTACAATGGAGTCATGTGTTTGGGAAGTGTTTTTAGAGCAGGGTAGCCCCCATGAGTGAGCGTGTACAATAATCCCGTCTGTCTGCCTCCTTCCCTTCGCTTCCTTTTCTCCTCTTCCTGATTTCTGCCTGCAGCTGCCCCACATCTCCAGACGACATAATGTATGTTTGTGCGTGTGGTTTGTCCCGCTGAACGGGAAGGAAGTGTTTCCGTAACTGGAGACCATCCTGAGCAGCCGCTGTTTACCTAATATCAAGTGCACCTGAATCAAATAAACACGTTGTGCAAATATTAGCATTTATTTAGATAAATGATCTTCTTGATGCTTCATGCTGAAACATTTTTAGAGTAATTGCATATACAGTATGGGGGGACAATAACATGAAGATCTGCTCAATGCGACCCAGCCTATTAATCATTCTTATGAGCTCAGGCAAAAATGAAAAATCAACCCTTGGCCACATGATAACAACTTCTTTGCAAATGTCAGCACTCCACCAATTAAATCCTTTCCAACTTTAAAAGCCAGTTCATCTCAACTAGTAACTAAAACTATATTTCGTTATTTTTGTTGGAAGTAGTACTTTTTACTCCTTCCAACACCTTACTATCTGTTGGAAAGGTTTAACCTGACAACAGGCTTCATTTTGCTAGAGCTGTAAATAACGCTGATTTTTTGTAAACGATTAAGTTAATCATTTGGCTTATAAAACAACAGGAAATTGTGAAGAAATCCCATTACAATCTCCCGAAACCCCAAGGTGATACCCCAAAGATATTTAATTTACTGCCACAGAACACTAATGACAACAGCAAATATTCCCATTTGAGAAAGTGGAACCAGTGGAGTTTTTGTATTTTTTCTTTAGAATGACATAAATGATTAATTGAATATCAAAAATCATTTCAGCTCTAAATTTGGGGGAAAAAAGTTCCCTAAGGTCATTCAGTTTCCTGACGAACTATCTGCACAGACTACTTTTTGCTGGCTATTACAGAAATTGTTGAAGATTATATTATTGCCACCAACATTGACAAAGGAGTTAGACCAACAGCTCTGACACATTCTGAATTGAAGAGTTTTACAAAAATAGAATTTATTGGAGGGTTACATTGTATTGTACTGGTGTTTATATTATTTTGACCACCTCCTGGATGTATAACACACCAGTGCCCTGCTACATGTCATCATTGTACTGTAGTTGTCCACCGCTGCTCAAAACTAGTCTATTAGTCCAACATGGCTGAGATGACTGGTCCGGAAAGCTCTCCGGAATCTCCTGTCACCACCAACCAGTGTGGAACCCCGAAACAGCCAATCAGACTCAGCAGAGCCTTCTGGGTTGCATTAAGTCAGACATACTATGGCCTCGCTGGTCTGGTGTATTTCATGTGGACGCTGCTGCTTTGGATCTAGAGTTTCAGCTCATCACACTGATTGAAAACATAAATGTATCTACACATCTTGGTTGCTATGCATCATCTCATACCAGTATTATCCTCTAGATGAAAGAACCTTGGGATGTCTGTGCAAGGCAGATGTTCAAGGCTGGGATATTATTTGGGAAGGATTTGCATTTATATTTGCATGTGAGCCTCACTGTGCTCTGTTGTTCCACTCTGCAACACGTTTTGAGTGGTTTGATTAAATACAAAGCATTTATAATATTTTGTGCTTCATTCAAGTCTGACAAATCCTTTCTACTCACTGGGGCTTGCTCTCAGGTCTGATTGACTGGACTAGTAGAGGGGCATTATGTGTAAAACAAAAACACTAGGACATGTTTTTTTTTTTTATAGCAAGCAGAGTTCCCTCAACACTGAGCTTCTCCTCCGCTCTCCTCTACTCAGTGTGGCTTGGCATGTGGACTGAGTTAAAGCAGCAGTGCCAAATGTTAGGCGCTGGGGAGCAGAAGGCGGTGACCAGTGGGGGTTGAAGGGAGGGTATTGAAGGGTAGCGCTGGGGGAGACAGTGGTATGACAAGGGGGGGGGGGGTTAGTTAAGGAAGCAGTTGAAAACGCAGCAGTACAGCTGAGGCAGCCGGGTAGCAAGACACAGGGGAGGGGTGTAAGGCTGTACCCAGGCCTCTTGGATTACTGACCTGCTGTGAAATGTACATAAAGTAAGAGTTCATAAAGCTGTGGCTAAAACTAATGTCAGATTGCCTCAAGCAACAGCAGAACAGTCCAACATGTGGAGCCCTGGGAGGAGTAATAGAGCCATGATTTCAGGTTGTTTTAAAGTAGGTTATCCAGTGTGTTTGCAGCCAGCCCCAGCTGTTGATGTTTACCCCTCTCGCTTGACTTGGAATGATCTGTGTGAGGGTCATACCTACCTCCGAGGGATGTCACATGAACAGCAGCCCGCTTCAGTTTGTCAATACATGACTCAGACACATGATATTGGGAGTGTCAGATCAATGGAGTGCACTCAGACGACCGTGTTATAATTGATCAGCATTGTCCATCACAGTGGTAAGTTACTGTGACAGAGAGTTGGCTAGCTTGAGTTCAGTTATGGCTTGACAAAAACATGCGACCATTGTGATGGGGGAGATATCAAATGGTGTTGTTTATCACTCTCAAAGACTTTTGGCAGTTTGGCTTAAATGTATCATCTGTGATGTCTTTCTCTGCGCTCCATACTACTTTTCTAGCAGCTAGCTTACTTGTGGCAGAGAAGAGGATTTTGACCATGAGCTTGGGCTCCATACTGAATGAGAAGGGCAATATCAACAAGTCAAAGACTGGATCCCTGCGGCTCCTCTCTCCTTTATCCTCTTCTTTAGACGGAGGCAGCAGATGCTGCTCAGCTCTGGTTTTATTGTTCATGGTCGGCCGGGCTGGGAACTGACTTAAAGACGGGGGGAGGAGATGAGCTTTTAGTGTCCTTTTTCTTCCTTTTCCTTCACTCGCCTAGTTCTCTCCTTATTTGCGTATGTCTTAGTGAGCCCAGTTGGTGTATGCTGGATGAGTTAATTCCCTGATTGAGGTTTTGGTCCCATTTTAAACAAAAGGCTGCATCTTTGAATCGACCACATGGCTCTAGTGGGAGGGCTCTGAACCATTCACAGCCATTCTGGGAGCATCTGCACTTCTTATAGAGCTTGATTTACCACCACTCAGCAGCAACAGGAGCAATCTCTCTCTCTCTCTCCCTCTCTGTGTCACACATTTCTTGAGTGCATTTATGAATCCCCGAGAGAACACACACACACACACACACACACACACACACACACACACACACACACACACAAGCCAAAAGCCATGGGGAGCACACGCAAACAGACACACACACAGAGTGAATCTGTACTTCCCTTGCTTCTGTCTCTCATTGTGCCCAGAGGACAATGCAGCCTGCTTTGGCAAAGAGCCAGCTCCTCTCATCTCCATTAGGTCATGCAGACAGAGTTGTAGTGGTGATGGATACTTCAGTGACCCTAGCTCCACTTTCCCTGGGGAGAGGAAAGGATCCTGGTCTACAGAGTTACAGCCAGCCACACAGACGAACCCTGGGAGGGATGTACTTGGACCTGGGGATTTTGAAATGTTTGAAATTCAGTGTAAAACAAAATGATTACATTTAACTTTAGCACAGATGTTCAATTGGTTAACCTGCTCAACCCCACAAAGCCTTCGGCGGGACCATCATTACAAGCACATGTTTTTGGAACATGCACAGTTTAAATCCACAGAGCTTTATTTAAATTCTAGTCAAGGTCTCAAGATTTCCAAAGATATCAGGATTATAAAAACGTTAGCGAATGGATTTGAACAGTTCATTAATTAAAAAGAAATGGCTTCAACAAAGCCTTGGAACAAGTTATATAGGACACAATATGATTGTGATATTGTCCAAAAGTGTGGAAAAAATGTATCTTATGTTGAAACTACCTGAGAAGGAGGAATATTGATTACAGCATTGAGGTGGTTAGTGTCTTTTCTGTCCGTCCATCATCTTGTCAGGCATGTCGTTTTTTTTGAGTGAAAATGTGATTTCCCTGACGCATCCCTTATTACTACATAGTCACATTCACTCGTCTCTACAATTACACCTAACTTGCTCGTCCTTTTTGAATCAGATCCAGAAATGTCTCATTTACAGCACTCATGATGGGGAATGTTAGCTTTGCATTTACTCATCAGGGCTGGGTCCTGCAGAACAAGGTTGAAGGGATTCCTGTTGCTTTTTTTTTCTATAGTTATATTTCCATGGTAATATTTTCAATTAAATTAAAAGTGTTGTTGATGTTGGAATAGCTCTTCCAAAGACTCTTCATAGCTCTGAGCTCTGAATGACCCCTCTTCATCCCCTTGCTTTTTTTTGCCTTATGTTGTAGTATGTTGTTTGTGTTACCCTATGACTTGGTAACACGAAATATTTTTTACAATACAGGGAGCCTCCTGACTCTGGCTCTATTGGCACAATTTATTCTTGATACCTTTGACATGTTTTTATTGAAAATATTTGCATTAATTGATCTGTGAAGGATTTCTCATTAATCGTTAGCATTAATCACAGGGTGGTTCAATCCCCCGGCTCCCCTTGTCTTGTCCTTGAGTAAGACGCTGTAGTAGTATATGTACTATTTATAATATATATATATATATTAAGATTGGATGGATTTAATCTGCTGATTATTTTCTCCAATAAATAATGAATCACTTGTTAGTTTTACAAGTAGGTAAATATATCATCATTATCATCATCATCTAATCATTTAAGGGTATTTGTTAAGTATTTTTTAAATACATTTTCAGGCCAAATAGAATAATTACATGTCAAGATCTAAAGATGGTGTACTTCACTATTTGTGGAAATCAATCACTCAAACTTCTAGTTTGCTTTACAGTTTTTGAAAAGATCATAATGTCTGACCCTTAAGTTCAAATACAAGTCTTCTGGGTCCCCTAACTGCTGTCATTGTCAGTTACGTCCATGATAGGAGCTGCTCATAGCCCTGACTCATGGGATTTATAGGATGTCCTCCTGTGACGCTGAAGAGGAATGTTGGGAGTCACCATATCTTTGGTCTTCCTTGAGCTTCCTTTTCGTTCACCTTTTTGTGTATGTGTGAGTGTGAGGCATACAGCCAGGGAGAGACGGGAGGAGTGAGAACGAGAGTTAACATGGAGAAATACAGTCTTAATACAGTATTCCAGCGGAAGTTCATCGACCCTCTATGTGTCACTGGGTTATTCACTTCCTGCCACATCATAGAGTCAGCTGGTGGTGTCTCAGCACTGACTGGCTGCTCTGTTTATACAGTCTCAGTCTCTCTCTCTCTCTCTCTCTCTATTTAATTATTTATATATATATATATATATATATATATATATATATATTATATATATATATATACGTGTGTGTGTGTGTGTGTGCATATACACACACACACACACACACACACACACCCTCACACATCTCTAAGTGACATCATAAACACTACAACAAACGGGCCATATAAAGGCAAAATATTTCTCTTTTCTCTCTCTCCACTAATTGGCACTCAAGACTTACTACTGCTCCTCCTCTTCTTTCTTCTTTGAGTAGAGCTTTTCACGGTTTCTTTGAAGGTGGGTGAAGAAGACAGCAGGAGTAGGAGTTGGGGGAAAGTGACTAAGACCCGGTTGGCTTATTTCACTTCTGCCATTGACAGTCAAACGACTCCCGCTCTTTCTGCCAACTTCAGTTGTAATGAAGTTGGAAGAGTGCTTGTTTTATGCAGCAGTTTGTTTTTCCCTTTCCATTTTGGCAGAGTAGATTATTTACAGTTCCTCATTCTTCATGTGTGCATGCATGCAACACACTTTTGTTCAGTGATTTTGTACAGCCTTTCTCTTTTAAAATTGTGCTTGTCACAATTATAGCATATAAAACAGACCATAACTTTCAGTGTTAACAGCACAGCTCAGTGAAATATTTACCCCCAGTTGACTGTCTCTAATGGTTCCCCTGTGACAGAGGATTGAAAATCAGTGCAGCAGTCCAGACATGAACATGTGTACTCTAAGAAAATTAAATTTAATAAGAGCTTAATCTGTAAATTTAATAAAAAAAACAAAAAAAACAACTAAAAAGTCTTATTTTTCATTAAGTGGTGTTACTGGCTGTTAAATTGATTGTAAGTAACATTTCTTTGTGTAGGCCAATCTTTATTTATCTTCTTATCTTGATGTAATATACAGTGGAATTCATTTACTGCAAGCCTGTTCTCCTTGACTGTATAATGAGGGGTTAGGTGGGATGAGGTTAGTGAGTCCATTGGGGACGAATGGTACCGCCTTTGAAAAAGAAAAAAAAAAAGTCTGGTTTAAGGAGCTTGTTAGTTGTTAATGCCTCGTCCTGCCCACCGTAAGCAGTTAAAGAGCCCCTCTCTACTCTCAGCTGTAGTCCTGTGCTCTAGCATCTTCCCATCAACCCTCAGTAAGCAGCTAAAGTGCCAGGCTAAGCCCACGCAAAGCAGACAACCCCAGGTCTTATCTAAGGAATGCTGGGCATCCTTGCAGAGGATCTCCTCCACAGGGAGGAAGCTGTTTTATCTCAAAGCCTCTGTCTCCTTTGATTGTCCCCAGGGACCTCTCTCTTTTCTGTCTCACTTTTAGATGTTTTCCTTTCTCTCTCTCTTTGCTCAATTTTCTCTCTGTCACTACCTCTTTTTTTTTTTTTTTTCTTTGAAGGATTTTTTTTCTCTGCACAAACTGAGATTAAATGGTTTACGTCTTACACACAGATACTGCCGCTCTATGTTTGCTCTTTTGAAACTAGTTGAGAGAGCAGCTCAGGAGTTAAAGTGACAGATTTAAACCAGACAGAGCCCATGATGGAGGATAATGATGATGCTGTCTTTTGTGGTCTCTGTAGTTTTGCATGCCTTGGCATTTTACAGGCTTGCATGTTTTTGGGACTGTGGTCAGCGAGCCTGGCAAAGGCACAAGCTCATGAGTCTCATGTTGCTCTATTTTTCCTTTAATTCTCCACTGTGACCTAAATGATTCCAGAGTTGGCTCTGGTAAGATATCTTTGTCGTTGCAGTTTTTTACATTATCGTATGTAGTAATCTTTGTTAAACAACAGATTCCTATTATTGCTTTTTATTATTATGTACAAAGAGAAACGTAAACAGATAATGTTCATGCTTCATAGAGGCAAAAACAAAATGGTATCTGAAACTTGAACAATGCAAAAGGATCAATTTAAGTAACTCCAGATATATTGGTTAAATATACCCAACCAGTTACTAGCGGCACAGTGGGGTTTGGTTTGGTTTGGTTTGGTATCTCTTGTTGGTTAAGCAGAGATGTTAATTCCTTCTTAAGTTACAGACTGTTGGATGAGATTGTGATTATTCTTTTATCGACAAAAGTTCACATGGTCAAACATTAGAGGAGGAGACAAAACATTGTTATTATCATTGCCACCATTATGCAACTAGATATATTGGCACATGGCTGAAATGAGTCATCCTCCTATCTGAGCTAAACAGCTAATTTGTTAAATGGCTACTAGTAGATTGTCTGTGTGTATTATTCAAGATAACTCCACAGAACTTATGAGCACAATTGGTTATATCCGTCATCGGAAGATTTCAGTGAAAACAAACCTTATAATGGAGGAATGGAGAACTTGATTTCATAATGCATGCAAACATCTGTGAGAGCCTATTTTCCCTTTTTTGGGGCATATCATATAACTCTAACATTTCTTATTTTTCAGGTTTAGAAAATAAACTGTCTCTGTTTGAATGATAAAAGTGATAAACTGTAGGACTCAGTGCTTATAGGACTCGACCCAGGATCAGGTTACCAAAGCAGTGCAGTCTGCCTGCCATACAGTGATTTAAACCAGGTTCCTGTTTCCCTAAGGGGGACTTACAGTTTACATAGCACGCATTACTGATGCAAAGCCACGCTACATGATCCATCATTAGACCAAACTTTACCCAGCTGCTGTCTGTGTGATTCACACTCATACATCACTATTATACATACATTTTTGTTACAGAAAACTTTAACCTGGATCATATTCCTTTGGCTGAATGCTAGACTACTTTAAAGTGTTGCCTTTAAATGAATCAGTAATGTTGGCCAGGCTTTTTGTTCAACGCTGATGATGTAAAGCTGATATAAAGCTGTCAACATGTTAGTCTGGTAAAGTAACCACAGCATCTGACGCTGTCAGTAATTTGGGGTAACATGGACTTGCAGTTGTGTGGAGAAATATGATTGTACTATGATTTCAGTGCTAATTACAGAGAAGCTTTAGCCCTACTGATTTTACACTGACACTAACTACTGTACAGTAGATGGTGGTGAAGAAAACTGCTACTCATACATGGATGAACCCAACTGTTGTCTTTCTCCTCCTATGCTCAGGTTGCAGATAACCATGTGTCTATGGAAAAGTTATGTATTGGTATTTAAGGTTTAGTTTTCTTTGCAAGAAACAAGAACACAAGACCATTTCTCCCAAATGTGAGATGTTGCTAGAAGCCAGTCATGTGATTCATCAGTAAGAAATTTGAATTTATTGTGGTTCAGTTCATAAAGACCCTGATACATCTTCAAGGCAGCTTCATCTCGTTCAGGAAATCAGTGATATCCGTTAGGACTGCACAAACCTCTACTTTGTTCTCAGTTAATGGTATGCTAAGGGCTCTATGATGTTGTAAGACCTTTGGTGTTGAGACCTTGCCAGACAGAGAAAATTGAGTTATCTGTGAATGGGGAGTTGAGTTGAGTTGCTGTCTCCAAGTTCTATGTCATACATCACTGTAGGTGTCTTGTCTATGAGAGTGAATAATATGCAGTCATTATACCATTTGTGGTTTACCCCAAATGTTTTCTGTTGTTGTGTCTTGGTTCCTATCAGTGAGCGGAAGGATTCAATTTCTGTGCAGCATCTGCAGCTGCAACTTACGGTTAAGTTTCAGGGGCAAAGCTATTTACATGTGATGTGATAACAATAAACTACAGTGGTATTAAATTTTAGTCACCGCCACCACTGATGCACATATCTGAGCCCTGTACCCAGGCTCATGTGCTTTGTAGAGTAGTAGAAATATTCTTGTCTTTGTTTTGTTGAAATGGAAGTACAGTTCAGTTTTGTTTGACCTACTCTGATGACTGAAGTGTATTTTGAAAAACCACAAACTGGAAACTAGTTCCACTCACTGTATTTATCAATTAGCTTTCTCTCTGTCTAATATAATCAAAATATCTTGAAGTTTGCCTTAATCGTTCATCACATATTGTGTTGCTACCTTTTCCAGAATAGTTTTGCTTCATATGTTGATTTTTACTCACTTTTCTCCTCTGGGCACTTTTTTTTGCATCTGCTGAAAAAAGAGCTATTTTAGAAGTTTAAAGTTCCCTCTTTACTTAACTGAAGATTGAAATGTTCACTTGGGAAAGACAATGTCTGTTCTGACTCTTATGTTCTTCAACCAACATATTGGTATATACTGTAAGTAGCCCTTGCAGCCATTTGATAGTTTATGAAGAAATAATATTTGGCCTACAAGCCTATTTTGTGTAGGTAATCAGTCAGCCTGTTCTGCAGCCAAAGTGGGCCTGTGGGCAGACATCCCTTGATGAAGTTTTTCAAGAGTGAATTGACTGATTGTGACTAACCTGTATCCTTCTACATAAAAATAATACAGCCGTTTGAGCATGTAGAGTTGTTTACTGGTGACAGTCATGTGATTATGGCCTAGCATAGTAAAACTTTTTAGTGTAGCTGTTAGCACTTAACACTTATCTTGGCTGTTAAACACACTTTTACTGTCTACAGGATTTCTCACCTGATTTTCTTTTCTGATATTTCATTGAACATTTCAGTGGTGGTGATTGATAAACATTTGGTATAAGGGAATAGAATTTTTTTCAAAAACAAACTAACAACAACTCAGTACCATATACAGAATATTTGCATAATTGGTCTAGGAAACCACACACAGCATTCATCTAGTCACCAGAGCATAGAAGTAGGCCTATTTAACAATGGTGTTGTACGTGAAGAAAACAATCCCCCCAGGTCAATTATCTTCATGCCAAACTGCACTTAATTCCTAAAACATTCTGTGGTTTCTCCCATTTTCTTACAAAAAGATGAGTTCTCCCACCAATACAGTATCTCAATCTCTCTAAAGTGATAACATTAGATACCAAAGATTTCCACAATTGAACAGAGACAAAGAACTTTGTCATTATAGCCTTTCTAGCCAACATTAAGAGAAACTGAACTGTTTCTTTGAGTGGGAATAGCATTTTTCATGTTTGGGGTACTTTGCTTACTGTAGTCTACTGAGTTTTAACATATTTTTATGATAAACCAGTGATTACAAAGAAACTTGATAGGACACAGGCCTCACAAATGATCTGTTGCTAATTTATAAGGCCTGTATCCTATCAAACTGTTACGGTTACTTGTATGGGCCTCTTTTCTAATCTAAGACACACCACTGTAGCAGAGTTGCATTATTTCCACAGTGTAAGATTCACAGGGTCAAATACCAAGGATGAGCTTCCCATGTGGTTTGACACTTTGGTGGAAGTTTGCATTTTGCTCAGAGCTGTAATGACACATTGTTTAGGCTGTTAGAAAGCTGAAATGGTTTATATTGGAAACAAAAGCTCACTATCTAGGCTATCTTACTCTGTTTCTACTGGCATTACACAAGTGCTGAGTGTTTATAAGATAGCTAATTGTTGGCTTGAGAATCAATCTTCTCTCTTTCATCCCAAATGTTGTAACTACAAAGGTTTCTGCCGTTGCCTCGGAAAGCCTCCTTTTGTTGTGGTCCAATGTTAGTATGGAAAATTATCAGGCACCGTTATCAGTGTGGATGAAAATAATTGTCACTGATCAATCAACCTGTCATTTTCAGGTGCTGTGTGGTGAGAGGGAAGCAGTGGGTGCGGCATGCTGAGGCCACTCCCCCTGGCTCAGGATGAGTGTCAGAGATGGCGCTGCCACCATGGCAACGAATGCAGGTGGAGGAGAAGGGGGAGGTGGGCTAGCTAGCCCTAACGATCATGACGGCCGCTCATACCTGCTCCAGATCTACCCACGGTTGGCTGCCCAGTCCACCACCTGCTGCAACCTTAGGTGAGTGTGCCACTGTATTACAGCTAGAAAATGTATAGGTAGCATAAAATGTTGTTAGTAGTTAGGTTTTTTTGTATTTAACAAGTAGAGGATCGACCATAACCCAACATGGATTAAACTTAGTAATTACTTTTATCTACTCATCAGGGTGCAGAAGGATGCAACAGCAGCCTCAGTGATCTCAGACGCTGCCACGGCACTGGGGCTGGACCCTGGCCGCAAGTATGTGCTGGCAGAGGTGAAGGAATGTGGCGGGGAAGAGTGGGTGCTAGAGGCCGGAGACCTACCAGCACAGAGGTTTCTGCTGTGGCCTCGGAAAGCCCAGGAGCAACACCCTCAGAGCCTTGGCTTTTACTTCTTACTACAGGTAGAGTTGACAGCACACAGTTCACTGTGCAGTCAGACTGAATGTGGATGTGGACCACTGAGTCCTCCCTCTGTCTGACTTTTGCATTGTGCTTCCTTCTGCTCTCTCTTCCTCTTTGTTGACAAGTAGTCAACCTAGATAACAAATTACACACTAATGATGGAAAAATATAACAAAAAAGCAGGTAAATTAGAAAAAATGTTTCCTAATATCTGTTCACCCCTCTCAGCACAATATAATAAGAACAGGAGCACCTGTGAGCTCGATGCCAATTTTTTCAGTTTCAGGACTAAACTGTTAAGGTAATTCATTTTTAATATTTCTTTTTATTTTCCTTTCCCCTATCCAGGAGAGGAACCATGATGGCTCTATCCATTATGTCCACCTCCCTGCTTTGTCTAAGGAGCAGGAGGCACAGCGGCTTGCTGCCAGGGGCTTCCTTCCCCCTCCACAGGACGACTTTGCAGACCTCTGCAACCTCCCCGTCCTCAATGAGGACAGCATATTAAACAACCTGCGCACACGCTTTTACAAGAAAAAGATCTACACCTATGCAGGCAGCATCCTCATCGCCATCAACCCCTTCAAGTTTCTGCCCATCTACAACCCTAAGTATGTCAAGATGTACGAGAACCACCAGCTGGGCAAACTGGAGCCTCATATTTTTGCTATCGCAGATGTGGCCTACTATGCTATGCTCAGGAAGAGGGTCAACCAGTGCATCGTCATCTCTGGGGAAAGTGGCTCAGGCAAGACCCAGAGTACCAACTTCCTGATCCACTGTCTGACTGCACTCAGTCAGAAGGGCTATGCCAGCGGGGTGGAGAGGACCATACTGGGAGCTGGACCGGTGCTGGAGGTAAGAAGTAGAAGGATTGGATTTTTTTTGTCTGCTCCACCATTCTCTTTGGTTGACAAACAGCTCATGTTGAGTTTTTTTCCTTTTAAAAAAAATAGAGATAACTCGTAAACTATTATAATGTCTTTCCTAGACAAAGCTTAGTGACCTGCTCTGGTTTTGGAAGAGGGTTAATGCTTCTGAAGAGATGAGAGATGGGATAAAGTCTGTGTATTCTGTCTATGACAAAAGAAAGATTGAAAGACTCTCAATTGTGTTAGTGAAACAGGTGAGTCTGTTAGTTCCCCATTCACTCTCGTCTGTCTGTCTCATCAGTCACATGGAAGTCATTTCATATCACAAATGATATGCTATAGCAATTCACACATTTGTTTTCTGCACTGGCTTCAGTCAGGTGTGAAGTACATTGCTCTTTTCATTAAGTCATATCCAACAATGACTGAGCTTCCTCAAAAGTGACTCATCATGTTGCTATGGCATGCAAAAGTACACACACACACACACACACACACACATAGACAGAAGATGCAAAATACACTGAGTTATATTTTAAGATTATTTTATGGGACAATGATTATCTCTAGTTCGGTGTTTTTTAATGATAAAACATCCCATGAAAGTATCAGATCCCATGCAGCACTGAGCAAATGCATTTTCAGGCTGCAACTCAATTGAACTTTTGTGCGTGGGCTGCGTTAATGACACATATGTTAGTCTGTGTGCAGTGTAAAAGACTTTAACATAAAGACTATGGTCTACCCAGAAAGAAGAAATGAAAAATAGAATGGGAAGTTGCTTTATTAACCCTTCATGTGGCCCCTTATCTTTTGAAAATGCTGTGGGAATCTAGACAAGATAGGGCTGTTTGTTGGTTTCTTGTTGTTGATTCTTAGTTTTGAGCAAACACTGATGTTTCTGATCATGTTTGAAATGCAAGTGCTAATCTAGTCTCTTTTGGTTACTGATTGTGTAGCATCATGGGTTCTATTTTTGACTATAAGAATATGAACAACTGGTATTTCTGTGTTGCCGTTTTGGTCAGGTGACTGAGCTTCCTGCTTTCTGCTCTCTGAGAAACTAGATGCTTGTACTGACTTGCTCTCTCCAACTACTGACATGACAGAATAATCTGAAACTACAGCCAAACTGATACAAACAGCTTTATGTTACTGATTTTGATAGCTAGAGGGAGAATATCTATTAATAAATCATGAAAACTTGATAAATGATTTTTACATGATACTATTTCTTATCACTGCAGTGTTTAATATTTGGCCAGCTGGTTGATAATAATGGTGCACAGTGTTCAGGCCTGACTCTGTCTCTATGTCCATATGACTCAGTTGAACAGACTGTTGGTCAGTCTGTCTGTCCAGTGGGAGAGTGTCTCTCTTGCTAAGTTGTCTGATTTACTAGAGTGAGCACCAGAATACACATATTTCCTCACTCATGCATTCATATTGAAAATGCATATTTTCAGATTGTTGGTGAACTAAATCAAGATATACTTATTTATTGACTTTTATATGCTCTGTTCTGTCAGCAGTTTTAACTTGAGCGTGTGTGTTTTTTCAGTCATCTATTAAAAGGAACTTTGTATGCTAACAGGGATTTAGAAACTGATACTGTATGGGGTGTCACCAGTGAGGGAAGGCTTCTGTCTGTAAGGCCACTCAGGGTATCTTTAACTGCAGACAGTTAAATAACCAGGGCTCATTGCAAACTACAGCTCTCTGTGCTTGGCACATACACATACAAATACATGCTGACAAGCAGACATCTGTTAGCTTTTACATTGTTTAACAAAAAAAATGGTTGCATCATGAAAGGTAAGTTATTACACAGAATTGTTTTTGCTTGAGTTCAATCCCTGCGCTACGTGGCAAAGAACAGAGTTGACTTCATTTTGTTTATTTTTCATCCATGTAATGAGAAACGGGGTCTCCTCCACTTTCACATATGGAAGAATTTACCTCTGGTTAGACCTCAAGCAGGGTTATTATTGAGAAGTAATTTTCAGCATTCACATCACTCCCACTCTCATGCTCTTATAAGCACTGGTTCATTGTGACTGTCATCTCACACTGTACTCTGCAGTATAGGCCTCCATCACTGGAAGTTAACTCCACTTCTAATGTATATTTGCAACACTGTGGACTGTTGGACTGCCCTGCTGTGCTGGCTCTGCTGAAATAACCATAATGTTGTGTACGTGTGTGAGTGTGTGTGGTGCACTGAGTGGCATGAAAGTGTGTGACCCCAGGTCATATTATGGTTGAGAGTGCTTCCTGTCAGCGATGTAATCTGGATGTATGTTTGTGATTTGAGATATATTGAAGCACTAGAGATGAAAAAATATAAAATTAAGTGCTGCCTGGGGCTGCAGAGTAAATATCAGACTGGGAAGCCCCCTATCTCTGCACAATCACCTGAATACCATGTAGACAAAAAGCAGAACTCCCAGTACTTCAGTTTCAGTTTAATAGCCCTCCTTGGTGTGGGGAACTAATTACTCTCAGTCCTGATCTAGAAGTAAATCTTGTCTACATATTTTTCTGTTTTATTTCGCAGTTTCTGTTTTGGGCTAAAAATAGACCTTTTAGCCAGAAAAACTATATGTGGAATGTGGTTTCAAAGTACAAAACGCTGAAAAGTGAAAACCGCCTGATCTGTGAAAATAAGTTCATTGGAACTCACAATGCTGAAGTATGGAACAGAGAGAATTGGCCACAAGCTATTGGCTTGAGCCTTACTAGCAATAATAGAGGGTGGGCAGCCACAGTAACTTGCAGACACAGTGTATCCATCCATCACCTGTCAAGTCTTTGCCGTCTCCAGACCCTCTGACTCAGTACCAGAGCCTTCACTCACAGAACTGCTGCTGCTTTCAGATGCATTTGAATAACTGCAGTGTTGGTCCCTTGATGTGTGTCAGTCTGTCAGAGCCTTTGGTTCCGGACGGCTGATTGAGGGAAGGGGGGGGGGGGGGTGCAGTGATTTTCCCCTCCATCAGCAGAGTTCTGGTCCCTTTGGCAGACACATTGCCACTCTGCTGTTCGCTCCCAGAATGCAGTGTGTTAGTGTGTGTGTGTGTGTGTGTGTGTGTGTGTGTGTGTGTGTGTGTGTGTGTGTGTGTGTGTGTGTGTGTTAGACCAGTTCAGAGCTGTGGTTGCAGGGGCAGACAGAGAGACGGGTTCGGTCGTAGCTGGCCTGGTCAGTAGAGGAAGTGGAGGTTGGATTCCATCTGCTATTGAACAGCTGTACATTTTCCCCTGGCAACATTATTGCATCTAAATTTGCATTTTACCCAGAAAAGTTAAAGTATAAGCGGAGGCAGTTGCTTTTAATGTTTTTCCACACTATAACACAAACCCTCTTAGTTTATGTGAGGAGATTCTGTTTTGACAACACCCGGCAGCTTTTGCAGCACGGTCATAAGATGGCTGACATGAAACAAAAGTCACTTTACAGAGGAAGCAATAACTCCTCCTGAAATTACGTTCCCTGCAGTTTCTCTCCACACAAATAGGCTACCTCCTTCCTGACAAGTTCCAGTCAAGCCATTACATATGGAGTGTAGAATGCTATTTTTAGATACGTTTACCAAAATGGAGGAATTTTTTCTTTGACAAAGGGATTTTATTTGTTTCTTTTTTTTTGTCCTGGAAGCTGATCAGGTTACAGGGGTGGAAAATGTGTGTGTGTGCATTCTGTGCATTTGTGTGTGTGTATCCTCAAGCTATAGGGAAGGGCTCCAGGCCCGGGTCACACATTTTGAAGAGATGAGATCATCGTTTGTGGTGCTGGACTCACTGTGCTGTGTTGCTGGCAGATGGATAGGCCCCAACCTGAAACCATGTGGGAAAGCTGCTGTTCTACTTTACTTCATTGTACCACTTCTTTCTATTCTTTATTCTATTCTTTCAATTTCCTTCCTTTGTCTTGAAGATAATGCAGGTAAAGAAGAGATTGTCCTTAATACTTTCTGCCGTTTGAACAAATAAGGCCTCTACCTGCAGAACAGCTCACCAGCTCTAAATTAGTATTTCACTTGTGAACTGGTCCAACTGGTTGATCCTCTGCTACGTGGTTCTTTTGGTGTCTCTGTTTTCTTTTGCCCGGGCTCTGAAGCCTATTTATTCTTAATGTCAACAGGGCCCTCCTCTGTTGCAGAGAGTTGGCTGACACATGGCAGGCAATATATTGTTTTGTGTTAATTGTAGGGAAGTACGGATTAAGTTTTTCTTGTCCCAGTGTATTTATCAGAAGACTGTTAAACTGATATTCCTTTATGTTTAAAAAAAATGGTTTTAAATATACTAGATTTAATAATCTACATGGAGCTCCATCCATGCTCTTAAAAGGTAAGATTCGGCAAGTTGACATCTCTGTAATTGCTGAGGTTAAGAAAATCTTAGGACCTAATAATGGAGTTACAGGCCTGAAAAGGTTGAACAATGCTGCTCTAGCACTCTGAATAGTATTCATTTCATCATCATCAAAGTAGTGTATTATCGGTCAAATAGTTTGTCCAAAGATCAAAATGGACTCTCAATAATACCTATTTCTAATGTGAAAAAAATCTGTTTTGATCAGAAGTCTCCTGACAACACCGGGGTTTCTTGCTCATACATAAACATAAAAAGCTTTTGAGCTTTTGATGTAGCTTTTGATGTAAAATATGATGTAAGTCGTAACCTTTTTGATTCTCCCATTCAGTCAGTGACATTATTGATACAGTTGGTGAGGGGAAAATCATCTCCAGACCAGTCCTAGTTGTTAAGTAAGTCCTCAGCCTCCTCCATGCCACTCTGTCTCGCAACTTCAGACAGGAAGTTCCTATCATCCGGAACCCTTTTTAACAGGAAGCAGCTACGACACGGGAAGTAACTGCAGTAGTTCTCTCTGCCATTAGCTCAGGGCCTTGAGGGGTGTGGATATACCAAAGTATTGTATTGTTGTTCAGGAAGTGTAGAGGAGTAGCTGGCCACTCTGTCTGCTGATCCATTGTTTATCTCTTAGTTATGGGTTGCACCTCTTTATTCCTCAGCTATATTTGGTCCAGCTGGGTGGCATAGTGTATGAGTCTGGGAAAAGCTGGCATTACTGAGTTTAAGTCACTGCGTCATGCTTACGTGTCATTCATTTCATACACACACATATACAGTGTACAAGGCCTTACTGTAATCATACCATTACACCAGAATCGTATTGAACAGTAGAATATGCTGTTCCTTACAGGCCAAATACAGCTTACATGTAGCAGCATGCTGCAGGCCACTTCAGGGTCTATTCATGGTACTCTGACCACACCACAAGCTAAGGTTTGATGTGGTAGCCATTTAGACTTGGGTGGAGCTGCTTGAAATTGCTCCAATCTGGTAAAACACCAGACCACAAGCGGAGCAAAACTGGTGCTTGAAAACTATTCCAACCTCTTACCTCTTACATCTTCATTACTTGACCCTCTATTGTGTACGCATACAGGGGGTGGACCAAACCATTTAGACATTTCATGAAAACACTGAAATATCTAAATCAGCTTTGCAAACCTCCTATACTGTCATGAGGGGCAGCTAAACTATGCTCTGGATGGCGGGTGGTGACATTGTAAAAAGGTGTTTTGACAGCATTGATCTCTGCACATTGTACTGTACACCGTGACCTTGGCACTCTGTATGTTACCCCACGACTCAGTCACATAGACTTCTCAGCACAAATTTCAGTGGGGATATACAAACAATAGTTTTTTTTACCAGTTATCCGCCAGCGGTTTGCTTCTTCAAAGGTATTTTCAGGAACATCTCTCCCCGGGGCAAAACCAACGTTTAAATCTAGGCTTGGACAGCAGATGCAGCGTCCAGCAAAGAAGAGTACAGCAGGGCGGTGAATGTAGTGCTATTGCTGAAAAGCTGGTCACAGTCTGTGGAAATACTGGATTTAAATGTTATTTTTGCCCCATGCAAAGATATTCTCATCCCAGGGAGACGGCAAACACCTCACAAATCACAAAAATACCCTTTGAAGATGCAAACTGTTTGTATTCCCCTCCCCAAGGTTTGTACTGAGAAGTCTATGTGACATAGTTGCAGAGTAACATACGGATTGCTGAGGTCACAAATAGGGCTAATTGTACTGTGAAATTGGAAATGCATCTGACATATGTCAAATACAAATATGGATCAACTTATTCCAGGAAAGATAACCATCAAAAGCCATACACACACTGTACAAATAACTATAATTTTGCAAGTAGTAAATAGTATGAGATACAGAAAATGAGAGGTTTAGTTTCTCAGTTACGAGTAAAGGGTATGGATCTAGTAGGACTTTGTTAACAACCCCACCTTTTTTATGAGAAAGGGTGAATTTTGTCAATTGCACTAAATTCTAATGCAGAAAAGTTATAGTTTGACTGACTGTATTGGTGCGAATTGCAGCATTATGTTCAGAAGTGGAGTCAGTTATCAGTTGTGACACCACTCATGATGTATACTCTTGATGTTGAAATTCCTGTGTGGTCTGTGATGTTCGTACTAAACGAGCCATAAAGATGAGAATTCTTCCACTAGATATACAAAGAAAAAGCTGCGAGCTTCAGCGTACTACTGAGCTCAACATGGATTGTGCTCTGGACTGTACAGAATGACTCCTTCATAACCTTGTTGGTTTGTTCTGTTTGTAGCAACTGTTCTTGTTTGGCAATTCAGTTACTATTTTCTTCTGTGAATGTATCAGTATTTTTAGATGTTGTCCCTAATATAGACATTTGCGCAGTTTATTATGAAACAAAAATTTGGGCACAGATGATTTCCTTCTGTGGAGTTTTGGTATTTGTCTTTTGTTGCTCATGTAATTGTGATGACGTTAATATACTTCAGAGTTAGCCCTTTTCATGTGGTGTTTATATTATTCTGTTGATCCCCTGTACAACTGAGCAAAGCATTTACCTTAAAGTTGGTGCTAATAATAACGATGATCTATTACAATCAACCACTGCATACTGAAGCAATTACAGTTTTTTTCTCCCAACCACCACTAGTACCACCACTTTATTTCCACTATGCTGTCATCCCACACAAGTTAGTGTGTTTTCCACTGTAGTTGATTTAATGCTATGTAGCTGTCATGTGATAAATGGCCTAATACTTTTCATACAAGCTTTATTGTGTCAGAATTCATGGCTTTTATATGTAAATCTTTGTATCGTTTTGGGCTTGTTTTGTCCAACCAACAGTCCAAAACCAAAAGATGTTCAATTTAACATGATAAACAACGGAGAAAAAGCAGCAAATCCCACATGAGAAAATATTTGACATTTTTGCTTGATATATTCCTTCAGTAATCAATTGTTGTTTGATTGATTTTCTGTCAATCAACTCCTAATCAATTAAACACTAAAATCCTTATATGTAAAGAATCTGCAGTGTGAAAGTGTTATCCAGCACATCTGCACTATTTTAGTGAATTGCATTTCCCCTAAAATGGAGAGTACTGCCATGTCATTCTTATTTGTTTCTGACCTTCATGCAGTAAATTCACGAAGCGGCTCAGTATAACTGCATTCATTGGAACATTAAATCAAAGCACCAGACCCTCTGAGCACTGTTGACGCCGTTATTGTACCTCAAAGAAACAATTCTTTGTTAAGAATTCAGTTGAGTTAAGCTTGAGGGGTTTAAGTGTAGTTGGTGGGATATAGTGGCGGCTTGAAGCCAGGCCAAGCATAGAGGAAGAACTGTGTAGAGACGTGGTTGCATTCAATCACTGCCAACATCATGTGATCTCACCGAAGCATTTTTCACATTCAACAACAGTGATTATTTTGTCACTAAGTACCATTGGTGTTTTGCCTCAACATTGCAACTACTAGTGATTATATAGTTCATTACCTTGCTGCTTCGTTCTCCAGTTTAACCTGTAATTGAAGAGTATATGAACTTGAGGTGGGCTTAGAGAACATGATTGTCATAGTTGTGGGTGTAAAGTGTCTGCAACTCAATGAGTGAACATGTCCATCTAGAGGTTTGATGAATTTTTCCACGAGTGCCTGCCCTTGCCCTCTGAGAATGTGGGAACTGTCTTTGTGGCGGTTGGACTATTTAGAGTCCTTTTGTGAGTGTATCCATGCTGTAGTGAGGTGTCAGTGTCAGGGCCTTGGCAGCGCCTGTGGAAACGTTTAACAGAAGCTCTTTTGAGCATCTAGACTTTAAAGGATGCAGCAATGCCTCAGTGTCATAGCAATAAGGCCTAGTACCCAAACACCAGCTGAAAGGTTTTACTAATTACAAAATTGTTTTTTTCTCTCCTCTTTCAGTTTTGCTATCTGTTGGCATGTTGAAATTATGCCAAAAATGCTAAAAACTATACATTTCTCAGAACATCACAGAAATGACTATAGAAGCTACAACGCAAACCTCCAGGGAAATATGACAACTCTCAGGAATTTGCTTTTGACTCCTCAGAAGGTTATCTCTGAAATTGAATTTTTTGTTTCCGTTAGCATCTAATCTTGTATACAACATCAGACCATGTCCTTACAAAACTGTTTTAGTTTGTTCATGTTAGTGCAAGTTTATACTAGATCTAACATTTAATGCCCTTTTAAAGTATATAATTTATACTTTCTCGTCTCTGCCCCACTTGCTTGTTGAGACAAACGGGTCATAAACTTCACTGTTTTAGAGACACTCCCCTAGTTTGGTTTGTAGAGAGAAGAAACTTGTGTGTTTGTCTGTGTGTGTGTTTGTGAGGAGGCTGAATGGGGATGTGAGACTTCATTTGGATAGGTCTGGTTCTGTTGGAAGTGTAAACGTAGAGGGGAGCAGGCTTCCAGAGAAGCCGGCTCACCACAGAGAGGAATCAGTTAAGACAACATTGTACGTCATGAAATGATCACTTGATCTGCACACCCACAACATGCAGATACTGTATGTACACACTGCAGATGGCTGAGCCCACCGTTCTGTCTCTACTTCTCACTCTCCCTTCCTTCTTTTTCTTCTGTAAACTCCTTGAGAGCAATCCCTATTTCGTAAGAATGCAGATAAGACCTTTCCATGGACACCGTTTGACAAGCCGTCAGTCCGCTTCCCCATACCTGCAGAGCCCTCCAGCCAATCAGATTGTCTGCTCATGGGCAGGTTCAAATACGAATGGTGCTGTGACATGTTTAGCATTCCCTCCATGGTGCAGCGGCCTGGGCTTTGCAGATATTTCCCAGGCTTTTGTGCTCTTGGCTGCAGGGTTTGTGGAGTGGGGGTGATCAGAACAGTTCTGGGCACAGTGTACAGCAGTGAGCAGTGAGACACTTTAGAGTATCAGCGCCAAAACACACTTACTGACCCTCAAACCTGGAACAGAAATGATGGCATTGTACTCTGTAAACACAGGCAACACCTGAATAAATAGTTGTACAGTTTTACACATTATATATTGGCATACTTAACATTCAACTGAACACGCACATAGAATAATATGTGTGGTATACACACACATGCATAAAAACAGAGAGAGAGAAAGCCCAGTGAGCGGGTGGGTACAAGCCTTGTCTGAGCAAGTCCAGGTTAAGCTGAAGATGAATCATTTCAGTCACGGATAAGAGACTATTGACAACTGCATCTCTTTCGTCATCAACAGGCAACTCTTGCATCATACTTCTCTGTTTTAAAATCACATTTTGGTTTGATGGTTTTAGTGCACAGGATTTGAGCCCCACCACCTCCTTTTCACCATAGAGACCTGGGCAGAGGACCGGCCACACAAACACACACAGAGGACAACAGCATTCACACAGAGAGGAGAAATAAACAGAGGAGAGAGAGAGCCATTATAACATGCAAAACTAGGGAGAGAGGGAGAGAAGGGGGACAAAGATCCAGATCAACGACTGGATGAGGCACTGACAGCCAGGAGGGTTCAAGAAATACAGTCAGGATAAACATGGACTAAAAGTACTAAGTATAGTAAGTATAAGTACTGACCCGCCGGAAGTAAAGTTGTAACAGATACAAGGCCAGATGTATGGAAGCATAAGTACTCATTGAAAGTTAAAGCAAAACAAAAAACTGCAGCTGAAATGAAAATGGGTCAACTGTTCATTCCAAGGAATCTCAATCAGAGTGTGTGTGTGTGTGTGTGTGTGTGTGTGTGTGTGTGTGTGTGTGTGTGTGTGTGTTATTGCCCCCTAACTCTAATCAGCCCCAACACCACTATATCGAATTCACCCTGCAACTGTTTTAAAAGATACAATGTGGCCCCTATTTAACATGCACTGAGTCAACTTCCCCTGCGGTGGCCTTTTGTTGAGTGTGTGTGTGTATCTGTCTATCTGTAACCATGTGAGCATCATGAAGAAAAAAAGAGTGCTATTCTGTGACCGTATCAATGCAATAAACGGGGGCCCTCAGCAAGGCCTGGTGGCTGGGCTCCCCTGGCTGGGTTAACATCAGCCTGAAGCCTGGAGAGAAACCCTGGTCCTCCCTCTGTCTGCTTCTGGTCTGACACTGCTATACAGAACGGCTGTCCCAACCTCATTTATCATCACTGACCTATGCTCGCTCTCTCTTTTTTTACTCTCGCATACATACACACACACACACACACGTAGTGAACAAGAGAATGAGGGAAAAGGTCTTGAAGGAGGAAAGAAAAGAAAGAGATGGATGGGAAGAGAGTGAGAGGAGGGCAAGAGGGGACAACGAGCTGCAGATGCTCGCCCCCCTCCTAAGACCCCCCAACATACACAAACACACAAGCATGCACACACACATACAAATAGTCCCACTCCCTTCTGCGGTCTCAGCTGCTGTTTAAAAACAAGATTTAATCACTTGACTATCTAGTTTCTATGTTTCATGGTGATTTGTTGTTGACTTCAGGGTGCTGACAGATGAGCTGGCTTGAAGGTGCACTGTGTTGCAGGACCTCCCTATAAGGTTTGAAGGTCTCAGTTAAATGGTCTTCACTTACATAGCACTTTTCAACCTTAACTGTTCCTAAAGCGCTTTACAGATCAGGTCTCATTCACCCATTCACACACACATTCACACACTGATGGCGACCAAGTTGCCATGCAAGGTGTTTGCCTCCATCAGGAGCAACTTAGGGTTCAGTGTCTTGCATAAGGACACTTCGACATGACCCCCAACCAGCTCTACCCTGCTCTACCTCAAATCGAGAAGAAGCACGACCATAGCGATATTGCATTATTCTTGAGAAGTTGTTGGTTGATTTGGTAATGCACTGCATGTTTTTGACTTCTTACCCTTAAACTTACCATGTGTTTCTGTTTTCTTCTGTTTTCTCTGTCAGGCCTTTGGGAACGCCAAGACAGCCCACAACAACAACTCCAGCCGCTTTGGTAAATTCATCCAGGTTAATTACCTGGAGAGTGGAGTGGTCAGAGGGTGAGTAACAGCGGGTGCATGTGTGTGTGTTTTTGTGTGTGTGTCTGTGTGACGAACCACTCTCGACAAGGTATCGCACAAAGTCAAGTCAAGCTACGTTGCCTTAATCTGCAGCACAACACCATACAGGGATTGTTTTTGTGTTCTGTATCCTCTTACTACAGCTTGTCATCAGCGTTTCTTACCTCTCTATAGCCTAATATCTTCCTCTTCGCTCTTTTTTTTTTATCACCGGTCATGTGGATCCTCCTCTGTTCAGTGTGTATGTACACTGAAACTTTCAACCACTAGCATGTCCTTCCTTTTTCTCAGCAGTCAGACTCTGGTTAGGAGCTGCATAAAAGTCAGCTGTGTCACTTCCTCATTTCCTCATTAGGAGAGGGGAACAGCTGCTCAATACAGTGTCTTAAAAAAGACAACATGTTATGCTATAATTGTGGAGTCGAAAGCTGAAGGGCTGCAGAGAATATTTCGTACAATGTTCAGACTAAAGGCTGACAGGATGATATTTCTAATGCTGGTGTGTATGCAACATTTCGTACTAGAAATAAAATTAGATTTGAAACATGTAAATGCCTGTGGCGACAGCTGCTCAGCTGCACAGTAAGTGGACATCCCCAACCTGATTATCCCCTAATGGCAGCAGGTTTCATCATGCTCTATTGAATTGCTTACCCCGAGAAGGGTCTGTAATCCAATCAGAAGAGTTGATTTTAGTTGGCTGTGCTGCAAAGGGAACCCACTTAGATGGGGAAATGCTGACTATGAATGTAGTCAAACTCTTTACATAGTTTACCATCACTGTATGTGCTAGTGTAGCCTTCTACTTCACATCAGTAAAGTGTTAGACTCAGAGCACCACCACAGCTCTGCTCTGTAGACTTAACAAAGGCTGCCTGTCTATCTCTCCATCTCCTGTGGCAGCCATTCAGACAGTCAATAGAGGAGATTAACAAAGAGAAGGCTGCTGTTCCGCTCTGCTCTGCTTTCTGAGTGGACCGACTAACTGACAGACGGGATATTTTTATGCTCTCTTTCTCTCTGAGGGTCTCTGTCTGGCTAATCCTTCCTCACTGGGATCTGAGCGACATGGAGCAGAATGATGAAAAAGAACACACACTTTAGAGGAGGTGTAAAAAGGAGGTGGTGTGTCAGTGAAACATGTCTGAGCACAAACATGTACTGCATGTATGTTTCTGTATGTATGTGTTATGACACTTCTCTTACCCCTCTGGTACATGCTGACAGATATACTGTATAGCCAGTATGTCGGTCGACTCCTCTGTACTTTTCTGAAAAGAGGCTCCTGCCAACATTCCTGCAGACGTGTTCTCCATTAGATCAGCTCACATGAACAGACAAGAACTCAGTCTTGGGGAGCTTTCACATTCACATATTGTCACCCGTGATGACTCTTAATGCTCAGAACCACCTGAAAATACATTTACACACATAGCATGTATATAACATGATGTAAATATGAGAGACATTGTCAAACTCATCCTGGAATTGATTTAGGTGTGAAACAGGTTCACTGAAACAAGTTACCTCCACATGTACAAAAATATTTAAAATGCTGGACACATGTACAAGGAGTTCAGGGGACTTCTGCTTAAGTTTTTCAAGAAGCAGTATTATTCAGAAGAAGCTCACATTGCCTGTGTTTCTGTATGTATTCATAGATATTTCAAAAGCCTTTGACACAGTTGACACCTGTACAAGATACCTGTAACTGGTTGGAACTGGTTCAAGGGACAGCCTAATCTGAATTCCTGTCAGTTACTCAGGGCTCATCACAAGCCTCTGTAATGTCAAAAACATCTCATACATCTTTACACATATACATCTTGAACTTGCATTGTACACTGTGGCAACAAATCACACCCCAACATTTTTACATGTAGAAGTTGCAGCGCTGACTAAAGTCTGAGAAAAGGGAAAGGGGAACTCAAACTAGCGGATCTATACAGCAGATGTATGAACTTGGTCTCAGTTAATCTGTCTATAGTTGTGGCTTCAGTTTTAGTAGATGGACACAAGTGTGTTTCTCTCAGCACAGCTCTATTCTTAGTGTTTCATGACGACTGGCGTCAGTGTTGTTTTTGCCTGGCTATAGAAAAAACAACTCTGACTTATAAAATCTGATTTAGACAACTTTATAGCCTTGGCCTGGTGTAGTGGGTAAATACCACTGCTTTTACAATTGCACATCTCATGACTGCAGTGGTCTGAAAGCATACCTCTACCCCTGCAGTAGCCTGCCAGTCTCCTTTGTCCGACTGTGTCATACAATAAAATAAAATAAATGAATGCCATAGTTGTCTGGTTGTTGTTGTGTGTGTGTGTGTGTGTTGTTATGTGCCACAATCCATCCAACCGTATCTGAACACTTTTGATTGTCACTCTTTGATTGTTCCGACCATCTGCCCTCACTTCCCCTCCTGCTCCTCCCCTCATTTTTTATTACCAGCCCACTTTCACATATGACCTGAAAACACACACACACACACACACACACACACACAGACAGACAGAGACAGAGCTGAGTGACCTTTCGTGTTAAGTGATTCATCCTCATTGTTTTTCCTCTTCCCCTTTTTTCTTGTCTTTTTCTACCCTCTCCCCCTCTTTCTTTCTCTGTCTTTTAGGGCTGTGGTGGAGAAGTATCTCCTGGAGAAATCTCGTCTGGTCTCCAGAGAGAAGAATGAGAGGTGAGGAGGGACAGGAGGGGTCTTGACCTTTCACCCCCACTGACCTTCATGGGGCCCTCTGTACAAACATGGGTAGCCTCTGATGGCTGGATATGAAGTTCAGTTGAAGACTTCAGTCTTTGACTTTACATCTGCAAAAATACTTACACACCCACATACATGTACTCACATATTCAGACACTCTAGATTGAGATATAAGTCACTTAAATGCTTGATTATTTACATATGTTAATTCTAGCATTAGCTGTGTGTCTACAATGAAATGAATAATGCCACTGACATCAAAGTGGACGTATACTATACAGTGTCCACACTCTGGAGGACTTACACTTGTAGCAGTGATGGATCATAGTTTGGTTTTGCCTAATTTCAATCTGACTCTGGTTCGTGTGAGTTAAAAATTAACTGTTGCTATACAAACAAATGAGAAAGAAATAATCACTTTCCTGTCTGTCAGTGAGAGACAGCCTCACTCATGTTGTCCATCACTCTTACTTCACATCATGCAAGCCTTTGTTACTCACTGTGACATTCACTACCGACTAGACTACTGGTCTGTTGCTACTTGTGTGACTAATATGCAGACAAATATCTGGGCTTTTATAATTGAGAAATGCGTTCAGAGTGTTAGGGGAGTGAGTAAACTGTTGTTTCATTTGCAGTAATATATGTTACTGACGAATGAGTCAAGAGAAGAGAAGAGACTGACACATTTTATTACCCCCAGTTTAAACTGTTATGTCAGTAAAACTGATGAAAAACAACCTGATTTTAATGTGAATACTTTACCTATTGACTGTAGATACAGAAAAGCTTTAGTTTTGAAGTGGTAATTATTGTTGTTGAACTGTTATTGACATAGGAAGGCTTTTTCTAACTACACAAGTTGTGTGTTATACTTTCCATTTTAGATTTGTACAGATAAAGACACACGTAAGCTCTCATGGGGGTGATCTGTAAAACCACAATCTACCACTGAGCAGCTCAGCTGAAGTTGGTGCGTTGTATAAAAACATACTGGAGCTGGTTGAGTGGGAAGAGCATTACTCATTCATGTTTCCTGTCCAGATTTTCCCACCTAGTTTTGGAAAATGTAGTCACCTTCTTTTGACTAGCCAGCCTTCGTAACCTTCAGGCTACTAGCAGCCTGCACAGTGTACTGTTAATCACCTAGCCTACACTTGTACACATTACACTGTTGACGGTGCATCTTGCCTGTCTAGTCAGGGAGTGACTCTACTGTATGATGTCATTGTTTCGTACTGATAAGTGTGGAAACTCATTACCCCGTGTGCTTTTTCAACAAAGCTTTACCTACCTGCCCGCTGATAGCATGAGTGGAAAACTGATACCAACATCATTGAGTTCCAGACATTGTCTTCTTTCTATTAGCTTTTTACAATATGTTGACTCTTGGTTTATCGTCAAAACTTCCCCATATTTGTGACCATAAACATGAAGCTCATATCCACTGATAACTGCTCACCAGATAATAAAACAAACAAATCATGGATACACATGAGAATTAGTTAATCGTTCAGAGAATTAGTTCATTGTTTTCAACAGACGATGTGTGTTGTTTTTCCAGGAACTACCATGTGTTTTATTACCTGTTGTTGGGAGCTTCAGAGGAGGAGAGGAAGGAGTTCAAATTGCTGCCGCCTGAAGACTACTTCTACCTCAAGCAGGTATAGTACTCCCCTGTCCCATCACATCCAGCAGTTAATAGTCTATCCATTTGATATAAACAGCAAAAATCTTGACTCTTCACTTAATTCACTGGCATTCTACTCTGTTCGGTCTGCTCAACCCACTGAACAACCTTCCAATCATATTAATGAACTATAACCCTTTTTTGTGTGTGGTTTGACCTTTAAAGTGACACTGTTATTCACTGTGAGTGGACCCTGCATTCATGAAGACTGTCAAGCTTCTGAATAAGCTGCTGTATACACTGCGCACATGTGTCCTGCATGTTAATGAAGCAGCCTTTGTTCTCTCACTCGTTTTTATTCCCGTCTTTCCTCACCCTCCTTTTTCCGTTCTTCACCTGTTTGTGTGTCCATTTTGTGCTTATGCTGTCTTTTTCTCATCTTTATACATCCCTGCTCACCATCTGTCTTTCCTTGTAGCAAAACTTTAAGATAGAAGATGAGGAAGACCTGCGTCACGACTTTGAAAGGCTGCAGCAGGCAATGGAGATGGTTGGCTTCCTTTCCGCCACCAAGAAGCAGTGAGTGAATTAGTGAACATGGTCTGTAGTATTGTGTGTGTAATGCAGGAAAGAGCCATGGTTTTCTTCCAGAAATGTTGAAGGGGTTTTGTTGAAAATCGATCCTTAAGCAGTTTTCCACTCAGTCCTGGAAACAGAGATTATTTTGGTCTTAGCAATGAGTCACTTTTAGAGCACCAGCAGAAAAACAATAGCTAATGGGCTAATGTAGCAATTGCAGTAGATTGCACTAGAAACAGTGTGTTTTGCAGCTCCATACAATGCTTCTATGCAGTTTACTAGTTATTGAACCTAAATGGATGATGTGACTGAAGAGACAGCATGTGTAGCATTGTTCCTACATTTGTAGAAGACTGTATTGTTTCCTTCAGTTTATGTAATTTTCATTATTGTGTTGCAGGATCTTTTCTGTACTTTCGGCCATCTTGTATCTGGGCAATGTGACCTACAGGAGGAAGTCGACAGGCCGAGACGAGGGGTTGGATGTGGGACCGCCAGAGGTCCTGGCTACACTCTCTGACCTGCTAAAGGTAACGTGTTTGTTTCTGTGGGACTCCATACTTCACTGTGCCTGGTGAGTTGTCTGTGATACTCAGCATTAACCTGTGTGGGTTTCCTCTCAGGTTAAAGAGGAGCTGCTGGTTGAGGCGCTGACGAAGAGGAAAACGGTGACGGTCAACGACAAGCTGATCCTCCCCTACAGCCACTCTGAGGTAGGCACCAGCCATGAAGACATCTCTGCAACCTGTCATTACTATAATGGTGTCCAACTGCACACTGCTTGGTGACCTTGTCTGTCTGTTTCATTGTTATGCTTTTCTACTTCTTTGTTGTTTTTCTTCTTCTTCCTGTCAATGTGTAATGTCCTCCTTTTCTCAGTTTTTTCCTTTCCATCTGTTAATCCCTCATTTCCCTCCATCAGATTTTGTTCATAATACAGTCTGATTCCAAAGCACATTAAGAAATGGCATCTTTGCTTCTTTTCTGTTACGTTTATTAAAGTTTTTGTCACAATATGCATCATCCCCTCTTTCTCCCATCAGGCTATCACAGCCAGAGACTCCATGGCCAAATCTCTGTACAGCGCCTTGTTTGACTGGATCGTCCTACGCATCAATCATGCACTGCTTAACAAGAAAGATATGGAGGAATCTGTCCCAGTGAGAAAAAAACACTCACACACAAACATCAGATAAAAATCAGATTTCTTCCGCCGACATACCTGAAGGAACTTAATTTTGATGTGACAGAAGAACATATCAATAAATGCTCTAAATATTGTTGTTTTTGGCATGATGATTGTTATATATGATACATTCCCCTCCCTGCTCTTCATTAGTGTTGGGTTGGTGTTCATGTTCCTATTTTCCAGTGCTTGTCCATTGGTGTCCTGGACATTTTTGGCTTTGAGGACTTTGAGACCAACAGCTTTGAGCAGTTCTGCATCAACTATGCAAACGAGCAGCTGCAGTATTATTTCAACCATCACATCTTCAATCTGGAGCAGGTGAGTGGTCTCATTTCTATTGCCTTCCCCCCAAAACTGTTTACATGACTCTCTGAACAACACACCATCGAAAGATTTGTTCCCCTGTGATTCAAACTTACAACTTTCTTCTCTGCTGTGTGTTTATAATAATGACTACTTAAATGGTGACTCATCCAAACATTTACCTCATCTCTAAAGGGAGAGAAGGTTGCCTGCTACGTCATGATAGCCTATCTTACCCTTCAGACTTCTGGGTGATGGCAGGAATACAAATCAAAGTTAGATTTATTGTTAGAATATTTAGTTATTTGGCAATAAAAAAATTATTACATCTGTTGTGGATGTTTTTGAGAATTATGTTTTGTATTTGAGACCAATAGGTTAAATGGTCCTGTTAAAAAGATAAAATGCATGACTTTATTTCACCAATGAACTTATTCACCAAAGTATTCTGTCTTGCTTCATCCAGGAGGAGTACCAAGCAGAGGGAATCACCTGGCACAACATCGACTACACAGACAATGTGGGCTGTATCCACCTCATCAGCAAGAAACCCACTGGCCTGCTCTACCTGCTGGATGAGGAGAGCAAGTAAGATTCACACTGTTTAATTCAGAACTTATGGCTGTGAGTAGGATGAGATGTTTGTTCTGACATATATTTTGTTTTCCTCTCCTCTTTCTCTTCTCTCTGTGCCTGTATTCCAGCTTTTCCCATGCCACATATGAGACATTATTAGCCAAATTCAAGCAGCAGCACCAGGGGAACAAATACTTTGTCCCCACACCAGTCATGGAGCCTGCCTTCGTCATTCGACACTTTGCTGGGAAAGTCAAATATCAAATCAAGGTAAGGATGACAGACAGAGAAGACATGAAGTAACACAAGCAAAAGGTTTAGAAATATAATTGAATATGACCTGATGATGCAGTTTTTATTGTTCTCGATATATTCAACCTCACCAGGATTTCCGGGAGAAGAACACAGACCACATGCGTCCAGACATTGTGGCGTTGTTGCGGAGTAGCGACCGCGCATATGTGCGGCAGCTCATCGGCATGGACCCGGTGGCCATGTTTCGATGGGGCATCCTGCGCGCCACCATCAGAGGCATTGCTGCTTTTAATGAAGCTGGCCGCTCCTGGGCCGCCAAAACTTCAGGTACTTTGTCAGTGTGACAGCATCCAGGTGAAATAATCTTGAAGGTTCAAAGTCTTTTTCAGTGTACGTTTTTGTAGTTTTGTAGGTGATAGCTGAATTATGCTCATGCTAAACAAACATTAATATTCTTGTTTCTAGTCTATATCAGTCAGAATTATTAGAAAGGTAGTATTGATGGAACACAATTATAGGTAGAGAAATTATAGTAGATTTACAAAAAGTGTCATGAACTAGCTGCCTTCGCTCCACTTGTACAGCTTACACCACAATTTCAGAGTGCTACAGTTTCTCTGCTCTGTAATTAGCCTTCCAGGTCAGCACATAGAGGAATATGGAGAAACGTGAGGCTTTAGGAGATTTTGACATTTTCCGTGCAATTCAAATCCTTCAGACTATTTTCGTGCCTCAGACGTAGCCCATTGACGTAGGAGCCTTTTTATGTGGATTAACAAGATTAAATAAAGTTAAGACAAAAACCGAAACAACAAAACCTGCTGCTGTCATGTGACTCTGATCAACCTTTATTCTACTTGAAAGCCTTCTTATAATAAATACATTGTTTTATTTTTTTAATAATGCGTATTGATTGTGTGGTTATGTTGTTTTAGGTGTTGTCCGTCCAATCTCCAGAACTCCTTTGGGAGAGCTTCAGCGATCCAATGCCCCAGTCGACAGAATGTACAAGTAAGTAATGTATATGATTTAATATAAAACTATGAAACTTGTCTTTTTTGTTTTTTGTTGTGTTTGGACTGGTTTTCTAACTGTCAGGTCTGTTTCTTCCGGAGGAATCTGTCTGCCATAGTAGCTGTGGGTGTGGAGGCAGACTGTCGGTTTACTTTGTGGTCAATAACTCTTTTACTTTCCTTTCATGAAACACAGACTGATTAGCTGAAAGCTGCAATATTTTCTCACTTATAAACTTTACAGCAACATATTTCCTGTTTGATGCTCCTTGTTGAAGGTGAACGAAGTGTTTAAAATGGTTGGTGAACTGTGGACCTCCACATTTATCCTGTGGTGCTGGATGAGATGAGGAAGGACAATGTCAGACACCTAAACTCTGTTCAGCTGAGTTACTATAACTTATCCAAACTGAATCCATAAACACTGACAAAAACACAGCTTTTGACATCATCCTGACAGATGAATCCTCCTTCAACTCATCTCAGTCCCCCATATCCTCTCCACCTTTTGGTGACCCTGGTGTGTACGGTTCTCTCCTCTCCCCTCCACAGACGAGCTTCTATGCTCGATTTCTACTTTGATCACTCAGAGGAGCGCCCTCTAGAGGCCTTTGAAGACATCTTTGCTAGCTATGAGAGTAAGAAGTAAGTGAATTTGGTGGACAGGAGAAAGGAATGAAGACATGAGGCTAAGCAGGAAGGAAATGTGTTTTGTTTTGGGTAATAGATGCTGGTTTGCTCCATTTTCTGAGTTTGCTCCCATCTAAAAATGTTTTAGCTATTTAATATAGTTGCATCCAACCCAATATCAAATAAGATCCGACTTGTCAAATGTTGCAATGTGTGCTTCTTTAAATATGAAAGTAGAGGAGGAAGTTCAGTACACAGACATAACACAGTACAACAAAGCTGCCCTTTCCCGTGCAATCCCTCTCTTCCCTAATGGTAATCCCCGTCTTTTTCTGTTGCTGTGATAATCTCTCTCCTTCCTCACATTTATTATTCTTGCTATAGAGCACAGGAAGGTGTTTGTACTGGCCTACTCTGATTAGCCACCCGGATTACTTACATCAACTGTGCAGCTTTGGAATCACACATGTATTCATACACTTACAGAGGCCCCAAGTCAAATAGACAGATAGAGTTGGGAGAGCTTTCTCAGAATGGAAACAAACCCTGAAGAATATTTTTGGATTGTTGGGCCCTCTGAATCTTGACCTTATACCTCCGTCTTTCAGATCTAAAATCACTGGGTTGGTTTTTTTTACAGATCAGTACCTGAACTGAGTTGAACCTCCCAGCACATTAGTAAATCTGCAAACACTGTGGTGTAGAGGTCAGATTCACTGACTCATTTACTGTTGCCCATTCCTTCACTGCCTGACCTCTGTTTTCATGGTCAGTCATGGTAAGTATAGAAAAACATTGCATGGACTAGCTCTGGGACACAGACCACTTTCCATATTAACCTCACCAGACCCAGTGTCCAGTGTAACACCAGTCCCAAGGACCATAAATCCAACAGCCTCACCAGTAACGACTTACAGTCACACAGCCAGTAACAGCCCCAGCATGGAAACAGACGGCCAACCACACTGAACGTCAGCTCAGCTCTGCATGTTAACTACCACAGTGGCAGGGATACGGGTGTGACTACAACCCCTACATGTCCCAATCTCTCTTTGTGTGTTTGTGTTTTTCTGTTCTTAAAAGGGATATGGCAGCATGGTTGGGTGGTCTCGTGTGTCTTGTGGTTTTCATGTACATAAACATGAACAGTGGGAGAATACATTTTGTGGCTTGTTCTTCGTGGATGAGCAGAGCATGAAGTTCCTCTTGATATCAGACCCCCAGCCATACTGCAGTGTGTGTTCTAGTCTTGGTTAACTGCGGTGGTGTGTTTTCTTCTAAGATGCCCTAACATTGGCGTTCTATCATGCCCTGCTTTATGTTTTTTTTTCCTTTCCTTCCTCCTTTTGTCGGTTTTTCCCCTCCCTTCTCCTGCTCCCCGTACTCCCCCTCTATTTCCCTCTCTACACTGTGTGTGTGTGTGTGTGTGTGTGTGTGTGTGTGTGTGTGTGTGTGTGTGTGTGTGTGTGTGTGTGTGTGTGTGTGTGTGTGTGTGTGTGTGTGTGTGTGTGTGTGTGTGTGTGTGTGTTCGGTGTGATTAGAGACATGCATGCAGAGATCATCAGCTCCATTAAGAACTTGCAGTTGGATGGTGAGGACCCTCGCAAGCTGCTGCAGTCCTGGGGTCGCCTCCGCTTCCCTCGACACGTCCTCCAGTGAGTCGGCAAACAGATATAGGGGCGGCTGTGGTCAGGAGGTAGAGGGGGTCGTCCGTTAATTCCAGGGTTCGATCCTTGGCGCCTCCTGTCCATGTGTCGATGTGTCCTTGAGCAAGACACTGAACCCTGAGGTGCTCCTGAGGTCGTGTGTGTGTGTGTGTGTGTGTGTGTGTGTGTGTAAATGGGTGAGGCAACATTGTAGGAAGGTAGAAAAGTACTATATATATGCAGTCCATTTACTTGGCCACTTTACTTTACTTTACTTTTTTTGGCCAGCCATGTTCAGCTCAAAATCCAATTTAACATAACCAGCCATAGTTAGTTATAGCTGTCACATTTATAGCCACTGTTCTCAATCGATCATTAACGTCTTGTGATCTAATCTAATAAAAACATCAAACACACTTCTGCTTCATCAACAGACATTATTAGCTCTGTTTGTAGATACTATCTAGTTCTCTTGAAGGCTAAAGCTGAAATGCCTTGAATACCTTTAACTGCTGCATGAACATCATCAGAAGACTATGCTGGCATGTGAGACCTTTTGGAGCAATCTTGTTAATATGTCCAAGCGGCATGTTAGCATGTTAGAATTTCTGTTGTGTGACTGACACATAGCAACACATGAGAGAACTTGAACATACATTTATGGTCCTTTTATGTAGTGAGTAGCAAAAGAGCATGTCTGTCTGAGTATGGTGAGTCTCTGCTGGGCTGATTGTTTAGAGTAACATCCCATCTCCTGCAGCAAACTCCCTCCTCTCTGTCATTCTTACCCTCTCACTCATTCATGCCTTGTCTCTGCCCGTCATCCATCCCATCTTCCAGGTACAACGCTTGATTTCATCACTGACTGACAGAGCATGAGGAAGTCACCCGTCTGTACTAACCCGGCTTCACACACTTCTTCCATCCTCCTGCCTCATGGCTTTAACACCTCAGTCCCTCTAACTCACCCTGCATCTTTTTCTCTCTCTTTTTCACAGGAAAAACAAGAACACCAAACAGAGGCAGGTCATCCCCAAGGTAAACCTGAGTAAAGACCTAAGACCCCGAGTTTAGGGGCAGATAAAGAGAATATTTTAAACTATATGAACCAAATCAATTGATGTGATTTTATTAGTTTGCCATCATGTCATTAGATTCACAATGATTGAGTGCAAGTAGGAAATTAATTCACTGTATTACTGCTGTGCAGAGTTTGCTGGATTCTCGCTCTCTGAAGTTCATAGTGAGCCTGACACTGCACGATCGCACTACCAAGTCTCTTCTCCACCTGCACAAGAAGAAGAAGCCCCCCAGCATCAGTGCCCAGTTCCAGGTAAAACCACCTTCAACAGTACTGCACGATTACCCAGAAACAAGCCAAGCACACCCTCCAGCAGTAATCCTGAACATTCAACAAACCCCTTTCATCGTTTCCTCAGACCTCTCTGACCAAACTCTTGGAGACTCTGAACAGAGCAGAGCCTTTCTTCATTCGTTGTATCCGCTCCAATGCTGAGAAGGTAAGACTCTGTTATTGTTAGTCATTTGTAATTTGTTCTTTAATATCTTCTGTTGAAATCCTGCAGTTTTTTTTCCAGCTTAAAGACATTATAAGAGTACATTGATGCAGTGTAATCACCTCTGTTAAACAATCGTCTTTGCTCTGTTGCATTACGAAATTACTTTTTATGAAATGGGAATCAAAACCATATGATTTTTAAAATCAATATAAAATCTGAAGCATGACAGTTGTTACAAAATATGCATCCCTAATCAATTCTGTATGTTGCTGATGTAATTCTCAGTTATGCTGATGATGAGCATTGTTGGTAAATATTGAAATGGTGAGAGTGTAACTGACTGTGTCCTTGTATATGAGCAGAAGGAGATGTATTTGGATGAGGCCTTGGTGGTTCAGCAGCTGCGATACACAGGAATGCTGGAAACTGTTCGCATCAGGAGGTCAGGCTACGGAGCCAAGTACACATTCCAGGTACTGTTAAAGTTCCTGTTTTTTAAAGATCCATGTGATAATCACTCACCAATATAATGTCACTCTACAGGCACTGAAGAAAGAATATAACTCCTCTCTTGAATAATCCATTCATTTCTCATATCTATTTTCTTTGTTGTCCTGTCCCTGCAGGAGTTCATAGAGCAGTTCAGGGTTTTGCTGCCAAAGAACGCCACTGCCTTTAAAGAGGACATCTCAACTCTGCTTGAGAAGAAGATGGGCCTGGACCCCACCACGTACCAGATAGGCAAAACTAAGGTACCCCACTAAACTCTTGTCATTTCTCCTCTTTTGAACTGAAAGAGTTTTCTTCTTTCAGTACACCTTATAAACCCCCATTCTTGTTGGCTTTTGCTCCTGTTCCCTTCTGTGCATGTTAATTCAGGTGTGTTTTGTCTATTCAGGTGTTCTTGAAGGAGCTGGAGCGACAGCAGCTGCAGGACACTCTGCACAAGGATGTAATGCGTAAGATCATCTTCCTTCAGCGCTGGTTCAGAGCTCGCCTGCAGCGGAAAGAGTTTCTGGACATGAGACAGGCAGCCATCTTGATTCAGGTAAACACAGACACAACAATTCTTTTTGGGACCGTCATGTCAGTTTATTCCTTTTTGTTTGTTATGTTCTCATTTTGATATTTAGGAGAGAATTGAAGTGTAATACTGATGTGTCCTGTCCTGTCCTCCTGCTTAGCGTTCATGGCGCAGGTACTGCAAAGAGGAGCAAAGGCGACAGGCAGCAACTCTGATCCAGGCTGTGTGGAGAGGGTACAGACAGAGATCAGAGAACCACCGCCAAAGACAGGGGGCTACCAAGATACAAGCCCTAGTCAGAGGACACTCGGCACGCAGAAGGTAACAGCACAGAGACACTCACAGAGAGTGTGTCACTGTGGACAACATGTTATTAAAAGTCCAGTTCAGAACAAGTCAGCTGGACCACAGTTGGGCATGCAGTGCCAATAAAAAATGTATGTGGGCTGTCATATTCATGTTTTGTGTGTTACAGGTGCCAGTCCATGCGTGAGGAGAAACGGAGAAAGGAAGAGGAGGAAAAAGAAGCTCGAAAGAGGGCTGAAGAAGAGGAAAGAAGGAGGAGGGAAGAAGAGGAGGAGGCAAGGAGAAGAGCAGAGGAGGAGGAGGAAGAAAGGAGGAGGATTGAAGAAGAAGAAGAATCAAGGAGAAAGGCAGAAGAGGAGGAAGCAAGGAGGAGAGCAGAGGAAGAAGAGGCAGACAGGAAAGCACAGGAAAAGAGAGAGGAAGCGGAGAACAGAAGCGAGCCTCAAACAAGAGAGGATCCGGATATAGAGCTGGTCACAGAGGAGATGCTGGATGACGTCCTCCCTGCCCAGGAGACAAAGTGGGAGACAGGAGAGGAGGAGGACGGAGAGGTTAATACAAGCTCACATACAGAGGAGGGCGAGGGTGAGGAATTGGATGTGGAGACCAACGGTACCCTGGCTGAGGCTGGACCCCAGCTGGATGAGAAAGAAGAAGATAAGGATTTGGAGAACCAAACATTAGGACAGTCGGATCCAAAACCTGTTCTGCCCTCTGACACACTTACACCCACTTCTCCAGGTGAGGGGATGGATGAACAGGCTCCCAGCAATACCCCTACACCTTCCAATGCTGAACAAAAGAGAGTACGAGCTCCAGCTATTAACAGGGGCCAGTCATCCAGGAGCCAGGAGAAGAGAGAGCAGAGGAGACGAAGAGGGCTGGAGCACAACCAGAGAGAGACTGAACGAGCCTCCTCCTCTGCCATCAGCAAGGAGGAAACATCCCCGCCAAAGAGCAAAAGCCAGGAGGCCTCTAAGCTAAAAGAGCGGGCAGACAGCAAGGAGCTGGACCAGTACACCTTTGTGGCCTGGAAAATGAAGGAAGACAAAGGAGGGAAGAAGGAGGCCAAAACTTCTCCTTCTGCCGGTCCTGTTCGTCCGTCAACATTATCCCTGCAGCCTGCTGACCCTGTGCCCGAGAGAAACGGTTTAGGTGAGGGTACCGGAGCGGTAAACCTGCATCGCCGTCCTGGGGCAATTAAGGAGAAGCCAGAGAAGTGGAGAGGGAGGAGGAGTGATGGAGAACTTTCTGAGAACACCAGCCCTCCTCCACCACACAACAGGGATGAAAGGAGGAAGAAAACACTGTACGTCTTCTCTTCTGGTCGTATTCTCAGATCTACCCTCATGTTGGCAATTTTCAAGTCTTTTGTTCTTTTTAACATAATACCTTTTGATATGAGAAGTGACAGTAGATCTTTTCCAACATAATGTGTATGTGGTTAGGAAACCTCTCAGTTGTCTGTGCTAAAACACTAGTATCCTTTCATAAACTGAAAACAAATTTTGTATCTCATTTATATTTTTCTGTCTTCTCACCTGCAGGACTGAAACAGCCTCCTCATCAATCGACAGTTTGTCTCCAGGTTCTGAAGGGGCTGGTGCTTTTTCAGCCAGAGAGGTATTTTAAATTGTCATCTGTTGTAACCGAAAATTGCTTTTGTGTTTTAAAAGTTCAAATATAAACTTTTCAGAATCCGTCCTAACTAGCAAGCCAGTTATTCCTGCACATGCTTCATCACTTGTACATTATTTTCTGTTCTGCAGTTGATTTCCCCCTCAGAGAGCTATGTTGATGGCTCAAAGGGAAGCTCCTTCAGAAGGAAACACCAGGATGGTTCTGGTCACCAAGATTCGGCTCACTCCATCCCATCCACACCAGACAGGTACTGCACTGCACTGGTCTATAGAGGAGTGGCCTGGTGATGGGATGCAGCAGGGTGGCTGTACATTTGAAAAGGAAGTTATTGAGATGGGTGAAGTACAGAACAATGTGTCCAATAGGCGACTGTGTCCATATTATCAGTAAAGATACGTTCTGTAGTATGATACACTGCTGAGACCCATCACAATGTCTGCTTGAGTCAGAGTGTTCATGGGAAAACTATTTGCCTTGTGTAATCAAACTATCCTCAGCTCCTTGTGTGGTGCTGCACGTTTACAGCCGGAAATTCCTGATAACTGAATTTCCCCTGAATGGATCTATGTGCCAGAAATGCATGCTTAAGGCTCAGTCACTGGGCCAGAGTTTTATCAGACAGAGGCATCGGATGAATTTCTTTGTTTTTAATTTGTATTGTTGCTATGGTGACACTGCTGGAGCGGTGCTTGAATATGTGGAACTTTAAAAACTTTTGATGTTATTTTTAATATAAAAATGGACATCTTAGTTATTTACTTAAATGATCTGTTTTGCTTGTTGCCAAGAACAATCCATGGAGTCACAAACAGGAATGTTATTATACAGAACACATCAGAAACGCACAAAAAAAAATACTCTGCTGTTAGAAATGAATGAAATCCGCACTGAAAGGGTCACTCACTCTCTTTTGCTTAACAAGGTTTGTGAATATTCTTTAGAGCTTCATGTGTTTCTGTGCCCTACAGGTCAGGTGGTTTCTTCAGCAAGATTTTGAAAAAACGGCCGCACAAGGAGGCTCAGACTCCAGACAACGGAGAGTTGACACTTGCTCAGATTCTCAACGAGAGGCCAACAGGAGGGGAAGGTAAATAATACAAACACGGGACTGTTCAGTCTGTCCATGTCAAGTTTCACACCAATTACAGGATTTACTGGAGCAGGGAGATTAACTTAAACCTTTTTAATTTGATTTGATTTGAGTTTTTTGGTCAATACTTAACCAAAAAATGACCCGCCTGATTTTATTTCATCATCAGTAAAAAAGATTTAGTGGTTATTTTGAGATCAAATACAACAACAATATCAATTGATCAATAACATTTTATCGCCCAACACAAACTGCACTACAACAGCCGGACTGCTGCATTCCACTTCCATCACACCTCATGAAATGAAAAGAAAACACAGGTGTATTATCACTATTATTCTCAGGCCTTAACTGATCCCACTGTTTGCTGTCTGAGAAAATACTGACCCGTGCAGGATCACACTTAGTGTTAACATAGTAACTTTACTCTGGGTTTCGTTTCCTCCCTGGTACTCATGTGCACTGTTCATTCTGTATTAGAGGTTTGAGTTCAGTTTGAGAAAGGAGGTAGAAAAGTAGTCTACGTATCATTCATCAGATTCATCTTTTCCTCTATTCATTACTTTTGTGATGATAAGTATGAAAACATTCTCCCTTCCCTTTCAGCCCCAACGTCCGGACATCCATCTCGGCCTCTCTCCCAGCCACATGGGGAACGTGCTGGTAAAGGTTTAGGCCGCAACCCCACCATAAAGATCAGTCGTGCCACGCGGGTCTCTGAGCAGTGGAACGCCTCCCTGGATCGGGAAATCACCAACGCCAATGAGCTGCGGCACCTTGATGAGTTTCTGGGCAACCAGGTGAGTGAAAGGCGATCAGATGTTTACTTATTGGAAATATAGAAAAAATCTTTAACCACAAAAATATTTTTGTGTTCCCTTATAGGTCAATGATTTCCGCTCCAGGGGGAAGTCTCTGTCAGCCACAGAGGCCATCTTTGTAACAGCCACCATGCAGTTCAGAGAGACTATCAAAGCCATGTATTCTCTCCCAGTGAGTCTGTGTGCAGGCACTTAACACACACATAATACATACTGATCACAGTTCTTCCTCACCATCCTCTCCTGTCCTCTGAACTTTACCAGAAACCCACCATTGGCTACAAAGGTCTGATGACAGGCTACCAGAACAAAGTGATCCACCTGGCGGGCGACAAGCAGAAAGGAGAAGTCCAACTTGTGGTCAACCTCTTCCAGTCGGTGCTGGATGGCTTCATCAGAGGAGAGATGAAGAAGGAGGAGGCTGAGCCTGCCAAGGTGGAACACTGAGATTCATTATCATTCAGTCTATTCTGTCCATATATATGTATTTGTATCCATGCTCATGCTCTCTGCGTGTTTTTCAGCCCGCTAAAGCGAGGAAGAAGAGGAGGAAAAAAGATAAAAGTGTAAGTATGCAAAGTTGAAATTTACCAAATTTTTTTAGCTATTCACATTATAATGATTTGTTATTTGATATAGATTATGATTTCTAATTGAGTGACTGTCTGTCTTGTTAGATGGAGAGCCCCCTGGATCATGTGTTCGTCAACTATCAGGTCAACATTATGCAGTCATGTGACCAGTGTTGTTCTTACATCTGGGGCATGGAGAAGGCCTACATGTGCAGCTGTGAGTTAACACACAAAAAACGCTTTTTCTTCTTTTATGTTTTATTGATTTTATTTGTTTTCAGATGTCAAGAATAAATCTCGCAGTATAACAGAAATGAGTTCCTGCACTAATACGTTTTCTTTCTTTTTTTTATCTTGTCTTACAGATTGTAAAATGGTGTGCCACAAGAAGTGCCTCTGCAAAATAGTCACTGATTGCTCCACCTTCAGTGCCAAAAAGGTAGGTTTTTATTTTTAGAAATCACAGGCCTGTACCAATGATGTACTTATGATATATAAGGGTTGGAGTGAGTCTGGGCTTTATACAGTATAGAGAGTCGATGTCCTACTTTAAGCTGGCCTCTGTTGCATCACACTCTGAAACGTGGCAGTTGTAGTTTTCTGTTTTTATTGATTTATGAGATAAATTACTTGCTATTACAGTACTGGCTGATAAACATCTATGCACCTCATTTTAACAAAGATTAAATTATTTTTTAGGACTCAGTATGACTTTTTGCATTCAACAGCTACAGCTCCCATCAGGCTTAAACTTTATTGTAGTGAAGAATGTGTGATTTCCACGGATGTTGTATCTGGATTGTGGTGAGTGACTGGATAAGTAGGCTTCTTACTGTCTGTCTGAATCCACAGAGTGACGAGGACTCTGGTGGTCTGCACTTCGGGGTGCGTGTGAGTCACCTGGTCAGTGATAAGAACCCTGTGCCGATGGTGCTGGAGATGATGCTGGAGCATGTGGAGATGCACGGCCTCTACACCGAGGGCATCTACCGCAAGTCTGGCTCTGCCAACCGCATGAAAGAGCTGCACCAGCGACTAGAGACCGGTTAGACTCTTCTATTTAACATTTACAGCTACCAGATGATGAACTAGGGAACTGTACTGTATTTATTTATCAACATCAATTATCCAACACATCCAATTTCTGGCTGTTTATGTTAGTTAAACATACATAAAATGTTACATTGTTGATGTGTTTAGACCCCCACCTGGTCTGCCTCGAGGACTACCCCATCCACACAGTGACGGGCCTGGTGAAACAGTGGTTGAGGGAGCTGCCAGATCCACTCATGACCTTCACACATTACAATGACTTCCTGCATGCAGTGGGTGAGGAGGACACCCCCCACCAGGGGGCAGAATTTTACAATAGGCAACCTTTTCTTTTCAGTGTTTTCCTCATCTGCTGCTGGGTCGTAGACTGTTTAAGTTGTTTGACTGTTTTTTTAAATGGCAATTTGTCAGGTGAAACGACATGTAAGGTGGAAAACATTCATTAGTCATGATTAAAAATGAAATAGAGGCATTTTCAAAAATATGATGGACTATTAGTGTTCATGCTTAGTTATGGGGTTTCATTCATTATGTGTTTTCTCTTCTTGGTAGAACTGCCAGAGAAGCAGGAGCAGCTTCATGCTATATACAAAGAGCTGGAGGAGCTTCCTACAGCAAACTTCAACACATTGGAAAGACTCGTCTTCCACCTCGTCAGGTAGGAATTCTCCCTGTCCTTCGTGGTATATTTTTATGACATAAATCTATCAAGGCCACTCATTCTCAGAATGTACAGTGCATCCGGAAAGTATTCACAGCGCTTCACTTTTTCCACATTTTGTTATGTTGCAGCCTTATACCAAAATGGATTAAATTCATTTTTTTCCTCAAAATTCTACACACAACACCCCATAATGACAACGTGAAAAAAGTTTATTTGAGATTTTTGCAAATTTATTAAAAATAAAAAACCTGAGAAATCACATGTACATAAGTATTCACAGCCTTTGCTCAATACTTTGTTGATGCACCTTTGGCAGCAATTACAGCCTCAAGTCTTTTTGAATATGATGCCACAAGCTTGGCACACCTATCTTTGGGCAGTTTCACCCATTCCTCTTTGCAGCACCTCTCAAGCTCCATCAGGTTGGATGGGAAGCGTCGGTGCACAGCCATTTTCAGATCTCTCCAGAGATGTTCAATCGGATTCAAGTCTGGGCTCTGGCTGGGCCACTCAAGGACATTCACAGAGTTGTCCTGAAGCCACTCCTTTGATATCTTGGCTGTGTGCTTAGGGTCGTTGTCCTGCTGAAAGATAAACCGTCGCCCCAGTCTGAGGTCAAGAGCGCTCTGGAGCAGGTTTTCATCCAGGATGTCTCTGTACTTTGCTGCATTCATCTTTCCCTCTATCCTGACTAGTCTCCCAGTTCCTGCCGCTGAAAAACATCCCCACAGCATGATGCTGCCACCACCATGCTTCACTGTAGGGATGGTATTGGCCTGGTGATGAGCGGTGCCTGGTTTCCTCCAAACGTGACGCCTGGCATTCACACCAAAGAGTTCAATCTTTGTCTCATCAGACCAGAGAATTTTGTTTCTCATGGTCTGAGAGTCCTTCAGGTGCCTTTTGGCAAACTCCAGGCGGGCTGCTATGTGCCTTTTACTAAGGAGTGGCTTCCGTCTGGCCACTCTACCATACAGGCCTGATTGGTGGATTGCTGCAGAGATGGTTGTCCTTCTGGAAGGTTCTCCTCTCTCCACAGAGAAACTCTGGAGCTCTGACAGAGTGACCATCGGGTTCTTGGTCACCTCCCTGACTAAGGCCCTTCTCCCCCGATTACTCAGTTTAGATGGCCGGCCAGCTCTAGGAAGAGTCCTGGTGGTTCCGAACTTCTTCCACTTACGGATGATGGAGGCCACTGTGCTCATTGGGACCTTCAAAGCAGCAGAAATATTTCTGTAACCTTCCCCAGATTTGTGCCTCGAGACAATCCTGTCTCGGAGGTCTACAGACAATTCCTTTGACTTCATGCTTGGTTTGTGCTCTGACATGCACTGTCAACTGTGGGACCTTATATAGACAGGTGTGTGCCTTTCCAAATCATGTCCAATCAACTGAATTTACCACAGGTGGACTCCAATTAAGCTGCAGAAACATCTCAAGGATGATCAGTGGAAACAGGATGCACCTGAGCTCAATTTTGAGCTTCATGGCAAAGGCTGTGAATACTTATGTACATGTGATTTCTTAGTTTTTTATTTTTAATAAATTTGCAAAAATTTCAAAAAAACTTTTTTCACATTGTCATTATGGGGTGTTGTGTGTAGAATTTTGAGGAAAAAAATTAATTTAATCCATTTTGGAATAAGGGTGTAACATAACAAAATGTGGAAAAAGTGAAGCGCCGTGAATACTTTCCGGATGCACTGTATGTACTCCCCATATTAAACTACGTGTTAATATCTCATGAACTCTCTTGCAGGGTGTGTAAAGAGGAGGCTCACAACCGCATGTCTCCTAACTCGTTGGCCATAGTTTTTGCCCCGTGTGTCCTGCGCTGCCCTGACAGCGCTGACCCGCTGCTCAGCATGAAGGATGTTGCCAAGACGACCACGTAAGAATATCATGGAAGCAAAAAAAAACAAAATCTGCTTTTTCCTTTATTCTGTAGTTCATTGTTAATATCACATATATGACATGAGCATAACAAGTGAGCAGCTGTAAATCTGCGCACACGCTGTTTGACGTCCCGCTCCCTCGTCCTTCTGTAGGTGTATAGAGATGCTCATCAATGAGCAGATCAGACGCTACAACGAGAAGATGGAGGAGATCGAGCAGCTGGAGTACGCAGAGGCACTGGCTGTTAACCAGCTCAAACTCAAAAGACAGAACACGGTGAGAACCAAAACGCTGCCTCGCTCTGGATCACCTTTGTTCGATTTAGTGTGATCTCATTACCATGGCAACAACATAAAGTTTTAGTTTGTTGTTCAGCCTCATGCCTGGATGTAAAGGAAAGAAACTGAGTTGTTACTTACCAATAATGTCTTATTATATCATACACTCAACTCGGCTTTACTAGTTAGTAACATTTTCCTGCTTCATTAAAATCGTACAATAGCCCGAGTGTCAGATACAGTTGTTCTCAGGTTACATGGGTAACATGGCCAATGTTCCTTGTCTCTCTGTAGCACTACTGGCATTTACCTCTCAGGTTCTCAGCTCCTTACAAAGGAGTGGTGGTATGTATCATTGAGTTCTCTTAGTACAGTAGGTCTAGTAGTCTTGTAGTGTGTAGTGTCGTGTTGCCATGTAGAAGCGCCTGTGCATGGCATGTTAGATGTGGGTGACGCTCTGGCTGTTTTGTTTTTTGTCTACCTGTAATCCTTTTTACTCCTCCTTACTAACTGGTAGTAGTTTGCATGTTGCTGTTTGCCATTATTCTTGTTCTCTTTAGAGGACAAGATGGTTCTGGGTTGGTGTTGTAATAATACTTTTGTTGTTGTCTTAGAAAACAAGACAACGGCCTGACAATAGTGTGACTTGCAAAGCTTGATGGTTATCATTCTTTCTTCTTTTTTTTTCTTTGTGCTATTCCACTGTCTTCCTATCTTATTTTTCATTCATAATTTTTTTATTGAAAGAAGACCACAAAGCTCTGAAAGTCATGTCATATTGGTTGTTGAGTTGTTGGACGTTTCTTGATTGTGGTGATTTAACTTTTATCACTGCTCAACATGAAGTGTTTGCATGTGTAAACCCCTTAGGCCTGCGCTGTATTGAAGGGTGGATGTTAATGTGTTTACAAGCTCCTTTTTCTATCACAGGACTTTTTGTACTACCTATAAGATATTTTTTCACAGAAGTGCTGCAGGAATGATGTGCAGATGCATGAATGCCACAGGCACCGTCCAGCCTCTTCTCTTTTCCTCACTAACAAAATCTGAAATCAGTTTCAGATTTGTGTCAAAGCTGTGTGTGTTTTTTGTGTTTGTTGTGTGATTATTATATGAATAATTACATAATGGACGTGTTTAAGTTGAGTTGGTTGAGGGATCAGTGATGTTGTGTCTTCCGCAGGTGCACGAGAAAGTCAGTTCTGATCTCAGCGCCGTCCCCGAGAATGAGCCTCTGGACTCAGACGCAGAGGCTGAGAAGAACTTGGTGGAACGCATCAAGTCCATCAAACAGGAGAAGTAAGGATGCTTCCTGTATCATTTCTCTATTCACCACAGTGTAGCGTCCTCCTCCAGTCTCTAATGTCTCTGATGTCCTTGTAATCTCTTTCTCTGTAGAGAGGATCTGGCGTGCCGACTGCCAGAGATGGAGCAGCCTGGTTCAGACCAGGAGAACTTGGACTCCGAAGCCTCGCTGAGCTCCGAGAGTCTTCTGGACGAGCAGCAGCGCTCCTCCGTTCACGGCTCAGAGCCTGAAGGTCAGTATTAAGGTACAGTCTGGCCTTTCCTGCCTTCTACCTGTTTCTCTCACTCACCTGTGGGTTTCTGACCAGACCACGGGGCCGCTGGGTTGGGCCCTTCCTGTCTTTTGTGGTGCAGGTCTGGACCAGTGATGGTGATGGGCGGTGACGTCTGCTCTGTAACAAAGCAGGTTGGACGAACAGCAACCGTGTTTGTGTGTTTGTGTGTGTGTGTTTGTGTGCATACGTCTGCACACCCATGTATGCATGTAAATGCATGTGTGGCACAGAAGCATGCTCAAACTTTATCCAAATTAATTAATTGAACATTTGGCACAACGTGTCCAATCCAATGTTTGCCTAATTGTGCCTCGCTGAACATATTGTTTGGTATATAACATGGTTGCATGATCTTCCATTGGTCTTCACCCTCTCAGGATTGTTGTGTGAATTTAACAAGTAGCTTTCAGGAAAACATGATTGTCTTCCTCAACTTCCTCTGTCCTCCTTCTCTCAAGGACGAGGTGGCTCCCAGCTGAGGAGATACAGGCCAGTTTGTCCACCCAAACCATCAGACCTGGCCCAGCGACTTAAAGTCCCTGGTGGACGCGTCTCTCTGCCAAACCTCACCCCTGCTAGCTCCTCCTCCTCTGTGTTCAGCTGCGCTTCTTCAACCTCTGAATTCTCCAACGCCTCCTTCAGGCATCTGCTGCAACGCCGCAACCCTGTCATCCCAGACACAGTTAAACTGCCCCCAGGCATCCTCTCCCAGTCTGCAGCTTCGAGTCCAGCTCAGATTTCTACCCCTTCTGGACATCGAGAGTTAAAGTACTTGGTCAGGAGAAGAGAGCAGCCCGGCCGTCGCAAAGACAGCACCCAGTCCCTGTACATCGACAGTGCGGAGTGTGACCTGTTGTTGCATTTTTCCTCCTGCCCTCCCTCCACGTCGTCGTTGTCCTCCTCCATCTCCATGGTAACACCCTCTCCTCAGCACCAGCACCATGACACACAGGCCTCGAAGAGCCAGAGACGTTTTTCTGACCCAGACATACCTTATATGGACGATGACGTCTGACCAGGGCAGAACAGAAAAGATAGAGAGGTGAAGAGGATCAACAACCTCCGAGCAGACAGATATGAATAGAAACGAAGAGTTGCCACAGATGACGATGATGGATTGTTGCCTGGAATCAAGAATCACAGTAGAGGAACATATCCTGTACATGTGAATGAAAATGTGCTGTATCCATAGTGGATTGAAGTTGAACAGGAGTAACACAAAATGGAGGCTTTTCCAGTTGCTGTCATCAGTGGGAACCAATCAAGGAACTGCAAACATGTCTAAAGTCTTGTTGTCCTCTACGACAGTAAAAATAACTGGACACGATGTTGCCAAGCACCTTTTCTACCATTTTAATATATATTGTGGTTACTGTTGATGAACTCAGTTGGGACAGAGGCGTGTTTTTCTCTAGCCTTATAATGATGGACCAGCAATTTTTGTTTTCTTTTTCCTGTTTTTTGTTTTTTTTAAAACACATTTGTGCTAATTCAAGGAGATATTACAGGTTCCAGCCGCAATCTTCATTTCTTAGTTCCCCTAATGAGCAAAAACATGCTCTCTGAAATGTTAGCGAGTGCCTTGGTGATGTACAGTGTGAGTTGACAAAGTTCATGTCGTGTGGTAGACAGTGCTCGCAGAGGGAGGGAGGGTTATTGGTATAAAGAGAGGGTACCTTAGCCTCAGACTTTTGTGTTTATTGTACTGAACCGACACAAGACATTTTTGAAACCAGGACCTAAACATGCACATTGCAACTGTTGTATAGGTGCCTCGTCCCAACAGCTGCAATGGACAACAGTGTCTTTTCACTTTTACCTTCTACCAATCCGCACAACAAACCCCAGACAAGAAGTCATTGCTTCTCATAGCAAAGGCAAACAGCAGCAGCACACGCCACTTTTTCCTTTGAAACCACAAAAACACAAGCCCAGCCTTGATGCAACAGCCGTGCCAAGATGTCTTTAAAGCCCCAAGTCCTTGAACTCACCTTACCCCTTTTTCTGAAATGAACTTGGCTTCACTCAGCTGCACCGTACCTGCCATTCAAAATAAACAGTCCCACAATTAGCAGGTCCTGCTGAAGCACAGCTTTGGCCAACTTTGTATGAAATGTAATACTAATGTTCTTCTATGACTGCTGTTGAATGATGTCTGTTAGTTTGTCTGGATTACGAGGAAGATGTTCTGATGTGTAATGTGTAACAGAGAGTGTATGGTTGGGACTGAATGACGTGAACTGTAATGGTGATTAGTATTAACATGACAATACAGAACGTGATGCTTGTAACGTCTGCTGCTGTGTGTTTTGATCAGGTACAGTCAAGTTTCTCAGTGTTGATTTGGGCTACATAACACCTTTTTATATACAGTAGATGATGGGAAGAATATGCGGGTTATGTACTTTTTTGATGTAAACTATGAACCATCCATAAATTGGTCTCTTCCAAAAAAGCTTAACAGATGCACTTAGCCCATCAACAGCAATATTTTGATGAGAAATATGAATGTAGTCAGTAACACAGTAACAAATTAATTAAAAATGAATTAATGTGCCTTGATTTTTATATTTTGGCCTAAATGTTAAGTCTTGCCGTTTTTGCAACTTCAAACAGCTGCGTCTCCGTCTTGTGGGGGAAGTTCGATACTTCCGATGCTCTGTCTCACAGGAAATCCTTTGCAAATTGTAGTATCACAAATGGTGTTATTGAAAGTTTAACAGTTATGTTGAATCAAAAGAAATAACCACGGGATGAAAGTCTTTGCTGTCTGCCATCAAACTTTTATAGGTATAAAAGGATATTGTTATATTAACTGTTCCCAGTGAGGCTGCAGCAGTGACTTGACAAACCTGAGGTCGTCTCAAAGAGAAATCTGTTCCAGATAAAAACCATCTTGTAGTCGACATAGAATTACAACCATCAAGCCTAAGTGTACTAAGTGATGCTCAGCTTTTACAAAATCACATTACTGTTCCACGTTGTCTGTGGCGGGTGAACTGTGACAATCTACTGCCATTTGAAATTGAGGGCCCACTCTTCAGGATCAACAGGTATGTCCCAGTACAAGAAATAGTTGTTGATGTCACATGACTAATTTCAGACTTAATAAAGCTCCTTCAGAGCCACAGATGATATACACCTGTTAACACACTGTGCTGTACTCCCCATGAACAGTCAATTGACACTGATGTAAAATATGTTGAGAGACCCTTTAAATCTTTGGTTGAATTTTAGTTGCCTGACCTGCAGACCATATTCTACTTCCTTTAGACTTTACTGCTATCCAAGTGACTCTCAGCCAAGTTTGTCAAGTTTATATTATTTCAATTCTTTCCTAGCATTTGGGTCACTGTACATTATGCTATGCTGATATGCCACACACTGTATTCATTTGAACTCAACTCACATTTAAAGCAGTGGAGCTATGTTGGGAATGATGTGAAGTCTCTGGACTCCACGCACTGATAACAATGAGAAAGGTGTCATTTGTCCCCAAAAGGTGCAACAAAGCTCATACACGCATGAGACAGCTGTCAATCAAAAACAGTCCTGATAAGAGGTTTCATTAGGGAAAATGATTGAAATGACTTGAGCAGAGTTTAAAGTTATTGTTCACTACAACAATTACATCCAAAGGAAATAAAGAAATAAAAGAAATACCTACTTAAAATAGATAAGTAATGAATAAAGCAAGATGCATACAGTATATGATTAAATATTGATAAATCTAAGATCAAGATATCACTTAATGATACAACTTGCAATGTGGTGGTGAATAAAAGCAGGAAAATATGACCTCAGGTCGTCATCATTAAGCGCTACAGTCAGTGATTTCAACAAAAATGCATTTTGTTTTTTAGTATTGTTCCATACTGCATTTGCTGAGGAAGACTGTGAGATGTGGTTGAAACCTCTGTGCTAGCAGTGGACTTTTGAGCACACATTATTTTGCCATATTTATTTTCTGTATTATTCATGCTCTTCCCCACTTCCTGTTAGTGGGAATTATTTAGGACATTCCCTTTCTCTACCAGATGAAGGATAGAGGCAACATGCGCAAAAAATAACATTTATTTGGCATTTAAAAAGGCTTATACACTCATGAAACGTTTTTTTTTTTTATTTGATTTCATATTAACATAAACCTTAGCCTAAAAGTTTTGGTGGATTCTGCAAATAAAAATTAGTCTAGATTAAATGTTGTTGGGATAACATTCATTTAAATTCGTACAAATATTGTGAATCTGATCAAAGGTTAAAATATAGGCTAAAATCGTTGGATAAAATAAGAATTCACTGTTATAATGTATAAATTGTTGTGAGTGTAAACTAATGCTAATTGGACAGCGCTGCCGTGATGCTCCGCCCACGTCCGCTCCTGTCTGATTGTCGTCATAACTGCTGCGACGCTGTGTCAGCTTCAGACATGGCGTCGAGATTAGAAATAAATTTTATCAGATTATTGTCTCGCTGTGAATCGATAGCGTCGGAGAAACGAGGAGAAACTGAATGGAGATTAGAAAAGGTAAGATAATGTAAATACAGAGCGAATCTTGTCGTTGAGTGCTGTTTTTCTCTGACCTTCATTAGCTAAAATTAGCATAACTGTTGTTGTTGTTAGCTGCAGCTGTGAGCCGCTCAGTCTGTTAGCCACGTCGTCACTGAAACCAGTGACTAGTGATTTTCTTAGATGGTACCTTTCAGTGGTATTTTCCTCTCCGACACATTGAAAACATGTAACTAGTTACAGTTAAGTTGTAGGTTGTTTGCTAACCTTGCTACGTTAGCTTACTATACGAATGACAGAATAAGAGGAAGCACTATTATTCAGTGCATTTGACCTGCAAACTACATTATAATCACCCAGAAAATCGCACATAATTAAATATATACCATTATATACCAGTCCAAACAACATAAAAGTACTTAACACGGTCAAATAATTTGCTTATTAACACATTTGAAGTGGTTGACAGCTAACACCTGGATGGGTTTTTTAACAAGTTTAGGTCTTCAGTGCTGGTTTGTCTATGCGTTTTAATACAAAAACACACAGCAGAGTGTACACAGCTTGGCATCACTCAAGTTCATGTCGTCCAAAGTATATAATCATCCAAAAAAATATCAGCCAACGTAAACAATCACTGTTTTTTCTCCTCTAGTATGTTGGTGCCCTGGAGGAGATGTTGGTGGCTCTGAGGAAAAGCCAGAGGTAATACCTCTCTTAACTCTCATGTCTCTTAGTGGTTTTTATTATTGCTAATACGAATATGAATATGTTTTTAATAATACTGTTGTTCAATAACAACTTGCGTCTGTTGCAGTAAACCCACACCAGAAGTTCTGACTGAATACACAAGAAAAGTAGATTTTCTGAAAGGACTTCTGGAGGCAGAGAAACTGGTCAGTGGCAATATTTTCAAATCACTTTAAAGATTATTAAGATTATTGCCATTTTGTGTATGGTGTACTGGATGTTTTATTGTCACTTTAATATTCATAGCAGTTTTTAAAACAGTAGTATATCCTCTGTATTTCTTATTTCTTTGAAACAGTCAGTTCTTGTTTAGACTTTCTTTTATTGGTCTCTTGAGTGTTTTTCCTGTTCAGACAGTTTTCTCATCTCATGTCTCTCCTGTTCTCGTCCAGTCTTCACCAACAGAAAAAGCTTTAGCTAATCAGTTCCTCGCCCCGGGACGAACACCTACAATAGCCAATGAGAGGATGCCTGCCTCTAAAACTGTCCATATGCAGACAAAGGCCCGGTGTACAGGAGAGATGAGGAACGAGCTGCTCGGCACGGTAGGATGAGACCTACGCTGTTGAGCTAAAGTGCAGAGTAGTCAAGATGTAAGGTTGACTGTTCACCCCTGAGCTTTACCTCACTGTAGAAACAAAATCTGCTGGAGGACGTCTGCATTGTTTTGCTCACAGCTGTTGCACCACTGATTCCACCTCCAGCAAGTAGTGCATTTACATGTGTTAACCATTTAAAGAGTGGACATTTTAGTCCCTAGGCTAGACTGTATTTTAGCTTTCAACTGATGTTATCAGTTTTAAGGTTAGTTATACTACAAAAGTTGGGCTCTCCAGATGTAGAAAATAAATACTAAAGGCCACATTCTGTCCAGCTCACACATTTTCTTCTTTTGTGTCATTACAGGGCTCATCAGGCAAAGGTAAGAAATATTTTGGGAAATTCAAAGGCATCTTGAATTCAGTATCTCGACTGAAGAGCGATAATATTTAAACAAGCTAGTCTTCTGATTGAGAGTGATGTTTTACGAAGGTGATGTTCTCCTTTCCTCTCTATAGGCGCATCAGAAACAGACTTGCGAAACAGAAGGTAAAGCTGTACATATTATTTCTTATGTCCATAATAACTTATGTCCATTATACTGCATGTATTTACTTATAAGACTGTAAAAAACAGTGATTGCTTCAGGCTCGTTCCCAGCTCTGTTAAATTATGTCTCACAGCATCTCTTAGTTTATCACACTTCATCTGTGTATCATCGTTATCATGATCATTCAGGTGCTGCTGGAATATTCCTTAGACGTATCGTCAGAACATTGCTAAATGCCAACATAGGAACTTTTATCACTGTTTGTTGCGACTGTGGATAAGAGCCTCGGCTACATGCCTGCAGTTAGATAAAAATGTCAACCGGGCTGTCCCTCCTTGTGCAGAGGTCTTCCTCTGGATGAGCGTCAGTCTGCTGCAGAGCTGGAGGCCGTCCTGCAGCACCACCACAACCTGCAGGAGAAACTCGTCGAGGACATGCTGCACCTGACCCGAAATTTGAAGAACAACACTCTGGCAGCACAGAACATCATCAAACAGGACAATCAGGTAACCGGATGGCAGAAGTACCACAGTATTCATAATACTGTGATACTTCTACTATACTGTATTTACAACATTTGAAACATTACTGAAATATGAAATATTCACCTGCCAAGGATACATTTCACCAGCCAAAATAATGACAAAACACAATTAATTTGTTGTTTCATTTATAGATTCAGGTTCAGCAGATACAAGGATAAATAGTCAGAGTTTACCATTAACAGACCAAGCAATGTTGAATTCTTTTCATTTGCATTTTGGAAGTTTATTAGGTTTTATTTTATGTTTCTGTTCCCCAAACATTTTCTCCTCATGGTGCCACAGGTCTCAGCTGATTCTGGCCACAAGTGGGCAGTATAAGACAAATAAAATTCACAACCAACATAAAAACGGGTCCAGTAGTCTCTGATATTTATCCCTTGTGGGTTCCTTTCCCTCCCAGACTCTGAGCCAGTCGATGCGTCAGGCAGACATGAACTTTGAGAAGCTGAAGACGGAGTCAGAGCGACTGGAGCAGCACACTAAGAAGTCTGTCAACTGGCTGCTGTGGCTGATGCTCATCCTGGTCTCCTTCTCCTTCATCAGCATGATCCTCTTCATCAGAATCTTCCCCAGACTCCGATGATGACTGATCTTCAACCCTGAACTCTTTAGTCCTGCAGCCTCCTGTGTTTACAGAGCAGTAACTTCGTAGGCCTCGTAGATCTATACAGCATGTCTGTATGTGTGATACAGATCAGTAGCGGTCACAACCAAAACAACTGAACTGAAACATTTGCACTTTTGAAACTGAAATTCTTCCTCTAAACGGGAAAGTTTAAAAATGTGGTTTGAAGCATCCGTATTCCTTTTTTTTAAACAGAACATGAATCGAGGTGAAGAGCTTCCTGTTAGAGGGCCTTAGGGAGCAGCAACATAGTCTTAATACCCCAACAGCAGAGCCTTAATTATTTCCATCCCTGATCAGGTCGGCTACTAGCCACTCAACACATGTATGTACTTTCTCACTTAGTGGGACTCGAGTCAGAATCATCTTTTCTTGAGCCTTTTTTTCACCGTGCATTCATCTGAAAGAGTTCATGAACCGTCCACCATCGACTGTATGTTAGCCACAGCTGCAACACTATATTGAATTAATTGAATACTGAGATGTATAAATAGCTGTGGATGAGCTAAACTTTAACTGCACATATTTAGCATTTATAAGCACTGTATAAATGGTTTATAACACACTTTAATGTAGTCGTACGCAGCTTTAAGGACATTTTACAGTGTTTATTAACGTACAGTATTTGTGCACACTTATAACTTCTCCTATGAAGACATATTTTATATTATTACAACTATGTTTTACTATATAACAATCATTATCTGTACAATACATTAATAAACACTTAAATGTGTTTACGACTACATTATTGTGACTTTTAAACCATTTATTAAATGTTCATGATATAAATTCTAAATAAGGGAGATAAAATTAAATAAAAGTGTTACCAATTGTTTCACTAAAACTAAACATTATTACAAAACAGATTTCAAGCTTCAGTTTAATTTTTCATCTTCCGGTTGTTTTTTGTTTTGAGAACTTTGTGCTGTTAGACTCCTCATATGTCCGATATCCTCAGTCCTGTTCGTCGTTTATGAGTCTGTATGTTTTGGTGGTTGATGTTTGTAATGTTGTTGATGGCTGCTGATGTTGATGAAGTAAGACGTAGTTGTCATTTAACGACTGTAACCTCATGTAAACATATCATTTAGAGCGGCAGCTGTGTCTGTGTAGGATCATAGAGACATTAATTCCAGAAAGTATGAAGATGCTAAATTACAACCATTTCCTTTAATTTGTTTTGGCATAATAATTGTGAGTACTGTGTGTGTGTGTGTGTGTGTGTGTGTATATATGTTGTGGGAGCTGTGTGTGACCTTTCCTCATAAACTAAAATACCAAATTGCGCCCTCTGTCGCCGAAATGACACGATGCAGTGACTTCATGTGGCCAGTGTGTGTCAGTCGTATCCTTAGAACAGGAACAGATAACGACCTCCATGACCCTGATGGCCTGATCAAGCCATGAATCTTAAATTAACCTCGCTGCTCATTTAGAAGTGATCTGAGGGTTGAAGTATGGCTAAATAAAGGCAGTTGGCCACAGAAAAAGCACACAGCGACCGTATGTGACTCTGAGTAATCTGTGCATTTGTCAGCTTTTGTTCCCTCTTAGTGAAGCAGTGAACAGCCTGATAACATTTGGGAATCACTGCTCAGAAACTGTATTTTTCATGCAAGCGGACGCGGTGAGAAAGCTTCTAACAGGTTAACCTTCCCGCTGTGTTGTTAGTCTGACTGTCATCTGAGGCCTGTGGAGTTGACATACTTGTCCAGGCTTGCAGCTCTGCCCCCTGGCCCTTCCTCTCTCCCCTCTCCGTGGCTGCTGCCCCACCTCACGGCCGGCCGGCTGGCTGGCTGGGCCGAGGCCTGGCCTGCAGTGTATTTTAGGATCCCTGGGGGGTATATAGCCGAAGTATGCAGGCCACCAGGAGACCAAATGAGGTTGTGTCACCGTGGAGGATCGTCATCCCTCAGTTTAATCACAGCTGTTTGCGCCTACATTCCCAGGCTTTTGCTAATGCTCTGGCTCTGTGATCTGCTTCTCTGAGGCTGCGGCTCCGCTTTTGAACTGAAACTGCAGTGCATGACTTCATCAGCGGTGTGGTTTCTCATGTTCATTATGGTTGTATTATCCCATTAGCTGAAAGAGACTGTTTCGTTTTATTTTCCTACACGGACTCCAGAGTCTGGGATGTGTTACGAGTACAAGTTCCTGTATTCAGTAAATACCTCGAGATGTGTGGAGCTCGTTCATGGCTCTTTTAACCTCTGACCCAGGAAACCTTGAATGAGTTCCTTCCTGCACTCTTTTCCCACAGGGACACTCTGAAAATAGAATTCGGTGCTCAAAAAGGTTCGGTTGTAAATTAGCTGAATCGATTCAGTGCCATTGTGTAAGACACTCTTTATGAAGGGGTTATATGTTTTAGAAAATAATTAAATACTTAATTAAACGTAATTAAAGTTGGATGGCACAATGGAATTTTACTTGAGTATTTCCATTTTATACATTTTATATTTTGTACTCCAGCACATTTATTTAACAGATATAGTTGATGATCAAGATTAAGCTCAGATTTTATAATAATCAGTTTATACAATCTGATGCTTTGTTGTAGATTTAACTACCCAACATAGTTCAAACTATCAATAATGATAATAATAATCTAATAATATCATATAACACCCTGACAGGGACCATTCTGCCAACTAATGTACTTTAAGTACATTTTGCTGCTAATACTTTTGTACTTGAGATTGAAATTATGAATGCAGGACGTATTTTCATGGTGTTGTATTGCTACATTTACTTAAGTAAGATGTCAATATTTCTTCCAACACTGGTTACTAATTGTTAAGAAATAGCAACCTGTGAGATACACTCTTTGTTGTGACGATGGTAAATGAATCAAAGAATAATCATTTCGGAGTAGGACAGCTGGTAAACAAGCAGTATAGTATTTAGCAGTAGGTATTTGTCCCGCTGATCTTTGAGCTGGTGTGTGTGTGTGTGTGTGTGTGTGTGTGTGTGTGGTATGCTTTTAATTGGTTTGATCCATCTAAACAGCAGAGAGCAGAGGAACAAATTGTTAAGCATGAGAGAACTTCCATCCCCTCTCAGCGCAGCGCTGCGCCTGTTAAACAGCCCGACACTTCAGTCTTTTTAATTTAGTTTTTGGCTGCAGCTACAGGAGGATTTGAGGTGCCTACAGAGATGAAGGAGATTTTTCTTTCATTCTCTTTTTTTCTTTTTTTCCATGAACTTCCTTGAGGGAGCAAAAGGGTAAAGAGGGCTTTTCTTTTCTCTTTTTTTTTCTCCTTCTTCTTGCCAAAGTTTTGAATGTGCTGTAATGTTAATGACCTAAAGGGAGTGTAAAAGCTGCACTTATTAAGCCCATAATGTGACTCACTATCTTGCACACACATATTCCCATTCATGGAAAACAGAACTGATCTGCTTCTGTCTTTCAGTCTCTGAGGCTCCGAATTTATACAATTTACAGTTAAATCTCCATGATTCAATAAACTCTTTGATTTATTTTATTGACTGGCTGCTTTTATGGTTTAATTTTCCAGTTTTTAGTTCTTAGTTTCCAGTATTTCTTAGGTCAGACATGGAAATCATGTCTACATCAAGATAAAAGTTGGTGCACAGTTAAAACACCAGGGACAGTGATGGAAATGAGTCCTGTTTTTTTAATCACTTTATCCCTACAACAACTCATGTATTGTACGTTATTAACATATTAGAAAATTGTCAATAAACCAAACCAATTTGGTGCAGTTAACCTTTATTAACGGAGCGGTTTCACAGTTTACAAGGCTCTTCTGCGTACGTAAATTTATATTAAAACAGTAAAACTTCTTTGCAGACTTCAGTGTTTACAGCAGTCCGTGTCCTCTGATCAGAGCTGCACCACTGTTGATCTCAATCTCTTCATCTCTCTTGTCTCCACAGGTGCTGTGGAAGTTTCTCTCTCTGTTTTCATTTCGCCGTTACTGTTTCCCTCGACACGACCCGCCTCCCTGTGTGTTTCTGTATCTCTGTCTGTCTGTGTGGTTGTGTTGTGTCTGTGGCTCTTCCTCAGTCTTAACAGCCTAATGAGGGTTCCTCTCAAAGCTCTCTCTCTCTCTCACACACACACACACACACACACACACACACACACGTACAGCTGTGTTGTGGCAGCTCTCTGACTGGAGGGTTGAAGTAGCTGAAGCACCTAGAAGGACCACTTTCACCTCTCTTACAGTGTCTGTGACAGCTGAGGATCCAGATTGATTTCAAGAGGTCAGTCACAGATAAACCAACCAGCCATAACAGAACTTCTATAGCTGTATGTTTGCTGTGTGTCTGCACATGCATGTATGTTTATTGCACCTCAAAGACCTGAGCCATATGTCATTTCCTGCAGCCCCCTATTGCCCCTCTACCGCTCTGTGTTCGCAGCGTCAACATGTGGGTTAATGCACTGAACCTTCCAGGCTATTTGTCAGGCAGCACGGCGCTGAAAGAGTCCCCAGTGAAAGGAAAAAAACCTCCCTGCTGGTTTCAGCTCTGCCTTTGATGTATAGAGCCCAGGTAGTGCTGCTGCTGAGAGGCTTAATATCTTGGTTCTTTGCTCCCTCACCTTTTAGTGATTCAGGATCTCTCAGCGGGCCGGACTGAAGGCCGCGTCTGGTGCTGGTTGTACAGGAGTCTTTGTGGCTTGATGCTGGGAAGACAGAGCTAGTCGGCCTCTGACACACTTTAAGAAATAGTTCGACATTTTGGAAAATATGCTTATTTGCGTTCGTGCCTGAAGTTAGATGAGAAGAGTGACACCACTCTCATGTCTGTATGGAAAATATGTAGCTGGAGCCAGTTAGCTTAGCTTAGCATAAAGACTGGAAACAGGGGGAAACAGCTAGCCTGGCTCTGTTCAAAAGCAACAGAATCTGCCTACCAGCACCTCTAAAGCTCACTAATTCACATGTTTTATCTCATTTGTTTAATATGCTCAAAAAAAATGTAAAAATGGCAGTTTTACGGTTTTTGCAAGGCTCCAGGAAGTTACTGCTCCCAGCCAAGAAATGGCCCTTCACTGTTAATTAGTTTAGAGCTTTAGAGTTGCTTTTGGGCAGATTTTGTCACCTTCAGACCAGAGCTGCAACGATTAATCGATTAGTTGGTCATCAGAAAAATAATAGCAACTATTTTGATAATCGATTAACACTTTGAGTTATTTATCAACATTGCAACACATTCTCTGGTTCCAGTTTCTCACATGTCGGGATCTGTTGCCTCTCTCTGCTTTATGTTATACTAAATTAAATATTTTGGACAAAACAAGTCGTTATTGATCCTCTTATTTAACTCAGGGAGAAAACTAATAAGCATTTTTCCCCAAATGTAAAGCCGTTCCTTCGAGCTGGTGTTTAAAACTGGAATTAGGACACAGGTAGGAAGTCACAGGTGGCCTGGACGCAGCGCCTGTTTTTCTCTGAGTAGACCGAGCCTTTGGCTGGGAATCACTGCTCAGACAGGGAGGAGGCCTTGAGGGCGAAAACTGTCAAGGACGTAAAGGTGCTGAAGACAATATGAAGCAGGAGCAGGGCCCGGCAGTTGAGGCTTTGGGCTCCGCCTGAGGCTAGAGCCGAGACCAGGATGTGTGTGTGTGTGTGGAATAATGTGTACTTTAAGTGATATGTCGGAACCAGGCGCACCTCTCCTGGGCCCCCTCAACGTTCTCCCCCAGGAGGCCCCTGAGCTGCCAGAGCAGGTGCAGGGTCCCTCCTGGAACAAGGGAGGCTCCTCAGGGTAGCAGATTAGGGGTGTGTGTGTGTTGGGAGTGAGTGTGTGGGATATCTTTCTGTTTTTGCTCTCATCTACGAGGTTTCCCTCTCGTTTCTCACTCAGCCTGAACCCGTACATGTTGCAAATTAACACTGAGACTGCCACAAAATGTGTCCAAAACAAATGAAACTACTTTTGTTTGATATGAAAGTAATCATATTCTTGACATTATGTGTGTGTGTGTGTGCGTGTGTGTGTGTGTGTGTATGTGTGTGTGTGTGTGTGTGTGTGTGTGTGTGTGTGTGTAAAATACTGTGTTGATAAAAGGGATGAATCCTTGGCCGAGCTGTTATTTGTGAGGATGTTTGAGACCAAGGTTTCTTTCAAGGGTAGTTTCAGCGTCATTCATCGCATGTTTTGTCCGCTGAGTTGGTACGTCAAGGCCAGCCAGATGGTCCATGATTAATTGCAAATACAAAAGTGTTAAATTTTGGCAAAATTCTTCTCCAAGGTTTCCAGCAACATGTTACTTTCTGAGCGCAGCGTCCTAAGAAAAAGTAGCCCAAACGGTGAATGTTACCATTTCAATAACAGAGATTAATGCACTGCTGCAAAAGACCATATTGTTGTAAATTTAACATTTTGTGTGCTCACCAATCCAGCCTACATGAGGGTAAAAGTGGAGCGGACTTTACTCTCGCCTTCGATCCATCATTTTCCAACCATCCCAGATCAATAGTGATGCTGCTTGTTCGGTTGTCAGACTGACTGCAGCTCTTTGTCCTCTACTATTGATTCTTCTCTTTCTCTGTTTCTTCTGCTTTGTTAAATGACTCAGAGGGGAAGATGGGGAAGAGGATGCCTACAATTGTGAGCATCAAGGTCCTCTTCTGGGCTACTGGAAACCAGCAAGACAAAATTCAAGGAGGTGTGCTTTAGTGCTGCACGAAACCATTCATACTGTAAATGAATGAACGGCCTCACTCCACCTGCAGGGTGAGGACGTTTGAAGCTCTGCTGTCGTTATGCTTTTACACTGTGATTTCTGTTGGGTAAAAAAAACCTGAGAGACTGATGGACAGTGATTGAATGTAACTAAGTACTTTTATTTTAAGTACTGTTCTTTTTGAGGTACTGTGTTTAAGTTAAAGTAAGTAACTTTATACTTACATTTCAGTGGGAAATATTGCACTTTTTACTCCACACAACTGCAGTTACTTTGCAGATTAAGATTTTACAGAAAAAGTATGAACAGTTTATATGATATGATGCAGTGTTACAAATTAAACTACCCAGCAATAAATAATGTAGTTTGAATTACTTCCAACTACAACAGTAGTGCTACTTCCACATTAATGCACCTGTAACAATAATCAAATAGTATAAAACAATACAACAATATAAAAATCACAATCGTGTTTGTGTGCATAACAAATACTGTTACTTTTGATAGTACATTTTGCTGTACTGTACTGTACTTTTATTTAAGTAAGATTTTGAATGCAGTACTTTTAAACTGTTGTGTTGCTTCTTTTATTTAAGAAAAACGATACTTCTTCCACTTAATCTTTACACTGATCATTAGTAAAACGGTCCCTGCCCCATTTTTCAAAAGCTTTTAGTAAAAGTGGTAATACCACAGTGTAAAAATACTCTGTTAAAAGTAAAAGTCTTTGTACAAAAGTATTAGCATCAAAATGTTCTTAAAGTACCAAAATTACTCATTATGCCGAATGGCAGAATAATGTATATAATATTATTGTATTATAATTATTGGTCACTGAGCATCACTAATGTTGCAGCTGGTAACAGTTGGGCTACTTAATTTTAACTACTTTATATACTGCCTGGTAGCTTATTGTATAATAATGCAATTTATTAGCTGGTTATATTTTGTATTAGGTATAAGTATGAATCTGCAGAGTAACTAGTAACTACAGCTGTCAGATAAATGTAATGGAGTAAAAAGTACAATATTTATATTTATATATCTGAAAAGTAGTGGAGTAGAAGTATAAAGTAACCTCAAAATTGTACTGAAGTACAGAACAGACAACATCCATGGTTGAAATGTCTCTTCTCTCGCTACTATCCCTGTTAAAGGCAACAAATGCCTGAAATAAAAATATCACATTGTATTCTCATACTATTTGCTCCTCTGCTGGTCAGGTGTCATTAACAGGTTTAGTCCAAGTGAGATGGAGAAGATTTTTGGGGGTTTTCTGCACAGCCTGCTGTGAAAATTGTACTTCTCAGTAAATGTCATGCTGCTGCTGTAACAGTTGCTGATATTGTATTCTCTCTCATCCCTCCTCAACCTATCTGTTATTTACGTACATCATCCGCCTTCTCTCCCAATGTTACCTCACCGCCCCCCCATCCCCCGTCACTCTCTCCTGCTTCTCCCCCCTCTGTCTCCATCCATCTCACACTGCAGCACAACAAGAAGAGAAATGTTGCATCTGAATAAAACATCACAGGACCAGAGAGACGGCTGTGAGAAGCCTTGACCTGCAGTCGTAATGCTTACGCTCTGCGTCGGAGCGTCTTTTATTTAGTAGCTCAGAGATCTTTTGGCCAAACCCTCTCCATGACTGCTGCAAGTCAGTGGGATGATTTAGGAAATAAACGCTAACTGTGATGTTGCTAAAGGAAACTAGATTTTTATACTGCAAATAAGAAGACAAACTCTACTTATGTCACTCTTGAGTCTTCTCATTCTGTTGCTTGTGATGTTCAACATCAGTTGCCTTATCTGTGATCGGCACTGACGAGTTAAAGCCCCGATCCTCCTGTTGTCTGAGCGCCAGGCAGGTGATAGGGCATGGAAGAACACTGGCAGGGCTATTGATCATAGTTCAGTCCTTATCAGCCAGACAGCTCCAAACACACGGGAAAATCCATATGGCTGAACATGAAAGAAGATTGAAGAGAGTTGAAGAGAACAGTTGTGGTCAAAAGTTTACAGACACATGTAAGAGGCATGTATATTTTGGCAGAATTAGATTATACTATCACTTCTGCAGCTTTTTTTTTCAGTTTTGTCATTCTGAATAACAAAATCACAGTTAGTATTTGGCTGCATGAACTTTTCACCTCAATCATCCACTTTTGGAAACCATCAACAAGCTTCTGGCAAAAATCTGGTTGACCACTCTTGTGTGCAGAATTGGTAGAGTGGACATGGACTCATCCACATATTTTCAGCGGGGTTGAGGTCAGGACTTTGGGGAGTATAAACCAAAAGCCTAATTGTAGCTTGATTCAGCCATCTCAAAACCACCCAAATTGAAGAAATCTGAGGTAATCTTCCTTCTTCATTACTCCGTCCCCTTTCTGCAATTGAACTTCAATGTCAGCAAAACCACCATCACCATGCTTGACAGTAGTTAGAATGCTTCATCCTTTCTCCTCCAAACGCGCCTCCTGTCATTGCAGGGCCGTAGACTCTCGGTGTTGTTTGTTTGTCCGTGTGGTGACAGTGTTTCTGTGACAGTTTGGGTTTTTCTCCAGACTTCCAGACCCTGGCAAAGACATCACTGTTCCCAGTACATTTTACTTACAAGCAGTTGTTTCCACTGATGATTTAGGGGCCTGAAGCTGCTTTGAGATGGCCCCAAGTGACATTCCCGACTTGTGTAAATCTATTGTGCACGTTCTCAGATCTGTACTGAGCTCTTTGGACTTCCATTGGGATGTTTGTGGCTTAATGCATGCCGTCAAAGCCCTTTTCCCACAGGCGCAGAAAAGTTACAAACTGTAGTAAATCATAATAATCACTGATAGGAAGTTAAGAAGTTCAATGACATTATATAACTTTGTATGCCCCAAGTACTGATAATATACAGTACTGTAAGTTGAATGTATATTTTTGACCTGTCAGATTTTGTGATATTTTATGACCCACAAAAAAATGTATACAAGAAACCAAACGTATTTGTTTTGTCTTGTGACGTGATCATTCTGTAACAGGAAAACAGCATTTGTAAAAATAACTGAAATCCCCAAATCGCAGTGACATAAGTGTCCCTGACAAGTGTATGTAAACTTTTGACTGCCAACTACAAAAAATTTAACTAAGTACACACATCAGCATTTACTAAAAGCAGGGACATGTCCTGCTGATAGAGTTACAACATGTTCCTAATCACCACCTGTCTAATCTTAGCCTGCATGCTGGATGGGATTAGTTATTTTTGCACACTCTGAATATTTATGTCCTAATTTGGGCTATTTTTCTCTCATGTTTTCAAACCGGGTTATTTATAGTGACCAGACACTGTACTCTCACACAGCCAGCCTCTCTCTCAGGCATGCAATCATCACACACACACACACACACACACACACACACACTTGCACTCTGTCAAGGAAATGACATTAGATTACAATAATTCCAGTTTGTGTAAATCCAAAGCCACAGTTTGTTTGTTGACTCCCAGACCCCTCGCTGAACTTTTACACTCATCCTACTTCCCTGATCCCGAACTTCCCCATCCCTCTCCTTGTGAGAACATAAACAAACACTGTTTTTATTATTGTGGGAAGTTTCAAGACACAACACGGCCCCCTGGTTCCTCCCATCCTCAGTTTGGGGTCACAGAGCAGTGGTCAGTCCGGCCTGAGTCACAGGATGTTGAAGGAGCATGCCTCAGGGCTGGGGCTGGAAATAGGACTTGGGAAGAGTGAATTGCTAAAGCCTTGATGCCTGGCTTCCCCACTTCTGCTCCTCTGGGACGAAAAAGAACAGACCCCACACACACACACACACTCAAACCTCTCTGTCAAACAACTGACAAGGGCTTGGGGCCAGTACTTAGGCTTCATTCCACAGGGTCAATAACAATAGTAAAAGGCAGACGGAAGAGGAAACTAATCAAGGATTCTGGCAGTTTGTTTGGCAAACCATGTTGCTACTAATTTAGCTCGGGGAAGAGACGGTTCACAGGGGGGAAATAGCTTTGCAGACGTTGGGCTGCTATTGAGAGTAGCAGTTAGTCCCCCCCCCCCCCCCCCCCCCCCCTGTAACCGATGGTGTCACGAACGTTGCGATCCGTCTTTGATCCTCCCAGAAGAAGTAGTTCTCACCTTGGATGTGGTGTTTGTCATCCAGGATGGGTGGTGTGCGTCTGGGTCTGTTTCCTCTGTAAACACTAATACAATGCTGCTGCATTTATCCCACAACCGTGCCTCGCTCTCAGTAAGTAATTAAGTGTTTCCCCTTTCTCTTATTTGGTCTCAGTCGAGAGAAAATACGTTCTGCACTCTGACCTGCAGCAGCCTCTCAGGTTTATTTTTGTGAATAAAGGAAAGGAGAAGGAAAACATATTTGTGATGTACAATTTATACATACATTATTTATAGGCTGTTGTTGTTAAGAGCAAATACAGTTCAATTGCTTGTTTGTAATTTTAGGTTGAATCCACAGATGTTTAAACTGTTTCCTGTTCAGGTCAGAGGTTAGGAAAACACAACTGGTTATTAAATTCCTGGTGTATGCTTAATGCACAATGTGTGTCCAATAAATGTTTACAGCTATGTCAGTGTGGTCCGTGCACACTGTGAATCAAATGCTTGTAAACTGCCACCACTTAACACCCGAGTTACTGCTTGAAAAGCAGGCGGAAATAAATCTGAGATGGTCGATAAACTGAAAAAGATCTGGAGCAGGAGTAGGAAATAGAAATTTAACGTGCATATCCAACAACCTACAGTGCATTTATTAACTCACATATCTACACCCAGCAACGTCAGTTCTGTCGTGAGAAATTTGTCCTCTTTGAAATGCCATTAATTATAATTACAAAGAACAGACACTCTTTTCTCGTCACTCATTAAATCATTTGGATACGGTGCTTTAATGAATATTTAGATCCTCACAGCGTCGGATATATCCGTTCGGGAAGGACACAGAGGGTCATTGTCAGGTCCCCGTGTCACTGGAATCCTGGAAATTTTTATCCCCGCTCTGATCTGCACTCACAAGTCGACACCCTGTGGATGATTTCGCATGCAGTTTAGAAGAAGAGTTGTATCAAGTTGTAGAGTTGTGTCAAAAAGTATAAACGACACCATTTAACAGAATAACACAACTGCATCTACGGCACATAACATCCATCAATCAAGTGATAAATCAGTGATACTAATGCTGTGATCTTGTTTAAACATACTGACGCTCATTTCTGGAAAATGTCTAATGATGCAGAGAAAAATAATTACCTCTCTCTCAACTTTCTCCAAAGGAAATGTTTCTAAGAACTGAGCTGTCCTGCATGTGTGCATACACGTGTACATGTGAAAGGAAGCAACAAAACAACAGTGTCCCCATATTCCCAGTATGAGGGGAAGTGTGGGACACACACTATCTTCCTGAAGCCAACACACCTTGTCCCCCCTGAGCCCTCGCTGCTCTGGGAGCTGTGACATTGACCTGACCTTGACTGTCCAAATGTATTTACTGTGCCTCTGTCTCTGGATGTGTTGCTCTCGCTGTCACTCTGACAATATGTGGATAAAGCTGTCACTGACACATCCTCTCAGGAAGGGCATTCAGGTTCAAGCTCGCCACGCAACGCTCCTCCCCAGTTCCTTATCACTGATAAAGCTAATCCTTTAGCCCTGCACATGGCCTCATGGCCCCCTGAACCGCCCATCAGTGTGAGAAAAAGAATCAAATAGAGAGGGGGGTAGGAGCAATGGAAGAGAGGAAAAATAGTTAGGAGGAGGAAGAATACACAGAGGTCAGGAAAGAGAAAAGGGGGAACAGGGGAAAGAGAAGAAGTCAAAACAGGAGAAGTATGAAGGAAAAGAGCAGGTGACGAGCGTTTGTGCACGGAAAGAGAGGAATGAGCAGCAGAGGTGACCTTGACAGTGTAATCTGTTTATAGATAAGTGTGTTGTGGTCCATGTGTGGGAAAACAAGGCTCTCTGGGATGTGTGTATGTGTGACCCAGGGTTAAGTGTCTCACACACAGACCAGGGGTGAACACACAGGGACACGCAGCACACATGATGGAGCGGGGTGTAACAGGGGCGGAGGCTGGGTTTACTGAAGGGTCCTCCAGTTCAGGATATTGTGTCAGAGATACAGCCGTCTGAAAGAGGAAGTCAAACCTTTCCTTTAGAAAATAACCTGCTATATGTCTTACTTTATCTTCAAAGCAAAGCGGTCGGGGGAATTCACTTGGTCAGCGTGACATATAGAATGAAAGGAAGCTGGATGTCAGGAACAAGGTTATGTGTTCAAACAGTGGCTTTTGTCACGTTTGCTGTAACTACTTCATTTTCAAAACAAACAGTTATGTCCAACAGCCTCTTAGCAGCTTCCTGTTTGATAGAAAATGAAGCTGCAATTTATGATTATGATTTGTCTGACCAGTAGTCCAAAACCAAAAGATAGCCAAAGATATTCAATTCATCAGTAAATACTCACATGTAAGAAGCTAGAACCGGAGAAGTTTTTGAAAAAAAAAAAGATCTAAACATTGTTGCAGATTAACTTTTTGTCAATCAAATAAGCTATAAAGAAAAACTAAAAAGTAATCAACTGAATATGAATTTATTTTTTCACATGTTGTGTACATATAAATGTTATTTTTCTGTTTATGCTGTGTTTTTTATCAGCTCTTCCTAACATGGCAATAATCATTGAATCTGAAGCCTTGAGAAGAATGAAAGCAGAGTGTGTTTTAAACATCTTAAAACATGTACATGCACAGACTCAGGGCGCAATAAGCTGTGTACAGTAAGAGACTCGTCGTCTTAAAGGCTGATAGACATACAGTATGTACTCTGTGATTCATAAATCCCCAGTAATGCATATCAAGTTGCTTAAAAGATGGCACAGTGTACCCTTTCGTTACAATTTCATTAGTGGCAGAGGTGATTGATCAGACGGAGAGTGCAGACAAACAAGCTGCGTGGATCAATGCGACGACCTGGAAGGCAGCTGTTATCAACGTGGATTATCAACATGAGTTGTGGGGTCTACGTGTGAGTTTCATTGGATCACTGAACGCATCATTGGGCACATAATCAGTGTTGAGTCCAAAAACGTTAGTCTTCCTCATCAATGGGTTAGTCTGACATCTACGGTTATAGACAGCAGCTTTTTCATCCTCACTGTTCATATAAACTGTTTCACACACACAATCAGGAGGTCTGCTCCTCCACTTCACCTGGGTCATCAGGGACCAATTCAGTCCATTCAGAGTCACTACATCCCACTCACATCGTGAACGTTATTAGACGACATTATTAGAATTATGTTATTTTTTAGCAATAACATGATTCAAAGTGACGGCCGACCGACAGGCTGACATTGCCATCAATGGAGCCACGCAGCTAGCGTGCCTTAAAACTAAAATATCATATACATTATCTACTATATATAAAATGAGGCATGGGCAAAACTAAAATTAAAAGGTAGACACCATCACAGTAACTATAAAGTGTATTGAGACAAAAGCAGTCACAAATAAAGTGAGGAGACAAGCATGTTGTGATAAAACATTAAACAAAAATTGCACAAGAGGGAAATAACAGGACTGTGGGTTAAGTGTCATGTGTCTGCAGATGGCAGCGTTAACAGCATGAAATACAGTTATAGCACTTAAAGCAAAGTGTGTGTATAGTATTTGTCTTACAATGCAAAAACAGTAGTGTAGAAGGTGAGCATGTATAGTAAAATAAAATACAAATACAGAATAGAATAAAATTATAAAATAGAAGCAAAAATAATGAAATAAAAGGAAATACCACATATAAATGAAGGAAATATATCAACTGTACAGAAATGTGTGTCTCTGTTACTATACTATGTAAAGAAATTAACTTTACCACAAAAACAGAACATAAAACATTACTGACGACTACATTTAGATATCAGTGGCAGCTGTGTCACTTTCATCAACTATCATTTAATATCTAATGGCTATTTCTTCAAGCATGATGATGACAATGAAGTCCAAATAGCTTTTGCAAAGTGCCAATGCATGTCATACGACCCGATACCCACTGCACCTCTACAGGAAGAAGAGCTGATCACCTTCCACATCACAGACCTTCTACAGTACCAGTGCAATAGGACAGCAGTGTTTTGCATGTAGGATACATCTGAACCTCGTCAGCTTATGAAAGACACTGAGGAAACTCACTGATTCTATGCAGATAGTTTCTGCAGATGTACCACATGCGTAACTTCCTTTTGTCACAGATAACGTGATTGCAGTTTATCACCCGTGTATCCTGTTGTGTATGTTTGTGTAACCGTCCTTTTCTAATGTCACGTGTGTGCAGAAGCTTTGTCATACAGTATGAGAGGAGTGATGTGCAGTTTCCTCCACATGCGAGGAATAGGTGTGGACCCTCTCGCTTTAATGACAACATACAGTATCTGTGATTGAGAGACAACAAGAAGAGTCAAGAGAGAGGGGGGAAGCTGTTTGTCTGTTTGTCTCAGCTGCAGGCGATGGGGCCTGAAGCGCAGGAACAGCAAGTGCTAAAAGTGTAAATCACTAACACAGGGAGCCGTTTGAAGAGGATAATCCAGGAACGCTGTCTGTTTAAAATCATGACCCTCTCCTCGGTGGACATCTCTCACACATACTGTATGTACACACACACACACACAGATGCCCTCGTGCATACACAAGACACACAGAGGCTGAACGGAGATTCCTGCTTCCTGCCTCCCCAGGCAGCTAATTACTGAGCCTTCCACACCAACAAAGGAAAGAGACTCTCTCCATTCAGACATATTAATCCCTCCATTTACAGGCTGCAGCAGAGGCGACTGCAGAGATAGTGAGCGGGAGTTCGTTTTGCCTTCTGCATCTGTGTGTTTGTGTATGTGAGTGAAAAACACATAATATGTAGTAGGAGTTAATGTTGCAGCAGTTTATGTTGTGAGGCAGGAGGGGGTGGGGAGGGTGCTAATATGTGCATTTCTAATTCATGTACAAGTAAATGCTGCTTCTCTCCAAGGAGCTGTTATACGTCACCTGACTGCTGCTTAGTTGATGAGGCTGATGCCAAATCAAGACATTATTTGGACAGACAGGCGACTGATTAAACAAACATTAACAGCTTCAATGCTCCTCATCATAGATTCTCCAACTCTGTGGAACTCCACTGGAGGAATGAACACCTTTCCTCCAAAAGATATTCCCTCATATGGTGTTTTGATGATGATGATGATGGCGGAGAGCTCTGTGGTTAAGATCTGGTGATTTTTAAAGCCATAGCATCATTTTCATACTCATCAAACCGCAGGATGCAGCAATCTGGTAAACCAGATAATGTTACAGATACTGACCTTGGATTGGGTGACTAATCCAGCTTCTTTGTCAATGTCATTATAATATTCACTGTTTCACCATCAGTTACATTTATTCAGCAACAGCGGACTCAGTTTTTAGTACATGAAATTGATCCGAATGAGTACCATGCAGTGAGGTACGCAGATTTGTAAAATGGGAAATGTGGTATTGGATTGGTAGCATCAGCAGAAACCCTGAGTTGAGGTATTAGAATCAGTATCAGGAGAGAAAAAGCGTATCAGTGCATCCCTTATCAAATCATTCGGTGAGCCCTCGTGCTCTGTATGGAAGCATCTGCATTCATTATGTTTTTATTTATAAAAGGTATTGCTGAATAAATCGGACAACGAAGTCAGAGGCAGTGATCACCAGAACAGAGACACTTGTTTACTGCTGCAGGAAGTTTCTACTATAGTTTTAGAGATCTACAATAATATGACTTGCTATCTTGCACTTGATTCTTGTTTATACTTTCAGCACCTTGCTGGACCTGAAGGAACACAAGAGACCTTGGTGAAAGGAAATGCATGTCGTTTGTTGTGCCACTGCGAACAGTTTTATACCTGGCGGAAAAAAAAAGATATAAGCTGGAACATTTGGGGGTTTGAGGAATAGCTTTCACTGATGTAGCGAGTGCTGACCCTGCAGCTTTCTTATTCTTCAGCTGTCAAACTACAACCATTTTTGTGTCATTTGCATATCTGAATATCCTCCAGTCTGAATAAACACCAAATACCAGGTGGAAACATCCAAACTCTGCCCCAGAGCTTCACCATATGCATGTTCCCAGTGGAGAATACTGTGAGCGATGGAGGAGAACTCTGTAGAGAAAATAAGATGTTTAGGAATGTTTGAAATCCCATATTTGATTTAAAATTCTTTGTTTGCAGTAATTATTCAAAGCAACCTTTACCAAATCATCCCAACAACCCCACAATCTTGTGTATATGCTGACAGAATCACAATATGTTAATTTCTCCCCTCGCTCGCCTCTCAGGTCAGATTTAATCCTATTTATTCACAACGTTGTATCCCTTTTTGTCCCTGTTTGACATTTGGAGTAAGTGAATTGGCTGGAGTTATTTTTAGTGCCACCTACTGAAATGAAGTCGTAGTACAACAGAGCAGGAGCACGACTGTAGTGCTGCACAAGTGCTGCATGTGTAGACTCATAACAGCACTCTAGGTAGGTTAGTGGGATAAAAAGCCATTCACTTAACTTCCTCTACTGCCACTGAAAAAGGAAAGAAATTGGTGTGCAGTAGAGGCTTTCTATAGGGATTCCTGTAGGATCACTATTCATTCTATTCACGTGACTGGGACAGGAATCATAATATATGTCAGTTTTTATATATAAATATGCAGTTCTAATATAAACAAATGGTATTTTCTTTATTTTGAACATAGTGCTAGTCGTTCTGCTGTCTTTTTAAATTATTTTTTATTCTCTCCAGTCTGCTCTGGTGGCTGGTTGGTTGCAGCCACCTTTCCAGTGCATGACGTGTGTGGACTGTGGATTGACGACGCATCGTGCAGCCACCAAAATCCAAATGCCAACAATGGAGTTGGAGTCAGATTCACACTGACAGAGCTTTCTGCCAAGTCTGAAGTTTTAAACGAGAGTTGAGAGTGATGGTGTTAAAACTCTTTGTAAGATGAGAACATCAAATCAAAATCATTGCCTAAAGATTACCTACAAAAAAAACACAACATAGGAACAAGATGGGACGGGACAGGAGTGAAAATCACCCTCTAATGTACAGTACCTGAGGGGAAGTGGGACAAGTGGGAGAAGAGAATAAGAGAAGGCTGCATGTGTTGGCGTCAGACAGCGTGACTACCACAAAGAGATCTGTTTTGACTAGATTCCACAACCCTTAGTCCTTCAGACCTGTGACATTTAATCTCACTAAGACCTCATTTACTCTGTTCACTGGGTAACAACATTCCTCAGATTAACAACAACCCTGCTCCACAAGCTCTTAGCGGAGTAGACCAGCGTGCACCCATCAAAGCACACAAACTGCACCCCCGTGTGATAAACAGGAAGCAAATGTTCTTCTACTCTATTCTAATCCACTCTCTTTGATTCTAAGTCAGTTGGTCTCATGTTAAGGTGAGAAATGTAGCAAGATTCAGACATCCTGTAAGTGTTGGAGGACAAACTTCCCGGTATTGTGTGCAGTTAAGCTCCAGCACTAGGACAGGTTTTATATGAGGATATTTGCTATGCAAATATGAGGGATCTGTGTGTACCTTCCTTACTGCAGGCAGGCATTGTACTTCCTGGCTACAGGGCCAAGGCAGTGTGTAATGTTTACACTGCTCTATGACACAGGGCAACCTTGTTTTGCCCACAAATCTTGCTGTTGTAGGACAATGTAAAAAGGAAAATCTGGTGAAAATGTATAATCTTCATAAAATCGTTGCATGTTATCCTGTTGCTACCCAGTTTTTATCAATGCTGCTTGGTTCAGCATGAATGCAAGTTGGGACGTTGTCAGTGAAAAAAGGATTGTATCATCTTTGCATCACCTGCAGCTTTAATAAATGCAGTCTTGTCACATTGTTGGGCTTTGATTACAAAATGCTCTGTATCTTTTTCAAAGAAAAGTTGCTACCTGAAATTCATCTGGAATTATTTGAAAAAAAGGTTCTGTCTTAAAAACAAAAAAACTATTTTTGTAAGCAAATACTGACATTAGCTCATCACATATATATATGTAGCTGCTTTATGAGTATGCACATTTATTTTTCCCTTATTTAATACATTTTAATGTCACAGAAATTCTTTATAGCATATAATATACAGGTATACATACTGTACAAAGCCGGAAACACCTGGGTAGTTGAAGTCAAACATTTATCTGTATATATACAGATAAATGTACACACACACACACACACACACACACACACACACACACACACACACACACACACACACACACACACACACACACACACTGTGTGGCTGATAAAGTAAACAAGAAACTGCAGTGCAGAGATGCTTAAGATATGTTTGCAGTAATCTACTATTGGTGAGCCCTGATGTTTCTTTAGTAACTGCCCTGCTCACTCTGTACAGATCTTGGTCACAATTCTTTAATAAACACATTTAAGTTATCAAATGTTTGCTTATGCCCTGTGGTTACTTTATGTTATAAAACTAATATCAACCGTTATATAGTTATTGGCGTCAGTCCAGCTCGATGAATCCTTTACTGCAGCACTAACCAATAACGTGCTTCTCCTCTACTCTCGTAGTTCAAATGGAAGACAGACATAATAACTAATAATAATAATAATAGAAAAAAGATGGATATCTCATTTTAGAAGAAAAATCCTTCATATTTCAGCTGAAGCTCGGCCACCTCTTCATATAAAGGCCAAGGCAGATAGGGAATATTAATGAAATATGTAGCACAAATATCGTCAGTGAACCAACACATAAACACACAATACTTTATCATGCACACAGTAAGCGTAGCTACTTCAATCAAGGTTAGTCTGCAAAGGATGAGAAATATGAGAAATAAAGGCATAAAAACTAAAACTACACTTACCAAACAGAAAAACTGACTGACCAAACTGATTAGAGCTGAGAAGACTATTCCATCAATCAGAAAATTAATCTGCAACTACTTTGATAATCAATTAATAGTTTCAGTCAATTTTTTTTTATCAGGAACAATGCGAATGAATCTTGAATTATAGTCTCTCAAATGTGAGGGTTATCTGTTTTTCTTTATTATATGTGATAGTAATGTCTTTGGGTTCTGGACTTTGGTAAGTCACAATGGGTTTTTTCAGTATTTTCTGACATTTTAAAGACAAAACAATTAATCATGAAAATAATCAGCAGATTAATCATTATGAAAACATGTATTAAGTGGCAGCCCTAAAACTGGTAACTACAGCAGGGCTGCTGTGTTTCAATTATTTTGTCCACAATCTATTTTCAAGAATGCAAACTGGAAAATGACATTTCCAGTTGAAACATCAGTTTACCAAACAGTCCACTGTGGTGAATATTAACTAGACGATTTAACAGGTGATTTTCCACTTGAACACCATTTCACACACAACATATCCGTATCAGTAAATGGATCTTCTACTCTACATATTTATATTTATTCCCACATATCTACAATCTTATTTTGTCTATTCCAGCTTTCAAAAAGGTGTAGATGTGTATCACCTCCCCCCTGACAAAGAGCACCGGTGTTCTGACACCAACGGCTGCGCCGGTTCAGACAGTCCAGATCCGGACCCCGGCGGTTGGCTGAGCTGAGCCGCGATCCACTCCGTGTTTTCCCGCGGACCATGTGTGGCCCAGCTGAGGTGACTGGCAGGACTTGTTTACTGGTGGAGAGACTCGCAGAAAGGAGAGACGGAAAGAGGGGGAACCTGAGGGAGAGCAATCGCTAAACGGAACGGGAATCCAAGTTTTTACACTTGACCCGTCTTTTTAAGTCTTTTTATGTTTGTTTACCTCATCGTTTTTTGACTATCGGAGACGGGATACTGACTTTGTGTATGCGTGTGTGGGTTTTTTTAATTTTATTTTTAACTCTATCGCCGACACTGAAACCTCGTTTGTTTTGGATTAGCTAGCTAACGTTAGCTGTTTTTCCCCCATCAGCTAACGTTAATCTGAGAAAAAGAAACGGGCGGCGTGGTGGAGAGTTTTCTCACTTCAAAGCAACGTGTATGTTCAACAGAGCCGTTATTTTTGTCGTGTTTCTCCACCCCACTGTGGATGGGAAAGAAGTGTCGTTTACCTCCCAAGTTTTCCGTCTTTGTTTTCTTTCTCCCGTTTTGTCGTTTTATGGGTGTTCATTCGTTTGCGGCGTGGTGGTCAGTGGGGGTGAAGGAGTTCAGAGGAAGGTCGTAGTAGGGGAAAGCTGTATCGCTGCACGTTTTTCCTGCACGTAGCTGCTCCGGAGGAGTTTCCTGGGATGTGCTCCCATCTGTCTTAAAAAGGGTGAGCTTCTGAGGAGATACCAGCAAACAGGGGGATATTATAAAGACCTGTGGACTTCAAAAGAGGGAGCGCAAACCCTGCCAACTCCCGTTCTTGGCTCTTGTATGTGGCGATATCCATAACTTCAGCTCATGTCTGCTGGAGGAGCTGAAGAGGAGGCTGCTTTTTAAACGCTGTGCACAGGAAAAATACCTCTTTAGCAAATTTGTTTTTGAAGCGGGTCTTCCCTCATTGGAGCAGTGCATTACAGAGAAATGAGCCCGGGGCCAGTGGACCTCCTTCGGGGACCTCCAAACTAGCCCTCTGCCTGTGGGATATTAATAATAATAATAATAATAATACTGTTATTTCTCTCTTGATCCAGTGGAGCACCAACAATTAAACAGATGAACGTGGACTGTCGCCTTCACTTATGGAAAATGAAGATCTTCACTCGCACATGTGTCTCCAGAACCCAAGATCACGTTATTTAGTGGTCTGCATTTTTTTCCAGGGCTCACATACATCACAAACTTGGCTGGGAGGATACTCAAACATTTATTACCCCCCCCTCCCTCCCTCCCCCGGCTTACGGGGGACCACGTTGAATCAGTTATTGGACCTTAATTTTTAAGAATTTGTTTGATACTTTTGATATTCCAAAAGTAAACATTTCTCCCTCAAGATTGGAGTTTTTCAGAAGCTTCACGAGGAGAGCACAACTTAACCCTCAAGTCAAAATGAGACGGTTGACGCTAAAGCTGCGAGCACAAATTGTGTTTTTTATCATCGGCACCTGCATCATATGCCAGTGTGGACTAATAAACGGAGAAAGTAAGTATATTTAAGCATTTTTTTAAATGTTCCAAACAATGTTCCTGTGTATTTGTCATGGCCACTTGACACACTATATATTTAATATGAACACATTTGTTAGTTTGAAGAAAGCAATTTTAGTGATTTGTTGACTTTGAATAAATACCATAATACAGTAGATATTCTGTAAGATTACTGAATCATTATAGGATAAACTACCATACAGTTTGACAGACGCCATAAACATGCTCCAGAGGTCCATACAGACACTGTTAGGAATATTATTGTGTGAAATATTTAAGTGTCATAAGACACATATATAAGTAAGTTTGTCCTGTTACTGACACAAGTGGTGGAAGATTATGGGGATAATGGAGCTCAGAAAATATTATTATGATTATTTTATTGTCTTTTATTTTATAAGTTATGGTAATTTTAGTCACGGGACTCTCGCCTCCTTTCTGGCGCATGCGTATAGTGTCATACAGGGTCTAATTAAGGGGCTAGTCATTTCGGTTGTTGGGTATGCGTGGCTGCTAGCTAGTAATTTATTTTCCTCCGTAAAGTTATTGGATAATACCCCCCCCCCGCGCTGTCTCTCTTAAAGGTACACATTTTAGCGGCCTGTGTCGGATGCGCCAGCCCCAGGGCCAGATTAGTCGCTGTAACTGGACGAGTGTGGTCTGCTGCAGCGAGTCTAAACTGGGAGTAGCAGGATTGGCCCTGTGCGCGCGGCTAGGCCTCTCGTGGCGACAGACACACACCAAAAGCAACACACGCACACACACACACACACGCGGCGCTGCTGCAGCCCGAACGTAAACAAATTAGCCGCCGACGCTAAGAAGTCTCTTTATAGGTGGTGGATTAGCCTACATTGCTCTTTAGCTCCAGATCGGACCAAAGTATGGGCGTCTTCCTCACCGGAGATGTCTATTCTGTGTGGTGTTTTTATCAATGAATTAGGGTTTTGGTTATAATAATGATAATAAAACAGCGTGAACTCTAAACAGTGCCGCGATGCTTTGCCAGAGAGAGAAGAGATAATGATCCCGCTGTAAACCGCCTAATGACCTCGCCTTAATAATGATATCTGTGGAGTGATACATTTTCAGTTTTGTTTTGTTGGCTGCTGTTGCATTTTAGCAGGCATATAATGGTGGAAAAGCCACTTAAGATCACTTTAACCACCCTTTTATTGTCAGAAAAGTTCATCCACAATCTTGGTCTGAAAGATCTTATTGGGATAAATTAGAAATATCAGGTTGATCCAGGATAAAGAAATACACTGGCTTGTCTCATAAATAAATTTTCCAGCTGTAAAATTGACTTAATTGTATATTAATTGTACATTTTATTATTGGCAGTGGGAGAGAATTGAATGAGAAAAGAAAAAACATGTTATTTAAAGTAGATAATACATGTGACCATATGATGAGTGTAGTGTTATTGCAGTTTGAATGAATGAATGTCTCAATGGAAAACATTGAGACATGGCTGGGATTCAAGTATGCTGAAGTTAATTAAAGCACATTTTACTTGTTTATCGGTGGATTAACCTTTGGCCTACAATTTGTGCTTTTGAGATTTGTGTTCAGTGTTTTAGATGATGTGTTGCACAAGTCCACTAAGTGTTTCAGTACACAAACCGAGTGCATGTGAGCAATTACATCAGTTTGAAATTAGGGAAAAAAATCACCTTAATGAAACTACTAATAAAGTAGTGTTTGCTGTTTCTTGTCTCTAATTTAGTAACTTTGTAGATCCTCAAAGAGTTGTATTACTTTAAAAATGGCTCCCAGTTGCCAGGTTCAAAGGAAATGTTCTGGCTACTTTACACAGGTCATATATGCAGACAGAACAGAGGCCCCTGAAAGGGGGCCTTATGAGACAGGGCTGTTGGTACCCCTCCTCTTTCTTCTTTCTTTCTCTCTGTTTCTCTCTCAGGGAGTGGGGTACATGTCGGTTTCTGGTTCCTGATTTACTCAATTCTCTGGGAAGTGACCATATTTGGCACTCTTGAGATGTTTATGCCGGGGGGGGGTGGGGGGCAGCAAAAACCAAAATACTTAGAATATTTCATTCTGAATCCACATGCTGCCTGACATCTCTTCCTCAGTCATGGGAAAAGGGAAGCAGTATTGATATATAAACCACGCTACGGCTGTGATCTGCTTACTGCGCTCAAGAGAACGTGATAAAACGTTTTTTTACAGGCTGTTGTTCGTTGAATGTGATTGGGCTGTTTGTCATAGTTATCAGCAAACAGTTTTCTGAAGTAACCGCTGAGCTGTCTCCTGGTCTAACTCGCGGAAAACAAGTTGTGCAACTGGGAGCCTTGCCCCCTTCTTGTTCCTCTCAGGCTTGTAAGCACAGCTCTGTTGGAAAGGGGTAGTGTGCATGTGTTGTTATGTATGCTTTCCACAATCTCTATGCTTCTTAAACCAACTCTGTCACGCAGACTGCAAAGCCTAAAGAATCTCTCACCCTGACAATCTGAATTAAATGTCCAAAGCAAGAACAGTTGAATAGTTGTATCTCCAACTCTGCTGATGGAGTAATATGTTGATTTGTAAAATTAGGGCGAGTAGAGATGCCCTCCATTTGTGTGTGTTAGCCCATTTGGATGCTCAGGCACTCTTCACTGAAGTGCACAGTGGCATTTTCCGACAATGCTGTGCATGCTGTGGAATGTGTTTGAAGTGGCCCACCATGTAGGTGCCTGTGCATGTGTCTCTGTGTGTGTGTGTTGTGTGTACACGTATATCAGTATGCACCCCAGTCACCCTGCGCTGTCTGCAGGATCTCATCTCTCAGCTCCTGACCTGCCCACTTCCGGGCAATGTATGTTTTTCTGTGTGTGTGTGTGTCCGGAGGAGATGGCCATGCATGAGAACAGTGTGTACTAGAGCGGCAGGCTCAAGAGTGGGCTGCCTGTTAGCACTAGCCCCTGTGCCCAGAGTGGCCCCTTGACCCACCACACATCCAAGTCATGAAATTGACAAATTGCATGATGTGTGTTGTTATGAAGTTAGCAAGCGTTATGTATGACAAGATGACTGATACATAAAAACAATGAATGAGGAAGCAAAGAATATCACAGTTTAAAGCAGAGTGACCATTCCTTTACTGGATCCATTGCGTTATTTCAGGACATTGTTGTGCTTATACGATGGCAGAGAAGAAAAAAGACTCATACTGAGTCTTTTAATTAATGAGTTTAACACACAGTGAAGTTAGCTAGTTAGTTTTAATGTTATAGCCCAGCTGATACTGAAGTTTTGTGGCCGGTATCGATGTATATAGGCTGATTTTTATGATTTGACATATACACGCAACAAAAACAAACATCTTTGGTAAGGATCCCTTATATTCGTTTTTTTTTTTTTTTAAGAATCGTGATCAAGATATGTACAAACTATGTAATGGAGATGCTGTTTGAAAGTATCTTATATACCCCAATGTGCTAAGTATTTTCTCAATCCATCGATCATTTGGGGTGTAAAAAGTGAAAAATGTTTAAAAATCAACTGTCCAAAACCCAAAGATACCAACATTAGAGAAGCTGAAACCATCAAATGTCTTTTTTGCTTGAACGTCCTGAAGGATTAATTGATTATCAAATTAGCTACCAATTGTTTTTTCTGTCAATCGACTAATCAGTTAACCAACTAATTGTATCATCTCTGGTGGTTAAATTATGGACCGGGACTATGTTTGAATTGTACCGACGAATGAGTTTAACGGACACCTGTGAGCCAATCAGAAGCAAGATAATACTTACTTTCAATGGTAGGTTCAAGCAGAATCAAGATATTAATACACCTGTTGCTGATGAGAAGGTGTAAACAATAAACATAGCATTGAATCCATGTTTTTACTCACCATTTCAAAATTACAGTAAATTCAAAATGAGTGCAAAGTGATTTCCTTGTTGTTGACTGTTAGCTGATAGCTGTTGTATGTGTTGTTCTCATGGCTCACTATCTGAACAGCCTGTACTGTATGTGTAATGGGCTTCATGCAGAATCGTGGCTTTCACAATGCAGCTGTACCGCTGATTGCAGATTGCCATTGTATGTTTGGGTAGTCCATGTTCACAGATCCTGCAGACAATGGGGGTCATGAACTGAGGCTCCACCAGCTGTGTGTTGCGTTTTGAGTGTTGTCCAGGAAGGCAATATGTACTGCTAAAGGAAATTAACTGTTGGGGTGCCTTTCCTAAGTGCTTCCTCCTCTGCACTTATCTTTTCCAAGTATCCCTTTCTCTTCTCCTTACTTGCCATGCATTTTTTTTCATCTTGTTTGCAGTGTGTGTGTGTGTGTGTTCCTGGCAGTCTTTTCCAACAGCAGTACAAGCAGAGGATGAAAAACACAACCTGACCTTTTGACTCCCACAATTCAGTTTTATCGGTCGACAAGCAAATATGTCCCTGCTTTAAGGGGCATTTATGACCATCAGTTTCAACATAGTTTAAAAAAAAAAAAGAAAAAAGAAATTAAACCTTCTTTTGTCAGTTTTGTGTATTAAATGACTCCATAAATACTAGACGACCCACAAGCATCAGTGTCCATTGCAATGGAGAAAATGCCTGCCAGAGACTTGTAGTGAATCCATTCATATTCTGAAAACATTATCATTGCCAAATTGATTCAGAATCTGAGAATTAATTGATTCAAGCTACCCCGTATATTTAAGGAGTCTCACACTTTAATACCATCTTATTGTTCGTGTTGTGGTTTTGACAGTTGCAATGCAAAGGAATACTTTAATGTTTCGGTCATTGTGCTGTTGGAGACAATAGTTGGCCATATTGTGGTTGGAGAGACCAGCCAGCCCAGGAGTTTACTTTACAAGAGACAGGCCTTTTTTGTGTCCTTCATGCAGAATATAGCTGCACTTGCCTTACAAACTAAGCTGCAAACAGGTACGTTTATCTTGACAGAAGATAACCCTAACCCTTACGTTATGCGATTGAACAACAATATGACCATAGCTTTCTTGGGACATTTTGAGAAGATTTTAACCAGCTGATTTGTCACGCACCATAGCACCGAGATGCCACTCTAAGAAAGCTGTGATTGAAGGAGTTCTGCCTGTCCAACACAGCATCATGTGCATCAGTCTTTACACTTCTGTGATGAGCAGGGAGGATTTTTTAATACGGAGCTTAGCTGATGCCCTCCTCTCTGGCTCCCATTCCTCGATAGAGAACTGTGGCTGTTTATGTAAATCTCTACTCACTGCACAGAAATGTGGTGGAGTTGGGAGGGGATGGATGGGGCGAGGGGATCACACACACACACACACACAAACACACAGAGAGCGCCGTTACGCCATGCTGCAACAATCTGATTTGATAGTCCTTGTTGCTGTTTGGATCTGCCCTATTTTAACCGTTGGTGACTTCACACAGTAAAATCCAAGTTGAGCTGGCCCTGTAATGCGGGGATCAGCAAAGGGATCTTTCTGGGGGGCTTTTGTAGGCAGGACCAGACACTGGCTGAGGCCATGTCCATGTTCTTATGTGAGTAAATTGGGAAAACTCATCTTTTGGTCTTCATTTTAGCCTTTCACCCACTGCAGCCTGGGGTTTTGACCATCAAAAATTAGTTTTTTTCGGTGAAGATGTTGAACATGGCTGTCTTGATTTGATTGTGATGAGAAAAAAGCCAACTTTTCAAAAATGGTGTACAAGTATATATCATGTCATGTGATCCAGGCTTTAGCTGTACATTCAGAATGACTCCCTGCACAGTTCGTTATTCACCCTTGTTTAGTAAACAACTGTTCAAAAACAGTGGAAATTTGGTAGGCATGACGTAAAGCTTCTGGCTCAATTGGCAGCGCCTGCCCAGCACAAGAGATATAAGTGTTTTTCTATTGTTTTGGAATTTCGGTGGACGGCAGACTTTTTATGTAAGCAATTGTGTGGACAAAAAACTATTTTTTAAACAGTCTTTCCAGATTTATCTACATTAGTAGATATGGATTAGTAGATTAGGACGGCTGTCACATGGGAATCTGTATCTGAGCTCTGTTAGTTACAGTTTAGAAAACCATCCCGTCATTTGAAAGGCACACTTACAGCAGTTGACTTGTCCGTCAGTGTCGGACACTGATCTTCTAGCTGTTTGCCTTTCTTGTTACCCCAGCTCTATGACCGCACTGACGAAAGCTTATATGTATGTAAGTTTGTGTCTTACAAGGGAATGTGAAGAAACGGCTTCCTGTTTACAGTGTAACACGGCTGTGGAGAAGATGTAACAGAAAGTTGAACAACTCTACAGTGTGTGTGGTAGATGGCTCTTGAATCTTTTGTAAGTCTGCACGTTCAGTTCAGCTTGTAGAGATACAACCTTTGTCTGAGATCTATACATTGAAGTAATAAAATGTACATGTATGCGTATAATACATTTCAAATAAAAAGAGCTGAAGTGTACTAGCTGTGCCATGAATTTATATTTCACTTTATATTTTATAATTCTCACGTGGTAACGACACGCTTTGAACATTGACTATCATTTAAAATGTGTTTATTCTGCCTTTCGAACAAATATATGCTGTTAATTTCTCTTAACGTTTACCACTAATGTCTGCATATCTGGCCAAAAAATTTAATTGAATTCAATTCTTTCTTCACTAATTCAGCAAAAACTTGCATGGTGTCCAATTGTTTGGATAGCACTGTATGTGCATAACTTTGAGCAAATGCCACGCTCTTATCATGTAGTGTGTAAGTGCACTGGGAAGCATGAGAGTGTGTGTGTTTTTTGTGTATGTGAGTGTGTTGGGCTGTAGTGGCAGTGTAACTGAACCTGATGGGTTAAATTTATTTTGAGGACTGTCATATGACTGAGAAGTGGCCATTTGACACACAGCCCAGTGAGTCTCTTAGCAGTTAATTACAACCACACACACACACACACACACACACACACACACACACACACACACACACACACAGAGGAATGGATAGATTCAAGCTAAAGGATAAAGGAATATTGGCTACAGATGATGAATATGACTTATAGAAATCAATCATGGACATTAGCTGATAGTAAATGTCAAATGAATTTGCCCATCATGGTTTTACAGACCCAGGCAACTGTTGACATTTGTAATCACACAAATTCAGCCAATCCATGCATTGTTGCATTGCAATAGCTCGCAGTTGTGTTTAATTTCAGCCACTTTCCTTGTCAAGTTAGACATGTTTGTAAGATTTACTAATCGATGCACTTTCCTGTATAAAATAATTCAAATCAGACTTGAACCTCAACCAGCCACCTTCAAATATGTAACTTTCATGCAGTCCTTCGTCCGCCGCTGTGTGTGATTCATGTATGCCATGACCAAGCAGCTGTTTCTACTGCATTCTGGGGGAGAAAAACAGAATTGCATTATTGAAATATGAAAACTGAACCAGTAAAAGTTATTTGCTCCCTCTGTTCCACTCTGTCCATGCCTTTTCTCTCTCGGTTGTGTGTCTCTCTCCCTCTTTATACTGGACCTCCTTCTCCATCTCCCTCCCTCCCTTCGTTTGCTTTCACGTTCAAGGGTAAGAGGGTTCACTCTCATACACTGATTTGTTTTTCTTTCACACTGCAGATGCGCACAGCCTGCGGACGTGTCTTCCTGACACACACACACCTGCTAATCCCGCTCTGTATGGGGTGGGAAAGCCTCCTCTTTCAAACCTCTTAAAGGTGTGAACACCATCCATTTGACACCTCTCTCTCTCCCCCTCTTTGTTTTTTGTTTTCTCCTCTCTTATTAGGCCTGCGTGCTCCAGCTGGGCCTAAGTGATGCTTAACATGTACACCTGCACATTGTGAACAACAGCAGCCAGTCACATGGACCTTTCTGATTATGTTGTGTTTGCGTCTGTTTGTGTGTGTCTGTGTGTCCTTTTAGGAGCACTCATGCTTGTATGTGTAATGTGTTCTGTGATTGTGTGTGTGTGTCGGGGGGGGGGGGGGGGGGGCTCTGTTTTTGTCCTGATGAACTAGCCTGAGATGGGTTACTATGGTGACAGCACTAGCTGTGCTTGCAGTCGGCTACAGTGCTCCCTTTTCCTCTCCTGTCTGAATACACTTCCAGCCTCTCTGCATTTAACTCACATGTAACTCATTTATGCATTTTTAAGGTGTGACGACACAGAGCAGGATAATCATTTCTGGAATGATTGTCTTAATATAGTAACATATTATTGAGGTGCTGTGTGCTGCGATTTTGAATGTTGCCAGTGCCGATACAATCATGGCTGATTGTGATGACTCTCACAGGGGTGTCCACTGTAAACAAACTATAATCTATCCTGATTGTTTTCTGGTGTTTAAAAGAATTCAGTCTCAACACCTGTAATCATGTCAAGGTCTCTCGCCAATCAGCATGTGTCCTCTACTATATGGGGGGGGTCTGTCAGTTATTCATGAGAGTCCAGTCCTGCTACTGAATTTTGGCCTAGACTTGCTGCAATAATACTGCTTAAAAACTATTTGAATCGATGCATAATGTAACTCGTGATAAATACAGTGATTCACTTGCTTGATCAGGTCAGTGCTTACTGATCACAGACGTCCTGCACGGGACTGGCAAACTGTGGTGTTGCTGCACTCCACAGACCTCTGCTACTTTCACAACATGTAGTATATACACTCTTCACTGCATCCTCACCAACATTACGACAGATGGAGAGGGAGACAGAAAACCACCTGCTTAACGGACAGAAGGTATACAAAGCGCTTTGTTCTTTCTCAATTCCTTCTTGTGCCCACTATACTCTTCTGTCCACCTCTGCACCATTTTCACCCACTGCAGGCATGAAACCAGATGGGTGAGAATCTGGCCATGCCTCACAAAACCACTGGCCAAGCAGCAAATGTAATATTTTAATTACAGAATATATGCTTATATGATTTTATTAGTTTTTTTTTTAACTGTTAACTGTTTTTTCTTAACTGGTTTATTTCTGCGAGAAAGTAAAGAGAGTTTTATCTATTGAACAGTGGCCTTTATTTAATCTTTATTATGTAATAACAAACCTACTAATACCTAGCCTCGTACACGCCAGAATACCTCTTCGAGCTCAGTTTTTGTTAAAACTGGAAAACATTTAGTGCGAATCAACACTCAGATTTGTACTGGACCAATCAACCAACTGTGGTTGAGTGTGTAGACCATGACTCACCGCTTTTCAAAACCCGCAAACTATTAAAACAAAGCATTGTAGATATAAAATGACGCATTATTCTATAACTGTAGTACTGATGGGATTGTGGGGCTGGTTCGTCTCTAGGAGAAAGTCTAACCTTCCTCTCTGTGTGTATATTCTGGGGGAAAAAACAACAAAGCATTTGATTAGAGACATAAGCATCTATTATGGCAAAACGTTAAGCTTTGAAGCATTCAGCTCAGACCTAGTTTTTTTTAATGTCATGGGATAGTTGTTGACACAAGTGTGTGTGTGTGTGTGTGTGTGTGTGTGTGTGTGTGTGTGTGTGTGTGTGTGTGTGTGTGTGTGTGTGTGTGTGTGTGTGTGTGTGTGTGTGTGTGTGGATCACGTGCCTTTTTGCTGCTGTAACAATGTTTAACTGATCATTAAGCGTCATGCCGTTGAAGAAAGTGAAGAAAACAGACACTTAAGGACAGACTGGAGTAAAAGGAGTTTCCCGGTGTGGCAAGGCTGATACTGTAGCTTCCATCTGGGACAAAACACTGGAGGGACTCGTGCCAAGACAGAGTGAAAAGGCACAGAGAGATGAAGCGCTTGCACCTAGTTTATGAGCCTGCATCAAGCATTTCTAATTCACTTACAGTTAAAGGCAGTCCAGATTGAATCATGCCTTGCTGTTAAATGACAGTGTAATGAATGGAAGTCATTTTACAATACCGCCGTGGCCACAGAACCTCCACTCCAGGGACCCGTCTGTCAGAGGCCGGCTAACAGTGAGTGATTTGTTGGCCGGGGGGCCTTTTGAACGTTAACATGACGTCAGTGTTCCATCCATACCCTAACCTAGCACGCTCGTGGCTATCCTGTACGGGAAAACCAACAGAGGAGTGATTGAAAATATTTGGGAATCTGCAAAGGGTTTTTGTGGAAAAACAAACAGTAGGTAGGAGGGGATATTTGTCCATAATCAAAAACCCACCACTAAATGTTTATAGATAACATGTTCACAGTGCTGTTCCATGTGTAATGACATCAAGTCAGTGGTGTTACAAGGCAGAGAGTAAAGATTCATAAATTAAAGTGCAACTGAAATCACATTTAGTCATCCCTTTTTGTAGTCAAAAATAAATGTATTGTTAATATTTTTTATTACTAAAAGGGAGAAAAAAGGTCTTTGGGGAAATATCAGAAATGCTCCTTTTTATCTTGGCTGGAGGGGGGATTGCTGTCATGATTTGATTGACAGCAGCTAGTGTGCCGGTGTTACACTGTAGTAAACAAACATGTGCTGTAGCCCATAAGTCATGGGCTACAGCTGCAGACAGTGTATTGTTAGTGGTATTGAAGAGTAACGATCACACCAACATCTAACCGGACCAAAGTGACATTTGCAGGTACGTTCACATGCTGTTTAATGTCCTGCGGCTCAGCAGCTAATTAGCTATCTAGCCTGCAAAATGACGTTAGCAGTGCACTTTTCCTAAGCGAATGTTTGTTTGGTGGCTCGTTCCATGAGATAAGGCGCAATAAGACGTGTGTTCATGTTTGTAAGTTAAATAAGAAGGAGAGTTTAACAGGAGAGCTAATGTGGGTGGTTGTTCAGAGTCTGTGGCTCTTGTGTAGCAGGCTGCTGCCTGGCTCAGTGTGACTGTTTGCTCTACCTATAATGCTGACATTACTGCTTTATGCAAGGTTTGATTGTCTGTATAAAAGGAGACGGATACCTAACAGTAATCTTTTTGAATTACTGTAAAACTGCGCTGTCATAAAACCAAAAAATATGAAATATAGATTTCTCCCTTTTTGTTTTCTGTTTTTTTTTCCTCAAAGGGGAGAAACAGAGGATAAGTGATTTGCAGAGCAGATATGTATGCTGTAGCAGACGCACGAAAAATGCAATTTAATTTCAGTTAAACTTTAAATGGAAGGAGGCACTGAAGGCCTGAGCAATGGAAAAGGTAGAGGGAGGGAGAGATATGGAAAGAAGGAAGCAGAGAGGCAGGATGTGTGTCTGCATGTTTGTGTGTGTATGTGAGGTTTTCCTGTAGCAGGCAGTGAGAGCTGGTGGTCTAACAGTGCAGACAAACGGGCCATTAAACTGACCTGGCCCCTCTGCTCTCCATCCCTCCATCCTCCCCCTGTACCACTTTGCTTTCTCCATTGCTCAAATTGTCTTTTTTTTCTTTCTTTCTTGCTTTCCTATCTCCTCTGCTTGTTAACTTGTCTCCTCACTTCTCTTTATAGTCTCCAGCTCATATACACACACAGACGCATTCATGTATACACACACAAACAATTGGAGTCTCATTTCAAGGCAGTTAGAATCACATTATTTCCCCCTCTCTGGGTGTTTTTCTTCGTTTGCATCACATTTTGGATTCAGCCATAGCTCGGAGTTGGCTGCCTTGCAGCAATCCAGTCAAATCAATAGGATTTGCCATGCTTGGGATGAGCTCACTCGTCCATTCACCACACAGGGAATACCTCTGCTAAACCCCTAAACTGTTTTAGCTGGAGGTTAAAACTACTGAGTATCAAAAGAAAGTGTTAGCATGTTGAGATACAGCCTGGGCAGCTGTCCCATCACAACTCTTGCACTCTCCCTGTCTTGTCTGAATCCCTCTTAGTCTTGATTTTCCTGTTTCAGCCATAATGCAGAGTGGCTAAAGCACAAACTGCAGTGCTACAGGAAGAAATGTAGCTTCACACGGCCCCTGTTCAACCATAGACCTCTTAAGCAGGAAGATTCGGAAGAAGAAAAAAAAGCCACACGGGATGGAAGAAGCCGATTTGGCAGAGCTATCAGGCAGGCGTAGCTTGTCCAGCCTCATGTGTAGATCTGGTTTGTGGGTCGGAGCGTTGGTGGGGCCGGGCCCTGCAGCTGCTGCCGTGTGGCTGCAAGTCGAGCAGGGGAACTGAACCCCGGCTTCCTCCCTCTCAGGCTGAGGCTCACCACACCAAGACACTGCACTGCGCTCCACTCGCTAAAGTGGGAAGATGAAAAGGAACATCAGATGTTTTTTGTATTACTCACTGTGTGTGTGTGTGTGTGTGTGTGTGTGTGTGTGTGTGTTGTCTGTCTGTCTATTTCATCAACATAGTCCAGCCTGCAGTTGATTACCTGCTCCTGTTTCATAGTCCTCTGTCTGTTCCCAAATGCCTCGGCTATGTCAGGAATGCTGCTCCCCCCAACAAGCTTTTTATTTGTTTTGAGCACCACCTGGTTTAGCTGTTTTGTAAGGCGTGGCCAGAAGTTTTCAGATTTTTTTTATGTTTTATTTTTTTTATTTTTTTGGTTTGTGTTGTACCAGCTGTCCAATTATTTCTAAGACAGGGAACATGTTGGTCGCAATTGGTCATGAAATAGATCTGTTTGATTGTGTGTATTTGTGTGAAATTACACGTTGCTACCGTAAAGTGCTTTTTCGAACATGTCTGGTTCCATGTACTTGCAGAGGCAGTTTGCGTCAGTGGCCTGCATTTTAAAATTCTTCATGTGACTTTCTTTTCAAAAGCTTAAATTGCACTATGCTGTGCTGCAGAAGCATATGAGGCAGAGGGGAGGAAAAAGAGGGAAAGGTCTGGAAATGGAATGAGGAACTGGGCAGTAAAGACAAACCAGATACAATGACCATCTTATCTGCTTTACATATGGACTGAGGATTTTAAATTCTAGGGCTTTGTTTGCTGTTGAGTATGGAGTCAGAACAGGGGTGCAACCGTATGCTGGAGATATAGAGACGGGCTGGCAATCTGCAACAGTGCCAGATAAAATGTATTTGAATTGTTTTAAAATATGGGCAAGTTTAAGCCCTTTTTTAAAAAACCCTTGTTCTGGTTTTGAGTGTGAAAGGGGTTGCTTAAAAGACCTTCGAGTCCCCGTCATCTTATCTCATATCAATCTTACATATAAGATGGACGTCGGCCATGTTTCACTGTCAGACTACACATGTCTGCACAGTGGATATTTGGTGTTTGGGTTGGTGGACATGGACTCTAGGGATCAGTTTTTATCAGGTACCCTGCCACTCTAAGAAGATGTCAGACTGGGCCGTCAATACACATTCTGCTCTTGTGTCTTCTGCCCTGTTTTCCTCCACTTTGCTTCTCCACCTCTCTTTTCCTTTTGTCTCGTTCGGCAGCCTCGAGTCCAAGGTCGAACCAAGCTCAGTGGAACTAGAAAATAGTGAGTCATTGTTTTTAAAAGCGAGTGACAGTGACCCCCCCCCCCCCCCCACACACACACACACACACACACTCCCTTTTCTCTTCCTCATTCTTTCTCTCTGTTTATATTCGGCCTCTTTGTCTCCCTCTGTCTGTACCTATCCTTCCCCTCCTCCCTCTCTTCCTCTCTCCTTTGCCAGTGCCGGAAGGTAGAGAGAAGAAGGCAAGCCAAAGTCACCAGTGTGATCTGATTTAGGCCTCTCTCTTCTCTTGGCCGGCCATCTGAGAGCGCAGGGCCTGCATGTTGCTCTTTTCTACCCGCTTCAATCTGCCACAGCCTGGCCTTGTGCCACAGCTGTAACGGGACCCAGCGTTGTGTATAAATAGGCTAGGCCAGCTCCCCTTGCCATGCTCCTCAATGGGAAGCTGAGGCAATGGAGGAACAGGTGCTCCAACCCACACACTCCCTCTCTCCCCGCTCCGTCTCCCTTCCCAAGCCCCCCCCACTCTCCAGTTTTATCTGATGTCCTCAAATGTGGAAGTACAGGTCAGTCACGATGCATGTGTCCACTACGTTCGCTCACCGTATAACTTGGTCATTGTCCCCTCGTATTGTTAACAGAAGATTTTAAACAATGTTTCCTGTGTGGTTTAATTTAATGGCACGCTGAGCTTATTTCCACTCTTCAAGCTGCCCCCCTCTCTGTCTTTCCCTGGCTCACGTACTGTTATTTTGGTCCTCAACTCTCTTTGTTTTGGAGGTACAAGTTGGTACATGTTAATCAAAATGCCTCTCATGCAATTTCTCAGCATCAGTTTTCACTGTAGAAGCCACAGCTTGGCAGTGGGCGCACAGGGAGCTGGCTTTACTTCTCAGGACTTTCCACAGCTATATTAACAAACAAATGCATTTTTCCACTGGCAGTCCACTTGGCACCGCGGCCGCATATTCTCTCTCCTGGGGTTTGTTCAGCAACTGAGCTGTTGACAAATCTATAATCAGCAGATCACCTCATCAGGGGCAACGTGCGTCTAAGCTGACAGAGAGAGGAAACTTCTCACAGTCCAGAGTTAGCTGCCACCTGGTTTCATGCTAGACAGATCTGGTTTCACGCTAAGCTAACGTGCGGCTGCCCTCTGCTTCAGTGAAAGGCAGAGGCAGGCTGGTACCCGGGCCACAGAGGGCTCCACTCTCACCTTCTAAAACTGCCACTGTGATCCACTTTCTCACTGCCAGCCAGCCAGCTACTGTTAGTTGATGCATATTAAATTCTCTGCAGGGAGCACAACTCTAAAAATAAGAGAAGAATCTGTCTGAAATTGTAGCTACACTATAACGGAGGCTGCAGCTGTGGGTGCTTACTGAATAGTGGAGATGGCAGTTTCTCTCAGAGATACCCGTTAGATTTGTATGACCTCAGTTGCACTGGTCATGCTCAAGTCATTTTTTGAGATGTAATTATGGTGAGCTTAGTTTTTGAGCTAATTCTGCTTTGTATTTGACAAGGAGAGGGAGTACAGATGTGAGAGAGACAGGTGATGACATGCTAAAATGGCAGGGAGCTAAAGTGAAATTGATCAATATTTCTGCCATTTTAGATGGCATTCAGATGTCACATGTAACATGGAATGAGTGCAAAAATTTTTTTGTTCGCACTCATTACAAACAGCCAATACTTTTGATTGAGATAATGATTTGACTTAGAGCCTTCCTGGTCAATATTTCTATGATCTAAGCAATATCTGCAAGGAAAATAATTAAAAGGAGAGAGGTTAGACGGATGTTTTTCTTTTTCTGCAGATCATACTGTTGCAAGCACACAGTGTAAACCACAGTCGTCCTTTCAACAAAGCCTTGATTTGCTGTGTAGTAAATCTAAATCAAAATATAGCTTTCTCACTTGCCACCATATATCTTATTCTGAATTGTGTCCAGTTCAGTTTTTCTGTGGGATTGTGAGCCCAGACACATCTAAATCAGGGTTGAAAAACTAAAATATCAGTATTCAGTTTGTTCTGTTTTTCAGAATGGCACCTTTTTTATAATAAAAATCTGTTCAGTGGCCAAGTAGAGAATACATTTGACAGCTTAGTTTCAAATTACCTACTTGCACATCACGGAAAGCAGAAAGACTGAGTACATTAATCATATACTGTGTCACTATACAATACTTGCACTTTAAATGCGCAGTATTTAACATTATTATTAACCGCAATTTGCTCTAAAAGGGTCGTGTGTGAACAAGGAGCTTATGCCACAATGTCATAGTTAATGTCATAGTTAAGGGCTGAACAATATATCGTTTCAGCCTTAACACCGCAATGAAGGAACAGTTTTACTGCTTGATAGAAAATGAAAACTATGAGAATTCACTTTTCATGACTAACACTAAAAGTAAACAGTCAGTCCCTCTGATAAATGACATAATTTAGCCTAAATTAATTACAATTTGGTGACTGGGTTCACATGCATGCTCTTCCTGCACAACAAAAGAGCAATCAGTCATTCTCACAGCAGACTGAATGAAAGAAATACTTAAGAAGAATTGTTGGTGGGTAAAATATATCATTTATCTGCATATATCTGTCGAATTTCTTTTTTAAATATTGCAATCTATACTATAAAAATATACAATATTGTTAAGTCCTCTGCCATCCTGGCATATTGTATTACAGAGGATGGACCAGCAGAGGAATTAAGCAGTATTAGTGGTCACATCATATTAAAATAACATTAAGGCACACCTAGTGTAAAATAACATTCAGGCATTGCTTGTGTGAACAACAAAAGCTTCACTGAAACAGTTTCAGCAATTTATTCAGTTACTGTTACAGCATGAATGTGTGAAAAGACCTCATAACTATTCAAGCAGCACACAGTGACAAATGTCTAGACAGTATTTTTTTTTTTATGTGTTTGTTATCAAGAAAACTGACATCTCTGAGGATGCATTTCCTCAAAATGTCTGTATAAAATTTTGTAAAGGAACCGTTAATTTGTTAATCTCCTATTGAAGACTTAAACTCATTCACCTCGCTCCATCTCCAAGCTTTTTCCTCTTCTGTTTCTGTTTGTCTGACACCCCTCTATACGTCCCTCCTCCTCCTTTTCTCATTCCTGCTGCCAAATTAAGTGTCAAACAGACAGGGAAGGCGGGTGGATGGCCCACATTTCTCCTATAGAGGTCCACAGTATGGTACAGTACGTTCCAGTCTATGCCCTGTTATTCCATTCTCTGCTCTGCTCCGATACACCCCCCCCCTCCTCTCATTAGCGGCTGATTGAGTTGTTATTGTAATTAAGAGCTCCTGTACAGCCAGTGAGAGCACCAAGCTGTCTGCTAATGGGTGGTCCTCAGTAGGAGGGTGGGCTATAGAGGGGTCACGGTCATTGTCCACCAAACCCCCCACCCTCACAATGTCTACCAGGTTTTTTTATATAGTGTCTGTTTATGTAAGTCAAAATGTAAATTGCAGTTCACAGTGTAGTCTTTGTGTCAGAGCATTTTGTTTGACAATTTTCTTCCTTTTTAGATGACAAAAAATGAAACACTGCAGCAGGTGTCTTTCTCTTTCTAGATACTTGCTGTTTCTTTGTCTGTCTTTTTGTCCGATGTTTCTTATGTCCAGTCATATGCTCAGTTTGTTGAAGGTTTTTATATTGTAGGTTAACATATCCACCATACAGGTGCTTATTGTTGTGCTTGTGGCCTGTAGGTAACAACCCCCCTTGTGTGTCTGTGTGTGTGCCTGTTGCTTGTCATGTAACAGTGGTCCATAGCGGCCCTCCATTCATGCATGTGATCACCAACCGTCCTGTAGGTCCCTTACGTCACTCTGCGTTCCTGCCTTGGCTCAGGTTACACTTTCACCCTGCTCACTCCCCTCCCTTCACTTCTCTGCCCCCCTTCACCCCTTCTTCTTCTTCCCCTCGCGACCAGCTTCCCTCTTCTCACAGTGGCTCTCGCAGCCAACCCCCAACTACATAACAACCCTTCCTCCTCTCCACTCCTTAACTCTCCCTCCTTCTCCACCCCTCTTCCCCATCTGCCCCCCGATGACCCACGCTCCCCCTCACTCCTTCTCCCTCTCTCTCGTTCCTGTCAGTCGAAAACAAGACTCCATTTTGAGGAGGGAGCTCCCAGCAGCACCTTGTACTGCTTCCCCTCATGGCCCACTAACATTTCTTTGTGTCAATAAAGCTTTTCCAACAGGAGATGTGACATATGTGCTAGCCTGTTAGCATGCCGTGTGAGGAGACCTCCTTTCCAGTAACATATTTCTTACCTGCAGTGGGAAAAAATGCATTAATATAAAAAGGTCATGATTGTGTCCTCTTGGTGTGTCTTGAAGATCATTGTGGGCAGAGGTGAGTTGCACCCTGGCCCTGCTGGTGTTGTGTAACGTAGTTTGTTATGTTGTCGTGTTGCACAATAGGTATCCGGTTGGTGCTGCAGGCTGACAGCGAGTGGGTGGCCTGTAGGCCTGTTTGATGTGTCCAGGAGATAAGGCAGGAGGGGCTGAGAGGTGTAAGGTTGCTGTTATCACTGAGAATAAAACCAACTGCCACAGAGTGAAGGAAGAAGTGTGTTTTTGTGTTTTGGTTTCTGATACAGTATGTGTCTAATAAAGAGGGTGTGGCCAAGGCAAACTGGCTAGTTTGCGTGAATGTGTTGCTGTTGTTGTTTCAAACTCTGCTTTATCTGATGAGATGCTTGACAGCTGAAATGGATTTATTGTCGTATTTTATGAGTTGTTTTTGGCTGCTGGCAAGGCTGGCTGCAAGCGGAAGTGTTCAAAGTTGAGCTGGCTTTGGCCACGTCCACAGTAATGTGGATACATTTAAATACTCCATTTCAGTGTTTTCAATCCAAACTAGTGCTTCCTGATTGTTTTGACAAACATGGCAAGGTGCACAGTTTGTTGTAACTCTGCTGCACATCTTCTCACATTGTCAGATTGAAGGAAGTAATTTCTGTACATTTACACAATAAATGATGGATAGTAACGATCTTGTGCCCACTTGTTGCTGTCTGACCTATTTGACAAAATTAAACATGGACTGTTTCATGACTGTATTTACAAACTGTTTTTCAGAGACAAAGGCCAGTTTAAACTTCCAGAAAGTTGGGTGCTCCATCAGATTGGAAGCTCTGCTGCGCTGTTCTGGGAGTAGGGGTCAATGAGGGGGCACTGACCTGGAATCTGTGTCAAGTATTTTAGTACAACTCATTTAGTTTTGAAAATCTTGGGGGGCTTCTTTCTTGTGAAGTTTGTGTGCACTACTGCTAACATAATGCTATGGACAGCTGTTGCCTTTTATGTATGTTTGTCCAGTTGTGGGAATGTAGTGTGACCCGACCTTCCTCTAGTTTATGGTCTTCCAGTGGATAGTGGATCACCATGACACATATGAACACATTTGGATATCCAATCAGCTACTCTAAAACTAAATAATTAACAGTATGGCTGCACTTGTTGGCTGTTGTTAGCTACTGTTTAGTGTCACACAATCTCACAATTAATTTTATCTTAAAGGTTTTGTCTCCATGTCAAATAAGATAACTGTTACCAACATACCTGCCTACGTTTCATCACTCTTTTGTCTTTTGATTTTTACATTTAGTCTTGCTATCATGTGTATATTTTTATCATCGGTTAAAAGGTTTTTGGATAGGCTATATAGAATTGTGAAGCTATAGTCACATTCACAGAAAATTAAAATCAAGAGCTAATATACACATTCTAAAAATAATGTGAAACACTGATGCCTTGCATGGATATTCAAATATATATTCCAAGGTAATAACAAGAGGCTACCAGTTGGCATTTAACAAAATCCGTTCTGACCATTTGGTATGTTGGTTTGACATTTTCCTCATCTGAATAACTGACCCCTATTGCCAACATGCTGTTGTAGTAAACAACATGGTTTTATTTGGCAGTGTAGTGATTACAGGCTTTACTGGCTCCTATCCATTATTAGAAGTCACTTAAACTGTTCCGCTGATGTGCTGCCGGTCAGAGTTTGTATCTGGGTTGTTGACATGTTTGTCTTGCTAACCATTAACAGAATGGGAAGTTAATAGGTAGCTTACACCTGGGAAATGACGAGGGCCAATAACAACTCAATAGAACCAAGTAGTCCATGGCAATGAATCTAGACTTCTTTTTCTATTTTAAGATGCATGTTGTAGTGGGATTGATTATTTTTTGCAAAGTGGTAGTCGGGGATTGACCGTGATAGAGGGGGAAAATATCAAAAGGTGGCGAGCAGATGAGGTTCACACCATTAAGAGGCATTGAAGACACTTACAGAGTGAGTGTGATTAGGAGGTGTGTGTGTCTATATCATCGATTGAAAGCAGCAGACTAGATGGAGACCATTAGATCGCTTCTGTCACTAGGAGCTCATTTTACCCTACATGCACCAGCTCAGGCCCCTTTTCATGACTTTAGTTTTTAATTTTATATTGATGACTAATTTGATTAACATAATGGGTTTATTTTATTGAATATAATTGGCTTCCTGTTTATTTGTGATGGTTTGTACTGATTTTGCGAGGAACAGCATTTCATTCAGCCTCTTAAAAGTACAAGCCGTTCTTTTCTAGTTCTCGGTGCTGCAATTATAATTCAGTACATGACTGATGTTTTTTTCTTGTACTGGAAACAAGTTTGTAATGTTCCATTAACAAATTGCATTTAAATCCAATCTTCCTGCTTGTTGGTTGTTGTCCACAACCATCTGCTTTGGGTCATTATGGCTGCTGGTAGTATTGATGATACAGTACATGCTTGGTTAAGTCATGTGAACAAATTAGTATTATACGTGTCACCCCTACTAGTGTGTTTAATGAGTATGTTCACTGAATGTAAATGGGTGTGTTGAAGCTGTAGAATTTGTGCGCATTTATGCAAATGTTCCTCTCATTTTAATAGCATGTTCAAACATTATCCGTCACGTCAAGCAGTAAATCATATCTCTTTCACTCAAAACAGCAAGTCTGTTCACATGACCTGACACTTGCTTTGACTACGTGTTGACAGACAAGCCTGTTCGTATTTTTGGTTGATCTGGTAAAGAAACATCCAATCTGTGTGATTTTTATTAAAGACGATTCAAAGGAAGAGGAAGTTTGGAGGAAAATAATTGTGGTGATGAATCTGGGCTATGCTTAGGAGGTGTCTTCTTAGTTTCTATGCTGCATTATTGATTGCAGTTGAGAGAACAATACGTCTCAGACCTTTTACAGACCATTTCAATAAACGTGCTAGTCGATTACTCACCCATGATTGATGCACTGCTTTTACAACAGATCATGTGTGAGCGGTATTGTCGCTCTTTGTCCTCTTGGTCAATTTGTAAACCTGGTTTTTAAAAGAAGATAGAATAAAATTAGTTAAGCTTTCTGATATAATCGCAACAATAGAAATCATGTTTTCATTTTAACACTTGACACTCTTAATTTAAGCTATTAGGTGTTCTCTACTCCCACTTTGTAGTTTTCCTTTAACTGCTGAGGAATACATTGGCAATGTGCATCTTACTATTTGTAGCAAGCAGCAGCATCATGCCTTTTCTCTCTGTACATCTCCTGAAGTAACTGTCCCCTAATGAATTCTCCACTCCTCTCATCTGTCTGTGTGTCTGTGTGTGTCTGTGTGTGCGTCTGTGTGTCTGTGTCTGTGTGTGTGTGTGAATAGTCCAAATGTGGGCTTGTGTGTGTGTGTACAGCAGCTAAAGTATGAATGAGCATGGATAAGCATTTTGCTTCTAGGCTTCATTTCTCTTAACCCTTTCATGTCTGCTTCATTCAGATCAGACAGTGCCATACAATAATTTCCTCTCTGGGGAAATACTGCTCGAGCCAATGAGAAGAGAGGGAGTCTGTGTCTGTGTGTGTGTGTGTGTGTGTGTGTGTGAGGGAGGGGGGGGGGGGGAGAGGGAGAGGGCACTTGTGGCCACTCAGATTATAGAATTGTAGAGGGAGACTGTTCATGAATGGCTCTGCTCTACTTAATGCAGATCACTAGTGGTTTCATGGCTTAAATGGGGGAAAAAGAAGGATCTGTTGATGTTCATATCCGGTTGTTTTAATACTGTTGCAAATCGCAGACAACTCTTTAGCCTGTTTGGCCTGAATGACATGTTTCTCCATTTTTACTGTGATGTGCTCTCTTCATTTGTTTTTGTAGAAGTCATTAAAAACAAACTGTTATATTCATCCATTTTACATCAATGATGTCGACTAATCTGAAACGATAAGTCGATGAATCAGTTCCTCAGTTTAACACAATACAGTTTAACAGCATAACAAATTACAACCTCCAAAATGACCGTAAAGTTGAATTAACACTTCTCTAAAACAGTTTCAACAAAAAGTGAACATTATAACCTTCATGAAGGTGGGATTTTCCAGGGCTGTTGCGTTAGTTTTAGCTAGGTGTATCTAATAAACTGTCAGCTGAGTGTAAATGCATATTTGCTGACGTGCTCTGTTGTGTTTTGTGACTGGCTCATTATTGTTTCTCACAACTCCCTCCCTTTCTGTCCTTCCAGTCTGCCAGAGCAAGGACATCCGGAACAATGTGACCAATCTCCAGTCATTGGAGAACTGCACCATCATCGAGGGCCACCTGAAGATTCTGCTCATGTTTAAGACCAAGACCGAGGACTTCCGGGGTCTCAGCTACCCGAAGCTGCGAGTGGTGACCGACTACGTGCTGCTGTTCAGGGTCTACGGCCTCGAGGCCCTCAGCGATCTCTTCCCCAACCTGACGGTGATCCGCGGAAACAACCTCTTCTTCAATTACGCTCTCGTCATTTATGAGATGCTGGAGCTGAAGGAGGTGGGCCTCCACAATCTTATGAATATCACCCGGGGCGCCGTGAGGATCGAGAAGAATCCAGACCTTTGCTACCTGGCCACCCTGGACTGGTCCAAGATCCTGGACTCTGTGGAGGACAACTTCATCGTGGCCAATAAGAATGACAGAGAGTGTGGAGATGTGTGTCCCGGCACGGCCCAAGGTCAGACCATCTGCCCACAGAACACCATCAACGGACACTTCAGGGGACGATGCTGGTCACAGAACCACTGTCAGAGAAGTAAGTGTATATGTGTGTTAATGTGCGTTTATTCTCTCTTGTTTTTCTCCTCATACGCTTCTTTATACCAGAGGTTTTCAAACTGTGATCCACGCCTCCCCAAGGGGGTGCGGGAGAGAACTGAGGCAGTTGGCGTCAATATTTGTACTCCTTCTCTGAGTCATAACTCGGTCAAATCTGAACACACAGACATGATGCACATGTTTTTAGGTTCAGTGTGACACTTCACTTTGCTTAGAAGGCATAGCTCCTTATAACTCAAGAACTTGCCTGAGAATCATCAGGATTTTAAGTTTTCTTCAGTGTCAAAATAATCCAGTGATTGTTGTCTATACATCCATGGGTACATTGCAAACAGGAACTGCTAATAGCTAATTTGGATACTTTTTAATGGTATCAATTTGTCAAAATGTAAAAAAACAACAGTGCTCAAGTTATACCCCACTGCTAACTAACTCACTCCATGGCAACAATATGCTTCCTGTTTACATCCCCAGCAGTTGTCTCAAAATTTTCTGAGGGGAGGCTCCACAGTGTCAGACTTGGAAAACCCCTGCTTTATACCAATTATACTTGACAAATTAAAAAAAGATTGACATATAGGCCTATGTATGGAGCAGTGGAAAAATATCCATATTGACTAGCTGTTGTGTGCAAACATGGTAGTGTAACACCTTTCCAGAATCCATCACGCTGCTTGTTGTAAAGTGCTCCATTGAGACGCATAATGAGAATATGCACTAGAGATTTTTTCCTCCCCAAAATCAATTGAGACGACTGATGTTTTCATTCCAAATGGTTTATATAATGATGTCTATGATGCGGAGGGTTGCTCCAAATATCAGCAGCCAGGGGTCGCAGACTCACTCTGATTAGCATTCATTGACTGGTGCATTGTGGGCAAGTGATCTGTAATTATAGGCTCAGGATCTGCTTGATGTGTGAAATGACTCAACTGCATTGTTGAGTTAGGGAACTGCAAACTCAAAGGTAGGCATTATGGGAAAGAAAATGTAGCGCAACAAAGAGTAAGAGAGTTGATGGACAGGGATAAACAGTGTAGTACACTTGTTTGTCAGAAGTTGTACAGATTTTCTCTCCTTTTAGTAAAAAAGAGCTGTGGGTTTTCTCGGTGCTACAGCCAGCTGCCTGTGTGTCGGCCAGTCAGTCTTTCCTCTCTTACCATAAACATAGAGAATTACTTCTATTGTAAGACACACAGAGAGAATGCTTATTATTTTTTGAAGGCGATTATAGCTTGTGTTGTTTTTTCTCCTCTGTCCCTGTGTCTGACAGAAAGGCTAGCGCTCAAAGCGTAACGACCTCGGCCATGTTTATACTTTAACATCGACTGTTGCAGCCCGCATATAATGTTGGCTCCTCGACTTTCTGCCAGGTCTCACTGTTGGGAAAGTTAATACAGGAAACGGCTCTCTTTGTTTCTCAGTCTCTGTCTCTATACACACACAAGCACACACATTGTCAAGTGTGTAAAAGTTTTGACTTAGACAAGATGTACAGCATTCAATTTTGTTTTAATAGCTAGGTCAAAACAAAACAACATCAGATTTCTAATGAGGTCAAAATTCAAGTGTAAGGCAAATAAAAGGAAAAGCTGTTGCTGTGGGTCTGTATTTATCAAAGAAGTGACATTTTAGATTCAAGTGAAAGATAAAAGTAAAAATATTTCACTTATAATGCTATTTGCAAACTTAAGAATAAAAGCTATTTATCAAACTTCTCATGACTGAAAAATAAATTTAAGAGCGCTCCAAAGGTCTCTTAAGTTGGTTACAAGTAGATCCTAGATGTTTGCCATACAGAGACAGAGGTGAGCACACATCTGTCTGAGGCATGTTTTGGAGTGGTTGTACAAAATATTGTTGGTCATGATGAATTATACATTAGTTGAAGCAATATGTATAATTCAGAAGTGGTGGTAGTTTTAGCCTATTCTTTGCATTTGAACACTTAATATTCACTGCCTGCACTAAATTCTCCTTAGAACTTTTTTACTGCTAAGTTGAGCTTTCTTAAGGACTTGATTTAAAGTGCCCACCCCCTGACCATTTAAAAAAAAAAAAAAAAAAACCCCACTGATTAACAGAAGTGGGTGTACAGTACGTCAAACAACCTGAGCACATGTGCGTTCATGTCTCCTTTGCTTTGGGTAGGCCAGGGGAGCAGGTGTGACGCTGTGCTCTGCATCACATGACCAGCACCAGTTTAGTCAAGAGCTGTGTATCAAAGCAGGAGCCATTTCTAGAACATGACGCAATGGCTGTCTGGGGGGGGGGGGGTGTACACTTACAGTGAATGTTTGCGAGTGTTTGATACATATATATATATATATATATATATATATATATATATATATATATATATATATATATATATACTTAAGTGCCTGTCCCCACTGGAGGTGAGAGCCACAGTTCTACATTCCTGTAGACATGTTTTTAGCTTGCAGCAACAAAACTCTCCAGACTTTAAGCTAAACTAGTGCTTTTGTCAAGCTTATAACAGTAAATGTAATATTAGCAGTGAGTTATGAAACAGTGTAATACCACTTTATGCAGCCTATTGCAGGTGTAGCAGTATCCATGACATGTTTCAGCCCCACAGGTCAACCTAGATGAGGTAAAATAATGAGATGTGAACCTGGAGAAAGAAATGTGTTATTTGCTTGTGCGGTGATATACAGTGAAACACATGCTGGGTGGTGGCGTGAGGAAACTGTAGAATCTTTAATTAGGGCTTCTGTGAATGAAAACTCACAGTTTACAAACTTGAATACGCACATACACACACATGTGTGCGAGTGCAGGGCGGAGGAACATTAGATGGGGCATTAAAGTTTATGTGTGAGTGGAAACTGTGGGGTTGTTTTTGTTGTGTTTTTACAGGGTTCCAGTTGCCTTAGGTAAGAGCCAAGGGAGAGCCTGCATTCCTCTGATCTTACACATGCTCCTTACAAGCAGGAAAACCACTGTGAGTGTGTGTGTGTGAACCAAGACATGTCATGTTTAACTGTGCAGGACCCTTAAGTGACATGTTGACAATCCAAACAGCTTGGAGAGTGTATGAGATCTGACATTCATTGCCCCGTCCTATTTTCTACATTTTGTAAGTGTGTGTATCTGATGCACATCTGTATTTTGTGTGTATGTGTCTCCTGTATATTTACAACTTTGCACAGGTAGCTGTTCGGATGTGGAGGTCAGTCCAGTTGTAGCTTTTGTCAAGTGCACTCAGGCTGCAATTTTCTCAGCTTTTACAAGCTGTCATCAGTCACTGTGGCTTTGTTGCCTGATTGAATGTTGGTGGTTGCTTGCTTTGCAGTAGCGCAATAGCGAATTTCGATCTATGGTGGTAGATTTGTGCAGACTGTGTTGTGCTGTAGAGCAGGGCATCAGAAGTTCCCAGTTTATGACATAGATGCTGTGTTTTCAAGGAATCAAATTTTCCGAAAGCTTTAATACATTGGATTCCTTCAATCATAAGTTAATTTCTGTGAACTGTTGAAATGTCATTAAGTGGTGAATTTCTAGCATACACGAGCCATTCTGCTGCTGACCCTGCGCATGGATGTCCCTATGGAAAACCGAGAATGAAAATAATAATTTCTCAGTCAAGGATCATAAGTATAAAAAAATGTTTGCTACTGGTGTTGAAATACCAGATTGGCAAGAAAAAGAAGAGAGCTGAAAACACTTTTATAGAAGCGAGGGGGAAGGTCAGCTCTGAGATCGATGGGGTTCATGGATCACTGGTACCTGCTGTGAGATAGACAGGATACTGTATGTAGGCATGCGGATGCAACTTGTGCACCCACATGTTTGCACATGATGCATTCAGGATATGTAAAATGACAAAAAGCTGGGTTAGTCTTTGAAACTGGTGGAATCCAAAATTAATGCGATGGAAAGCTGTTGCTTTCTATCTTCGACTCTTTGCTGTCTTTGCACTTATTGGTTTGGTTTTGAGATAAATGTTCACCTCTTATCTAATTTATACTTATTAATTAAAAAAACTTGTAACTGTTATGGCCTTTTTAATGTAATAGTGGAGACATTTTAATTGTGTTAAAATGAAACACATTCCCACTAACAGTTGGTTAAATAAATAAAAAAATAATAGAATAAATAAAAAGGAAGCAAGAGAGCTGCATTTATAGACGAGGCAGAGCTATATTTACAGATGGATAGTAGATGCATACAAAGGCAGATTGCTGGATGGAAATCAAGCACACAAGGACTGGATTTACAAAAGAGAAGTAAAGCGAGAGAAACGTACAGATAGAAAGGAAGTAAGGGTAACATTCACAGATGAGAGTAAGAGAGCAAACAGTTGATCTCCTGTTGAGGTAAGGCTCTATCTGTAGCTGAGGCCTGGCACACTGTGTTCAGCCTCACAGACACCAGCCAGCACTGTGCTTGCACAACTCACGCACGCAAAAACACACACAGGAGAGAAAGCTTTTCAGGTCAAAGTTCACTTTGCCTGCGCCTACCTGCTTTGTTGTTTTACTGAGGTTTTCAGACGCACACACTACCACACAGAGTCACAGCTTCACCTCCCAGTTACACGTATCACTTCAGACTGTCACAGTCACACAGGTTAAAGCCGCACTGGTGGTCAATCTAAATGGGTCAAATGGGATATTGTGCAGCTTTGAAAAAGCTTCTCTACTGGGGATGGGAATTTAATTTTGTTATTTGGATGTTTAAAAGGCATTTAACTCACTTCCAGACTTTTGTAAAAACAAAGAGGGAGTACAGGAGTGGTTGAGAATGAGAGAGAGCGTGAGGAGAATTAAAAATGAAACTTTATGGAGTTGACCGTATGTAATGTATGTAATTCGTTAACGTTATTTCCATGGTTCTACAGTTGTAGGTGTGAGCAGTGTTCACCAGAGATAATGTTCAGAAAACATTACATCTAATGAAAGGGTTATCAAACGTTTTGGAATTTGTCTCTTAAAATAATACTTACATGCCCACATTTAGAGAGGGTTATTGGCCACTGTAATCATTCCTCCTGCCCATACTGGCCATGAAGCGATCCTGTCCCAATGCAACTACACTATAAGCCATCCTTCTGTACAAGTTCAGCCGAAGCCATCTTTGTTCTAGTAGTTGTGTCCAGGACATATCATGTTGCCGCTGCTCAGAATGGGAGCAAAATCTGTCGAAACACATTTATTTTTAGAATTTGGTATTTAGTCCCACATATAACCCCCCATATATTTTGTATGGATTATTTTGTGTGTTCCCTGTTTTCAGTCTCGGGGCAACAAAGCAAATACACGTTTCCTAAATGTTGAACTAGTCCTTTAATATCTGGGTATGTTGCCATTAAATGGTATCACTATGTTTTTTCTCTAAGGTGATTATAATAATCATAATTGATTAATAGAAATTGTGATCAATAACATTTCCATTAGTCTTTTTTTCTCCTGCTATCAAATGGAACTGGATGGTCGGCGTGGATAAGATGAGGGCCCGATGAGGAGGCCAGGAGGGGAAGAGAAGGGGTTGGGCAAAGCAAAATAAACAGAGCAAAACAAACATGGCGGGGCGTTTCAAGTGTGGCTCCCAGGTACACACACAGACACGCACTCAAAAACCACACGTACACACTCTTTTGCCAGAGTGGCAAGTGGCCAAGCTAGAGGAGGCTAAAGAGAGAAAGAAAATGACAGTATTAGGGATGGAGGCGCTCAATGGAGCGTGCAGTTGGCCTGCGCCCACAACCAAACAAAAACACTTAGCTAGCCCAGCCTCTTAATTGGGGTGTAAAAGTGTCTCTTCTCAGTCTGCTTCCAGACTCGCTTCTCTCTCGATCTCATCTTCTCTTCTGTCTTTCTTCGGTTCACTTTCTGCAGTTGTTTCTAATGAAAAGTAAATGAAAGAGTTTTCCTGGAGCTGGTGTTCTTAATTAGCCATTTAGTGCTCAGTGACACAGGGAACACAAGAGCATAAACACAGGAGACAGACTGCTTGAGAGTGCTACGCTTCCTGTAAAAGGGGTTCACGTGTCACAAAAGGGAGAAAAACGCCGCATGATTTCTGCATGTTAGTGTGAGTCCAAGGAGGCAAAAAGAAGATTATGAATCTGACCAGAGATTTGATACCAGCTTTTGGCACTTAAGAGTTGCTATAGACACATTTCGGTTGGTACCAAATAAAGTATTGAGGTGCTATACCCAGCTGTAGTTTCAACAGTCATAATTATAAATACATAAATACAATAAATACTAAAGCTGATAACATCCGACCAATGCTATCTGCAGGCATAAGACAGAGCAGATAAAGTGCTGGCCTGTAAGTAATATTCAGATTATAGTATAGTGTATATTTTGTAAATGTCCACATGTGTATTCAGTGAGAACTATCAGAAGAGTTAGAATTGTTTGAAAATGATTAAATTTGTCGTGTGAAGCAACAACCTTTGCACATATATTGAGTCACTGCTCTCAACTCATGAGCCTCCATCTGGAGGAGGAGGCTTGTTGTTTTTCCTGTATGCCTACCACATGCCAATCACCTGTCTCTGTCTGATCACACAGACGCAAACACACTCGCACACTAATTCTCTTTCCCTCTGGTGATCAACAGTGTATAGCTTGAAGACGAGAAGAAAATACAAACAGTAAATACCTAAAGGGCATATTTGCACATTTGTCTCACTGTGTTGGAAAATGAAACTTAAACAGTGTGGAGCCCTGGGGCCACTTCAACTCTGACCCAGATGCTTTTCCAGTGAGAGGGGACATGAGCTAGAAACGCTATCCTTTGCTGTCTTTTCCTTCACTGGAATTAACTTGGCTGCCTGGAAGTAGGAGCTTGTTTTACAGTTAACTAAGTAACTTGTACAAAGTAAGAGGAAAACAAAATACTGAACAAATATGATGGTATAGTGTCGGCATTTGTCAATCGTGCCATTTTTGCAAACATATAGTGAGGTGTTCAGCTTGAGATATGCTTGCAGGACTTGAGAGAGTCTGGGACACATTGGTTCACACCAGCACTGAGGTTAGGGCTTTATCATTACAGCCAAAATTAGTGTCTAGCTTCTAGGTGTTATGATCCCAGTTATTAATTACAGTTATTTACAGCCCTGATAATAGTGGAAATAAATGTAAAATTTGCAGCACATTTCGGGAAATTGGTTCTCTTCCATAGTGAAAAACGTGAACCTTTTTGTCTTCTTTCTGTTCATTTAAACAGGAAGAAGTAGAGAGCAAACACTGGAAGGATAGTATTTGAATCGTTTCCAATTTCCTTCTCCGTTCCAGTTTCTGAGTAAAGTGAATTTCAAGTGATGTGATCCTGATAGTGATACACTCTTACACACAGAAGAGAGAGCTGCGAACATTTCTCTCTCATTTATTGCTATAGACACATGCAAGCTCCTCTTTGATGCTGTCCATTTGTGATAGTTAAAGCTTTTCTGTGGTGGCTTGCCTCACATCAACACACTCACACACACACACACACGTGCTCACACTCACTGGTGTTTGAATTACCATGAATATCTTATAAGGGACAAGGAGTGAGAGGAAGAGACAAAAACTGAAAGAGAGGGGAAGAGAAGAGGGAAGGAAGGATGGAAACAGACAGATGGAGCGGGAGAGTTAGTAATCGTGCTCTTGTGTTTTTCTTCCTGGCAGCTTGCATCCTTGTTAACAAATCCAAATTAACTTTGATAAGCTGGCATCAGTTATATACGTGTGTGTGTGTGTGTGTATTTCCCTCTACCCGCTCTATTCGTGCAGCGAGTGCAGTAACAGGCAGGCAGTGCTAGCCGAGCGCCACAGGGGATCTGGAAAACTCTCTCTCCTCTCTCCTCCAGCTCATCAATGGATGGGCACTCCCACATCCTGCTCTACACACTCACACACACTGTATGAGTGCACATGCAAGTGTAACGGTACACATTCAGATAGACACATGCACAACAAACGCACACTTGCACAGAGAGCCAAGTGGAGCACAAACGTACACATGAGGCTAAGTGGAGCTGCTGACACTGCTGCCCACTATTCTAACATGGGATTGGCTGTTAGTAGAGATATAAGTAGCCTATAGTGTGGAGAGGATTGGGGCTTCTGAGGATGCCAACATGCTGGAAGAAGATGTATGGCTACTGTTGCCGCAATGTGTTGTGTTTTGTTGTGTTAAGTCATTCCTTGTCTCTTAATGCCATCTTCTTTTGCATTTTTTTACACATTTTACTTTTGTTAACTTAAGACAAGGGATATTGAGAAGGAAACTGATATACCATCCCACTGAGGGTAATGGTCTGATTCCCTCTGTGCTCGAGTGGTTTGATGTGTGTTTTTCTGTGAGAATTTGTGTGTGTGAGCTGCAGAGGAAAGCATGTTGGCAGGCAAGTGGTTGTTGCTGCCTGAGCTGTCTGAAAGGACTTCCTCATTACTTCCTGCCTTTGTCCAAAGTACTTCCTACTGCCGAGCTGTACAACTGGGCCCAGGGGGAAGGCTGGCGGGCGAAGAGAGTGGGAGTGGGGGTGGTATTATTTACATGTGAGAGAAAATGAAAGGAAAAAAAAGTTAGATGAATGGATCACAGTTCTCTAGATCCGCAACCCTTTAACAGAAATGCCAAGCTCTGTCAGTGCTACAAATGTTTATTTGCTTAATCGTTTTGCAAGCCTCCAGCAAACGCAAACCCCCAGGTTGTGAACCAGTTTGTCAGAAAATAGAATACAGGCAGCTGAGACGAGAGGTGAGCCGTGAGGACTGCATGAAGTGTTTGTGTGTGAAGAGGAAAAATAACATAACCCTCCCTCTGGTCGAGGGAAGGGGATTGTTTTCAGGTGTTTGGCCAGATCAGATGACTGCCTGCTTCCACTTCTGACATCAACCCCCCCAACACACGCACATAAACACACATGCACACTTGATAGTGAAGACACAGTCTGATCAACAGTAGCCCCATGTCCTAGTCTTGTGCCAACACGGTCCAGTGCTGACTTGTCAACTGACAAATACAACCAGTCCTAACATGGCAACCAGTACATCTGACAATTGATGCCAAGTGAAAAATCCTTACAATCTTGCACCACACTCAACATGTGCACATGTGCGTGTGGTGTGGTCTTTGTTTACAACAGTGTCCTTATTAGCACAGTAAACGTTTTTGTAATCTCCTAATAAAGTCAATTTTGTAACTGACACAGTAATCGAACTCACTTGGGTCATACAGCACTTCTTGGATGCACACAGTTTTATATTTCATATATATGTGTATATATATATATATATATAAAAATAAAAAATATATATTCTTTCAGAATACACATTGCATGAAATCTGCAATCGGAAGCCTATAATGAAGTTTGACAGTTGTCATAAAGATTTTCACATTAATAAAGTAAAACTAAACTTAGTAAAGGATTTAATAAAATGAGAAGTGTTTATTATAACAGTCCCTCTATAAACACAGCTCAGCCTAAAATGAAGTGATGTTTTGTAACTCAGTCAAAGCAGATACAGTCCCTACCTGTACATCATTAACTCACTGTACAGGGAAGTTAATGATGCTGCTTCAGCGGAGCTAGGAAACTCTGTCTATGTTCATGCATACATGAGCTCAGAACTGCAGCTTAACAGAGTCTGGAACCACTGCTACTACTATGTACTGTATTTGGAATATGTGATGCTTATGCTTAGTCAAATACTTGGAATTTCATGGGTGGCTTTGCGGTGATACAACAGCTTGGCTGAAGGGGTTAGGAGGGGTGTTTGGACATTTGAAAGTCTCTAGAAGTCTGCTGTTACATCACCTTCTTGGTAAAGCAGAGTTTCCCACAGGTTGAGATTGTATTCGTGGCGGTGTGTGGGTTCTTGAGTTCATGCACATCTGACACTTGAAAAATTATTATTCTGCTTTTTGATGATTTATTTCTTGCTGTTTTGACCATGTGTACACGCTGATTTGGTCGAGCAAGAACAGTCAAAACAATTGTGACTTAAATCTTAAAAACATGCGTGTACTAAAGGAAGCCCTCAGTGCTGGAAATCATCTTTGTTTCTAAACTTGCTTTTCCTGAATTTAACTTGTTTATCCTCATATGACCTCCCATCCTTGAAGTTGCTTCCAAACCCAACTCTTTCCATGTAGTTCTGTCCAGACCCAGCTCACTTCACTTAATGTCATGTCCTTGGCTTTCAAGACATGGATCTTTTCCTTGAACCATTTAACAGGTTTCTCTTAGCGCAAAAAACCCAGTGCCCTCCAGGGAGTCCAGCCCTACCCAGAATGTGTTAAGTGTCTGGGAATCAGTAAACGGGAGCTTTGATGGTGACCAGCACTCCTGTGCAGGCTGTAATGGTGCAGTCCACAGAACCTCTGTCTATTTAAGGCGATACTTGTGACACTAGGCTCGGTGGTCGCGGGGGGGGGGGGGGGGGGGTGGATGGACGGACAGATGCAAGGGTGCATTATTTGAAGAATGTGACCCTGAGTTGACCCACCTAGGTCATAGGTGAGCAAGTAGAGGCTTGGGGGCAGATAACGGGGGTCAGAAACCAGTGGGCCATTTGCTGGCCATAACTACAGGGTAGGACATGGACACATACATGCAAGCACATGTGCACGCACACACATTCCAGGAGGGCTCACAAAGACAGGAAGTGCTAATGTGGAACATGGACAGGTGTGTGTGTGTGTGTGTGTGTGTGTGTGTGTGTTGTTAGTGTTTTTGCCTAGCAGCAGGGACACACAGGGAGAAATAGTTTTTCTTCTTCCCTCTTCATAACTCTACTGCTAACATCTAGACGTAAAATCATATATTTGTCCAGGATAATGTATATGAAAGAGTATTAATCTGCCAGCTCTGGAGCAGATTTAAAACTGTCTTCTCCCAGTAAAGTGTCCTTAAAGTCTGGCTAGCTGCTCAGTAGTCTGTAATTAAGTTTTTTTTTTTAAGAGTTTTTTTCTCCCTTTTGTCTCCCCATCTGGAGCACCTGGAGCAAGCTTTGACCTTAAATGTTGAAGTAAGATATCTCATAAAGAAATCCAGTATCTTGTAAGGAAATGGTGCCATGAAGCATTTTGTTATAACAGGAGCCAGTTCCGTCTGAATCTCTCTGTTACGCTGAACGGCTCAGTGGCTGTGTCACCCCTACACTGTTGGCATCAGTACACAGACTGGCATGAGTCCAATTTGCAAAACAGGTACTTTCCTCTGACCTGTGCCTTGTATCACTTGTTGTGTTTGTATTGAGACATGGAGCATTACTCAGGAGCTGTTAGGAGAAATCTGTAGAATCTGTTGTGAAACAAGTGTGATAGGAAACATTTACACAGAAGCGTGTTACATGGGTAACATTCACGTATGAGTAAACGCAACTTGTCAGATAAATAGCCAGATAAATCTTTGTGCCAACAGTGTGTGTTTATGTTTAAGTGTCATGCGTTGATACATAGGATATGAACATATGAACCCTGGTTTAGGTAATGGACAAAGGCTGAGTGGAGGTCACAGAATGACTTTTACTAAAGCTGTAGCTATTTTTTTCTCTTTTTCACCAGTTGTTACTTCAGCTGAACGTGCGGCCTACCTCCTGCTGCGGTCTTGAAACACTATAGAGTTGTTTTTATTCTGCCTCTCCACTCATCTGTCCTGATCATGCCAGAACGGTCCTGTCGTATAAAAGTGATGTTGTAAAAACATTAAGCTCTTGGCTGCCTGTGCCATCTCCACTCTCTTCCTGATAGCTTGAGTGGTAATATATATTTGCAAGACGGATAAAAAAAAAGCTATGATAATCTTTCTCTCTTTGCCTAAATGCATCCCTCGATGATACCAGTGTTGACAGAGTTATAAGACTGCAGTAAGAAGGGTTGCTGCTGTTCCATGGTCATCTCTATCTCTCTTGCAGTACAGTGTCTTTATTGAACAGTAATAAAAAAAGTGTAGCACAGGACAAGACTGCAGTCATACTCATAGTATGTATTCCATGCACTTCACCATCTCTTCTCCTTCCCTCACTACACTTTATGTAATTTTACCAACATGGTTGGGATGTCTAGTCATCTAGTCATGTGTGGAAAAGCCTGTAAAAAGGGTCAGACACCGCTAAAACAGAATGATGAAGAAGAGAAGATATGGTCTTTCCCTGTCTTTTTCTTTTTCTCTCTCCATTTCTCTTCCCTGCTGCTGTTGCTCCACCTCATGTGAAAGATCCTCCCTCTGCTCTCCCTCCCTTCTCCTTTTTTCCTTTCTGTCCCTCTGTTCCTTTGCTTTGTGCCCTCTCCCTCCCTCCCTCCCTCTCTCCCCCTCTTCCTTCCCCTTGCACACTGTGGTATGCAGACATGCAGGAATTTTTGGGCCTCAAAATGATAGACCAAACTTGTCAGCCCTGGCTCCTGTTACTAAAGATGGCTGCCCCAGCAGTGTGTGTGCCTGTGATTGGTGCACGTCTGAGTTACTCCCCGTGTGATTGGTCATGACATGTTTGTCTACAGCTCTTATGTTTTTGGCAAAAGTGTGAATTTCAGTTTTTTGTTTGTATAAGACACAGTTTTCATCTGTAATTTGTGACTGCTTAGTGACCATAACTCTTCCTTTCTTCTGTTTTCTCTCCTGCATTATTTTGGCTTCAGAGACATTTATTGCATGCTGCAGTGTTTGTGTCTTCTTGTTGGTGTGTCGCTTGGAGCAACTTTCCACCCAGCTTAGGTAAAGTGTAAATGTGAGAAATGCACTACAGCACAAGATGAAGACAGCGGCTCAAAGTCGGGCTGCTACTAAGAATTTTCATTGTTTTATTAATCTGCAGATTACTTTCCTGATTAATCAGTTGATCAGTTTGGTCTATAAAAAAAAAAGGAAAACGCCCGTAACAATTTCTTAAACCCAAGGTGATGTCTGCAAATGTCATGTTTTATTTGTCCAACAGTCCAAACCCCAAAGATATTCAGTTTGGCATTTTATTTGAATTTTTAAATCAACTAATCGTTTCAGCTCTAGTTCAAAGTGAATCTGCGGAGATAAAGTGATGAATTCACAACTATACCCAGATTCTTCTCAGTAGGAATGTATCTGAATCATGGTTTTTGCTGAGACTCACACACACCATACTTAGCTTTTTAAAATATAGTATTAATATAGTTTGAGTAAGCAGATGCGGTAGTACATATGTTTGAATCATCTAATCATTCACTTAATGACTATCTAAAGTTGCTTGTTATATACCAGTGATGTACAGTAGTTTAATAAGGCCCTGTCTATTGTCATGGCATATAGGTGCTGTCCTATCTAATGAGGAAAATGCACATAAAATGACGCAGTGACAGAGCCCATACATTTAGATTAACTTGTCATCATACATTAGGGTGCAGTAGAGTGTTATTGAATATGTTGTAATGAAATAGGCAGATTAATTATAATAGTTTAGGTGTTCCGACTCTGCAGGCCCTGTCAATCCAAGGAAGCTACACTCAAATCGAGAGGTGCGCTTCTATTATTTACGCCTCCTAATATATATTGAAGATGACACTGAGTAGCAGCCATGACATGTCCTTAATATAGTCTATGAGCTAGTGAGCTAGTCTCTTACAACACGTGTGTTTGTATCACCAGGCAGAATGACGTCCAGCCCAGCTAATATTTAGCATGCCTTGGCTGTTGCCTCCTCTCTCCAGTGTCTCCTGCTCTGGGCCTTGTGATGGCATTGTTGCAACTAAATAAGGTTCTGCTCCGGTGCTCTGCTCGCAGCCTGTCAGCCAGACATACTGCACTCTGCTGTCTGTTCGACACACTCTCACATACACATGACATAGATGACTCTCACAGCTAAGTTTTGCTGGTGTTTTGGATGAAGTGTAGTGTAGTGCAGTGTAGTGTTTGTGCATGTGTGCTATAGCCATATATCATCTGACTACTCCTTGTGCGATTCGTATCTTGACAGAGATAGAGTGGAATGAGGGTTTTTTTTCCCATGAGGAATTTTTCTGTCATGTGCGGTCGGTTTTCCTCTTTTAGTTTGCCTGTGTGTACTGTACCAACATCTGACCGACACAACTCAAAATTAAGGTTAATGACATCAGCTGGACCCACAATATTTCTGGTGTGTGGACAGCAAGCATGTGACCCACTGTAATTCATATAAATCACGAGGGAGGAGAAGTGGACATTAGCAGACACACGACAACAACACCAGTCCATCCGCAGGCCTCCAGCCAACTAACCGAGTACACAAACCACCATTTTGGAGCTGCCTTTCCCTCTCAGTGTGGCTGCTGCTGAAATAAGAAAACAAGGGGAAAAAAACACTCCCAAGTGAATACTTCTCTCATCGTAAGATTGACTTTTTACACTTGATTTTTGCTGTCGCGTAACAGGTAGGCTTCTGACACATCTGATAACAAATGGCTTTGCTTGTCACCCACATAAAATGTAAGCCCCCAGGAGGAATGCTGGTGTATGTCACCCCCTTATCGCCCACCATCTCTCTTCCTGCCGCCTGCCTCAACCAATCCAGGCAGAGTGTGCAAGGAGAGGGGCGCCCCTCTGGCCAATTCCACTGAACTAATTGGTTGCAAGGGCTTGTGGGTAGAAGGGAGTTTGGGGGCAGAGGTGAATATGTGTGTTTGTGTGAGAGAGACGTGTGCATGGAGGTAGGCCTTAGTTGGGTCATATTCAGTGTGTTTGTGTGTTTATCCTTTAGTTCCTCCCAGAGTAGGAATGGGAACACTAAGGGAGGAACTGGGCAGGGCTCCTATTAGTGGAAGTGCGACCTTTGCTGGTGGGCAGGGGGAGAAGTGAGAGAGGTCAGCATAAATAGGAGGTGAGACCAATGGCATTGATTTAAAAATGCAGATATTTGTTGCTGGTTCCAGTTAAAACTATGCAAAGATGATTTAATATAACCCCTTGAATCACATTAGAGAGGTTCAATGTTGCTCTGATCAAACAAAACAGAAAAGGATGAAAGAAAAGGGAAAAGAAACATAATTGGATAAAATTGAGAAAATGCAAAGTACACCAAATAGCTACACAAAGCTAATTCTAAGGCATCAATATCAATCCTTTTATGAAGCATTTTTGTTTGCGATCATGTCATTGATGTGTTGATTCAAAACTATAGTCCTTTCAGAGGCTTTTTGTAGTGTTTTATATTAAATGGTGTTTCCAGAATAAAGCTTTTACACGTTCATTCAGGCAGGGCAACCATAGAGTTTAACATTTAGCTGAATCAGTGGATTGATGTGTGAATGAGTGGATCAGTAATTGAGTGAGTGTGGGAGTGGATGTTTGAATCAAAGCAGGAACGTCCAGCAATGCACTCCTGAACTACTCGGCCTGTCCTTAATGGTTCTCTTAATGCAGTTCAAAGTCAGCTCTTGGCTGTGTGTGTGTGTGTGTGTGTGTGTGTGTGTGTGTGTGTGTGTGTCCATGATTGCCTTTGTATGTGTGACCCCTCCTGAGGATTGGACAGCAGTGATGGAGGGATGGATGCAGAGAAAAGCTTGGATGACAAACTCAGCTCCCAGTTCTGTTTGACAGGACGTATGTCTGTAGGAGGGACGCTCTCTGGCACTCTATAACTCCATACTGTGGACAGTATGTGTAGATTGAGACAGATGCTCTCGTCTCTTCGTCTCATGTGTGCCACTGACAGAGATAAATGTGCCAATAGTGCTTTTCTGGACTGCAGAAAAGTAGCTGTGGTGATGCATGGCACTCTTCATCTGTGCTAGCTGATTGGATGACCGCATCGCCCCCAGTCACTTATTGGCCAAGCCTGTTAGATCTCGTGCTGTGATTGCTGGCAGTGGTTTTATTAAAGCTGATCATATTAATGGGCACATTAATGTTTAACATAGCCTATGCTTAGATTTAAAATTTGATTATATTTTTTTGCTTTGCTAACCCTAACTTTTATAGCTGACTTCCTAACCTAAACATAGTCTGGTAGGGATGGTAATGAATCAATGATCAATGAATCACTGTTGAGAGTTTGATCAATCCAGGATATATTAACCATGAGTAAAGATGGTACATTATTTATGCATCTCAAGTTCACCAATTTCCTATGTGTTAGTATTTTCAGGGGTTGGATTTATTCTGATTATTGATAATTAACGTGGCTGTCAATCAGTTAATGAAACTGCTGAAAAGGTACCTCCCTAGTTATAGTACAGGTGATTTAATTTAAGTGTTTTCTGGTTATGGCAATACCCTCTTTTATTCATGTCCAAAACTAAATGGAGTGAAGAAAACTGATCGAATGTGCAAGTAGTAGTTTGATTTCCTCCTTTGTGAATTGTGATATTTTCTCCACACACACCTCTGTCATCAGCTCCGTCAGTGAACACTTCCTTATTCTAGGAGCTGGCTATGGCTGCTGATAGCATCAATCACCAATACCTGTTTACTGTCTCCTGTTAACCGCTCTTGCCCTGACCGCCCAGACTCTCCCTTCTGCACTGATTTAATTTATCCCTCATTCTACTTTTTAAAATCTTATTACAAAGACGCTCAGTCAGTCTCTCTCTCTCTCTCTCTCTCTCTCTCCCTCCTCACACTCACACTCGCACACACACGGTTGTTTATCCCTGCCTGTCCAATGTTCTGTGGCAGAGAAACACATCTGTTATACAGTTGTGTTGTGGTGTTGAAGCAAGTGTCATATTTAGAAGCTGACCACAGAAACTTGGGTTTGCTGCACTCTAAAAACCCATTGAGCAGTTTGTTCTGGCTTGTTGGTTATTTAGTGATTTCGGCAAGTAAAAACAACTGAAGGATCAACATGTTTCATATCTCAACTTCATCAGGTTTTCTCATTAATCTCATCACTAAGCACACGTGAGATATATAGGCTGCTCCCTACTCATCACATATGTGAATGTTTCTTTCCTTCACACACACACACACACACACACACACACACACACACACACACACACACACACACACACAGATCTGCATAACAGCAGCATTTCTTATAATATAACAGCTTTCCAGTAGCCAGCTGAGCTACAGGCGGCATCTTCTTTTCTGAGCTGCTTTCATTATGTTTACTTTGGCAGCATCCAGAGATAAAATTCTTCCTCCTGTCTTTTATTGTTTGCTGGATGTGTGTAAATCAGCTCTGGGTGTCTTTGTGTTCACCTGCCCCTAGGTCAATAACTTTAATGTGTATAATGTTACACATACATGTACCTACTGAACCAGGCAAACAGATGAAGTATTAGTTGTCATTTAAGATGTTGGCCTTACAGCACATAGCGTACTTGTAAACAGTGGTGTGTTGGTTCAGGGATCATTGGGTTTGCACTACAGTTTAATCTTACAGAACTGCCTTCTCACCCACACCCACCCTAAGATATTACCAGAGATCTTTAAAAGGCACTTTGTCTAGTTTAATAGATAAAAAAAGGTAGCCATGTCACATATGAGTATGATTCTCCTACTAGAGTCCCAACAACCACAACAGTAAAATTTACTCAGTGGTGTTTGTAACATGAAGGCATTAAATGGGCTTTATTTCATCCCAAACAAAGCTTTAGTAAGAGCAAAGCTAGCTTGCTGGTGACAATGTCTCTATACCGGGCATGTTAAGCTAAATCTCGTAGCAACAAAGAGGAGGATCTGCCAGTAAAGGAATATCTGAATAAAAAAGTAGCCAATATACACTGAAGCTGAAAGCCCACAATACCTTTGGGGCTACATAACACTGTGGTTGTGAGCGGGGTGGTGTACCTCAGTCAGATATTCTTTATCGACCCCTTCACTCCAACAGTAAACACAGGGTTCTCCTGGGTTGTTTTGTTGATGTGATATTTAATGTAGCTTTGGTGAGCATCACAGGGTTAAACAGACTACCTCAGGGCAAGAAACAGTCAGAAAAATGAACTCTCATTCAACAGCACACTGACCAGTGTGTCTTACAGAGACAGAAAATCAAGATATTGAAATTTCAGTGGTGAATTCTAGGGAAATTAGATTTTGTTCAAGCTGTCTTTGTTATTTATTCCTGTTTTATTAGCAGCAAAAGAGGTAAAGCTTTCCGTGATGCTCAGGTAGTGTCTGTCAGTTTCTCTCTGTTTACCTCTGGATGCTGTGATTCAGTGAAAGGCTTTTCTCTTTGTGTGCCACCCACCCACTCATCCAGGCTGCCTGCCTGCTAGAGGGGCCTCACCTGCACCCCCAAAGGATTAGCAGGGCCTCTTCAGTCCCCTGACACTCTTTTCCCCTTCCTAATGTATGTGTTGTGTTCCTCATTCTTTTGTCCTATACCCTAGTGTACATGTATTATGTATGTGCATACACACACATGCACACATATGGCCACATGCTACAAACGGGTACTCCTTTGTGGTTGGCCCTTCTCCTCCAGCAGTCACCCCTCTGTGTAAATCCCTGAGCCGGGGTTTGTTTTTCAGTCAGGCCCCTTAAGGGACGCCGTGTGCCTAAGCCTGGCATGCAGCTGAGGCTGGCTGAGGACCCAGCTCCTCTCTACTTTCTGCCTCCAATGTCCACATTATGCCCAAGCTGCAGCAGTAATAGCTTGTGAATGTTGTCAGAATAAAACGACGCCTCGTCCACTGTAGTGCCCGCTGCCAGAGACGTAATGGTTGTAAGTGGGTATCAAACATGAGCACGGTCGCAGCCGGTGGGACCTACAGCAATATATTTTTTCTGTTGTTTGTTTATTTGCTTTTCATGCTATTATCATATTTGAACTGTACACATCAGGATAGGTTACTGTTCAGTAAAGCAGGCAGCACCATGTTATTATGTTCCAACAGAAGAGATTTTGTAGTTTGTATTTCTGATATATCTCAATTCTTGGAAAGAGTTTGTACACCACATGCACTGTGTCCTTGTCTTGTTATCCTTTTTAGGAATTAGAATCAGCAGAGACCTCCTGATACTCTATCAGTTCTTAAGGTGCTAATTCAGTATTGATGGAGATTATTTAAATATTTTGATTCTGTAATATTGTCATGTAGTCTTTCACTTAGCCTCTATATCATAAGTAAGGTATCTAGTTAGAGAGGCACTGTGTCTTCAAGATATTATTGCTTACATGTTTCTTTATGATCAGAAGAGTCTTTTTCCACCACTTTTACCTCTGGATGGTGTTGAGCCAGATGCACCTGCATGTAGGTTCCATCACTGCAGTACTTAACTTTGCCAGTTTGTAAACAGCTTTTGCTTCTTATGTGAAATCCAAGCTTAAATATAATAACAGGCTATGCATGTGCAGAGTTCTGCTGTCCTCTGGGCCTTGCAGTGAAAAAGCAGCTCCTCTTTCTTACTCACAGTCTCACACTTGCAGTGAAAGACAGAGAAGTGAGAGACTGAGGTTGGCACTAATGCCGAGTTAAACTTACTAAATTGTTGTGATATTCTTTTTAAGTGCTAATAGTCATTATTTTCAGTTCATGCAGTACGAATTAGTGTTGGGTATCAAAATGCTGATATACAACGGTTTCAACATAAAAGAACCAATGAAGGCGTTTTCTCATGTGGTCATTCACGTGCTGAAAAACCTGGAAAACAAACATGGATGTCATGAGAAGAAGTGTTTCACTGTTTTTCAGTTGTACATCCTTGTGAAAATACAAGTAAAGACGATTATTAATATAATCATACTTTGTATTTACAAGTAGCTGTTAAAATGGATACTTTTAATATACCGTTAAGGAATATTATTTCTGTTGTGATAGATTTAAAAAAATGTAAATTGTAACTGTATCGTAACTCCTATCAGTAGGTAACTGATGTGTCCACTGTTTAATCTTGTTTTTGAGGAGACGTCCTGCGAATTCCTGCACCAGGAGAGAAAAACAAGCCTGGGGGGAGGGGTGTTTGTCAAATCGAACTGATCAGACTGAGGGATAGGAGGACAGAAATGGAAAGCTGGACTGTTGAATCCATAATGTTATTTGGATACTGGTTGTGTTATTTTGCTAATTGTTGCCCTTGTGGTGGCCACCCTCTGCTGTTTCTCTCTCCCTTATGTATCATCCCTCGCATCAGGGCTTTTCTCTGGCTCTCCCTTTCAGCTCCTTCCCTCCCCTGAAGCTTCACCCTTCTGCCTGGCCCCTTCCTCCATCCATTGCATTCGGTTGCATATCATGCTCTATTTTCATATGCTGCATCGGTCCTAGCCTCCATTCCTCCCTCCCATCTTCACTGTTGGCATGCCGGGACACAGTATGTGACCAGGGTGGTGGAAGCATCTGTTTATGGCCAGTCCAGTTCACTGTAGATGCTGCTACATGGAGGTGTAAAATTTGTGTCTGCTTGCATGCTAGATTGCTGTTGTTTGTTCTGACTTGTCTACATCCAAGCATCCCATATATACTGCTTGTCATTGGCATGTGAATGCACACACAGGGACACACGCACATAATCTCTCTTCATTCTCAGCTCGACAGTTAATAGTGTGCGCTTATGGCAAATCTCTTTAGTCTGGCAGTTATTGGAACTAAGATTTTAATTAGGGGAGGTTTTAGAGCGGCGCACGCTGCATTAGCATTACAACAGGGGCATGTTTGAGGGGTGGGCTGGCAGGCAGACAGTGAGTCATCATCCTAACTACCAGACGCATCAATCCTGTCAAATAAGGAGCGGAGACGGCAATGCAAACTGTATGGTATGCATACTATTTCTGCATAATCCTGACAGGGGATGTTTTCGTTTGGGGAGTCTCACTCCCCTTTCCATTTTAATAACATTATAGTAGCCAATCTTTTTGAGTACCTGATCACACACACTTTGTTGCCAGAATGTTTCTCCTGTTGTTGTTGAGAGGTGTTGGGATGATTGATTGAATCATGTCAGCACCTGTCAAATGGGCTTTTTTGGGACATCTTACATGTTTTTTTGAGCCATAGAGTTGTAGACCTGTTCTCCTTAAAACCAGCAGAACCCTGTGTTGGTTCCAGCCCTCAGTTTTCCCACCAACTTCACACAACATTACCTGTCCAGGACGAAAGGAACGGAGGATGTGATCAGATAGATGGATGACCAAAAAGTAGAGCAAACAGAAGCAAGAGATCTCCCAATTTTCCCCAAATTCCTCTGACCTGAATCTGAGTTTACACTGTTTTGCTTATGACTAACACTCTCCATAATCAGTCCCCGCACGCCGGCCCAGGAGACCCCTGGCCAGTCTTCCTGGCTGTTTTCCTTGGCCGCTCGCTCTGCTGATGGAAAGATTGCTCTCAGTGAGGTCAAACTGAGGCTTCAACAACTTGAAGTGAGGTTGTGAGGGATTACTGTGAATTGATAACCACAGTTCCATAACTCTATTTTTGTGGGCTAAGACATTATGACCACCATGTTTTACATTTTATAACCCAAGTACATTTCAGGACCGCTGGCCCTTGAAAACTATGCAAGGACACTGTGTACCTGACATTTACCCTTGTAACATGCAAATAGTTTCTATCAGATTTGTGTTAGGGTTAGTTAGTTTTGCAAATACTTACCAGTGTCACTTTATCACTGGCACCAATTAAAATGTCCAGAGCTTAAAATGTCCATATATGTGATTAATTAAAGCAGGTAATAATAATTTGTGAAAACAGTTTGCTTCAGGGCTGGCAACTGTAATTCCAGTCTTGGGGTCAGGGGTCAAAGGGGCAGGAAGGGAGGGTCGCTCCTCTTAGAGCAAAAGAAAGATACTGGAACTTCACGTGTCTGCAACATGTGACCTGTGTACTGTATTTTTGGTGTGTTTTACACATAAGATGAAGGAATGTGTGTATGTGGCCCCTTGTGACAAGCCTGTTTCTCCTAGTAATGATGGAGAGTTTCCCCCCTTCCTCCCAGAATGAATAGCCTTCCTGAGGCCTTGTGGGATGTGAGTGTTTTGTGTGATAGAAACATCAGTGAGGGCACTTAAAATTACATCTTGCCACATTTGGAAAAAGCCTTGTGTTCATAACTCGGTGAACAAAAGTAAGGTGGAGGCTTCAAATTAGATATCTCTGTTACTTCATTTGAATTCATTAGATTTTTGGCACCTGTTTTTTTTAATCTGTAGAAAACTAGTTTCTCCTCAAAATAATCCAACATCTGGAAGATTTATCGTTTGTTCTGAAACTTTAAAACTGATATCTGTAGGAATGCTGTATTGTTAGGTGTTGTTTTTTCCCTCTCTTACCATCAGTTGCTCTGCTCTGTGTGCCCGAGTGCATGCGTGTGCGTATGTGTGTGTTTGTGTGTGCCTGCCTGTGTACTGTAGCTCTGCTTAGTGCTATGCTGTGAAATATGAAATAGGGCCGCTAGCATCTGCAGCTAGCATCTGCACTGCAGCCATCCCTCCCTGGCCCCCCACACTGTGCCTACTGCTCAGTGCAGCTGGCCAGCCTGCAGAAACACAGGGCCCTGTAGCTTGTGTTTGTGTGTTTTGTATGAGTGTGTGTTGGAGAGGGATAAGTTTACTTTGCGTCTGTGCCATTGTTTGTGTGAGTTCATCTTCTTGTTTCTCCTGCTTTTGGTTTCAGAGAGACTGTTTGTGTTTACCAGTACAAGATTGATTTCTTCTATCCGTGCATGCATGTTTGTCTTCACATTTGCCCGTATGCTTGTTGCTACATCTTTATCTGTTCCTGTGCATCTTTTATTGTCAGCATCTCTTTTATCTATATGACAGTTTTGTATATACACAAGTGTAACCCAGTAAAAATTCCAAAAAACATGTTACCTTTTGTTTTTCTCTGAGAAAAAATTATGTGTCAAAATATATCAAGATTGTTATCAGTTTGTTTTCTCTTAGTGGATTAATCAATTAATTGGCTAATCATTAAAGTTCTAATTCAAGGAAGCCTGGTCCTAGTCTTTTCAAGGGATAATCTAAAGATTTAGCACCACTCTGGCGTTAAAAATGCGGCAAGTCAAGTCCTCGTCCCGGTCGTAGGGGCTAGCTGAACTCAAAGCCCCTGAAACACAAGAAAGCCAGGAGAGAGGGAGAGAACCAGAGGTAGAGGTAGGAGGAGAGGAAAGTGAGAAAGATGGAGTAAGGAAAGAGGAGAGGAGAAAGAGAATGAATCTTTTACAATCAGCCCTTTGATGAACATTTTCTCCATGCCAACTGAGGACACAGAGAGAGAGAGAGAGCGCCTTTCTCTCCCTCTCTCTTTCTGTGGCTAATATGAGGAGATAATGGGCCATTGAGGCAGAAAGGGAAGGCTTAAAAACACCTTAGTCATGACTGGACCGCCACTCAGCGCCACTGATTAAATTACCCAGATGAAGGGGTATTTATCTAAGCACAACTACAATCCATAAAACTGCACTTAGGAGTGCCCAGTTAAAGATGTCAAATCACTGTCTGCAGCTCTTTGTGGCTGCGTGTGTGTTTTTTGTGTGTGTATAGAGCTATAATGCTGCAGACATAGAAAATAGTGTTTAGTGTTATTTAATTTATTCAGGCTTTTAATTTCCTCTGTGACATGGTAGAAGTTGGAACTGCAGGATAGTTTTGAGTAGCCAGACCTTTTCGCTTCAATTATTTTCACTTTGGCCAACTGCTGTGGCCTGCCAGTGCAGGAGAGACGTCTGGATGAATGCATGGTTGAGTAAGTAAAATGTATTCAGAGATGATTCTCTTGGACCAGTCTTAGTATAAGGTTGTCTCCCAATGTTGTCCACATTGTTACTTGACTGGCTAAAGGGTGTTTTGTTGTGAAGAGACTCCTGCCCTCTCTGGTGTGTGTGTGTTTGTTTGTTTGTGTGTTTGTGTGAGTGAGTGATTCTCGCTGGTGGTGATGTGAAGGAAAATCATGAGGCCGGTGATGCAGGTGTCTTGCTCTCTAGATGGATGTTCACCCGCTGCCTCTCTCCATCACCTTCTCACTGTCACCAAACTGTCCAGTCAGCAAAACCTGCTGCTGGACCTCTGTGTGTGTGTGTGTGTGTGTGTGTGTGTGTGTGTGTCTGTGTGATTGTATTTGTGTAAGAGAGAGAGAGAAAGACTGTATGTTGATCTCAGTTATGTCTATGAGTGTTATTGTTAAGTGTCTACTTTTTGCTTTCTGTGTGTGTGAGAGAGAGAATTTGTGTTAACTGCAGAAGTGTATGTATAAATGTGTGTGTGGTCCCAGCCTGTCTTTGTTTGTGTGTGTGTATTTCATGTCTGCGTTTAGATGTCAGAAAAAGTGCAGCCAGCAGCAAATGCTGCGGCTGGTGGCAGTATGACAAGATTAAAGATGTGGCACAGCGGAGGGAAGAGAAGAAGGACGGGGGTAACTGAGGAATGAGTATGGCAGTGAACAGAAGAAGGGATAGGAAGGAGGGAGGGATGAGGATGGGTGAGTGGAGAGGGTAGTAACGACGGATCTGTTGGAGGAGAGAAGAATAAGGGAGTGGCGAGGAGGACCATCAGTGGGACGTATTGATTGTAGCTCCATCCTCAGCGTCTGTAATGAGATCTAGTGGCTGTGGCTTTCTGGAGGAGCAGATTTGTCACCTGGGGTTAGACTACTGCTGGGTGGGACAGGGGGAGAGGGGAAACGGGCAGATGATGGTCAGGAAGAGAAGAGGAGGAGACAACAGAGGGAGAGAGGAGTGCAAAGCTTAAAGCGACAGAGAGATGGAGACAGTGTGGTTTTACAATGAAAAGACAAGATACAAATGATGACTAGAGGGGAATCTAAGAAAATGCCTGTTGGGAGCATGCGGCTAATTACTGCAGACAGTCTATGTCTGGACTCATCTCCATGGTAACAAGATGGGCCAGCACGGCTGGCCAGCACACAGGAAGACACAGACAAGGAAATCAATGAACAGACAGACAAAGGAGGGAGCAAACCCATGCTCATTAAGCCAGATGCACCCTTTCATTTTGTTTGTCTACATGTCTGTGTGTGTATCAGTTCATGCTTGCCTCTTGACCCTACATTGAGACTTGGTATTTATTTCTAGAGCAGCTGTCGACAAAGAGCTAACCTTGCATATTAAAAAAGTTTGCTCTTGTATGGACTGATTTGACTGAACAGGGCAGCAGAAGGCTAGAGATCAGAGATTGTTGCTTGTGATCCCAATGTTTCTGGCTTGGATCAACAGTGAAGACATTAAGTTTGGCTTCCCTAAGTGGAAAAAAAAGGTTGCTGCTCCCTCAGCAACTACTGTTGAATTATCCTTGAGCAAAGCAAGAAACCCCTAATTGATCTGATCAAGCTTTTTAATGTACGGTAGCAGCAGCGGTTGTAGAAAGTGATTTTATAGTTGGAAGCTGCAAGATGAGAATGTGCGTGACTGTATTATGGTGATAAAGCGCGTGTGCTTATTCAACCATGGACAGATGTAGTAACAGGTTTTGCTCATAACAACCATCCAGGTACTCATGTAGTACTGTTGGCTTGTTATGTGTCTATTTTTAAATGTAGTACGACAAAGTCACATCTTGTCATTTTAATGGCTGTTGGCAGCAATGAGGAAGATGATTTCATTTTAGATTGTGTACATTTTAGAGCCTTGTTACAAACATAAACAGGTCTTTGATATGGGGAGATTGACAGAATTGCTACTGTTTATGTAAGTGAACAAGTGGACATGTTGAGGCAGGTGAGATCTGTGGAAGGGGTGTGATTGTGTGCATATATGTGACACACAGAAAAAAATATACCGTATGATATGTTGATTAATTATAATGTAATTGGTTACACATAAAATCTCCAAACAAAACAGAAATCAGCGAAATAAGTTGGTGATTTCAAACAATCAAATTGAATCAAAACCTTGCTGCGTCTACCTTCAATTTTTTTTTTTTGTTCTAATCACAAACATGACATTTTCAGCTTACAAAGAGCAGGTCATTGAGTTTGTGGGTGAGGGAGGTTTGCTAGCTTGTTGTAAAAAGGAGCAACACTAAATAGAGACCGCTGCATGAACTGTGTGTGTTGTTTGTGTGGGAGAGAGACGAGCCCTGTTCTCTTTCAGCCAATTCCAACCATCAGTAATTCAATTTAGTCTGGGTCATTTAGCCAATAGGACACACACATACAGATACTTTGAAACAACGGAAAATCTGCTGTCAGGGTGCTCTGCCTTTTCCCTCCCTGGATGTCACTTTCTTTTATATAAGAATTTATACTTAATACTTGATGTTCATATGAAATTGAAGCTTTAGTTACATCCATCACATCCAACCCGCAATATACAGTGTGGTCGATAAAGCCATCGTGACCCAGTGACGTGAAACAGAGCAGTAAACATCTTGGCATGGTAAACCACCCAATCTCATTACTGAGTGATGAGTGTGTTGAGATGAGTCCCTGCACAAACCTGGTCTGCATAAGACCTTGTGGACATGCATAAATGTCTTGTCCAAACATTTACCGTTTTGGATTCAGGCTTCAGTGTGTGAGTCACACACACTCTGTAAAGAGACACCACAGAGTGCCACGGTCATCATTGTCTTGGTGGCAGCTCCACAGGATTATATAAATAGAGCTGATAGAATGGGAGGAGATGTGGTGATATTCCACTTTCAGTTTGTTATTTCTGACTGTTATCTCTGTATTTACTTACTTTATTAGTAGTGATACACAGAGCCACTTCTGAGGAAACACTGATAGGCAGCAATTCCCAGGAACTTATTTCAATGGTGCTGCTTTTATCACATGGCACAATCTTGTTCCTAGGAAACCTTTTATAGATTCACAGGCCTAACTGTTGCATTTACGATGATGATATCAATGGAAGACATTTGATAACCATCTAATAGCTGATGCCTGGTTTGACATATACATACAGATACACATTCATACACATAACATACACAAGAATGACTCAAATGTGGTCCTTTTTAGCCCACTGCACACACCTGCAGTGCTGACGTGTCTGCTCTGTTTGCACTAATGATGACGTCTAGAATCTTTAGGATGTTTGCCTGTCGGCTTCCCTTTCTCATCAGATCAACTGCCTCACACAGCTTCCTAACCGCAGTGAAATATCTTGATATTTGCAAGTACGCATGAGTAAACTCATAGACACCTCTCAAGGTCCTGTGTTTGGAAAGTTGCTTTCATGACGGCAGCTTTTTATCTGTGTGTCAATAACCCTGAGAGGGAGTGGCTGAAGGAAAGGAAGCGTATGACTGTTTACTTCTCCTTTCATCCTTTAATACAGGTTGGAAAAAGTTTGCATATATTCAGAAGTGCATATAAAATCTCTAACAAATTACCATCACTTGCACTGCAGTAAAAGTGTAGTGTGATAAATCATTGTCATACTCTCCATCTGCTGCCAGCGTGCATCGTATTATACTGACAAAAATGTGCACATCCATTTAAAAAAGTAAAAGGTATGATATCAAATATTTTTTTATATAGCAGGAAAAGCAATGATAAAACTATAGAGGACTGTGAACTTAACAGTCTTCTATACCACTGAGGCTAATAGTCTTTTACCATGGCACAATAAAAAGGGCTCATCTCACTACTTACTGTTAATTGTACTTTATTAATACACCAAATTGCACTATATTTTGCCCCCTTTATCCCTTTCCTATTATTCCAACTTCTCCTTCAGCTGCTCCTTTGTACAAAGTTAAGCCAGCAATGCAGTTTAGGTCCCAGCTATACATGAAGCAATACCGTCCAGCTTCCAGCTTTTCAAGCAATGTAGTTTTTAACTCCTGGCTGTCCGTCCAGCAGTGCAGCTCAGCGTCAGCTTTTTCATCAGACGGCAATCCCACAGCAATTTCTTCAGATATTGCATTCTCTAGTTTTATTTAGCTCTTGGTGGATTTGAAATACCTACATATGGCTAATGGTCTTTTGGAGTGTGATGAGGACATCACTGATAGCCTGCAGTTCTGACTTTGGCCACTAAACAGGTTATGGAATGGGTGGGGCTTATAATAATGGGACGGGGGCTATTTTGATAAATACATAAATTAAATACAAATGCATTAAATACAGATAGATAATGATGGAATTAAAAGTTCCACTAACATATCTTTTAACCTGTGAGGACTATTCATTCGATTAAAGTAAAACTTTTACACATGTGTAGAAAATTGTGTACTTTTGAATTGGAAAATACATCAGAGCCCTATCATATTACTTATTTCCTCCTCTCCTCCTCATCACCTCCTACCTCACTCTGTTTCGCTCCTCTGTTCTCCCGCCATCTTTTTCCCTCTCTGTCTCTTAATTTTACCGTATTCCCCCTCTGTTACTCTCCTTTTGGCCATCACAGTGAACACAAACAGACCTTTGCCTTAGCGTGTGTATTTGTATTTGTGTATGTGTGTGCTTACTTGCATGTATATTGACGCTTCTGATGACAGTATCACTTGTTCCCTCCCAGCAATCAGTGTGTTTTTGTTTACACCCCCCGTCTCTCTCCTCTACTCTCTCAGGGCGAATGTCTTACATCAGATCACTCGAAGCATTTATAGCAAAGCTTTTGAAGCTTAGGACTCCCACCGTGGCCAAATATAGTAAACGTGAATCCAGCAGCTGTGTGTGTATGTGTGTGTTTGTGTGTAAGAGGGTGGATGAGTGTGCATGCATGTGTTCTCCTGAGTAAATGGCTCTGGGGTAAAAACGTGTTTGTTATTGTTCCCAGCACTTCGCCTGTAGACAACACTGCCAATTAAAGGGGAGGTTTTATGTGTTAAGAGCAGGAAGTGTTGCCGTGTGTGGCTGCACGCTATTGGCTGCCCAGCTTATCCCATGTTCCTTCCCTGGGGACTGAGCAGCCAGGGCTCTTTACTGCCATGGCCAAATGAAAGGTAAACACAACACACCTTTGATCAGGCTTTGCATTTAAAAACCCTTACTGGAACTGTGTGTGTGTGTGGGGAAGCAGCAAGCAAATTACTGAATGACACAGTGAGGTTTACGTGTGTGTGTGTGTGTGTGTGTGTGTGTGTGTTTAGCTTAATGAGAGATAAGCTCTACAGGATGCTACTGCCTGCTCCTCCTCCTCCTCTTGTTGTTGAAGCATGAGTGAAATCATCCCTCCATCCATGCCTCCTTCCCTCCATCCCCCCATACAGCCAGCATGAAAACAAAACAAGGCGTTGTATGAATGAAAGTGGGAGGGGCTGAGTGGCCTAGAAAGGCAGGCAGATAGAGAGATAGATAGTGGTGCAGGGCAGGGTGAGGCTGTGGCGGATAGGAGGGATAGAGAAGAGGACAGTGGAGTAGGAGGAGGAGGGGATGAATGAATGAGTGAGCTGACTGGAGCATGTTTGGCATAGCTGCTAGCTTGTGTAGCTCAGCGCTAGCGTGAGCAGAATGAGGAATAATGCTGCTGCAGAGGTGGTGTTATGCTACTGTAGTACTCCCTGCGGAGACCGCTGTGCTGGGATCAGATAGGAACAGGAGTGGAAAAGGGTAAATATCTCTGATCAATAAAGAAAATAAGTGAAAGATGAAAGAAAATGGGTAGTGCATTGATTTATTGCACGTTTTCAAAAGCTGATTTAATAGCTCCACCTATCTCTGTTCTGGCCCAGCTCCAGTCTCAAGCTTGTTCTAATTCACCCAAAGCAGCAGCGGCAGTAGATTTGTCTTCCCTGGCATGCTGGCTTCTTGGCTGCGTCTGCCCCCTGTCTGCCCCAGCAAGGCCAGGGTTAACCCTGGGCGTCTCTCCTCCCCAACATGGAAGAGGCCATTGAATGGCTGCCTCCCCCAGTCAGCAAACACATTGGCTGAAGCTGAGGGTGGATCTGGGGCTGGAGCGACACTCTGGCATGGATCCTCGGCTGGATCTGGATCTGCGAGCTGTCTCAGCCCTCCCTGCTCTGTTATGTGATGCCGTGGTCACAGCATGTACACACACAGCAGACAGACGAGAGGGGGAGGGCTGGAGAAGAGCTATGCATTTTTCTCTCTGGTTCAGAAAGATGACTGTGTGCAGTGGTGGGTTTACTAGCTCAAGTAACTAGTAAGGAAAATGTAGTGGAGCGACCCCTGCATGAACTACCGCAGAAGGTCGGAGATTATGTTTTTTCTACATTAGTCATTCTTCCTCTTCGCGTTTTGACCCCCTGTCCCTTTCGTCGTTGTTCTTTTCTTTAACCTCATTATCCCACTCCTCCTCTCCCCCTGCCACAACCCCGTCTGTCCTCGCTGCTTTTACTCAGGCAGCACAATGGGCAGCCCTCCTGTGCAGGGTGGGTCCTAGCTGTATCCTTGGCAGTGAGAGCTCATGTGATGTCCTCACAGAGGTGGCATCCCAAGAAGGCTGGCATACAGTGCCCCCATTGCACTTTTAAGATAACAGTGTGATGCACTGCTCTAAACATTCTTTCCTTCAATTTTGTAGCTGCTAGGGAACCATGTCGGTGATCCATATTTCTGATTTTAGCTTTGTTTATAGTGAGGATAACTCATATATCACTGGAGTTTATCAAAGTACTCTCTAAAGCAGAATCTTCCTTTCCTGATGCCGTAAATTTTCACCTATAAGGGACCCAAAGCAGGGTCAAATAACTTTATAAAACGTTTGTGGCTTATTTGACCTAGATCTGCTTCTTGCCTTGACACTCTTTGGTTCAGTTAGCACATGATATCAAAGCTGACAGTATAGTGAGAAACATGGTGAGAGACGGTGATTAACACACAGACAGGAAACCCAGTCGGAGGTCAGATATGGCCTAGATATTTTGCTGTTTTCTCTCGTGGATTCCAAAGCAAATGGAAGGATTAGATGTTTGAAAAACAGATTTTTCTGGTGTTTTTAGCATGTTCACTGATGGCTGCTGCACTTTTCACTTAATTGAAAATCAAGTATCTAGCCAGCACAAGAAACTTATGTTGTTGTCTAAAGGTGTGAGTGGCTGATAAGAAGGTTTGATTATTTTACCTGCACATATTTCACTTTGGACGTCTGGCTGATGTTCTTTACCTGCCAAAATGGATGCGAGACTAAAATTTACTTGCAGCCTCAGTGAACTCTCACCACCCCATGGCTTATGGTGATTTCCAATCCTGTTTGCATCCAGTCAGTATGTGTAGTTGGTAAAAAGGTCAGTGCCTGGTTTAAGATGAGATCTAATGAGTCTCAGACAAGCCAATAACAGTTAGTTTATTAGATCATTACAAGGCACAGGTCAAACCTGACCGCTAATCCAATCACAAGTGACACTCAGGCTTGTTCCCCAAATGCTATTTCCCAATAGGTCAAAGGAAACCTGGCATGAGCCAAATACATATAATGTTTGGCCTATTAGCAATTAAGGTTGTTTCCATGGAGCTGGAAAATTGTGGGCACTCGCTCCCTTGTGGACGCTAGGTGGGCAATCAGTGGTTGTCCAATTGCATGTTTGCATGCAAATTACAGCTGGAGCCTTTCTGATTGTGTTCTTGAATGTTAATTAGTGCTTTTGTGCAAATTAAGATGAAATGTTCAGCCAACCTCTTGGGTCAGCAGGGATCTTTACTATAACAGAACCACAGGATACAGTGGGGAGGTCATGCAATTATATTCAACTTGTTGACACAACATTGCTTACCAATACAGTACCTTTGGCTAGATAGATTTATGCTTTGTTGACCTACAGGGGCTCGGACAAGTGTGAATACCTTCAATGTGGGGGGTAATTTGGGATCTTTGGTAGTTGGTAATGTAAATATCAGAGTCAACAATACATCACCCAGCAAGGAAATCACCGATGTTTCTGTGTTTTGTTCCTTGTTTGATCTGTTTGCGAAGGTCAAAAGTTTTTCAGTTTTCAGCAGGTTTGTATTCCTTCTGATGGCAGTGCATCGTTTCCATTTTCTCTTTGAGCAACCACAGCAACCACACATTAAAAAGGCAACAAGGAACCACAAGGCCCAGCTGAGAACACCTGTTTATAGTTCATGCAGCCATGTTCATGTGTGTGTACTTACACACCAAACATGCATGTGGTTCCCTCACTGCTCTTAGATCAGAGCAAACCACCACTTGGTGGCCATTTTGACCACAGGTTTTGCTCTCTCCGCCCCTTCTTGTTTTAATGTTTTGTGAGCCGTTAGATGCTAGACGGAGTGACTTGGACAGAGAGAAATATCCCTGCATGTAGCCCCGTGCTGTTTATATTTGGTATTTTGTTTTTGTTTTTACTTTGCTTCTGCAGGGTATTTGTCTGTTTTTGTGAACTTTGGATAAGTCCCACTGCTCTCCCACTTGTCTCCAAATTCCATCTAAACTACAAGTGGTTATAAGCACAATCTTAATGGTGATATGAGAGGGGGCCAAAATAAAACAGTCCACATGTATCAAACCTGATATGAACCACCTCTTTCCCTTTTCTCCTCTCCTTCTGCCTTTCTGCAGTGTGCTTAGACAACTGTAAGCATGGTGCGTGTAGCCTCCAGGGCCAGTGCTGCCATGACCAGTGCCTGGGCGGCTGTTCTGAGCCAGGTAATGCAAGTAGCTGTGTGGCCTGCAGGAACCTCCAGCATGGGAATACCTGTGTGGAGAAATGTCCATCTGGATACTATGTCTTCAAGGGCTGGCGCTGCGTCAGCTTCTCCTTCTGCCAGGTTGGTAATAACTGGAATTATTAACTCCTATAATTAGCGCAAATGTAGAGACCATAAACTCATACACTGGGGCAAACATATGTTTTTTCCTTGTTTCTAAATCCAGGACCTCCACAACCAGTGTAAGCAGACTAAGAAGTTGAACCAGGACCGGGAGTTGGGCTGCTATGAATACGTCATCCACAACGGGGCCTGTATACCAGAGTGTCCTTCTGGATACACCACTATCAACTCCACTATGTACGTCTGTGCCTCTCTCTCTGACACTCTCTCTCACACACACACACCTTTAATGGCACCATAAACACTGCTGTTATTGATGGTGGCCATCATCATGATTGGACCCACAACAAATCATCCCTCTGTGACTGCAGCAGAACAAGTGGATTGTGGTCACTCAACACAGTCAATAACATTTGCACACAAGAGATGATGGTGTTTGGAAGTTGATCAAACAAAAAGGCAGAAGTCATTTTCCACTATGGAAAGTCTCCTCTCCTCTGTGGAGAAGCAGCTGGGCTGCTTGAGGAGAAAATAAAAAGGCAAAATATCACCTGCTTTTCGGTTTGCCTCATTGTAAAACGTATAAGTTACTCAGTAGCACCAAATACAAAGTTGCCATATAGGCATGAGACCACATAATTTCATATGCAAATAAATTCTCTAATCTCATTTGCCGTAAATGAGTCCCTGGTGTTTTCACAGCCTCCATCACATTCTGTTCTCAGTGATTACACAGCTGCATCAAGTCAAAGCCTTACCAATCTGACATAAAAGAACAAACAGTTGTCCACAGCAGTTTTATATGCAGATTAAATGCATAAACATAATTTACTTAAGATGGATTTGGTGTTGCATACAAAAATCTCTTTATCAGCATGGACCAACATTTCTAATCACACTAAAGTGTTGGTTATTTTGGAAAAGGCGCACAGGTTCACTGGAGTGAATTAATGTGCCTGGGTCTTTATGCACCCAGTAGTCAATTATTTTCCTATTGAAGGATTATTCAGTAGGCTCAACTTTACAGACTGTCTGGGACCTGTTAACTTAATCTGGCTGAATGATTATCTCATGTGAAATAATAGCAAAGTAGTAATAATAATTGTTGAGTGATAGTGAGGATTTGGAGGATGTAACAAGCATGCACACTGAAAGGGATACTGATATTTATGGCTGCATGAAGAATGCTTGGCAGTATAGGCTGTCTGTAGTAGCAGTATAGCTCAGTGTTTAAACTGGTTAAAAGAGTATGTCACACAGCTGAAAGATCAAAGGTCCAAATCCCTATAAAAGACATTTGTCCTTAAGCACACTGAGCCTCTTATCTTATTGTAAATTGCCCCTGATAGAAGTGTCAGTGAGGTGCCTTGAATGTAAAAGCAACCTTAAAAAACTGTCTGGACATCACCTGGTCCTGTTTAGCACACAGCTTCTGTGACAAGCAAGGGCATGACCTTATTTAGCATTCTTACTTGTAGTAAACGGGGGTAGAGGAACATCACTGGTTTCCTCATTTAGTGTCAGTAGCTGTTGCTAAATGAAGAGGACACGTATTTGTTTTGAGGCCAAGTATGTGTTTTGAAACGGCTCCTGTTTGCATGCTTTCAAAACACATACATGGGTTTGTGCAATGAGGATAAAACATTTTTTCAGTAGAAACGTGATGGATGTAACACTCCTGTTGTCTGTTAGGCAAATCTGACAAAACAGTTGTAAAAAAAACAAACAAAAAAAACAAACATTAAAAACATTGTCATATACCAAGTCACACACCAAGAAGTAGCAGCCTTCTGTCTTTAAGTTGTGACCGAAGTCTTAACGAGTTGACAGACATCAATGGTGTGTGGAGAAGGAAGAAAGACAGACAGTGAGTGAAAAAGAAGCACAGAGAGGTGTATTTCTCTGATGTTCTAATAAGAGCAGGTTGTGTGCCGGAGATGTCTGCATCACTTGAAGCCACAGGTAGCTGGATGATTGATGGTGTTTGTGTGTTTCTGGTGTACCTATGTACGTGCATGTGCGTGTTTTTGCGTATACATGTGCAAGTGTGCGTGCACGTACATGCTTTTGAGCGCCTGTGTGTGCAGAACGTGTTTGTGACTACATTAGCTCGTTCCCAGTTTACTTTTTCCAGGTGCAGGCTGGGGGAAATGTCCACTGTGTCCAGATAGAGAGAGGTGTATATGTATATATGGATATGTTTATTAGGCAAATAACACACTCTCACGTGCACAGAGCTTTAGCACACCCAGCAGAAATGGAAAGGACATTTCAACCCAACATGACTTTCTCCAAATGTATTGTGTGTGTGTGTAAGAGAGAGATTGACTTTCCCTTGCATGCTGCCAGCCTGCAGGGATTATCAGGTGCTTAGACAGAAAAGAACATTGCTTTAAGTCTCAGTCATATACCCTGAGGCATAAGGCAGATAGGCATCCTTTCTGTGTGTGTGTGTGTGTGTGTGTTAATGTTTATACTTGCGTATAGATGTACATGTGCACACATTATGTGATAAACAAGACTTTTCTTTTTCATTTGGGATTCTGTTGCCGTTGCAACATCCGGGCCTCAGTGTGTCTGTTTTGCTGCTATGGTTTGGTTGTAGCAAGAACAACGTCATCAAACCTAAACCCAGACAGACACAAGTCAGGCAGACGATACACGTTGTTCATATGCGTACACACATACACACACACCAATGAGGTTTGACAAAGAGTAGGGATATTCCAGAGTAGGGGAAATGGAGACCCAAAGGTTTGCACGCCAATAAGCTGTTGGTTAGTAAAACCTACCTCCCTTTGGTGTCCTTCAGTCATATTATGCAAATTTGAGTATTTGTAATGTTAGTCTGGATATTTAGTTAAGTTATTAGGATGCATACAGCAACGACAAATGTTGAGGAACCAGATGTTACAATAACATCAAAACTGTCTCATAATTCTGACACAGGAACAGTCAGGTGAACAGTTTTAGATGCTTTTGAACCGTTTCATGATAAAACATGTTTTTGCATACTTTAAGCATGTATGCTGTATCCTTCATTTCCATATATTTTCTCTGTCTTCTTCTGTCTCTGCTCGTCTCTTCAGACAGATGGCTGTGCACTTTTAACACTAACATCACTAAGATCTACTGAAAAGAGTTTGCTCATCTTTCCTGGATGCTGTGACATTACACTAGTACAGCTGTGTGTGTGTGTGTGTGTGTGTGTGTGTGTGTGTGTGTGTGTGTGTGTGTGTGTGTGTGTGTGTGTGTGTGTGTGTGTGCGCGCACACTTGGTCTGGTTCCGCCAGGCCTGGGCCCAAAACCAAACCCGAGCGTCAGCTGTAGCCTCTGTTCTAGATGGTTTTAGCAGACCCTGGAGCCCGAGTCACAGAGTTCAGCCGGACAGATAAACACTGTCCCTTTAAGAGCTGCCGTTGGACCCAGCCTGTCTGCCTGTGTGTCTGTGTTTTTCAGTACAACGGCCCAAAACATTCTCTCTTTCTACACTGCAACTAGAGCATTACTTTTGAGAAGCTGAATATAAGATTTTCCATGTGGGAGAAAGAGAGAGAGAGACACACACAAAATATCCTTTTAGTTTTTCTTCTCACTGTTGTTTTGGAGAGATCATTACAGAGTGTTTCCACTCACTCAGAAGTCATAGAGGGGAAACAATGATTTAGCCTCTGATTGATGTCAGTTATTAAGAGCTTGATAAGATGGAAACTAGGAGAAGCCAGGTGTGTAATGGGTCATTTGGCTCTCCCTCAGTGGATAGGAAAAGCCAGACAAGGACCAAAACAGCACCCCTGGGACTCAGTGCTTCATGGCACCATGGTGAATGGCGTCTTTAGCTCGGCCTGACTGTTTGGGGGGAAAGTAGGGGCATGATTCAGGTAAGACTGTATGTACTTGTATGTGTGTGTGTGTTTCCTTGAGACAGGGATTATAATGAAAGTTGCACAAACATACAATTAAAACAGGGTGAGCTTACAAATGGCAGTTCATGCAGAGCTTCCATGGTCACCGCAGTGAACAACAGTATCCTTTGTTAGCTGTTCCCTGGGCACAGGGGCTGCTTTAAAAAGGTGCCTGTTAAGGCTGCTGTTTGATGTCATTGTCTCCTCTACTTTGAGTTTTGAAACCCTCATTGGACTACTTCAAAATCCATTTAAGTGAACCAGCGTCATCCCAGGCCCTCCTCTGATTTGTGGATGTATTTTTTAAGAAAACAGACAATTTTGACCCAAGTTCTTTGTTTCTGTTGCACAGCCACCCCATCATCAGAGCAGCCCCCTGAAAAAACATTGGTCGGTGGGGGAAACTATCTTTAAGTGGTGATATGTTGAGGTTTTTGTGGCAGACCGACCAAAAAACAGCATTTTACTTTTTGTCTTAGGCAGATCTTTGTGGTTAGGGATGTCAAGGCTGGAAGTGGAATTAAAGGGAGGGATTATGTTCTTTTTGAAGAGGGCTTCCCAAAAAAAAGTGCTCATTTGTGAATGAAGCGTCGGGTCCCTTTTCTCTGTGTGGCGTGTACCCGGCTGCTCGCTAGACAAGGCCTGCTTTTTGTGAATGAATTTCCTGAAAGGCAGCACTATCAAGGCCTCGTCGCTCGTGTGTGTGTGTGTGTGTGTGTGTGTGTGTGTGTGTGTGTGTGTGCGTGTGTGTGTGTGTTTACGTGCACATGCGCATGTTTGCAGGGAGAGGACGCCACTCATAGAGCTGAGAGAGACGGAGAGAAACAGAGGAATGCCTGTTGGGAACTGCAGCTGGTGTTTCAGTCATTTTGTTTTGTTGTCTGATTGTGCTCTGTGTGTGTATTGTATGTGCGACAGAAGTAATTGAAGCAAAGGATGAGCTCTCTCCTCTATCCCCCAATGGCAATACAAATGAAGGAGGCTCGGATGTGGATGAGAGATTGCCTAATATAATTCCACTCCTAAAATCCTATGCATTCATTATGGGACGTATCAAATTAATTGAGAGAATTATACAGATTCACCTCTGAATACATCAGCTCATTCATTGAATTGCAAGAGTCTGTTTGATTGTCTCTCATTTGAGATGATGATGAGCACACATCTCATATATCTTGCTACCATAAAATCTTTATTTGATATTTAGTTAAGTCAAATAAAGGATGTGCTTTTGATAACAATATTTATTACATTTGTTTTATATAGAAGGCAGAGAACAAGACAAAACAAGAGGTAAAAACAATAATCACAAACTCAAATATGAAGCTTGCCTGCATAAAAAAATCAGAATACATGCCAGGGAGAGAAAATGTATATCAGTTAAATTCCACTGAACAGATTCAGCTTTGTTGTTTGCAAAGGCCATGTCATCCCTGGTCCCAGCCCACACCACACCAGTACGTCACCGAGCATTCCTGCCTCATACCATTCATTCCTGCTTCATTCCATTTCTGATATCTGCACACAGAAACATTCGTGGTATTTTTTGTTCTCCCCTCTGAAAAACCAGTTTGTTGTTTGCTTCTACTTACAGCACTGCTCAGCGAAGATTACCATGACGTCTCCAAGTGTCCTGACAATTAACTTGGCATGTTAGAAATGATTGTGACATCAATTGACAATTCTTATGAACATTGCAGCCTCAGTTGTTTTGCAGCATTGGAATATATTGAGCACAATAGTCCCATTTTGATTAAATGCATATGATGTCCTTGCTTGTCTTTATTGATCTGCATCAATAAGGTTGTCTGTCCGCCATATCGGCCAGTAATTACTGTGTTAGACACACGTCCTCACCTCGTTCATTAGGATGTTGATGCTGATGGTCCTAATGTGTGTGCATGTCTCTCTCTGTGCAGGTTGACCTGTTTGCCATGTGCAGGCCTGTGTCCTAAACTGTGTGTCGGAAATAAGACCATCGACTCAGTAACTTCAGCCCAGGCTTTGAGAGGCTGCACTGTTCTCCGCGGCAACATGATCATCAAGATACGAGGAGGGAGTGAGTACTACTACACCTCACCACCTGCTGGGCCTCCTGTTGAGGCTCTGGTTCTCACACTATGTCTGTCTCCTTCTCCTTCCGTCGCTCAGGTTTCTCCGTCTGTGTTTCTCTCTTTATCAGGACTTCTAGCCGTACAGTTTGTCTGTCCACCTGTACATTCAAATGTGTGTGTTTGTCTGATCATATGACCATCTGTCTGTCTTCTGCCATCACCTAGTGGATGTATTTATGCAAAGCTATACATGTGTATCTATACATCTATATGATCAAATGTTTATCACCTTGCAGATAACATTGCAGCTGAGTTGGAGGCTAGTTTGGGCCAGATTGAGGAGATCACAGGCTACCTGACTGTTCGCAGAGCCTACGCCCTGGTCTCCCTCTCCTTCCTTCGAAAACTACGCATCATTAGGGGGGAGCATCTTGAGGGAGAGTAAGTCTCCTCTCCTATACAGGTATATACATTTGAATGAACAGTGAATCCTACAGTGTGTTTAATTTCTTTATCTTCCCTCTGTCTCTCTTAGTATCCACGCCTTCTATGCGCTGGACAACCAAAACCTGCGTGAGCTGTGGGATTGGTCCAAGCACAACCTGACCATCGAGCGTGGTCGTACATTCTTCCACTACAACTCCAAACTTTGCATGTCTGAAATCAAAAAGATGGAGGAGGTAACGGGAACCAAGGAGCGCAACCAAAAGAATGACATTGCTGTACGCAACAACGGGGACCAAGCCTCCTGTAAGATAACCAGAATGTTAGACAACCGTTCATTACATTTATTTTAAAATGTCCTGCTTTGTTCTAAATGTGCTCTAGATTATTTTGTGCTTGCATGACAAGTCATAATTCATTTTTGTTACTTTTAGCTCTTAAGGCTGAGAGTACATGCATCACTTATCTATTTGCTGTATGTATTGTGGTATACTTTTCTGTATGGTAACATTGGAACATACACAGAGCAGCAAATAACATGCAGGTGGTGAATGAATAATACTGTATCTAAATAGACAGTCTATGTCAACGAGTCTTCCTTCAGGAAAAATATACAAAACACTACAGGAATATATACAAAACCTCAAGCCTATAGAAAAATGGAAAAGAGAGGTTTTGATGCAGCTATATATTATTAATGCAGCACGCTTCAGCTGTCAAACATATCTACATTGGTTTGGTTATACTCATTTTAATGTATGCCTTCTTTATGCTAAACACACATTGTGCAGCTACATGTTTTTTTTTTCAGAAAAATATAAACATCAGATTGAACTTAATATCAGCAGACACTCAACATTAAAGGACTCAAATCAGATCAAGGAAGAAACTCCTCAGGACATCCTTTACTCTGATGCGCTTTTTGCTAGTCTAAACATTACATTTTGACACATAATTTTATGAAAAAGATATGATGATGAAAGGAGATATGTTTGTGCTGGAATGCTGCTTTTTTCTTTGGTTTATGGTGGGATTGCCTGTGTCTCAAAAGCAGAAGCAGTGGAGTGTTTGCTCTTCTACTGTTCATTTGCTCTTTTACCAAACCCATGTTCTGTTTCAACCCTTAGGTGAGACCAAGCTGCTGAAATTCACCGTGATCAAGACCTCATCGAATATGATTATGTTGAGGTGGGAGCCTTTTTGGCCCTTGGACTTTAGAGATCTGCTGGGCTTCATGGTTCTCTACAAAGAGGCGTAAGTATCTGACAAAAACACAAAATTATAGCAGTTAGTCACAATGAGCACCAGTCACCATTGTGATTGGGCTGCTTGATCTCACTGCTACCTTTGATACTGCCCATCATGTTAGACAACAAGATTCAGTTGGTCTAACAGGTCCTGTTCTTAACTGGTTACAGTTACTACATCAATGATAGAACATCCTATGTTTCTCAGTGGCTTTAAATCTGCTGAAACTACTTGCTTTTTAATTTGTACATATCCTATCATTCACATGTGGATGACACACAGTTGTCCTCTGATGATCTTAGTCCTATGAACAAGCTTGTAATCTGTATCAATATTTCCTGAGATACAGGAAATACTAGACCTACCTAGAATCACTGTCTCTGGAGTACAATGACCCAAGTCCGGAACCTCAGAGTTATTTTGGACTCAACTTTGACAGTCATGTCAGTAACTTAACCAAAAGTTAGAGAATGAATATCTCAAGTTGACTCTAAGAAGCTGGTTCATGCGTTCATTTCAACCAGGTTAGATCACTGTAATGATCTCTTTGCTGCATTACCCAAACAAACAATAGGAAGGCTCCAGCTCTTTCAGAACACACACAAAAACCAACACATTACTCCAGTACTTAAATCACTTCATTGGCTCCAAGTGCAATACAGAATCAGCCTCAAAATTAATTGTTTGTTCTTGTGTTTTATTTATTATAATCTCATGTCACTTGTTGCTATATGCAGTTTAATGTAAAGCACGTTCTATATAAATAAAAATCACCTTGTATTGCCACACCTTGCTATATGAGCTTCATTGATACTTGATCTATTTTTTCTGATCTCTTTCTGTCCATCTGCTGCAGGCCGTATAAGAATGTGACAGAGTTTGATGGACAGGACGCGTGCGGCTCTAACAGCTGGGCGATTGCAGATGTTGATCCTCCATCCCGTTCCACGGAAATCAAGAAGGCGGAGGATCCGGGGCACCTGATCCGACCATTGAAGCCCTGGACCCAGTATGCCATTATGGTCAAAACCCAACTGTCTGCATCTGACGAGCACCAGGTTCACGGAGCCAAGAGCGAGATCATCTATGTCCGCACCAATGCCTCCAGTGAGTCCCGCCATTTAAAAAAAAGCTGTAGCTGACGGTGGAGAATGTCTGACTTTACAATTGGACAATGAAGAAATGATATACAGAATCACAAATTTTGTCTCTCTAGGCTTAAAGGCACCTTGTGGAGTTTTCTTGTGAACAAACACAGTTATGTTTATATTTAGTCTTTCTCCCCAAAACATTGTGTGTATCCTTGAGGCATAACAAACATGCTGAATGCATTTCCTTCTTCATAAATCATTTACAACATTTTTTTGCATATTTTCAACTTTGCCATGTTTAGATCTATATTTGCTTTATAGCAGTCTTCTTCCTCCCCGCATTGTATCAGGCATCATTTCTTGGCTTGTTATCGCCACCAACTGTCAATCAGCTGAACAGAGCGAAACCCTTCGTTTTAATGTGCAAAGAATAGGGGGATCCAATCAAATCATTGCTCCAAAATGTCATAGGCAGTCAAAAACTCCACAAGTTACCTTCAGGCAATGATAATAGGAAAGTTTGCTGATGAACTGATCAAGTGATTAATTAATTTGATATTTAAAGCAGGTGTTGTGCTGCACAGTATAAACTGATGTTATGATTTTGCTTAACATTTAGAGAACAGTGTTTCAGAAAATATGCTTAAGCTGTTCAGATAATCTTTATTACTAAGCGGGCATTTGACCTAAAATATCCATGCATTAAGACATCGTAAGGCACTGCGTTGGTGGGGACGTGTTTGTCCAGAGTAACTTGACTCTGAAGGCTTATCAGACGCTAAAACACTGCACAGAGGTTTATAGCACTGTGACAAAATATCTCAGAGGCAATCACAGCCACCACAGCACCTTGCTGGATGACATGGCATTGCGGTCTGGCAAAAGTTGAGCCAGGTTCAACTTTTTTGCTGGATGACCCTTCAGTTTTTTGCAGAAGTCCTCTGTCTCGCCACACTGGCTCCATTCAAATGAATGACGGGCTGCGTTTTTTCACATAGGGCTAAAGTCGGCCTGAAGGTGACCTAAGGTCATACAATAACTAATTTCTCACTTACTTCCTCCACCCCCCTTAGAGCCCTCTGTGCCTCTGGACCCCATCTCCTCCTCTAACTCCTCCTCTCAGATCATCCTGAAGTGGAAGCCTCCCACCAGTCCCAATGGCAACATCACCCACTACAGGGTGATCTGTCGTAAGCAGCATGAGGACAGCGACCTCTACAAGTTTGACTACTGCCTACAAGGTTAGCATCCACAGGATGCCCGATTCGAGACGGCCTAGGCGACTGTTTGCAAACAAATTAGCTGCTCCGCACTTCACATTTGTTTGTCTGTCTTCCCCTCACTCCTGTTTCTCCTGCCCAGGAATGAAGCTGCCATCTCGCACCCCGACCCACCTGGACAGCGAGGATGAGCAGAAGTGGAACCACACAGACGAGCCCACCTCAGGGGGCAGGTGCTGTGCCTGCCCCAAGACAGACAACCAGCTAAAGAAGGAGCAGGAGGAGATAGAGTACCGCAAGACCTTCGAGAACTACCTCCACAATGAAGTCTTCGAGAGCAGGTACACGTCTCGGACTGTAATGTGTACAGCTCATGTGTAGTGTTACAGCTCATGACCAACACATCTGGACACCATTTCCAAACTGTTCCAGAATAAGAGTGACGTTTTAGATCAACAATTACAAATTTTAATTCATCTTTTGCTGTCAGTCATTTTATGATTGTAGCTGTGACATATTCACTACGATCATTAAAGTCCCTCTGGTGGTCCCTAAAAGTTCTTTGTCTGTCTTTTATTCAGGCTGCAGCTTTTGCTCACTTGCTAGCGCATATGAGTTAATGAGAGGTGAAAAAATATTGAACTTTTAATGAATTTGTGCTTGTTTAAAAAGCTTGTATACATTCATAATTCAGTACTTTTAGCGTTAGACCAAGAGGAGCTTCTTGTTTTGGTAGCCGTTGTTTGTGGCAGAGCAGCAGCAACACTGGAGCCCCTCTATCCAGCCAGACTACATCTCTCCCCTTTTGTCCCTGCCACCATGATGTGCATCTCAAAACGGCTCTGTGCCAACTCTGTCTTGTGCATCCGTGTGTGTGGTTTATGTGGACCCTTGTTTTTGTACAGGGCACTACTGTGGGGGGCTTAGGGTGGGAGGTGCTGATTGTCTGGGCCTTGGTGCCCCTACCCTCTCCCCTGACACACACACACAAACACCCACAGTCTCTCCCTCCGCTTCCCTTGGGGAGTGATTACTGTGCCCATTATCATTCATGCCAGTCAGGGGTGCAGTCATGCAGACTGCCATTTGAACACACACAAACACTCAAACTCACACACACCTCAGCTGCATTCTGAAGCCATGCTGCTGAATCGGCCAAGGTTAGCTCTGTACTCTGAAGTACACAAACAACTCCTCGTGCCCTGTTTTTCCATCACGTAGAGGGATGCAGGAAGCTTCGTATTTTTCTCCTAATCAAGAGAGTATTGGTTCAGCATTTAGACACAGTTGTGTCTAAATGTTAGCCTGTTTGCACAATTAAAGGCTGCCAATCAATCAGTGTGCTCCAGTCTCTGCTTTTCCTTTGGTGGTTCAACATTAACTCAGTCCTACACTCCCTGTACAGTGAAGGAGAGATTTCCCTGCAGCAGCTTTGGGTTGGTTGTTTTGGAAGGAATCATGGACCGTGATTCTACTTGTACTTGCACAGATGTGCACTGCAGGTCTACTGTGTCTTAATTGGTTTGAGTTCACTGCCTTTGTGGTTGGCTTACACTCATAACCACTAAGAGTAAAGTGGACTTTCTCATTGGCACAACCCAGTGGTGAGGGTTGGTAGCTCTTCCAGCAGGGCAGAAGATGGTATTTGTGGATAAATGTCATGCAGTCAGACTTGCTACACACTGTAAAGGCTAGTGTGAGCAGAGGTGCTCACTGGCCTCCTACACACCGCTACCATCTACCATTGTGTTGATAATTTATTACTGGCTTGCCTGAGAGTCATTCGTGTTAGTGGACTAACTTTACTAACTGCTTTACGCGTTGCTCTGTTTCTCCAGGCCATCTCGCCGGCGACGATCAGTGGGAGTTGCCAACGCTACCCAAACCTCTCTCTTCCTCACCACAGCCCCCGGTCTGCCATTCGGCTCCACCATAGCCACCCCTAACGACAAAGACAAGGAAGAGGAGGGATCCAAGGTCTGAAACACTTTATATTTTGTATACCATACAGACTATTTCTTGTATGACATTCTTGTGTCGACATGTTGTGCTGATTGCTTGTTGTTCCCCATCCCAGATTTCCAGTAAAATAAGAATGAATACTGATTCCCTTTACAAGTTGCAAAATCAGCAGAGGTGAAAGTAAAACCTGTCCTCTGTGAAAGAACGCATTTCCTAATCTGTAAATTCCTTTGAACTTTTGCTTTATCAGTGGTATTCAATGCAATTAAATCTGTTCAGTTTAGCCTCAGAATGGCAAAGGATGATGATGACTCCATGAGACATTGTTCATGTTATGCTTATGTAAACATGGACTTGATTTTTTTTTTTATATGACTGGTGTGAGAAAAATTGGCCTTTCCAACAAAAATATTAATTGTTTATGATTTGAGTGTAACCATAAATCGGTGATGGAATAATCAGATCTCTTGTCTTTTGTCTGCTCAGGTGGAGCTGAAGGTGTTCTCAAAGGAGTCAACGGTCATCTCCAACCTGCACCACTTCACCAGTTATAAGATAGAGATCATGGCCTGCAACCATCCGACAGACCTCAAACGCTGCAGCATGGCAACTTATGTCAGTGCTCGAACTATGCCAGAGGGTGAGAACAAAATACAAACCTCACACTTATATGCATTCAGTTTATTAGGCACACCTACAGTAGTTAAAACTGATGCAGTCAAATACAACAGTCCTGTAATAAATCCAACCTTAATAAAGGGTATAATGTTCAGATTTGTTGAAACTGTTTTAGAGTGTGTTGAGTCAACTGTGTTGTCATTTGGTAGAGTCTGTATGCTTTTGACAAACTTACACAAACACACACAAAGAGAGATTTCCCTTCACATTTAGCATTACCAAAGGTCATAGGTGATCAGAATCAATAGTTAAGAAATGTATGCAATTCACATGCTGCACCGCATGTCAGCTTCTCAATACAGTTTCTAGAGGCGGTCAGAGAGAAAAGTGGCCAAGTAAGAACAATGTAGGAATGCAATGCTTTATACTGCACATGTGTTAAGTGTTTTTCTTTGTCTGGCACCTACAGAGAAAGCAGACCACGTCCCAGGCCCCGTGACCCATGAGATAGTGACAGCCGAGCCTCCCTATGTGTTGATTAAATGGAATGCACCTCGCTCCCCTAATGGCCTCATCATCCTGTATGAGGTGTTCTACAGGAAGGTCGGAGACACAGAGGTCAGTATCAACCAGCACCTAACTTTTAGAGTGTGAGGATACAGGAAGAAGTCGGGGGAAGGAGGAATCATCTTTTTTTCCCCCCTAAACTGAAGGACACAGAGGTGAGGGAGGGGAAAGAGCCCGCTATATACTTTGTAGGAAGTAGAAACACAGGTCTTAAAGGGCAGACAGGTACACAAGAAAACATGGCTGAAGGTAAGAAGAAATGCAGAGAGAAGAGTGATCTGGGTAGACTCTGGGGAGTGGAGGCAGGCAGGAGAGGGAAGGTTTTCTGTATACACTCAAATTCTGTCTGTTCCTTATATGGAGAGAGGAACAAAAGAAATATTTGTTTACAAACTCCCAATGCTACCACTGTGTGTGTTGACGTTTTCTGCCCCGTGTGTTTGCATATTATTATTTCTGTGTGTTTGTGCACACAAGTGCTTGTCTGTCTTTGACACTGTGAGTGTGTTGTTGTTGTTGTTTACTTGCTGTAAATGTGTGAATTCATCTCTCATTGCTATTCATTGCTGCACTGCCTGACCCAAGGAGCCAGTAGCAGCTCTGTTACCATAGTGACAGAGGCAGGAAGGAAGACTAGAATGCAGTGGCAGGGATGGACTGGCATCTCAGACGACACCTCCACTGCACTGCACTGCACTGCACTGAAAACACTCACTAACACACCAGCTGAAGCAAAGTGATCTGGATTTATTTGAAATGATGTTTAGCTTATGTCACAGGGTCAAATTAATTATTTAATTTATTTGGTTTGTTTTGTTTATGCAGACCTTCTGACTGACTGACTTTAAATTGGCTGACATGCTAAAAGTTGGGAATATTCTAACACAATTTGGCAGGTTTTCTTCTTTGATATCTGCCACCTAAAATATTTCAACTCAAATTGTGAAAACCATTTCTGAAAAAGTACAACAACAGTGCGGTTGCTATTCATTGTATATTTTGTTTTCCCAACACACAACAAATTATGCATGTATTCTTGATATATTTAGATTAAATTAAGTTGTTGGTGGAGGACTAATATGAACAATTCTTAGTTGGGGTCAATTTAGGATTAACTGTTAATATTTAAATATATAGTGTCAATCTTTACCATTGTCCCATTTGTTTTTTTTCTCCCCAGGTTCATACAGCTTGTGTGTCACGGCCAGCCTACCTCAAGTCAGGGGGCACGAAGCTTTCGCTTGTGCAACCTGGAAACTACAGCGTGAGGGTCCGCGCCACCTCCTTGGCAGGAAATGGCTCCTTTACAGAAACCACTTACTTCTTCATGCCCAACCGTAAGGCTGGAGGCTATATGTCTGACTTAACTGAACTTTAGCATCTGGAAGTTCATGAACTGCTTACATGGTGTTGCCATTGATCTTATGCCATGTTAAAGCAGGCCTTTCATTTAAAAACTGTAAACTTTGTATGTTTTGGTTAAAACACATCTCTAGACATTTGTTTCAGTTTTAAAAATAAGATAAGAAAAATAAGATATTTAATAACCTAGGCCTAGTTCAGCTCTGTTATTGTTGTGGTACACATTATTATTCTTTAATGCAGATCTGTCTTTCATGCTTTGCAATCTTTCAAGTGAACTAACTGACCAATGACTTCTGTGTTTATTACAGCGGATCCAGGTTTGATTTGGATTGTGATCGGTCCGGTCATCTGCTTCATCCTGCTGCTGTTCGTGGGAGGTGGAGTCTTTGTGATCTTCAAGAAGAGGTAAGATCTTTGACTGGCCTGCTGCCTGTCGGGATGATCCACCCTGCTGGATACATGAACCGAGCAGATTACACCATATGACATGAAAGAGGGACTGGTGCTTATTTTGTTTAGAAACCTATAGCAGTATGTAACGGGACAAACAAATAACATCTGGAAACACTAGAGAAGGTTCAGATGCTTTCTGTGGTTGTGTTACAGGCAAACAGAAGGCCCGACAGGACCTCTTATCGCCTCATCAAACCCAGAGTACCTCAGCGCCAACGATGGTAAGAAGATTAACATAACAAAACTGCTAAGTTTAGGAAGTACAACACATTGTGCTTTCTCTGCACATCTTTGGATGTTAGCCAGTGTGAAATAATTGGAACTGTTTTTAAAAAGATAAATGCCGCCTCATGATCTGTGAATGGTTCACTCAATAAAAATGGTGTCTGTTTTGTGTAGTGTATGTTCCTGACGAGTGGGAGGTGCCCCGGGAGAAGATCACGGTGCTCAGAGAGTTGGGCCAGGGCTCCTTCGGTATGGTGTACGAGGGAATCGCCAAGGACATCATCAAAGGAGACCCGGACACGCGGGTAGCCGTCAAGACAGTCAATGAATCGGCCAGCCTGCGCGAGAGGATCGAGTTCCTCAACGAAGCCTCCGTCATGAAGGCTTTCAGCTGTCACCACGTGGTACGCCACCCGCACAGCGCTTTTCACACTGCTTTTATTTCCAGCTTCATCTCCGTCCAATAGGGACGCCGGAGCAGCTATCCATACACTTGTGAATTACAGCATATTACAGCTTTCCATCATTTTGTTGAAACCAGCATGAACATGTATGACTCATAGAACCATGACTCGCTTGTTGTGTTGACGCTGCCATATTGACACACAGTTTGACTCCAAAAACAAATGTTCACACTTGGTAAGCAAATGGGCCTACCATTCGTATTTTATTAAACAGCCTACTAAGCACCAATTAAAATGTCATATGTTGTACTGTCAGCTGAAGAAATCATGGAAGGGGGACGTTTTTGTTATTTACCGACACATGAAGAGAGAATTGACATAGTGGCAACGTGCTATAAATGTGTTATTATCTTGTCTGCCTTAGAGGTTAAATTGCAAACTTTCACCTTAATAATCTGATGGTGTTAAAATCCATATTTGGTGTTGAACAGTGTGGGAATTGTAGTAATGTGTTGTCCCCCATATTTAAGTGACCAAAACTCTTTGGACAATTTAACATAAACTTTAATATCTTTACCTCCCAACAAGAGATGAAGTGGTAGTTTAGGACAGGTTGTTATTAAGGAGTGGGGTTAGGGTTAGTTTCTAGTCAGTTAATGTAAGGGTAAACATTGTTTTGTTCTCATGTGTATGAACATGTGTTTTTCTCTACGTAGGTACGTCTGTTAGGTGTGGTATCCAAAGGTCAGCCCACCCTGGTAGTGATGGAGCTGATGACCCATGGTGACCTGAAGAGCTACCTGCGTAGTCTCAGGCCGGACTCTGAGGTACACGTCATCTCTGCATTTCAAAACAATCTACCTGAGTGGAGGGAATCATTACAGCAACAGGAGGCTGCTTAGTTCTGATATTTCCACACATCACTGACTGACCTTATAACTGTCTTTTTGTGTGTGTGTGTTTTTGTAGAACAACCCGACTGGCCGTCCACCACCTACGCTGAAGGAGATGATCCAGATGGCTGCAGAAATTGCAGACGGCATGGCCTACCTCAACGCCAAGAAGTTTGTCCACAGAGATCTGGCTGCCAGGAACTGCATGGTGGCGGAGGACTTCACCGTCAAGATTGGAGGTACTGTAGCTCGTTTTGTTTTCCTTGTTGTTCATATTGCAATTCCAGTTTACCTCAGGAAGTGTATTATGGTTAAATTGTATCAGTTGTCACAGAGTGTGTTTGTTAATGGGAATATGCTCTCTCGTAGACTTTGGTATGACCCGAGACATCTATGAGACTGACTACTACCGTAAAGGAGGGAAGGGCCTGCTTCCTGTCAGGTGGATGGCTCCAGAGTCTCTGAAGGACGGAGTCTTCACTGCCCACTCTGACTGCTGGTAAAAAAAGTCACAGCTTTTCAGTTGTCTATGAAGTGCTGGTTACTGGTTACATTTGATCACGTGTGTCTGTATGTGCGTCTGCAGGTCATTTGGCGTTGTGCTGTGGGAGATCAGTACACTAGCAGAGCAGCCTTACCAGGGTTTATCCAACGAACAGGTTCTAAAGTTTGTCATGGATGGAGGATACCTGGACCGGCCAGAGAACTGCCCCGAGAGGATGTGAGTCAATGTTGAAAGCTTAGGTCACCTTTGCTGCCTTGATCCGTTAACTATATCTTGCCTGGATAATGTGACACAGGTATCCTCTCGTATTTACATTATAATTCTGATTATACGTAATATGATGAAAACAGATCTGTTTAGCATTCTAACACATTGACACAAGAGGAAATTTGGCAGCATACACAAAGCACAGTAATCACAAATCACAATCTCTTGCTTGTGGTCACTGCAACATGGTTGTGCAAATCATTTTCTAATGATTCATATTTTGAGGAATACCAGGAAGTTGAGTGTCTCATTTAATTAAATGAGTGAATTAGATTTGGTGCATGTAAATAAATATATACGTGTGTCTCTTTATCCCCTTCCCCAGGCACAGCCTAATGCAGATGTGTTGGCAGTACAACCCCAAGATGCGGCCGATGTTCCACGAGATCATCGAGATGCTGCGGGAGGACCTGCACCCGTCTTTCCAGGAGGTCTCCTTCTTCTACAGCGAGGAGAACAAAGTCCCTGAGACAGAGGAGTTTGACCTGGACCTGGACAACATGGAGAGCATCCCCCTGGACCCGTCGTCGTACTCCCAAAGAGAGGAGAGCTTAAGCAGGGACAGCGGGCCCTCTGTGGCCCTCAGGGGGAACTATGAGGAGCATGTCCCCTACACACACATGAACGGTGGCAAGAAAAACGGCCGAATCTTATCGTTGCCCAGATCCAGCCCTTCCTAACATTTCCTGTTTCCTTAAAGAACTTGTTTAACCTGCCCCTCCCCCTTTCTCCCTTCCCATCCTTCTTTCTCTTCCAGTCCATTTTTTTCTGTATCCTTCATGTTCCTCTCATCATTTTCTAATGATTTTCTTATTCTTGGAGAAGCCCTTCAAAGAAGACACAGATCTCAGGACTTTTTATTTTCTTCCTCATGGCTGCCGAACACAGGCAAGCAAGGGATGCAAACATGGTGTAACACTTTTTTAACTTCCTCCACAACGCATCGGACTTTCTATTAACATATTACCTATCTATTATTTTTCACTATTGCCGCGTTTCCAGGACTCCTCGTGATGGAAACTGAGGAAAGAAAACTGTGAACACAACAAACCTTAGACAACCAAGAAGGCTGCTTATGCTCAACCTCCTCGAGACTTGTCCCTCCTTTTCTCCCCACCAATCTGCTTTTCCACATTTCTGTGCTTAGTTTGTTTCTCCAAGTGAAATCTTGTTACTCAGATAGTGGCCTTTTTGTATGTGGCCTATAAACAAAGAGAAGTGTCTATCAACGCTTTTACTAATTTCCTTTTTGAACAATGACTTAATCAGTTTGGAACGGTGGGATGACTTGCAAAGACTTGATCCTAGAACAAACATCTATTCCTAGAGGAATGTTTTCTTTTTGTTTTTTTGTTTTCTTTTTTTGGTTCTGCAGAATTCCAAACTACACACAGATTCATCGGGTGTTTGGTGAATAGTTTTAATTTATTTGCTTTTATTGTTATTTTCTCTTCTCTTTTCCTCTTTTCTCTTTCAGTTTTATTTCTGTGTCCTCACTATATGGCTGAAGGATATTTAAACAGTTAAGAATTGGACAAAAGAGTTCCTCAGACTGACCAATAGCTGCTGCTTTGATATATTTTAGTGGGTATAGAAATATATAAATATATATAATATATATAGTATATATGGAATATTGGTATTTATGTACCAATATTTTATATATAATATATGACATATTGATGTTTTTGTAAATAGTTCATATTTGTAATATTTTTCATCAGAAGCTTTGCTAATATTTTGTTTTGCCAGGTTTTTTCTTTCTGGGTTTTTTTAATTTTCTTATTTTTATAGCCCCAGAAATCACACTAATCTACCATCAGTGCTCTCTTTGTCTTAGACCTCCAGTCCCCCTTTGAGCACTCTCTCCGTCTGGATGGGAAAGAAGAAAGCCCCGAAATATTGTCAACTCACTGCATCAATTTTTTTATAAACCTTGTTCCCACCGAGAGCTGTCAATATTTGGAGGCAACTTTAATACAACAACGAAAACGTAGTAACCAAAAAAAAGCTTTATAAAAGGGGAATGAGGTCTTTCTAGGTGGAGGTGCACCTGATGTGTGTTTGTCTCGGTGTCTGCTGTCTCCCTCTGGTCAGGTCACGCTGGAGCTGAGGTCTGTATGTGTTTGTTATCACAGGTTTATTATGTCGTCCAAGTTGTCGTTTAACTGTCAGTGAGTTTAGAGAGTGTGTCAAGAGCTCGTCCTCGCCTGGTGATTGTACTTCCTCACGTTGGCGTAACAGTAATGGCTTTTCAGTTGTGTCTGTGCTGCTTGGATCAGGGCAGGGTGGGGAATTAACACCACCTCTCAGCCAAATGCAGGTGTAGTGGACGATAAGGGCCTTTTTTTAAATATTTTCTAGCATTAAAAGCACTCAAATTAAATCGGAGCGCAGTAGCATTCCCTTCTCATCTGACCTGAGATCTGGCACAGTCCAGGACCTCAGCATTAGATGGAAGGTTTTATTATATTCACACATTATGGTGTCCCCTCTCATTGTCGTTCAGTTAGGTTTGCTCTGCACCACACACACCTCCTGCCTGCACGCTCTCCCTCTTCAGTCTTCCTGAGGCTTCCCATTGGCTGCTGAACTCACTGCTCAAAATCAGGCTGTTGGAAATTTCCACATTTTGTGGTGGAGGGCTGGAGAAAAATACGGAAAGTTCCAACTGCAGAGTCCACAGCAGGTAGTGGAGAGAGGGGCAGTCTCTCTATCTTTCAGTGTGTCTGAGAGAGAGAGAGAGAGGGAGGGAGTGTGTGAGTGATTGTTAATCCTATTATTCTCTCTGCTATCACATGCAGTTAGGCAGTCAGGACACAGTGTGCAGCAGCTATTTAACTCAGGTCTGACATTCCAGGATTTAGTTGGAACTGCTCGTTCCCTCGTCCCCCCCTGTTTTGCCTGCTTGCTGGCAGAGCTGATACCATCACCATCTGATTCAGAACACACATATGAAAGTCTTTCTTGTTTTTCCTTCTTAATAATCGAATATCCGACGTTTGTCCCTCCTGCCGGGAATCAGAAACATTCCTGTCAACTGTACCCTTAACACAGAGCTACAGAAAAGCTAGTAGTCCTCATTGCTGATTCCCTCATTGTCTCTCTTAGGATCATTAATTCACTATGACCTTTATGGCCGTCAGAGTTTCACAGCAGATCCTCCGTATACGTGCGTCTCTCACTCTTTACAGCAGTCGATGACGTGGGAGGTGATAGCCAGCAGACGAGTAGAGATGTTTGGCTTTTTTCTGGACACACAGACCCGTGTGGTTGCCAATCTAGTCGAACAGCATTCAGCACTTATAGTATAGCCAAAGTGTTGGCAGCTTTCTGTCAACAGTGAGAACCCACAGAATCAGAGTCAGAGAAAGCAGAGAAGCTGCCTCAATATTTTACCAGTGCCTTCTCAAACCCAGAGCCACGTCCAGGCTAGTTATATTGGCTAGTAACACACACACACAGGCCTCTGTGCTCTCTCTGTATTTTTTTTTTCTCATGAGGCAGGAGACGCATAGAAATCAAAGCTGCATCTACATTTGTGTTTTTAGGATTACAACTTTGCTCTTTGCTGGAGGAGAAGTAGAAGTCTTTGGGGCAGTTTTTTAATTTTACATTTTTCTTTTCAGCTTGTTGCCAGCGTAAGGTTTGAACACTAATGTTCACCTCGTGCTTTAGCAGTGACACTGTGGTTTGGCCAGAGTCTGTGCTGCTGGCACTCAGAGGCGCCCGAGGTTATGATGTAGATTTTAGCTAATTATTCTGAGGAGTTACAATCTTGGGCTTTTGTACTTTGTAAATAATCTGTGACATAGTTTGGAGAATAAAAGCAGAAAAAAAAGATATAAAAAAAAAAATCTGATGCCCGTCAGTTTTGCGTACATGACAGAAAAATGGTGGACCTTGGCTGTGTCACAGTTCCACACTGTATACTGATGCGAAATTGTTATCTTAATAGTATATTGTTTTGGCAGTTAGTACTTCTTTGTACTTTGAGTGTACTTAATCTTCCAGTATAAACACACTACACAGTCAAAACCCAGTTAGAATTAGTATGTAGTATGGAAGTGGGACATGGCTCTTGTCTCCACCTTGACCTAGGTTGCTTATCTTGTGGTGGTGTTCACACGCATATGCAATTTTTAATTAAGATGGTGCCCATATCTTTGAAATACCAGATATTTATTTTATTATGATCATTGTCATTGTATAAGAAGAACACAGTTAGCTTTTTAGTCGAGCATTTTTAAGGTGTTTGAGAGTGGAGCGATGTAAAAGCCTAGTTTGTTTATTGTACAGGTGGAGTAGCTGGTGGTGAGCAGCAGGAGTGCTAGTTAGTTAGTTAGTTAGTTAGTAAGTAATTGTCGTCGTCTTTGTGTTTGGCCAGAGTCTACCTCAGTGCATATGGAGGAATCAGTCTAAAGAGCCTAAATCATCCCCGTCAGTCAGTATCCCATGATTTCAAGTAATATCACATTACCAACACTGCTGATGAATTTCTTTCCCCTGTGGTGTATTAATCCCCTCTGCCTCCTCAGTTTTCTCTTCTTCTTGAGCCTCGGGGTGGGGGGTGGGGGCTGTCATTGATATTGATATCATATGATATTGTTGGGAGCACGGCCCGTCACATTTTGGCCCTTTTCTGTTTTAAATGTCTCGATGTTAATTTCCTTTCATTGGTATGGAGCTTAGGGACAAGCTTTCAAGATACACAAGTATCATCCCTCTCCTTATACTTTCCACCCCTAGCAATTATTAAATGTGGAACATCAGGCAGTAAATTGGCTTCATGGACAGTCTATCCTTTTCATTGCTACTACATTTTATGAAACTACTCACAGGAGGCTTCCCCCTGGGCTCTGGGAGAAGCAGTGTAGCTTTATTGTGTGTGTATTCCCCTTTTCCACATACACCAATCCAGGACTGTATTTAAGTAGCGGCTCTACTGGTTTCTGAGGATGTGACATCACCATGAGTCAAAAAGAAAAGAAAGTCTCTTGACTCTCTCAATGCATATCTGTGATCACCTACAGCCAAGGCTAACCGAGCTCAGCCCTGGACCCTCATGCTTTTTAAAAATCACATCTAGACTAAACCTGTTGTCTGGCAGAAAGCCCTACTCTTCTTCAGTCTGTCAATCTGTCATCAAAACAGTTAGCGTTCAATCTCCTCCAGTCGTTGTCGGTTTATTTGTCTGTTTCTCTGTTTTGATTTTTGTTGTGTATGTATATTTTTTCTACTGTGAATATCAAGAGATGACCTTTTTATTTTCTGTCAATGCCATGGATTGGGTCTGTTTTGGCTGATCAGGACACTGATGTCTGGGCTGGTTAAAAAGTTTTAAAGAAGAGGACTCCTCTCTGGACTGGGACAATCCTGTGTGCCATAATAACTATTAACAGACATGAAATCTAGATTGTAACTTTTCGTCTCAGGGAGGCGGCCTGATGCTTTGTGGTTGGAGGATAAAGAGGACGAGGAGGAAGAAGAGCTACCTACCTACCTTTTATCTACTCTGACTGAAGCGCAAGTTCTCAGCATCCTTGCAAAAAAAGCAAAATGGAGATGATAAGCCCAAGGACACGTTTTCAACAACAAAAACCCCAAACACCCTTTTGAAAAAAATCTTTTGAACTTTTTCTGCCCCGTTGAAGATAATCAGGAATCCTCCTCTCTCCCTGACGTGATGTGGTCTGGACTGCCCTCTAGCGGTTGGATGGGAGCGTTGCAGGTCAGGGGTGGCAAAGCAAACAGGGCCCCCCGACCCATAGTGCCTTGCTCAGACTAACGGCCAACCTGACCCCCTCCCACCCAGTCCACTCCCCCCCAGTATCTCCACCAATCACTAAAGAGGATTTCCCACTTCTAAACTTGAGATGAAAACACATTCTGAGAAAAATATAAAACTGCCTGGTGGGAAAATACTGTAATTTAGATTATGATGATTTTTACCAAAAAAAAGAAAAAACAATGTTGAACTTATGTCTCTTCTCTGCTGAGCTCTGGCTTGCTTTTTGCATGGAAAATGAATTATCTATACCAGCGGATAGCTTGATAATTTGATGCTCACTGATTTTGCTTCTCATCAGTCTGTTTTTGACAACAACGCCCCAAAGCACATGCAAAAACCCATGATTAGCAACAAGTGATTGCATTACAATTGGGGATTTCCATTTGAAATGCATTCAGTTGTTTCATGATGAACTGATTAATAAGCTCTTAACTGTAAATAGCAGCAGATCCCCCCTGGAAAACGAAAGCACTTGATTTTAGGGAAGTTTAGGTTTGTTTTGTTGAACTCTGAAGACCTAAAAAGCGGTTGGACAGAGCATGCTAGTAACACAGCGCAGGGTGAGAACAAAGCATTGTATGTATTATTGTTTTGTTTTAAAGAAAAGAAAAAAGTATTACATTTTAGAGATGTTGATTTCTATTTTTTTTAGCCAAAGTATGGAGGGCAAATACAATTACTATTTCTGACTGTAAACTTTTACTACTCTTGTACATTATGAATTTAACATTGTTATCAATGTGTATATAACTTTTTTTCTAAATTTAAAAAGATAGATGTTTTGTTTTTGTTTTGTTTTCATGACACAACCCACTACACAGAAAAGAGCAGAGTCGAGTCTGTCGATGTATTTAACAGGAGCAGCACAACTCCAGTCTGAGGGCTTAACCCTGTGTAACGAGACATAAACAGTATGTGGCCTGAAACGTTTCGCATTGAACCCTGCTCTTAATCCGATGCATGTTCTGAATGTTGGCCAACAAGAAGTCATGCATTTCCACCACCCCACCCAGCCACAGCAGCATGTCACCCATAAAGCCTTTCTTGTGTCACAAATATGTCACCTATCACAGATGTTGTATGAAATTGTTTCTGACAAGAGACGTGTGTTAAGTTTGCAAATGTGTTTTGTTTTTTTTTTTATGTGAAAAACTGGAAAAGACCACTGCACATCCTTTTGAAGAAGAGGAAACATGAGTGATAAAATCCTGAATAAGCTAAAAACAAGAAAAACTTCACTGATGGTTCAGCAACCATACATCTTTAAGTTTAGACTGTAAAGCTGGAGGTGTTCTAGGAATAGTTATACACTTTTGGAAAATATGCTTAATTTGCTTTCTTGCCAAGAGTTGGATGAGCATCCGGTTAGCCTTAGCTTAGCAGAAAGAATACAAACAGGTGGAAACAGCTAGCCTGTCTCTGTCCAAAGGTAACAAAATCTGCCCACCAGCACCTCTTAATGTTACAAATGAACACATTATATCTTTTATAACAAAAATTTGACGTTTTACTGGGGGTTATGTGCTAAGCTAGACCATTTCTTGACTGGGAGCAGTAACTTCCTTCCTGGCCAAGAAATAGTACAACTTTTAAAATTACGCTTTTAAAATGTTGGGATTTTTTTTTGTATGGATCAAACGAGATGTAACATGTTAATTATTGAGCTTTAGAGGTGTTGGTAGGCAGATTTTGTTACCTTTTGGCAGAACCACGCTAGCCGTTTGCCCCTGTGCTAAGCTAAGCTAGCCGGCTGCTAACAGACAGGAATGAGAGTGGCATTGTTCCTCTCATCTACCTATAAGTCTCTGCCAGAAAGTGAGCAAGCTTGTTTTCTAAATTGTCGATCTATTCCTTTTAAGGAGGCTCAGCGTAAAGGTTGAAACACCTTCAGCTATGAATGAATTAAGTACTTAAGTGACTTAAGTATTAAGTCAGTAGTGTGACGATGAACTGTTCATATTTGTGTTATTGATTAGGGAGAGATACGCCATTGTTTAAAGATAGACAGTGGGGGGGCGTTGCAGGTGTGGTGACAAATCTGAGGAAAAGCAGCCTCTTCTTCCGTTTTAAGAGTCATCTGTCGGTCCAGTGGTCTGCTCCAGTTTACACACCAATACCTTTATATTTATCTCTGTCCTGTTCCCTGTGCTGTATGTTGTTTAAATCAATGGAGTTGTGTCTGTGTCGTCCTTGGTTGAAGTCTTTACCACAGCTTTCTTTGTCTCTGATCGCTGCTCCTCCTCTTCTTCCTCCTCTCTGTGTCCTTCAAGTCTCTTTCTTTCCTCAGTGCACATAGGTGGTCCCCAGAATGCTGTGTGTAGTCTTGCAGGATACCTCTTTATTAATGTCATTTATTGCAGATGAATATGCTGATGTATTAATTTTTGGGATATGTTGTGTATACATTATGTTGAGACATCGGTGCGTATGCAGACAGCAGGTGTGTATATGTGTGTATGTACAGTCCAAACCCCAAACCCGCAACCCACAGAGATCGCTTCATCCCTCACACTGGATCCAAATGTGCCATTATCTTTATGTATCACATATATCAACATATTGAACACACACACTGTCACACATACACACACACACACACACAGAAATACATGCATATTGTACAGGATCAAAAATGTGCCATGACTAAATGAACGCTTGACAATTTATTTTTTCTATGTTTTCAAAGGAGAGCCAAGTAGTGACATGTACAGAAAATGTTGCAATGATATGAAAATAAAAATCTTGCTGTGTGTAAATTATTCAACAATTAACTGTTTATATTAAAATTATGAATAAAATTATTGGAGAATACGTGTCTTCTCGCACTTTTTAACTTTGAACTGGCAGCAATTAGAAAAACCTTAATAATAGAATTACAAGTCACCTTTTAGTTAACCTACATACGACCAAAGACTAATTGTTATCACTTCACTGATGAAGACTGAGACGCAGTTGAAAGAGTTAAGTTTTTTTTTTCACCAGTGGAGGAAAGCAATAAAGTAGAGTTTCCCAAGTATTCTACTTGAGTACAATTTTGAGGTATTTTACTTTAGTATTTCCATTTTAGGCTACTTTAAACTTTTACCTATACAGCTGCAGTTACTGCTGTATATATATATGTATATATACATATATATATATATATATATGTTTATATACCACAAGCACAAGATCGTATATGTGTGATATAAGATGACCTTATAAACATGGTGTATTTTACTTTCTTGCTCGCTGTCATTTTAAACAATATATACATATATATGTTTTTGTGTATTTATTATCAATTATATTTATTGCAGAATCAGTTAGGGGCTTGTAAAATATTCTTTTTCGTTCATTGTAAGCCCTTACGCTCCTCACTGCTTGTGAATTGCATTTCGTGGGAAAACTGCTAATGCACATGAGCCTCAGCGTTCATTCACACACTAAGATGTCAAAGTAAAAGGTGACGAGCGGCGTGGTACAGCGTGCATTGGGGTGAAGTCGTGCTCTGACTGAAACCACTATAAACGCAGCTAGTTCCTCCTAACCCAGTTTCTCAAGGCTGTGCAGGGGAGCATAAAGCTGCAAAACATGAAGATGCCGAACACGAGCCCAGAGATCAGACTAATGAAAGTCATGAGATAACACTGCAACTCAGTGATGGGTGTACGTGTGCACTGCCTATTAGTTTTACTTTAGTTAGTAGATGATGAAATCCGTTTAAAAAGAAAAAAAAAAAAAAAAGGTTCACTGTCACTCACTGACAACACAAGACTTCAAAACTGGTTGTGTTTATGTGTTTATGCACTGCTGTGCGGCGATGGAGAGTGTGAGCTGCCATAACATGTTTCAAAGCAGCAGAGATGTGTGAAACTATGTGCGGGGGCATTCAGCTGCACTTGGTTCTCAGCTGCACAGAATGAGAAAAAAGAGGAAGCAGGGTTAAGATCCTGTGGCTGCCTCTCTGCTGTCAGTGTGAGGACGAGCCCGACGTCACAGAACGCAGTCCAACTCTGAAGGACTTCACACCATCTCCTCTCCTCTCTCTGGCCTGTTCTGGTGAACAGATAGGATTTACATGCTGCCACCTGTGACCTATCATTAAATGTAAGTAGAGTTTATTGCTTTTCTGTGGTTTGAGTTGTGATCTGCACACTAGGGCCCAAATTGTTACTTGTATTTGTCTGTGCATTGTGTGAAACGTGAGGTATTTTTCAGCAGAAGAAAGAACTCTGCTTTAATACGTTTCTACTTGCCTCCTCTGTGCCAGTGCTCTGCCTGCTCTGTCTGTGGGAAAGTAAGGAGACTTTTCCACTTGATGTGCAGTGAGCTGAACTTGACAGTCATCTGTAGCTACACTTGTGCAAATTAAGAAGCGCAATGGTTGCAACAATTGTCAGGCTCTGTGTCTAGTAGCTGTGGCAGTAAGAGAAACGCTCTCTGGCGTATATCGTTCATCATATCATTCCTGTGTGCGCTTTCTTTTAGCATTTTAAAAGACTTCACTTGCTTTACTTCTTCACAGAGGATGTGGTGATTCGTGCCCCTGTGACTCAGAATAAGAAAAAAAAACTGCATGTATCATTGCCCTATAGTTTCATTGCGTATACTTCCTTCTCGTTTTCTGTCTCTGCCCTATTTCCTTAAAACAATGGCATCTTTAAACTGGAACAATAAAACATGCTTTTATAAGGCATTTAATTCGATACTGAGAGTTGATTGAGATGTTATACAATTAAAATACACATTTCCTCCCTTTACTATCCCTCTGTTCACTCCTGTGTCACCCCAAACACCCATTTCTGATTTCCTCCTTTGTCTCTTGTCTTCCATCACCAGTGAAAGACGTACTCAGAACATTTTCTTAAGTAAAAGTACCAATACAACAATGTAAAAATACTAGGGTCACAGGATGTAGGGGGTTGTGAGATGATTAATGGGTTAGGAAAGAAAGAAAATCAAAGTTCTTCTACACAAATGTGTATTAACCTTTTTTTAAATCTTTGCTTTTTGTGAAATATTGGAACTGTTATTTAAATGAAACCATCTGAGAAGTTTAGAGGGGAAATCTCTCTTGGTGGAACTGCTGATAAACCTGTGACATGAGCCCCAAGAAGACTTTGCTTTTTTGTTTTGCATTGTATTTTATAAGCTCATCATATGTTTTTTAATGTAAAACCTTAACTTGAAAAGTAACTACAGCTGTTAGATGAATGTAGTGGAGTAACAAGTACAATATTATATTATATTATATTATATATTAAGTAGAAGTATAAAGTAGCATAAAAAAACACAGGTAAAGGTACTTAGTTACTTTCCACAGCTTATAAAATGTCGACAGTAAAGTTTTTCCTTTTTCCTTAAGTTGCTATTAGAAACTAGAAGAAGCAAAACACTTCATCTTCCTCGCCTCCTTTTCTCTTCCTGCCTTCTCTTCCAACTGTCACCTTTTCTCCTTTTTTGCCCTCCTCCTCTTCTCTTTTTTTCTGGAGGTAATCCCCGACCAGCAGCTCTCTGTTCCTTGCCTTGGACTCTCTCTCTCTCACTCTCTCTCTCTTTCTCAACTCCCCTCCCTCCGTCCCTCCGCCCCCCCACACCCTCCCTGGGTGCCAGAGCTCCAGCGTGAGTGAGCTCCAGTTCCAGCTGGCCTCCTCACTGCGCTGCACCTATGGCGGACTCTCCTCTTAACCACTCCTGGCCCTCCTTCTCCAAACTCTGGATGAAGAGATGGTCCTTCAAGAGAGGTACGGGGGAATCTGGTTTTACATTTAAATTAAACTTCAGGTGGTTTGTTGGATTGCGCAGGGGGAAGACAGAGTGATCAAAACTGAAAAAAAGAGAGGAGGGGGCTGTCGTCCAGTAGAGGTCGTGGACTGGATGTGACCTTAGGAGGATGTGTTGGCTGTTGTTTACAATTTTGACCTGGTAGGGGTTTGTGGTGTGTGACGGTTGCAGTGTATCAGATGAGAGTTTGGTGCAAAGCTCAATGAGTCACTTCATGAATGTATAAGATGTGAGAATGCATCTACCATTAAAAGGAAACCTCTCATTATTATTGTAAAATCATCATTTAGTGTGATGATCCTGACTTTAGTGCTGCCACTGTAACCTGTAGAGTTAACAGCCAAAATTCAGGTTTTTTTAAATGATGTTTGGTGTAGCATTACAGTTTAAGTAAATCCATTAAGAAGTTCACTGAGAAAAAGACTGACAAGTGGAGCTTTATACACTTTACCGACGCAACAACTCATATTTTTCTGTTCATCTGTCTCTCGTAGATTGCTGTCACACGCAGAACTTGAATTATTTCATGCTCTCTGTTCTCATGCTGTTATCTTCAGAGGAATATGATGTTTGTTTTAGACATAAAGAAGCCTTGTGGGACGCTTCCATTTTGCTTCAGCCGCGGTGTCTGTGTAGCTCGGCGCTTTGAGCAGTCAGACGTATTTCTGATCAAAGAGTTTCTGTGAGATGACAGTTGTTTTGATGTGTGCTTCGACCTCAGATCTAACAGCCTCTGTGTTCTGTTTTCACCTGTGCACAACATCTGTCACACACACACAAACACACACACACACACACACACACACAGACTTGTAACACTACACCAGGGCAGGAATCATCCAGGTACTGAATGGTCATTGTGACCTTAATCCAAACACTTGTATATTTGTATCGAATAATATATTTCTGTTAAATGAGTGTGATTTTCATCTTGTCATCTGTGGTTTCTGTAGTTGGGTAACATCTGGCCTCAGTGTGTATTTACTTAGAAAGGTGTTTATTGTACTAGTGCCTCTGTTGAAAACACACCTGCAGCCACCTGTATACCTTTCCTAAATCTGTGTGCATTGTAACAACTCGTCACGTACATTGTAAATAATCAACTGACCGTATCATGGGATGCCTGAGTTCCTCTTGTGACTGTATGTACAGCAAGCTTTGTGGTGAACATGTGCCCTCATTTGCTCAAATGTCTTCCTTTTCACAAAACACTAAACACGAACAGGGTTATGCAAATCTGTCATGTACATTCTGCATAATGAAAATAACAATTCTGTAACATTCATTTTTAACAAAATACTAAACAGTTTAATCATTTTGAGGAATAAAAAAAGGAAATCCTGCTCCACTGGGGCATTTATTCATAATATTGTCACAAGAACCATTTTCAGAAACTTTTTTTACTTTTTTTCCACAAAACAAAACAGCTTAAGTTACATAAATTCTGTATAATAGTTGATTTATTGTAGGGCATTTGTCAAGCAGAGTCAAGCCAATTTTATTTATATAGCCCCAAATCAAAACTTTGTATCAGATAACTTTAAAATCTGTGAAACACATGATACCCACTTTTCTTAGACCCTGGATATAGAAGGAAACCACAAAAACCATTTAACAAACGTGAGAAACTAACTAATCATGCGTGGTCTGTCACATGTAGACAGAAGTTACAGTAGTGGAATTACAATGTAGAGAAAAGAGGAACAAATATAAACAGACAAAATACTAAGTACACAAAGTATTATATTGAGTAAATTTCAAGTGTGATCATTTTAAGAGTTTTAGGCAAGGTGTTAGTGTAATTTATTAGTTGATAATAGTCATTAATTTAGTAGCAGACCACCCTTTGTTATGTGGAGCCAAACTGCGGGGAAAACAGCTGACAGTGCCAAAACAATTATGGAGACACACACACCTGAACACACGGACAGACACACACACACACGCTGATGTTTCATCCCTGTGTAATGTATTAGCAGATATGAGAGGCCAACCATAAAAGGCTACAGCAGCACTACAAGACAGCATCAAGCGGCCGCTGCAGTGTCTAAGTTTACACTTAACACAAGTGGGATTTGGACACAAACAAACTCTCCCTCCAGCGGGGACGCTGCCATCTTCCGCAGCCTCAGCCAGTGATTTAGTAATATAGAAAATAGATCTACAGTGTGTCTGTCGGTGTGTTTATGTGAGAGCATCTCTGGCTGTCGCGCTGAAGAGGGGAGGGGATGCTGCTGGTTTATAGCAGGACACGGTGCAGGACTCAGAGTGTGGCCTGTCTGCATTTTATCTCACCGCACAACACAACCTGAGGTCCCCTGCTCGCTCCTACAGACATACAATAAGACTCTAAAACAATCACAAATATTATTCGAATTATCTGCAAGAAAAGCCATGAGGTGGAATGAATGTCTCTCCATGAATGAACTTCAAGTTCACCAGAAAACCAGTCTTCACCGATTCAGAGTTTTGGTACTTTTAATCTATCCTGAGAAGTCATGTGTCACAGATGTACACTTTGAACTCAAGTAAGAATGTTAAATATCTTGGCATACATTGATAGCAAGTCCTCATAAATAAAAATGCCGGTCTGCTGATACCTTCTGAGCTTTTCGTGTAACTCACAGCGGTGAGTGTGATAAGGTTCAGTGACAACAACGTACAGGATGTCCATAATCCAACGTTTAAAGCTGGCCTTTTTCATATTTTTATATTGACAAGGTATCTACTGACTATGTGTAATGTGAAAAGGGTTACTCCACATAGCATTTTAGCATCTTTTAGCCCGCAATTTTGCCGCTCGTCAACCTTGTTTCCAGCAGCAGCAGGCAACTGTTTTTAGCACAGAAAGTTTGCTAAACCGACTGTGTGCCACCTTCCCAGCAACAAACAGCAGACAGAGAGAGTTGGTGACTAGCTGGTGAACATAGTGGAGCATTTAGCAGCTAAAGAGCAAAATATTCAGGAGTTGGTGGAGACCAAAAACAGAGCTAAAAGTAGAGTGAATATTAACTTACATTCATGAGATGGACAGAAACACAACTCCAAATGAATGCTAATGTTGCTCTGTGTCTGCTGGATGTGTAAATAGGGATCTTGTTTTCTTGATGTTCCCCATCAACAACTGTATATATCCGTATTGTGTTTAAAGCTTCTTCTGCTGCGTCACATGATCTAAAAATAAATGAGTGCTGCTTTAAAGGAGAAACTTAACTAGATTCCTACCATTCCCACTCCTACCATGTTTATGTTTCTGTTTTATGGTCCACAGAGTCTCCATTCACTCCAGTCTGTCACCATTCCTTCATCACTGAAATCACAGATATAATAACACATATAGCATTAGCGCTAGTTGTTTAGCCGAATACTTGTTTACACTGGTCATGTTAAATGAGAAAATGAAACTTCACAGGGGAACAGAAAGAGGTCAAATCTATTCGAGGAGAAGTGAGTCAGCCTTTGTGGAGCCAGGCTGGCTTAGGCTAAGGCTCGGGTTCACAGGAGGCGTCCCTTATGAAATGAGCCTTATGTAACCTGTCGTAGCTGTGGCTCTCCCCTCCTCAGATGGGCATGGTGTGGCTGAAACCCTAACTGTGAACATGACATACTCAGACGCCTTAACAGACTTTTCAGACACCACGAGACACTGACACGTTTGTTTTTTATTCATGAAAAATGTAAGAAATGTCACAATTGCACCCATTTTTAACCTCACACATGTGATTCCAAACTCTGTACTGTCCATTTAATTCATATAGCATGTACTTACTATAGTATGTTATATTATTTACCACAGGCTTGTGAGGCAGCTTGTCAGGCCGCTGAAAGCTCAGTGAGGGAATAATCTCCAGCTCTCCACCACTGACACGGAGACTAATGCTGGCTCACCAAGCAGTTTGCAGTGGTGACAGTGGTTTGTGGCATCATGTGAATCAAGGAATCTGTTTACGCAATGGAAATGTAAAGGAGCTTTCAGTGAGAGGCTGCAACTGAGCTTTTCTTCCATTATACACAAAATCGCTCAAAATGATTACACAGGTGTTAAACAGCTGTTGAAATCAGCTGCGTCTGCCTTTCTTTGTGTTCTTTTTCTCCTTATGGTAAAGTTATTGTGTTTTCGGGAAATGTTTATAACATCACATCCATTATCTTTCAGCATCAGAGTGCAAGCCATGTAGTCAGCCCTGTGGACCTCCCAGTGACCAGCCTCATGCTCCCACCGGGACAGGATCTTCCTCCTCACTATCCCCCTCCTCTATCGCTGAAGATGCCTTCTTTGGTAGCACCAATGAAGACCAGGTAACACTCTATGTTCTTGATTTGGATCATTTGTATTTTACATTCTGTTCCCTTCCTTTTTGTAACCATATTAGCAGCATCTAGGGATGGCAATGTCAGTCAGTCGGTCCACCACTTTAAAGACTAAAATATCTCAACAACTATTGGACGGATTAAAATTTTGTACAGACATTCGTGGTTCCCAGACAATGAATCCTCATAACTTTGGTGATCCCCTGACATTTTAATTGGCATTACCATGAGATTAACATTTTAGTTTTTTTTATTGAAAAATCCATCCAAAACTACTGGATGGATTGCTGTATAATTTGGTTCAGACATTCATATCTCCAGAGGATAACCTTTGATCCTTTGATCTTCAATCTAGTGCCATCACAAGGGCAAATTTCAGTTTGCCCAATAATAGTAAAATACCTGCAAAACTAATGAGACATTCCCATTAATCTCAGCCTCACGTTGTGTTTAAATCTAAATAGCAAATGTTAGCATGCTAACCTTCTTAAATAAGATGGTAAACATTATACCTGCTTAGCATGTTAGCATTGTCATTGTGACCATGCTGATTTTAACATTAATCTCAAAGGTGCTGTGCCTGTGAACAGTTTCACAGAGCCGCTAGCATGACTGTAGACTTTTAGTTTTGAGTTATTTGAATTTGGGGTTGCAGCTGATGTTCAGAATATCTTGTTATCTCCTCTCTGTTCTCCATGTCTGTCCTCTTTCTTCTCTATCCCCTCTCTTTTTAAATGTTTCTTATCTCCCTCTGCTCCTGTCTGCCTCCTTGCCACCCTTGCTGCGTTGCAGGATGCGTGTTCAGTAGTCAGTGACTACGACTGCCCCTGTGTGGAGGTGAGCAACAGTGTGGTGGACCTGCTGGGCCTCAGCTCTTCTCTCAGAGACTCTGAGTACTTTAAAGACCTGGAGGGAGGGATACCGGCTTCACAGTCTACTGCATCCACAGTAACCACAGTCTCAGAGAGCAAAACCCTAACTGTTGGCCTACAGGTGTCCCTAAACACAGACAGTCCTGCCATCAACCAACCTGTGCAGACTTCTGTGACCACACACTCAATCCCAATCAATGCACCACCATCCCCCTACTATATACACCCTGCAGAGGAACCTCATCACAACTTTGTGGTGACTCAGCTCAGTCCTAAATTAATGCCAGGTTGTATTATTGATAGCGGTGACCTTGCAGGCCCTGCAGTAGGACTTAGCTTGACAATTAATCTGAATGGACTATTGGGATCAATGGAAACAGCAAAAAGAACGACAGGATCAGAGGAAGAACAGGAGCAACCCAGTATGGATTTAGACAGAGAGCCAGACCTGGACAGCTTTCCTAATCTGGTCAGATCCATGTCAACGTCTCGGAGGCACAGCTGGGGAGTCCCTATGTCCCCCATTAACCTGGGGAGGAGGTGAGCTGGATGGATGTTTGTAAAGAATGGCTGGAAATAACTGGAGGGAGCAGTCTCATAGAGATAAATATGATAATATCACATCTAAAGTCTTTCATATATTTCTTCCTGATGAGCAAAACCTTGTCGCTTCAGCATCGTTTAACATCGCTAGTCACTCTCATAAACAAAACTGAGCTATTTAACTGAGCTGAGTGTTTCCGGTGGTTTAGTTGGTTGTTCGCAGCTTCTTAAATAATGCAGTCAGGCTGCTGTGAGGTGAGAACATGAGCAGTGCCCCCAAATACCTACTGACAAACCGAACAACACAAAAATAAACAGTGTCTTGCTCAAAAGTTTTGTTTGGTTAATAGATTAATTTCACTGCCTGTTAACCCTCTGCTGTGTGTGTGTTTGCTGCTGTGCTGCCAGACTGAGTCTGGATACCATGGCCGTGGACAGCGATGGAGAGAGAGAGGATGATGAAGAGAGACAGTCTGACAGCTGCACAGCTTGTCCTGGAGAGGAGATGGATAGTCCCAGGCTGAGGGTCCCCTGTCCAAGAGCCAGGGTCACCAGAATGGTAATAAAGCAATGGCGACACATTGCACATATTATTGTCAACAAATCTTATCTCAAGACCAAAATCAACAGTAGTCAGTTTCTCAGTACTTTCGGACTTCCTTACCCTGTCGGTGGCACTCAGCCCCATCGTCTTCCACTGAAGACATAAATCCTTAAAAACAGGTCACAAATATATACTTAAATATAATTTATTTTTCAAGTAATTTCAAAAATAGCTGGGAACTGCAGTTTTCAGCAAATGTTACTCAAACAGGAGAAAATAGTGCATTCATTATGGACTATTTTCAGCTGTGGATTGATACACATTTGGTGCTCTAGTGAGTATTTACAGCAGCAGGATGGTGTATGTGGGAGTGGCTCAAAATAAACTATGTGCGTGTTTATGGTAATGAACATGTCACCAAGTGCAACAGTGTGGCTCATATATGTGCTTTAATGGTTTTTGGACAACAGCTGAGGTCTGTGGAACAGAGGCTTCACAGATCATTCAGATCAATTAATTGTTGTTGTCAGTCTTTTCATGGGATTTGTTGACAATAAGAAAACTTTTAAATATCACCAGACTTATCCTTTAAGGGAATACGGCTTATGGTTGGCCACAACTTGGATATTTGACACTAAAGAACAAAATACTGAATCTTTTGCAGTACTGTGACAAACTACAAAAACAAAAGACTACAGTGACTATAAAAGCAAATTAATAAAGGCCCCTGTCGGTAAAAGTTAACATCAAAAGTATTTCATCTGTATGTTGGCGAGTGGAGGTAAAACAGATCAAATGTGCACGTGATGTACATGTGTGTTTATTCTTCAATGCTTTCAGGCCGGTGGTGTGCCCGGCAGGCATCTGTACTCCCGCTCAGAGATCCTCGCCTCAGACGAATGTTCCCGTGCTGCACACATTTCTCGTGTTGTACAGACATCCAAACAGGCCGCCAGGGCAGCAGGAGGTGGGGCTGAGTGTTTGTACATGTAGAGTACATGTTAGTTTATGTGATTTTTACACTCAGCACTCATCATATTTGACATTTTCATCTTTCTCCTCCTCCTGTAGCAGAGGAGTTCGACCCTGAAGAAAACCTACATTCTACTGAAGGACACAGCCATATGTAAGCCTACACTGTCATCAATTACCTCTGCAGCTTGACTTAGGTTACACAACCCTTTATGACTTGCAATGTGTGGTGGAATATCTATTTCCTTTCCTGAAGCTGCTTCAGTCTGACTGCCAGCTCAGCTTTAATGATGCTTGAAAGAAAAAAAAAGATACTCCTGTGTTTTGATTCACAGGAAGCAACTGTTGATCACTTGTGTCCTGTAAATTATACCTGCAGCTCTTGAATGATTCAGTACAATAGTTCACATACTGTTCGGTGGTTTTAAACTGTTATAGTCTGGTACAGCTGTCCAACTCCCACGTAGCAGGGGGGCTTTCCCCATTCCCTCCTGACATTTCTGCTCCATGTCATATGTCTGCAACCTCCTCCTCCCACAGTCCTCGCTCCCAGCTCCTTAGATGGCCCCTTAGTGTGTGTGTGTGTGTGTGCGTTTCTGTGGGTGTGTGTATTATATGTGTGCTCTGGTGATTGTGTGGGCGCAGCAGACAAGGGAGGATTCATCTCTAAATTGCAGTTTGACACCCAGCTCCCAGCAGTCTCGCCCTCTCTCCTCTCCTCTCCTCTCCTCCCCTCCCCTCGCCTCCCCTCTCCTCTCCTCTCCTCTCCTCCCCTCCCCTCCCCTCCCCTCTCCTCTCCTCTCCTCCCCTCTCCTCTCCTCTCCTCTCCTCTCCTCTCCTCCCCTCTCCTCTCCTCTCCTCTCCTCTCCTCTCCTCCCCTCCCCTCTCCTCTCCTCTCCTCTCCTCCCCTCCCCTCGCCTCCCCTCCCCTCCCCTCTCCTCTCCTCTCCTCTCCTCCCCTCCCCTCCCCTCCCCTCCCCTCTCCTCTCCTCTCCTCTCCTCTCCTCTCCTCTCCTCTCCTCTCCTCCCCTCCCCTCCCCTCTCCTCTCCTCTCCTCTCCTCTCCTCCCCTCTCCTCTCCTCCCCTCCCCTCCCCTCCCCTCTCCTCTCCTCTCCTCTCCTCCCCTCCCCTCCCCTCCCCTCCCCTCTCCTCTCCTCCCCTCCCCTCCCCTCCCCTCCCCTCTCCTCCCCTCCCCTCCCCTCCCCTCCCCTCTCCTCTCCTCTCCTCCCCTCCCCTCCCCTCCCCTCCCCTCTCCTCTCCTCTCCTCCCCTCCCCTCCCCTCCCCTCTCCTCTCCTCCCCTCCCCTCCCCTCTCCTCTCCTCTCCTCTCCTCTCCTCTCCTCTCCTCTCCTCTCCTCTCCTCCCCTCTCCTCTCTTCTCCTCTCCTCTCCTCTCCTCTCCTCCCCTCCCCTCTCCTCCCCTCTCCTCTCCTCTCCTCCCCTCTCCTCTCTTCTCCTCTCCTCTCCTCTCCTCTCCTCACCTCTCGCTGCCCCCACTCAGCCTCAGTGTCTTGTTTGTCTTAGGCTGATGGTACAGAAAGTTCTACAGGAGCTAAAGCTGTACCATGGGTGAGTAAACAGGAGAAGGAGGTCTGCTTGCTCCCGCCACTGCTCAAACGCCATGCCAGTCTTCACAGCAGCAGCAGAGCCAGATTGTGACCTGGGGGGGAGCACTGCACTGTATGGGTGTGTTTGTGTGTGTGTGTGTGCATGTTTTTGACATGTGTGTTTGCATGTGTCTGTTTGTGCACTGAGACACTGTGTCATTAGGAAAGGGTCTGAACACTGGAGTCTTTTTTGATTTCACAAAATCATTAGTTGACATTGAACTCACCGGACAATCTCTTACTGTAAAAGTGCACTGCTGGCTAAACCATGTTATACTCTCTGTTATAGACTTTCTTTATTTTTCTAAACACTGTTCAAATCATCTCATTGTTCCTCCACAGAGCGAAGCAGAGGAACAACAGGTCAGACACCAAAGTTTCAGGAAATGTCACCTGGTACGAGTTCCTCTCTAATGAGTAAGTATTGTCCTTATCACTGTTCCCTTATCTCTAAAGCTGCAGAAATGTTCACAAGTATTGAAGTTTGGGATGAAAATAAACATTTCCTCATCATTTCGTGCTCAGTAATTAGTTGTGTCTTACCTGTTTGCATAGAGGTGTTTCATTGGCCAGTGATAACAGGATATGATCCAAACCAAGGAGTAAAACAGCACAGTGAAAGCTGCTCTTGGTTCTGCAATAATGTGGTTTGTTTTCATGGAAACAATCCAATGAAATTTCCCGTCACAGCAGCTGTAACTATTCAACAAAATCACCCGTTTCCCAAGATGGATTTCACTTGTGTTGATTTCCAGACTGACAATTACAAAAGAGAATTATGATATCTGTCATTTAACTTGCACAAGACGAACACTGTCCTATGTTGACTTAAGCTTTTAAGAGATATAAAGTTTCAAGATAGTCAAATATAAATAAACAAATATAAATAAACAATTTTCAATAAATATTAATGATTTTCAAATGTGAGTAACCATAGAGGTGTTTCTGTATTTTCTGTATTTTGTTCTCTACTTCTTCGACCAGGAATGAGGAAGAGGAAGATCGTACAGAGAAGGTGGAGAAAGGCACTAAGGTGAAGAGGACTCTCAGCTCTCTGAGGAACAGGATGACTGGCTCTTTTAATAAAGATAAGGTAAACACCATAGCCACTTTGAACTCATACTGCAATACACCATGCTGCCTGAACTGCAGTGGCATACATGACCTAATTTGCATTAAAACACATTTTTAACCTTGAATGCAGAAAAGTGAGTTCAGTCGCTGCCCTCATGCTGTATTTCCTAATATTACAAAGAGCAAATCCTGAGGTGTTAACAGTTCACTGGTGTGCATGTTGCTGCACACACGAGCCACTAATCTACCTACACAAACCCTGTTATATATCCTGCCTCTGACACGGTTATGCAATGTCATACCCAGCCATGCAGTATGTGCCATGGTGAAAGAGAACAGACTGTATTTGCATATATAAACCTCCCTCCGTGTTTGCTTTTCTTGTTCCTCTGCAGGGTAAGAACCGTGAAAAAGAGCAGCAGAAAGAGAAGGGGAAGGAGACCAAAGAGAAAGTGTGCGGCAGCAGCAGAAACAGGCATTATTTGGTGCCAGGCGCTTTCTCCAGCTGTGCCACCTGCTCACTGTGCAGCAAGACCCTGCAGAAAAAGCATGGCCTGCAGTGCATTAGTGAGTAACACCAAAGTCACAGGTGTAGACGCACCCACGCTTGTTCTCAGCCTGACACACACATGCACAAGTGCTCCGCTCACACACAAACTCGCATCTATTTATGCCCATGCTACTGCCCGCATGCTCACTCACCCATTTATTGGTGTACTCAAACACACAGGCAAACCAACAGAGCCACCCACACCCACACACCCAGAAGCTGTAATATGTCATATATAAGTGACTATTTCTGACTTTAATACACTTGTTGACATCTTTGTTATGTGGCAGATTATAGCATTAAAAGTACAGTCCATAAATAACATCATAACAAGTTTTCACTTTGTCTTCACAAGTATGTAATAACCCAGAGTGTTATAATGACGGTAAATGCTGTTGGTCATATTGGCGGTGGCTTTTCTTTTGCACCTTTCTGCTGAACAGAAGATGCTGTTTGTCTCCAGTTCCTCTTCAAACAGCATTTAAACTTGTGAAGTATTTCATACTAAAACACACTCACGCAGTCTGAAACTCTCCCTGCACTTTATTTCACACTGCATCACTACTGTGGGTCCCAGTTTTGTACAACTTAGCTCAGTTGTTTAGATGTGTTATCTGATGTATTAGCACCATCTTATGACAGTTGTTTATCTGCAGCACGCCTTAACTGCCTTCAAATATTATTCACATTTCCTGTGTCTTTTGTGTGTTGGATGAACTCGTACAATGAGAAAGTAGGCCCTGCTGTGTCTGGAGGCAACCACAGCTTAGTGCGTCCGCTCACACAGTAGGCCTGTACAGGACATTTCAACACCCCGTGGTTCCTTTTTTCTGCTGCTCTTATGCCACTCCTATACAGCCTGCAGGTCAGCTGATAAGCTTGCAATACCCAATGAAAGACATGGAAAACTGAGTTCAGTGGAAAGACTCTGATCCAAGAAGTCAGACTGCGTGACAAACCGGTGATAGTAGTTTGAAATAGCAGGAATAAGACCTTTTTATTATAACATATGTTTGAACTCCACTTATCGATGAAATAATCAAAATAGTTTAAAGTAATCAAATGGGCGGGATAACATTTTGCAGAAATTGATTGTTAAAGTGCACTTTGACTTTATAGATTCGTAAATACAGTGATAAGTAAAAAGCAAAAATGATCAGTTGAGATTAACATGATAGCTTTGTAACATTAGTGAGTAACACCAAACGGACTAAAAAGTACAAAGTTGCCTCCTAAATTAGTGAGCGTAAGCATCAAGTTGCAGAAGACAGAAATACTTTCTAAAAAAAGTACCTCAGAATGTAACTGTACTTGAGTAAGTGTAAATGTAAATGGTAAATAAATGATCTCACTTATATAGCGCCTTTCAACCTTCACGGTTTACAAAGCGCTTTACAGCTAAGTCTCATTCACCCATTCACTCACACATTCACACACCAATGGCGACTGAGCTGCCATGCAAGGTGCTGGTCTCCATCGGGAGCAACTTTGGGTTCAGTGTCTTGCTCAAGGAGGGGGCAGCCAGGGATCGAACCCCCAACCCGCTCTAACCAGCTTTACCTCCCGTGCAACAGTGCTAACCACTGCGCCACCATGCCGCCGTACCAAATGTACTTAGTTATATCCCACCACTGCTTGCATGTTATTTATTTACCACACACAAATACACACAGAGCCAGCTCCTTACATTATCTCATTCTCAAAAGAAAAGCATCAGAATAAAAAAGATATTGGGTCTTTTGTCTTTATTATATATTAATATATATATATATATATATATATATATATATATATATATATATATATATATATATATATGTATATATAAGTATAGATCTTCCATGGGCCCCTTAAAAGTACCTACAAGTTATTCTAAAAAGTGATACTTGTATACCCCCACAGGGTATTTCCAAATGGCACAGCCGGCCTGAGGTCTAATGCTTGGACCACACACTTGTTGATATTACTGTAATTCGGATGCTGTCTTCTCCTAAGCCATGTGATCTGCTGGTGGAGAATGTCACATCACCAAATACTAGTTTCAAACAAAGAACAAGGAAACAGGACTCATTTTCTTCAAACTGGACTGGATTTCCAGCAGTGCAAGGAGAGGAGCAGCAGTTAGTTATTCTGTGCTACCACTTCATTATTTCATGGCTGTAGCCTAATAAGTGTCCTTGCTGCTCCCGTTCTGTGGGAGACAAAGGCCATAATATGTCCAGAACATTTATAAATCCTGCAGTCTGGTGGGAGGGGATATAACGTATGATTGTTTTTAATAGTGTGCTTATTAAACAAAGTTGTTCTGGCATATATCACAAGGCACAGGGCACCACACATCCAGTGTGGTTCAGACTGCACTGCATCTTTTAGACACTAACCAGAAGCCACAATAACACATATATCTCTCTTGCTTTCTCTCTGAGACGATTCCCCATTCATCAAGCATGGCTGTTGGGAGTGATAAAGTTGTAGATCATAAATGTTGACACTTGTGCTGTTGGTACACACACACACACACACACACACACACATACACAAAGGCGTGAGAAAACAAGTGAGTGTCCCTTTAATTTGAACCGAGCCCTGTGGGGATTCAGCCGAGAATCAGCCTGTGGAATGCGTCGTTTGTATGCCAGAGATTGTTCCCAGTGAGAGTAGGACACAAAACTGGACAAAACCAAGAATGTGGGATACTTGTTGCTGTTGAGCTCAATGGCCGAACTGATTTATCTAGCTTACGGGCAGACTACATTTCCTTTTGGAAGCAGCTGGTTCACATAAACCCGAGTCTTGTTGGAACGGTAAGAGGCAGCGACTGTAGCGATGGTCTCAAGCGGGATCAGGTGGATGAACTCCCGTTGTTTCGCTCAATGGACTTTTCGTGCATCCTGACCGCTAGCCAGGCAGCTAAATGCTAACCATAGCCAACCAACCGCGTCTTGTGTTTTTCTTCTAAAGGCTTGGTTTTATGTTGGGTTTGAGCCAGTGTGTTAACAACGGGAACGCACCTCTTGAGTGTCCTTGATATTTAATTTATCACAAACTGGCCCAAATTAAATCCCAGTTACTCTTAACGCATAGCTAGCTAACTATTAGCCACTTAACGCTAGCGTTAGCCTGCCCACAACCGCTTCTATTTGAAAAACAAGTTTAGTTGGGTAAGCAGTTCGCTATACTTGGCTTAAAGTGATACTTTATATAAACAAACAGGCAGCCACATCAACGCTGTTGGTATCCGTATCTGAATGTTGCACAACCTCCCTTCAGTTCCACTTTATGTGCCTTTTTTTGTCTTTGCTAGTGTCTGCAGACTTGGAAGCTCAACAGGTGATTGCTAGCTAATGTTAGCTTTCAAGATAACTTTTGTTATTTAACCGAAATCCGCTGCTAAAGCCTGCTCAGATGTTGCCTCTAATATGAAGGAAGGGTAGTACAAGTGACACTGTTCACATTTACAGTTTGATAGTAATCTGTCGTGTAAGTCGAAGCTAACGTTAGTCTCCAGTGTATAACTGTCTCTTGTATTTCTTCTTGTGCTCCCACCCCGTTATAGTTGGCTCAGCTAACTGGCTCGGTGTTCTGAAACTCCACAATCCTCGCAGTGTTAAATTATGTTATTCTTGAGTGTCAAATTCTTGCTTTTCTTACTCTTCTACCGCTCTGTTCTGACTGAGCTTTCTCTCTGACTGAGTCACATGGTGCTAATTGTGCTTGGCAGGTCTGCCGGTGCATAACAGCCCACTCCACTGACTCTGGGTCTCACCCATCTCACCCTGTTAGCACACCACTTCTCCATGCATCACTGCTTTGCCTTCCAGCATGCCTGACTCCCTGGGTGTCTGCCTTGTACAAGATTTAAGGTCTGACTGCCTCCATGTCTCCTCTGAGTACTTCTCAGTATATTTTCGCCTCTAAATCTACTTTTCATGGTATCTATTGGCCTGATTAGTCATGTGATTGACATAAGTCCCATAAAGGGGGCTAGTCAGCAGAGGAGTAACAAGTTCAATGAGTAGAATAATTGATCTGTGTGTGACTTTCACTTGGTATACAGCATTTATTTACATCTAGATATACTTCTGCCTTGGCTTTCCCCAAGCGTCATCTTCTAGTAGTATTTGTATGTTACTGGTCTTTAAAGGTAACCATGACCCTCCTTTGTAGGTGAGAAATGTGACCAGCGAAGATGTTTCGCCTCACTGAGTAAACAGCTCCCCGAGCCCTAGTTCCTCCTGTTTCACTAGATGATGTCATGGGTTGGCTGGCTGCTTCAGAGTTTGCCCCAAGTGTTGATGTTTTTGTCACTATTGTTTCGGGGAATTAAGAGTAACCTCTTACACACACGGCGTGCACATGCACACACACACACACACACACACTCACAGGAAACAGGTGATGTGAGTTTTTGGCTGCTGTGTAAGAAAGTAATACCTTCAAAACCGCTGCTGTGGCCTCTTTTCCTCTAGGTTGGTCTGTACAACTATTTGTGGTAGCAGGGTTTTTCTATGAACTGCATAGAGTATTTGGGGGTACACTTTGGTTTTAACATGGTTTTGTTCTATACCAAGAATAGTGCAAGGATACCCACAGGAAATATAAGTGAGTTTCAACTCAAATGGTGGCGCTACATCAGCTAAAGTTACACTGTGTAACAGTAATATGTTTGGCTTAGTTAACAACTAGAGGGTACATGCTCTTTAACACTCCTCATATACTAGCTACATACACCGCTTGAAACTGAATAATGCTGGCGTATGTGAGCAGTGGACCACCACTTTATCTAAAATCAGATGCTTTGGCCGATAGAAAACACTGCACCCTTGCACTAGCAGGTATGATTTGAAACCTTTAATTTAGGCTGAGGCAGTGTTGTTGCTTTTACAGAACTTTAAAGGACAACACCTTGTTTTTTATGCTGTGTATAGGTAATAAATGATAATTTAGGGCAAGTTAACAAAATATGCGTTCATGTGTTTTTTTCGGTGCAATATTTGGAGAGTGCTCCAAAAGACAAACTGAAAACCAAACCTGAAGGTCTAACAAAAAAGGATGTTTTTTTTTTCTTGTATTAAAAGGTTGCTGTTTGGCTGCTGGTCTAGTCAGATGTTAGTGTCCTTGTACACTGGCAAGGACAGTTTTACTGCATAATAAAACCAACATATAATTGACAAAAATACGCAGCTTATAAAATCTGTGATGAATTGCTTTTCTCAAGAAAATGTTGTGTATGTTAATGTTTCCCTGGAAGAACCCACCCTTCGCTATCAGGAGCTCTGCTGAGTACACTTTCGTCCAGTAAGATAACATGAGGCAACACATTCTCTCTTTAGAGTAAGAGAAGGTGATCTTTTTTAAAATTGTTGTGATATTTTATTTTCATCCATCTGTTGGTTTGTTGGTTAGCTTCTTTATGCTGCTCATCTATTATACTGCCGATCACAGTGGTGACCCAGGCCTCGTTTGCGTTTCCAGTTCATTTGAGTGACTCACTGAACTGTGCGCTGTACACCACAAGCTTCTTGTGTGATAGGGTAGTTGCCAGTCAGCAGATTGTGGGTGTGGTGGTGGTTTTGATGGAGGCTGAGTGTCCCGTGGATCAGCTGCACAGTGGTGCTGACATGACATGAGTGACTGCAACTTATCACATTGCTCAAGAGTGGCAAAGCTGGTCGACACCCAACACGTCCTCCTGATGTTATAAATCACTATGGCAGTATATACTGGCCTGATGTCCAAGCTGATCCGTAGGTTGTGACTATATTGGTATATCTTCACCGTGGGTATCGCACACTGTGCTATTGCCAAACGTTGAGGTGGTCTGTAGCTGCATCCAGTCATTGCTGATAAGCTCTTGATACCAAACTGAAAACACAGTGTTTGTGCTTATCTTAGGATATTTTTTTTTACTTCCATTAAGCAAAAATGAATGCAGTTTGAGTACAATCACCTCCACTACACATTCCTAAACAGAAATAGCTTACTTTTGATTTCCTCAGTGATGACTTCAAGTGATGATGTTGCAATGACATGGCTTTTTTTATTCCAATCTAGATCTGCTTACCTACCAGGTCCTCTTATCTTTTCCTGTTCTTTGCAAATTCTATTCCCAGCCTTGCCCAGTCAGTGTGTTTGGGCTTTGTTGAAGATGTACTACAGGCTTGATAGACTTTATTAGATGCTGAAGGCTTGTTGTGCTTTTTGTCTTTTGTCTGAAAGAGCCAAGCTGGCAGAGAGACTGGAATTTTGCATATTAGTTGTGGAGCGAGGTGGAAATTTATCTCTGCGTCTGGCTGCTTGACTGCTGATGAGTTTGTTGGCTTACTGACTTCTGTGCCCGTATCTTCCTCTGAAGGTAAAAAAAACCCCATCTCTTCTCTGACCTTAAAACTGAGGAATATCTGATTTGAAGCAATAATTTCGGAAAATGTGTTATTTGTGTTAAATGCTAGATGTCTACATTGGGATTCAATGGGCTTGTGCTGGGCCAGAATAAAATGTAGCAGTTCAGTACTGCTGGATCCAGCTCAAAGGGGGACACAGCACTGCTGGCGAAGATTATTCAGAAGCCAGTTTCTGTTTTCTTTTCCTTCAGCTCAGCCAGCAATTGTTCATTTATTACCAGAGAGAGGCAGACAGAGGGGCTAGGTTAGAGATTATGAATGAAGTGAAATGATAGGGTAAAAGTGGTTAGAGCTGCATCTGAAAGGTAAAAGATAGAAGATAGATTCTCTAATATAAAGGACTTGCATAGTATACTGTATGCACCTATTCATCTGCACAGGAAGAAGGGTTTTTTGTTGTCTCCATTGTACCAGCACACAGAAGAGGAATAAGCAATAGAGGCCTTTACAGTAGTCTGTACAGCAGTTAGTGGAAGTTGCTAGTATGGGTCGTGTTTAAATTGTGTTTGTTCACAGGAGTGCCACCTTTGTCAACAAGCTATGGAACCAGATTCAAACAATCACCATACTGCCTCGTGCCCCTCGTGTAACATGGTAAATGTAAAGGGGGCAGTGTTAGGGAAACGTGCACTTTGTTACTTGCTATGAACGGTAGTTTGAGTTATTATCACTAATCATTCCATTAGAAGAAAATAATAGGAAATAACAAAATGCATGTTTGAAAAAATATCTAATAACTTCTTGTTATCATAAACCTTATTTTACACCATGAATGATAAGCACACAAAACAATGACACTTTCTGATTCTAATTTCTCTCTTTATTTTTTTTGACCATGGTATTTTCCAGTATTGTGCAGTCAGAAGTTCAGTCTGCTTTTCACTAATTGTGCATTTGATCAGGCTGTTAAACTCACCAACCCTGTTTCCACTGATCAGCCTATCTACAGAGAAGTAGCTCTTGTTTTAGTGTGTGTATATGCATTGCTGCACTTGTGTACACCTGTGTATGTTTTGCATTGAAGGCCACGTGTTTTTTTGTCCACATCAGCCTGGTTTTACCTGGCTGTGTTGGGATCAGACTTTGCATAGTGATAACTTAATTTGTTTGGCTAGCCTAGTCCCTCAGGAAAGGCTTCTGCTGCTTACCTTATACAGTATGTTCCAGGCTGAAAGATTGAATTATTTTGTTTTACCGGTGTTTTGTCTTTTCAGTAATTGAGTAGAACGTGGAGGGGGATATTATTGCCCGCATTATGTTTTTCCAAACAAGGAGAAAAGTGGACCAAAAGAGAAACCTGTTACTGAGAAAAAGGGAGTTCCTGCCTCCAGTGTGACTCTGTATCTTGTTCATGTAAATAAACCGAAGCCTTAGAGTTACTGCTGCACCAGTCTCATGCAGCCAAAAGTGACTCTCTCACTTTGTGATGAGAATACAACCCCTAACCCTGAAAAACAAACATTGTGATTGTTGATAGCGGCAGCTGAAAAAGCTCTGCCTCCAGGCGTTCGTTTCAGCACCACTGCAATGCTTTGTTTGAATCACAGCCTTTTTCTTTGAACACTGCCTTCAGGAGCCGTTGGATTGGTTTTGAAACTTCAAGCTTAGTTTACTGTTTTGTTCCCATCCATATTCAAATATCCAAAAGCCACCACTGTGTCCTGAGTATACTGTGTACTCTGTAACTAATGCAACACTGACTCTGTGTTCCTGTTCTGCTGTTTTTCAGATTGTGCTGTGAACGTTCACAAGAGCTGCAAGTCTCTGCTGGGTGAGTGCACCAGCAGCAAGAATAAGGTAAACACTACACTGGAGCATAGAAAAACAGGGACTCAGGCTACAGTGAAGTCGCCTGAGTGCCTTAATTTCCTCTGTGTTCTATTGTTTTGCATATATAGACTAAGTTTATACACATGTACATCATCTGATATGTGATCAGTAGCACAGATGATAAATTTCAGAGTGAAAAAAACGCACTAAGGATTAATAAGAACCCTTGGATTGTTGTATCACCACTGCAACACTAACTGCATGTGTCATGGTCAGATAGTGTTGTTCATAAATTGTATAATGAAGAAAGTATTTGGTTGAAATCTTTCATTCACTTTGTAATAAAGAATGACAAGAAAAAGATCTGCAATGTAAATGACTGTGCTTAATTGCAAATTGCGTTTACTGGAAAAGAGATTTCCAAGCTTTTCTTCTACTTGCTCCATGTTGCTTTCCCTATCAACAAACACTTCCTGCACCTGCAAAAGTAGTTCTTGCTTTCCTTAATGCTCTGGAGTTACATTTTGTGGAGATGTATATTAGCTATAGGGGAACCCTCCATGTAGCAACAAAGCCTCCACATGTAGCTACTACAGTCCCTCAACAGAGAAGCTTAAATCCACTTTTGGCAGGGAGAGTTGTGCGTTCATTCGGGACAGGGCATTTAAGACAACTCGACTGAAGATTACATGCCTCTGTCCACTCTCATGAATCTGCCTGAGATGGACTTGTTAAGCATAGCCATGTGAGCAGTCTTGTCCTGTAAAGAAAGTACAGTAAGAGTGTGCAATTTTTAGCCATTTTGTAATCTGTCACTCAGCTGATGAAAAGCTGGAGAGAATGGGCTTGAAAAAACGCTGTCTTTCTTTATTTTCTCCACACAGAGAGAATCTCTACCGAGGACCGGCTCATCAGGATCTCCTAATCTTGGTAAGCAGTGCAGATGTACGCCTTGTGAATCTCACTGACCACAGTATCAATTGAAGTAGGGAGGATGCATCAGTGGGTAGGAAGATGGTTTTGTCCCCATGTGTCAAATTAAAAGCTGGTTGGATCTCTGACGGTTTGCAGAGGATTAAAAAGATGAACCCCTCTGACATCTGAAGATTGAATTGTCCTCTTTCTTTCTCTTACATATATGTGTGTGTGTGTGTGTGTGTGGGTCTTGGTCTGGGTCTTTGTGTGTGTTTGCCTACACACTGAGTGTAGATGGTGAGATTGGCTTCCAACAGGCTGTAGGCAAAGGTGATGATTAGCCTTTGTTAAGAACAGTGAACCAGTACCTCTGGTTCAGTTCTTGTCCCAACGATGAAGAGATTGTAATAGTATTGTAAAAATGTATTGCAGTGATGTTGTCCCATTAATACATAGTAGTAGGTTTGTATCAATACACAACGAGGAACAAAAGAAAGAAAAACAAAAATCTGAGCTGTGCTAATTGTTAGTTATTTAAAGGATGTCAGATTCTCCCTTAAAATATTTTTACCACTTTATAAAAGGACAGATTAAAGGCCATTTGACTTGTTAAATTGATGAGCCTCAGAATAAATGTGCTGTGTGCTTTCATTCATTATTATCAAGTGGTCCATCCCAGGAAATTTCAATCGGGGCTAATTGTAACATTCAGCAGCTCCTGTTGCATGTGATCGAACCCGCAGGAGACATGAGCGGCTGCAGCAGCAGCAGTTTAAGTTAATCTCCTGTAGCAGTTGTTATTCTCCTCTGAACAGCTGGAGCCTTGTTAGTCACACCTAATTTCTCCTCATGTCCTCCTCTGGTCAATCAGTAGCTTGTGCAGGGGGTCGGGAACACAAGGAGCTGTGAGAGGAATTGAGGGAAAGTGAAGAATCAGAAAGTGCGAGAAATAAGTGTGCGTCTTTCGAGAAGTTGCTAGGAGAAATCGGATGTGAAGGATCTGGGCGGGTCGTGTATAAAACCAGGCTTTGTGCTTTCCTCTGCTTCTTCTTCTTCCTTACAACAGTGAAGGCACATCACTTATTACTTTTGCAATAATCTCTACTGACACTGCGACGATTATTGAGCCTTGCCACTCCTCCTAGTTTGAGATATTCACAATGGAGCTAGCTGTTACCAAAGGTTTTACTCAAACCACGGCGGCCTCCAAAGGTTGCTCCAGGTTTGCTGAACCGTCCTCCTCTTCCTCCCCATCTTCCTGCGCCTCATCGTGGGGTCTGTCCGAACATGTTGATCTTCGAGTGTTGATGCACCGCGACCTGATTACCTGCCGATTCTTCCGATCCCTGCCTCGGTCTTGGCTGAAAAAATACTGGGGTCGACTCAGACAGGATTCAAACAAGCATCCGCCCGCCTCCTCGTCCTTATCGTCCTCTGCTCCTCTTCACTGGTCATCTTCTCCTTTCTGTCTGTCTTCACCCCGTTTCTCCTCACGTTCCTCCTCACATTTCCTCCGTTCACCTGTCTCTCATCTTTCCTCCCCAGCACTAAAAGACCGGGACAGAGAGCGGGAGCAGTTGGGCTCAGCCTCATCACAGGCCCTGGATGGCCACCCAGGTTTTCTCATTACCCCAGGCATGACCATTAGTCCGTGGGGACCTAGCACTCAGCTGACTGCCGCCCATACCACCAGCTCCTCCGCAGCCTCTGCCTCCAGCCTTGGCCACAGCCTCCGTCACCACAACAGCTCAGGGTGAGTATCTCTGCCTGAGAGGTTAGACCTTTTAGGCCTTTTTTTAATGCAGAGGAGTTTATTTCTCTCTGATTTAACTGGCTTTCTCCTGAATGACAGGATAACTTTTTACTTGGAGTTGAGAAGTAAAAAAAAAAAAAATTAGCTACGAAAATTAGCTATCTTTCTCTGAAATCTATAATTCTGTAGATGTTTACAGGAGCTGCTGTATGTTAATGTTGGATATTTTTATCTGCTGAAATACTATTTTCTGTATGCCATCGAAAGATGTGTATTTATAGTTGACATATCAAGGCAAGCTGTCTTTTCTAATATAACAGCTTTTGGAAACAGAGTCTAGACGCTTCTCAGAAGTGGACTACTTTTTCGTTGCATCGCTAAGAAAAGAGTGTAGGGAGATGGGAAGGCAGTGGGAGAGAGAGACAAAGGCATAGGGGAGTTGTAAACGGGAGCGCCATAGATGAGCAACATTAAGTAGGAAAGACGGAAAGAAAAATGTAGCTGCCTGGGTTTCTCTTTTGTGTCTAATTTGATGTTGCTGTTGACCTGAAACTGCAAGTCTGCATGTTTATTTAGGCTATCACCAGCTAGTGGATTAAGTTTGTCTCAGAGTCAGCATGTATGCCACCTTGGACCTGTGGTTGTCGTCCCTCAGATCCCTCCCCGGGGAGATGGATGAGACGGATGCTCTCCGCTCCAAACGCTGCAACGAAGACGCCATTTCCCTCGCTCCCTCCACTACCGAGTCCATCATTGTTGAAGGTGAGTTGACTGACCGAGGTGAGGATTGAACATCAACAGTTCCACTCTCAGTTGAAATAGTTTCTTGGGTGGAAATTGTTATGGTGGTAACAATACCTTTTCTCAGCCTCTTCAGTCCTCTAAGATCTATGCATTTGCCTGAGTGCAGAGTGATAGTTTGTCTTCAGGGAGTTTTCTTAAATCCAGGGAGGAGAAAGTGTGGAGTGTGTTTTTATGGAGTCAGGGATTACCTCACCCTGTCATTAAGCAGTAGTGTGTGGGAGAAAGACACACATACAAAGAGCTACTACACAATCTCTTTCTCCCAGCTTCCCTGTTCTAGGATGTATTGTTTTATCAGACACACACTTTGTCACTCGGGAGCAGATGTGATGTAGATTCTTACTTTTTCTTCCTGTTGCCTTACAGTTTATGCAGAAGGAACTGCAGAAAAACTAATTTGATGATGTCCGAATGTCCCTTTCAATAAAAGCAGCACTGCATTAGAGTTTCTATCTTGTATGTACGTTTAACATTTTAGGCACTAAGATGTCTGCATCATCAAAAGATCACAAACACCTTTTTACGGAAATCCCTACAATTCAAAGTATTTTCTGTTGATAAATCATAATGTAATGCAAGTATAGAGTGCAAGGTCAGCTACAAATCAGTGCCTCTTGAGCTGAGTGTAGATCAACACTGACCCTCTAAACCACAAGTTCAGTGCTCTGTAACTGGAGTGCAGGATTAGATGTGCTCAGACTAAAGCAAAACCATCCCTGAGCTTAATCTCCTTTCTTATTTTTGCACTATGAGGTCTTCCACATTTACAGTGCGTTTTTCTGTCATGACTAGATTACAGGTTATCTCATACACAGACAGTAGTAAGACATTAAGTCAGCAGTGAACTATTCTTAACCATGCGTGCTTCACCATAAGTAATTGGTGACATTTTCTACTGTAATCATCACTTGACATCAGTTTTGATCATTTTTTAATGATACAAAATGTAGAGAATTCTGTTTAAGTCATCTGAGGACTTGAGTTACCTTTTAAAGGAAACAAGATCTGTTCATTTTATGTCATCAATCATTTTGAGAGTTTCAGAGTTGGCATCACCTTAGTGATGACGAGACCGACCTTTAGCTGCACAATTAAGGGGCCGTTCAGATGTTGCGTCTAAAAACACCAACTGTGCCGCTTTCATCCTTTTATACAAGGTGCTTGTATAACCATAACTGCATGCCATTTCATGTGAAAGGTGCGCTGACCTCACTGACTGCATCTCCAGGCGCAAAATAGTAAGAACTGGTCCAGCTCCAGGTATCCCTGAAGGAGTATAACTCATGAATGTGTTCCATGGTATAATCATCTTCATCTTCAGACAGAGCTGATGGGTTAATTCTTGTCACATGACCTGCAGTGCGCTTCCTGCATTTGAAAAAGTTGACATTTTTCATCTCAGAAAAACAGGCACGTTGTGACCGTGTCACTTTTGGTTTTGAGTGTGCTTGTCACGCGTCTCCATTGAAAATTATGAATTTGTGCACTAAAGACGCCTAAAACCTTTTCGACTGTGTTCTCTCATGGGTGCTGTTTTGCGGAACTTTACCTCTGACCTTCCTGTGAAGACACTGACCTAAACACAGGCCCCAACATTGTGCAATTTCGCAGCATATCAGGGGCCAACTTAAAATTATTAAAATGATTACACAGTGATGTCATAGTGTTTGATGCCTCTGCTCCTATCCTCAGATGCTCACTATGCAGCAGTGCGGTCTGATCTGGAGTCTGATGCCCAGGACCTGGAGGCAGAGTCATGGAGTTTAGCAGTTGACCAGCAGTACATTAAGAAGTACTCTAAAGAAATGGTGAAGAGACAGGATGTGATATATGGTAAGTGTGATTTCTTAAGTCATGTTCACACCTGTGCCTGTCCAACCAAGGAGTCACTGTCATCCTGGCTTTCCAGTGCTACACATGACAGGGAAAAATTAAAAGATTATTGTAGGACTCAAGGTGGATAGTTTACAAAAAACTACCAAAGAAAAGTATTAAAGTGTTAAAATTGATGTAGAACTAGCGATACTGTTTTTTTTATTCCACATATTGTTCTTTAATTTTATGACTATTTTAAGGAACATATATACAAGGAAACAACATGAGGAAAATAGGTTATAGAAGGTTCGGATGGCATGAAGCACCCGTTGAGAACCAGTCCAAAGCATTCCAATGCATTTTGCATGTATGTGCTTTACACAGCAAAACATAAAGTTAACTTTATGTCATTGCACAGAGCTGATGCAGACGGAGATGCACCATGTGCGAACACTGAAGATAATGCTGCGTGTGTACGTCCGGGAGTTGAAGGAGAACCTCCAGATGGACTCAGGCAGACTGGACTGTCTGTTCCCCCGCTTGGAAAACCTCCTCGAGCTTCACACACATTTCTTGTCTCGTCTCAAAGAGCGGCAGCGAGAAAACCTAGTCTCGCCCAACGACAGGAACTACACTATCAACAGAGTGGCAGACATTCTGATCGCACAGGTAGGGAGGAGATACGTAGCATGTCCAACAAGAACACGCATGCATACAAATGCCCGGCATTGGTTTCTTGAATACATCACATAATAGAGCTACACATGCACTATATGACAGACAAATAATATGTAAACAGCATAATACATGTGCCACAGTGCAGCAGAAATACAGAAACATGACAGTGAGCTGTCTGGGTGACGTCTGAGAGATGACTGTTTTCTTTGTTATCCAGTTCTCGGGTGAAATTGGAGAGAGGATGAAGGACAGCTATGGAGATTTCTGCAGTCACCACACTGAGGCTGTCAGCTACTACAAAGAACAACTGCAAAACAACAAAAAGTTCCAAAACATCATACGGGTAAGACACAGTAGCAGTCTTCTGATTTTTGACATTCACAGTATCTCTGTAGTACAGGATATTAAATCCACTTTCAGTCTGATAAACATTCAATTTTGTCTTTTTTCTTTTCAGAAAATCAATAACCTGTCCATTGTGCGGAGGTTAGGCGTTACCGAGTGTACTCTGTTGGTAACACAGCGCATTACCAAGTACCCAGTACTAGTGGAGCGCATTCTGCACAACACTGAAGGTCTTTTTTTTTCTGCTAAATAAATCACAATCACTATTCAGAAAAGTAAACTCATGCATGTAGTGAGGAATAACTTCACTCATTGTGCTTTCATTTTGCTCTATCTATAAAGGATCTTTTTTTTTTCTGTCTCTAGCGGGTACAGAGGAGCATGAGGATCTGACACGGTCGCTGGGTCTGATTAAAGACACCATCGTTCAGGTTGACGCGCTGGTTAATCTCCACGAGAAGAACTCTCGACTTCGAGACATACACAACAAGATGGAGCCAAAGGCACTGGGAAAAATCAAAGACGGCCGAGTGTTTCGCAGGGAGGACCTGGCACAGGGCAGGCGACGGCTGCTGCACGAGGGCACAGTCAACTGGAAAGCTGCTTCTGGCAGACTCAAAGGTACCATATGACATGATGACACTTCTGATCTGCTATTTAGTAGTGTGCATGTATATGCTGCTCCTATTAAAAATACATCAATAATGTGTCATTGTGGTTCTTTAGGTTTTGAATTAACATTAAAAAAAGATACTCACACGTGAAATGTGTTTAGTTTATTATCATCTACCTTCTTTCCAGCTTGCAGGCTGACGTCTAAAGTGTCATTTGTGGTTTTTGTCCTTTCAGATATTCTTGCAGTGCTCCTGTCAGATGTGTTGCTCTTGCTACAAGAGAAGGATCAGAGATATGTATTTGCTACAGTGGTGAGTGATTTCACTTGTTTTTTCTGTCAGTATAACACTGTCTAACAAACAGTATGTGTATCAAAGAGGAATAATGTGCAGTAAGATGTGAGTGGGAGCAGAGTTTCTACCATAAGAACCAGTAATCAAAAAGCCCGCCCTTCTGTCTCTGTCGTCCTCCTTATTGTTTTCCACACAGGATAACAAGCTGTCAGTGATCTCTCTTCAGAAGCTGATAGTCAGAGAAGTGGCCCATGAGGAGAAAGCCATGTTTCTTATCTGTGCCTCCTCCAATGAGCCAGAGATGTATGAGATCCACACCACCTCCAAGGAAGAGCGAAACAGTTGGATGTCGCACATACGGCAAGCTGTTGAGAGGTAGCTGCATGTAAACAGAGAGGAAATACACAGCCGTTTATTACTATAACTATTTTGTGGAAAGTTTTGAAAAAAATTTGAAAAAGATTTAGATAAAACAGAAAATGTTTGCTGCCTCTGTCTCCCCATCTAAAATGGCTTCTGTCCTGTCCCCCTCTTAGTTGTCCTCATACAGAGGAGAGGCTGTTCAGCGAGGAGGAAGAGGCACGAGCTTTCAGGTTCAAGGAATTTCAAGGTAACTGCAGATCAAGTAAGCAATGACGTGCATAAAGAAATCCCCTGGAAAATCTAGGTAGGCCACAAGGGGGGGCTCATGTATCAATAACCTTAAAATTGTTAAGCTGTTGACTTTTCCTCTTTCTTTACATCTCATCTCAGGAGATCAAAAAGATTTTATTCTTTGCTGTAAAATCTGTTTAAAACACCTATGAATATTTGGGTGTGGTAAAGAATCAGGGTTGCTACACAGATGCACAAGAAGTGAGCATGTGACAAAACCTGTAGTCCTCTCTTATTCCATTTTGTGTTTCCCATTGTAGAGCGGCTGAACCAGAAGGATGCAGTGGTCGTCCAGGCTCTTACTGAGAAGCTGCAGCTGTTTGCTGACATGGCAGAATCTGTGGCAGGTCTAGAGGACACAGCTTCACGTTCCAGACTTCTGCTTCGAGGAGATGCCTCAGACCTCCAGCAGGGGGAGGCCCTGCTCAAAGGAGCTATCACTGAGGGTAGGAAAAGGCTGCATGATATGTTAATATGCTTTAGATACAGAGGCATGGCATTGTGTGAATGATTGTGTCAACTTTATGTTCATGCACTGCTCGCTGCAGCTCTGTAATAAATCAGTATGTAGTAGCATTGTTGAATTTGCTACTTTTCCCCCAAACCTCTCACCCAGCTTTTCAACCTTAACTTGCCATCTCTTTCACTTCAGTGGAGAACCTCCAGAACCTGCTGCAGTCCGGAGTGAGGGAGGAGGCTCCAACTTCACGGCTGGAGGAAGGGTGCGGCTCTGGGGTTCTGCCCAGGCGAGCGGATACCTTTGGGGGCTATGACAGCAGCCCCACCATCCTCAGTAAGAGTGAGTCCAGTACAATCCATTCCCTGAGGAAGTCTACCATCTGATGAATTTGCAGTTGTCTTTCGGTGTCCTTTGAGTTAATAAATGATGAATTATAAATAAATTTGACAAACTTTTCAAAGACTGTTGATGCCTTGAATTGGTTTTATTGGTTGAATTTATGTGTATCGTTTTTCTCATCAAAGCCAGCAAGCCTAAAAAAAAAAAAAAGCATTTTTACATGTCTGTGTGTTGTGTCTGTGCAATTTTTGTGATTGTCAATATTTCTATGTATCTATTTGGTTTAATTATTTGTGTGTGTTTGTCTGTGTTACCATTTCTGTGTGTGTCGGTGTTGTGTCTGTGCCAGATGGCAGCGTGAAGAAGAACTTTTCTGGCGAGTCCAGAAACAGAGACAGAAGCCAGAGAGCCAGCTCTGACCCTCAGCTCAAAGACCTCTGTGGCAGCCACACCCTGGAGCAGACGGTAAGGGCTCAACGCAAACACACACACACACACACACACAGTATATCTTGGGATGAGTCTGTAAATAGTAATAACCAGACCAAGTCATCTGGAAAGTTTCCATGTCGTGATGTTTACTGTAACCCTGCTCTCGCAGGTCGCTTCATTTGTTTACAAATGGATAAAGTCTTGATAAAACAATGTACTAATTGGCTTCCAGTAAATCCTGGTCCTTGAGAATAATCAGGCAGACAAAAATATAATTACTTTTTGCTGAGGATTACTGATTTACAGTGCTATAAAAATGTTAATACAGACCTGTTTTTGTATTGCTCTAGGGGACATAGAAAAAATACTCCTTGTTAAATTACTGACAAATATTTAATCAGTATTTCATCTCTTGTGCTGCTCAGCTCTCACATTAAGCTTTTACAAACAGAATAGTAATAGTTTGATCTTTTCCACCACTATGGCTAATAACAACAGCTCAGTGGAATCTCTTTTGGATTTTAGTGTGTTGGATGGACAGAAATTAAGACAACATGTGCATAGTGTCAGTTAATTTTGAATTGTGTATCAGATAATAGGATCAATATTTTTGTACACAGTATAGCTTTAAAAAAAATCAAATAGTTCAATTTTAAAATCACATATCACCACAAGAAATTTCAAATGTTCCAAGTGTTTTCACAGCGTCGATGTTGTATTGTATGTATTGTAGAGCAATACTGAACACTACTGACAGTGTTTGTGATGTTATTTCATTAGTATGACTCGCTGTGTGTCTGACTTTTGTTGCTCAGGTTGATGAGAGCTGCTGCTCTCCTGCCAGATGGAACCGCATCTGGTCCAACTCCTTCCCCGAGGCTGAGGTAAACGCTCCCTCTCTGATCTGTCACCTTGTGCTACACAACACTGCTGGATTTGAAATTCATAGCCTTTCCTGCTGAACTGAAAAGATGTACCCATTAGAAGTTTGCTAATCCAGTGAAAGGTTGTATTGTTCTGGTGACGCTGGTGGTTATTTGATTATGATAATCAGAATCAGAATCAGAATCAGAAACTGTTTATTGCCAAGTAACATACATTACAAGGAATTTGCATAACCTTGCTTGTGTCTCCGTTCTAGTTCTTTGACAGAGTGCTGATGCTCTCCCAAAGGCTCTATAGTCTGCAGGTAATACTGTCCCCTCCACTGTTTTTGAAAATGTTGTCTGATGCAGTATTTTTAGTATGTTTGCTCACTTAAACTTAATACCTTCCATAACAAATGTGTTGAATTTCTGTTTCACTGTAATAGTGTCTTAGTTCAAAATTCAAATAAAGACCTAATGACCTTCTGTTATTTTTCTCCTGTCTCTGTCTTCAGGCAATCATATCTCAGCAGGACAGTCACATTGAGCTGCAGCGGGCCTCGTTGACAGAGCGCGCCTCCCTGCCTGGCCGCCACAGAGGGAACGTGCTCCTGGAGCAGGAGAAACAGCGGACTCTGGCCCTGCAGAGAGAAGAGCTGGCCAGCTTCCACAAGCTGCAGTCTCAACACCGGCAGGAGCAGCAGCGCTGGGAGAGGGAGAGGGAGAGGCACCGCCAGCAAGTCGAGGCCACTGAGGCCAGGCTCCGACAAAGGGAGGAGGAGTGCAGATGGCTGGAGGTGAAGTGCTTCGTCCTTCCTAAGGGATGTGGAAAAGTTTTTAATAGCAAAAAATATGTGCGAAAGGCTGAATTTCATGACCTTGCAGAAATAAAGTGTTCCCACAGTCTTCTAGTTTGTGTGACCTGTATGCAAATTGCTTCTAATTGATTTAGAAACTTTTTGTACTTCTTTTCAAGTGCATGTCTCAGTTTAGTGACTCCATTTTGCACACTAGCAATTTTAAAAAAGACAAACAAAACCCTCAGGAGATATTTTACAAATATCAATATTCCACACAAACTTTTCAACGTTGCTCGTTCTTTTGATGCAGGAGCATCTGGCAGAAGAGAGGAGGGAGCTGGAGAGTCAGAGGGAAATGTACCAGCAGGACCTGGAGAGGCTGAGAGAGTCCACCAGAGCTGTGGAGAAAGAAAAGGAACGCATGGAACACCAGAAGAAGATCAAGAGGAAGACTATTGAGGTAAGGAAAATGGTGGAGGTGATTGCCAATAAGTAGTCATATTACAGTGCCAATACAGAAATATCACAGTATGCCTTATGTTTGGAGAAAAGGCTCATAATACAGTACAAGACTTTCAAGCTAGCAGTTGCAAACGGAGACAATATTTAATTAACTCAAAATGATTGACCTGAAAAAAGTACAGGAGCGGATGTAGTCCAAAAATGGATGTTAACAGCAGATGCGCACACTGTTCTGTTTATACTACATGGGTGTCTGCATACACAGATGTGTTCACACATGTTTGTCTATGCATACAGTCAGTACATTAGCAGATGGTGAAATTTACGTCATGTGGACCCTCGCAGCCGCACAGACACAGAAACTAAATGAAGCTTAAGTTAACAAATGTGTAATTTGTAATTTGTGAGTGATTTATGTCAGATACACTTAAAATCATAACTTTTTTTGTATTTTTTAGTTTTTCTATTGATGACTAAACTATATAAACATTTTTAATTATTATAGTTTATTGGTGACTTGGATTCAAAAAATGCTTTTGAAAAATAAGAAACTCTACCACCTTTTAATGTTGTGTAAGAAAGTAGATGGAATGAGGACAAGGGGCGAGGTGAAGAGGTAATACCAGGAAAAATGGTGATGACTACTCGCAGGATAAACAATAAGAAGGGGCTTTCCCGTCTCTCTTAACTTCCTTTTTCACTGTTTTGTTGTGTCAGTTTTCCAAACCTTTCCCTACGTTGGCTCTCCTTTTTTTCCTTTCGTCCCATCCCCTGGCCATGAATCCTGTACCAACCCTTCTGAGGTACTTCAGCATCTGGAACACTGAAGAGGAACTTTTAGTTCTTGAGTTAAGGTCCTCTTACTGGTAGAATAAGCATTGGTTTCAGCTCCCACAGCCTGTTTCATAGATGGGCGTACTGATAAACACACATAAAACTGAATACATCTCTAACCAGTCCACTCAGGAATCCATCTATGCAGGGAGCAGTCTTTCGCTTCACCTCTCTTGACCTCTTTTTCTCCTTTCTCCTCCCTGTGTTTCCTTACTGGTATCCCTCTTTCTCTCCTTGCAGTATAATGCAGGCCATTGTTTGTGAGTTTCATGGGAGAGGAGCTTTGAGAAAGATCCACTGACTGTAATTTCATGCCTGGTGCTAACAGATCTGTCAAGGAGCTACAGTAAAGTTACCTAATATCAGCCTTTAGTGTTTTCAAAGGTCTGTAACACCATCGCAGTTTGGTTCATTTGCATTCTCTGTGACAAGCTGAGGAGAGTTAAGGGTAACTGTAGCATGGGACGTTTTATCTTGATTTATCTTCTTATCAAACCAAGAAGACACAGACTACGGGTGGGCGACATGGATAAAATCCTCTGTCACGGTATATGTAATTTTATATCACAATATGTATGTATCAATAAAGAAATTGTTAATGGATAAAACCTGACAAAACAAAAAAACAACCAAACAGACTTTGTCTGTGGCAACAATTAAAGAGGGTTAAAAAGGGTTTCATCATAGTGTTATAAATATAGTTATTGTAAAACTATATTTTTATAGAACTGTGATATTTTAAGGCAAAATCACCCATCACGAGTCGACAAATTTATATCATCTTACGGTATATATCATATATTACACACCCATAAACCTTACACACAGTGTTCTTCTTAACAGGAAACCGTACTCTCATCAGGTGGGTTACCAGATGGCTGATTTTGTAGTTTTTTAAAGAGAAGACACATTTTTGAAACAGGCAATCTGAATTTGATCACAGAGAGAAGAGCATGAACATTAATGTCAGCTCCATGACCTGAGTCACACAAATGATTGTCTCAGGAGAGGAGCCAAACAACACACACATAGCGATGGGATTGTTCGCTCTGACTAATGTTCCCATGTATAAGAAAGCGTTTCAACTGGATGAGTCAGTGTCTTATGTCTCATGTGTACAAACCGGATTGCTGTGTTCCAAGAAGTTGGACTAATCAGCTGACGAGTTGTCTACCAGTGCTGCACTGATGCACATGCTCCCATACAGATGTGTTTTTCTGATATAGTCTCCATTAATGTCATTAGTCCCTCTCTGCTATCTGACATTCCTACCTGGTTGACACCTGACAGTTATCTCAGATTGGCCAGTGCCTTTTCATCCTGCGTACCAAGCTGAGCAACTGACGGATGACACAACGCCATCCATTCAAGTCCTGACTTGTCCTCCCCAAAAAAGGCTACAGTGCTTTTTTGCAATTGTGCATTTCATTATTTATTCTTCTACATCTGCTGTAGCTTTAATCACAACATCCTGTGACATCTGGCTGCCTATCTACCATCCCAAAGGCCTTTCAGTGACATGCCTTGGACTGGATTCTTAACTCAAGACGTACACAAACACAACCAGCTGACATGAGTTATTGCGTTTATCATCTCATTACTGGCTGCAAAGGGAAGGCCTTTGACTATGAGTTGTACCTTCACAGTGACTCTTGGAAAACATCAGCCTCTGGTCGTGTGAAGCAAAGGAGCCTCTGGCTGAATTGGCCTAATCTGCTGTGATGACTAATGCTGGGACCCTGATACCTTCACTGAAACAGTGATGGCAAATACGATTACTGTGTGGTTTGTTTGTTTGTTTGTTTGTTTCGTTGACTGCAAGATAAGACTTGAAGTAGGTCAGCTCTAGATCCTGTCAGCACTCAGCACCCCATTAAATCCTGCCCATATTATTTGTTTAAGACCAGCTAAATAGTGTGTTTGTGTGTTTTGTACATTTGCAGATGCATGGGTTGCAGTTCTATACTGTTGGCTCTGCTATGGGATTTTTCTTGGCAGTGGTTATGGGAGATTTGAAGGTGGTTTGTTCCCCCTCTGTGTCAAACACATCAAACGGTCTTTTCATCAGCTGTGACCTCAGGATCTGTTCTAGGCTCCAAGCCAGCCTGATATCAACAGACATTTAATCACCACCACCCAACATTAAGACTCATCAGCAAACCCATAGAGCTATGATTAGACCTCCATAAAAAAAAAAGACATGCCTCTGTGTTTGTGTGTGTGTTTCGGAACATATGTGAGTGTTTGCACAAGAACGGTGCTAGTTGCAGCATGTCCTGACTTCAGAGGAGCTTCTCTTTCATGTGCCATCTCATCTGATCACAGTTGGCCCCTTGATAAGAAACGCATTGAGTTCAGGCTTTTTTTGTTTTTGGCTCTGCCCCAGGACAGAGCCTCGGGTCTGATTGCTCAATAGTCCTGTGAATGCAAAGTCATAAAGCATGTTCATAAACAAGGTTACAGCTGGAGTTGATTTGGGGATTTGATTGACGGTAAACAGCTGAGAGGAGAAATGACCTGCACAATACAGCAAGAGGCAATGGGAAAAAAATAAGACAATAAACCAACTGTATTTATTGGAAGGAAAGCTAAAGGTTAGAAACTGGGCTCATGACTACAAGGTCAAAGGTTCAGTCTCTGGCCTACTGGGACCGTCTTGAGGGGGAAATGCATCAATGAATAACCGTTGCTCTTCCTTCAATGTATTTTTTGAGATGCCTTTAGGCAAAGCACTCACTTTAACAACTGCCTGCTTTTTGCTTAAGAGCAGAAAACTGTAAAACTGAATTGCTACCTGCTGTGAGTAGCTGCAGGAACATGACAGAGAACATTGCTAAAACATGGGAATGTTGGAAAAACTCAAGAGAAACATTAAAAGGTCAGTCGTAAAATCTGACCTGTGACCTCTATCTGTGTCTTCCACACCGAGTTATCTCTTCCCCTCTTTGGCCTCAGTCTCCAGGCTGATTTACGATGCTGTTGTCCAAGTTTGTTCCTGTGGTCTGAAAAAACCCCCAATGAGTAACTCTTTTCCCATTAACACCCTCACCATGTTCACATACACCTAGATGCCTGTGACTCGCTTCTTCTACAGTCAGCCAAAGCTAAGACAGAACACTGAGCTCGAGGGCAGATATTTCCTTTCTATGCCATCTGCCACTGTAGCTATCCCACCTGTTTGCTGCACACGGTGTGCTGTGCTATTCTGTAGCTCCCTTCAGCTCAAATATTGTCAAATTACTCATAGTTGGAGTGTCGTTGCTCTGTGAGAGAGAAAAGTAGTTGCATGTAGACTAAGATGCTTCTTGTTTCTTCCAGCCATTGATTCTTCAGATGTAGGGCTGCAAATTACCATTATCAATTAACCTGCATCTATCAACTGTTTGGTTTATAAAACATCAGAGTCCAAGGTGATGTTTTCAGATGTCTTTTTTTTTTTTGTCCGACCAACCATCTAAAACAGCAACATATTCAATCCACCATAGTGACTAAGACGAGGAAAAGAACACATTTAAGAATCTGATACCATCCAATGTTTGGTATTTTTGTTTGAAAACAAACTTAGATGATTAATTAATCAATAACCTGTCAAAAGGCTATTTCATTCATCTTTGCAGCTCTCAAAGCTATAAAATATCAGAGAACAGTGAAAAATATCCACCGCAGCTGACTTCAAGTGTTTTTTGTCCGACCGACAGTTTAAAACCCAAAGATGTTCCATTTACAATTATATAAAACAGATAAAAGCAAATATTCTTCACATTGGAAAAGCTGGAATCAGACTATTAAGTTTTTGATTGATTCATGACTTAGAAGTTTAATCAATTATTAAAATGGCTGCAGAATAATTTTCTGTCAGTAATCAATCGTTACAGCTTTAATGTGATGTTTAGCCCGAGGAGACCTGATGCTGAATCACTGTACCATGAGTCACCAGACTTCATTTGCTGTGTGATCATCATATTTATAAACTGTATGAATTGATTTTGGATTAGAAGGGTTCAAGCTAATCTCATGATGTCACCACTGATCAGAGCTGCACATAGAAACTCATTCTCAAGTCAGTATTTCACACACGCGTCATCTAGTCCAGGTAGGATTCAAAACCAGTATCTCCTTCCAACCGGTGGCCGTTGTGTACAAGGCAACGCATTGTGCAGTGTTAGTGGAGATATGTATGATATGGGAGTATCCAGGCAGTTTTGAGGATGAGAGAAACCTGGCTGTATAATTAGCTAGTCCAAGCCTGTCATTAACAGAAGCCTCTGGAAGGCAGCCAGTGCTAATTGTTTATGGGCTGTCAGTCAGGGCTGTTTGTGCTCTGGAGCGTTTACTGCCCTGGAAAAACCTGCTGTTTGTGCCACTTAAAGCCGATCACCTTGTTGTGGGAACAATGGAACATCTGTGTGCCAAGATGATGCTGAAAGAGGAAAAATGATGGAGGGAAAGAATAAAGGGGGGGGGGGGGGGGATAGGGAAGGAGGTTTGGAGACTTTCCCCACAGCAGGGCCCCTTTCTGCCTCGGGTCGTCCCGTCATGCTCTGCTGTTACAACTGGGGGAAGCTACCCCGTCTCTCCACACACACACACACACACACACACACACACACACACACACACACACACACAGTCACACACACACACACACACACACACACAGTCACACACACACACACACAGTCACACACACACACACACACAGTCACACACACAGTCACACACACACAGTCACAGTCTGCCCTTCATGCCTTGTAAAAAAAAGTCATCATGTGCTCAGGAAGTATTCTGCGTCATCATCAATCATATAGCGTGTGGGCTGCATACCAAACAGAAGAGTTACAGACTGACTTTAAGTTAAAGACACTACAGCTTAGAGCTGCAACGATTACTCGATTTATCAGTCGAAAGAAAATTAGTTGCCAACTATTTTGATAATTGATAAATCGTTTCAGTCATTTGTCAAGAAAAAATGTCTTTGTCGTTATGATAGTAGATGAAGAGTCTTTGGGTTTTTTGACTGTTGATTGAACAAAAAAAAGCAATTTGAAGATGTCACTTTGGGCTCTGGGAAATTGTGATGAGCATTTTTCACAATTCTTTGACATTTTATAGACTAAACGATTACTTGATTAATTGTGACAATAATCGTCAGATTACTCGATAATGAAAATAATCATTAGTTACAGCCCTAGTTAAAACTGGTGTTAGACTGATTGGATGATATTTGTTTGGGGATATACTTTGTTATGGTGATATTGGCCTTTTTTTAAATATCAGATATAGCTCTGATTGCTAACATATTTGTTGTTTAGTTCAAAGTTGAAGAAACAACATCTTTGTGAAATGTTGCTATCTATGTGTGGACACAAAATATTAGCTATTGGCTGCCTAAATAAAAAAGAAATCTCACACATAATGGTCAATTTGAACTGACTGAAAACTACTGAGTTTTAATTATGCACATATTTGGTATTTTTAAAAAGCTCAAAAGCTCTTTTTAGATTGGAACTGACCTGCAGTTACAGTAGGTCATGAACCAAGAGAAAGTTTGTAATTTAAGGAAACCAAAAGACATAATACATGATAATACACAATGAGCAGGAACGTATACTGGACAAAATGCTGCCATATAGTATACACAGAGAGTGTTACACAGTATGTCTGAAATAGCCAGATTCAGTCACTTATTCAGACCTTACAGTTGTCTAGATCGGAAAAGAATAATAAAGGCCCAGAATAATATTTCTATCTGTATGATTGAGACCATTTCAGCAGTCCATCTTTGCAAACATGGGATTGAGGAGGATTTCCAGCCCATTAAGATTTGTCTCTTGGCTGTAATCAGCCAAAACATCAAATACTCTTCTGTTACTTTATGTAGAAGCAAAGCTGATTCTGAACAGCCAAACACTGCAACTTTTTGACTGATTGTATTTTATGTTTTGACTTTTTCATTTAATGTGTGATAAATATATCTGCAACACATTTGGTCACAATGTTGTGGAAAGGTTTAAACATGTCTTGCTTGTCTTAATATAGTGCTTTGATGCTTTGTATAGTTCATGTAATGCAACACATGTGGGATTACTAACTCATACAAACACTACACCACTCCATTGTTGCGGAAATCCTCCTGGTCAATCTCATTGAATGCAGATTGGATGATAATGTTGACTCGATGTGTGGATCATCTTTCCTTCACTCTAGTAATTAAGTGGACAATGCAGTCAGTGTCTTTTATCCACTGATGTCATGAAAGCCATTTTCTTGTTCCCCTGCTTGTCCAACAGCCCTGCCTGTTTTGTTAGACACGCCTTTATGTGCACAGGGACTATTAAGGGTTTTATGTTTCTCATTTTGTGTGTGTGTGTGCACATTGTCCTTGATCCTCTTGGAAGACATCAAAAGCCTGTTACCAAACTTACCAAACTGTGTGCTCAGCAGAAAGAGTTGCATGTGTTTCTGATTCCCTCTGTAGCCCATAAATACCCTGCTCCTCAACAGATTGTGTGTGTGTGTAATGGCACAGCGTCACACAGACGATTTATATTGTGTATCTGTGTTGCGTGTGTGTCTTCTGCACTCTTAAGAAGCTGTTTCAAGTTGGGGTTTTTTTCTTCAAAAAGATACTTCCAAACATAACTCACACACACACACACACACACACACACACACACACACACACGACAAGTTCCACAACTCAGATCCCAAACTAAATCCGACCACAAATATGGATATTACAGTGCAGAGCTGGGAAGCTGTCCTTTGTGAACTTGAATACTGATTTTAAAGTCTCATATGATGAAGTTTGCAACAACTGAAGAAGACTTCAGTCACCTCACAGCACTAACGCACAGCCTTGTTCTCCTCCAGGTGGCTCCTCTGTCTGGCAGTCTGAACGGGGAGCTCCTCATGTCCTCTGGCCTCGCCACCTGCACCAGCATCTCCGACCTGCCGCTGCCTCAGAAGCCGCTGGTGCGCGCCAGCCTGTCCGTCGCGCCAGCCGACTATCCAGAGCGCCCCGAACTGATGTTGCGGCGGGAGGCCAGCTCTTCCACCCTGCCGCTGAAGACGGAGGTGCCACTTCACCTCTTCAGCACCACCAACCAGCTGCACAAACTGGTGGGGGTGCAGCAGCAGATCCCCACCAAGCTGGCCGCCTTTAGCAGCGGCAAAGGGAAAGGCGGCAAGATTGGCAAAGCCTCACATCGCACTGACAGCACTGGTAAGGAGTTAGACCACAAATACTGAGTTTCACATAATCAGCAGGTGCGTAAGCATGCAAGTATGGCAATCTCATAACTAATATTTTAATGGGAGTACAGCTCAGACTTGTGCGCATGAATAGTTGTGTTATGGGGAAAGCACCTTCCTCTGTATGTTTACTCACAGGAAACAAAGGGAGAGCAGCTCTGCAGGAGGGTCTCAGTAAAGAGTGTGTGACATTTTTGTTACTCTTCAGTTATTTCTACCAGCCTGCCCCTCAGTGAGCACACATGTCGGTTGTTTTCTTTTTAAAAAAACAGCTGCCTCCAGTGCATCAGATGCCAACTCATAACATTAAAGTATCTTTTTCGAAGTGTGTTGCATTGAAGTTTTCTTCTCTCTCTTAGTGCATGTGTGCTTGCATGTGATGTATAACAGTGCAGCATTTACAGTTTTAAAATGGGTTTTTCTTGCTCACTGTCATCGATATACAAGCCATCTGTGCCTGATGTAAGTGGCTCATTAGGATCACATTAGCTGTCTAAATTGGGTCAGCCCTCCAATATATCTTATAGTGGCCTGAGAGAGGTCGGCTGCTCTAGTTTACCAATGCAATCTTAATTTTACAATTAAATCACCTTCTGTCTCTGTTTGTCTCTTGTTTTCTTTGCTCCCTCTTCCTCTCCCTCCCTTGGTCTCCTCCCTCCTCCTCCTCCTCTCAGCCTCAGTGGATATGAAGCAGATGCTGCCGCTGAAGCTGTCTGCCCGAGACGACAACGCCCTCAAGGCCAAGCGCTCCATCAGCCCCCACCAGCAGCTCCCTCTGTCAGCCCCTCCTCCACCTCACTCCCTGCATCACCACACAGGTACCTTTTTATACACACAAACTGTTCATGAGCGAGCGCGCGCGCACACACACAAACACACACAAACACACACACACACACACACACACACACACACACACACACACACACACACACACGCCTCCTCCTTTGCTCCGCCAGGACAAACCCAAACACAATCTCCTCTTGTCTGTCTTTGCCTGCTGCATTATTAAACGTGGTTCTCACAGACACAAACATTCTCCACCTGGGCAAACCAGACCCCACCCGATCACGTTCCTGTCTAAAGCTTACCTTCATGCCCAGCCTCACCCTGTGTAAACACCTATCAATTTCCCATGCTTCACTGTGATTACTGCTGACACAGACATTTTAACACTAATCCTGTGCCCTCACAGTTACCACTGCCAAAAAAAAAACATTGGCAGGATTACAAGTGATGGATTGCAGTTAGGCTGAATAAACCAGTTGTATTAAACACGTACAAATGACTAATCTGCTGCTAGTTTTGATGCTATTTTTGGAGTGATCCTTTGTTCTCTAATAACCCTTCTTGTATGTCTCTAACAGATCAACTCAGTCCTCCAGACATCGCTGGACCAGACACCCAGTCCACCTCCTCTATCAGCACCTCCCACCCTCCAAATGTTCAGAAGCCCCCCATGCCTCCCGCACAGTCCCATCTTCAGCCCTCCATGCAGCCTCCCATGCAGCCTCCCACCATCCCTCCCCACTCACAGAGCACTGGCTCCCTCCAGTTCCAGCCCCACCTGCAGGGCCTCAGTTCGAACGCCCAGGCCCACGTCCAGGTAAATGTTCACGGACTCACCCACAGCCACAGCATGCCGCCACCTTACAAGATCAACACAGAAGACCTCAATAAGGAGGATGTCATCTTCTTCTAAACAGTCTGCTGCCCTCAGATCAACTGCCGATCGCAAAAACAAAAAAAGAAAAGATTTACGGGATGGTTGCTGCTCTAGAATCAACCATGGGTCCCACTCCGAGAAGCCACTTAGATTCGATGTGATGTTGAATGCGGGAAGGTGTGGTGTTATTGAGGGTTGATAAGGTAAGATAGTTTGTACAAAGTTGCAGCAAAACAGAGCAGAGCCTTTGTCAGCACTTCAGTGGCTCGTGCAGAAAAAAAAATGTTATTCAGGAAAGACGACATTTCCATTTTAACACTGCTACTCCATCTTTGTTTTTAAGCTGCCACTGTTTCTTTTTATTTAATTTTTAGTTTCATTTCTTTACTCAAGAGGATGTGAAGTATAAAGAGGAACAAAGGTTTCTTGTAACGTGTATGAAAAGGTTCAAATGAAGTTCTACCAATCCAAAGACATTCTCTGCGAGAGCTGAAGGGGATTTGACTGAAAGGAACAATGTGAAAGAAAAACAGTCGGGCAATTTTCAGGAGACTCTGATCAGGCTGGTTAGTGAAGCATGAAAAGTGAAAGCGATGGCGCCCTGGCCTTAACTGTCTGCTTCTACTGGACCTGCAACCAAGTCTTAAAACATGAACACTCTCTGCTTTGTGTTTCATTTGCACAGTGTAAATACTCCATTCCAGACTAATGAATGAACTTATACAGACTAAATGTGTAATGTTTGGTTGTACAGTTGTCAAAATTGTGAAGGTTCATTTCATTTTGTTGTTCTTGTTCTTAGCCATGCTTATTACAGAAGGCTGAAATCGCAGAATACATTTCTATTGTTGTGAAACAGACATTTTTCTCCCCAGGCTGTTGTGTAATAATGCTTCATTTCAATTAAGGGAGAGTTCCACTTGTGGCAAATTCCACTGTTTTTCAAACTCGTGCAAAGCGAGACAAACTCAGGGATGCCTTTATTGTGTCTGTACAGCTCTTCTCAGAAACACAGAGGTTTTATGGTGTTCTCCTTATCTTTGCATTAATGATATTTCAAAACACCATTTCACAAGTACATAGTGTTGCATTTGTGTTTCTGCCACCATGACTGTGGAGCTGATCATTTTAGCAACAGGGAAATATGTACATTTGAGTATGAACAAGGTATATTTTCCAAACTTTTAGCAGAGCTGCTATCAACCCCATAAACATCCAGGATATTAGCTTTTGCACCGTTCGTTATACTGTACCGTGTAGACATCAAGGAGGCCTCACTGAGTTTGTCTCACCCTGAATTACATTTCACAGAAACTATCCCTTTAAGAGACCAAACTTTGACAAACATAAATGTTGGCATTTTAGTGGTACTACAGTGCACTGGACAATTCACGCTGTGTGTTGTTTTAAGGATGAAATTTACTTTTAACAGCTTCAAGAAAAGAAAAAATTGAGAACAATTTTATACAGAGCTGATATGCACTGAAAATAAAAGAGTCCAAAATAAAAGTCCATCATCATACTAATGGGAAATATTACTTTATAATGTTGCACTAGTCGATCCGGTAGAATAATTGCCTCTATGTGTAAACAGTTAAGATTATACAGATAACAATGCCAGCGAGGCCCAAATGTGCATAATGGAGCACGCTGTTAAACAGTTTAATATCTCTGTGTTAGTTTCTCATGTGGTGCGTTATATTATTTAATACTCATTCTTCCTTCTTAACCACACGTGTGTATACATGTGCTGAGTCAAACGTGGCCATGAGAACATAGAAGCAAAGTAAAGTGTGGATTCCCCAGTTCACGTCAGGAAATGAAAAGTTCATGCGACGTGCTGCTGTGACGAGTCATGTTTTTGAAAGCTCGTGTCTCTGGACCTCATTTTGCTGACTTGACAGTTTGTCAGGATGGGTTAATTTTAGCTGAGCCTCCTATATCTTTGACATATATACGGAGATGTCAGTTTTAATTGAGACCCTGAGGTCTCATTGACGGTGTGTTTTATTGATTGCTGATGACATTTCATTAGCTGGGTCTTTAATCTCTGTGGCTGACAGAAAAGCCGTACTGTGACGGGTGCAGTGGTCCTGCAGCAAAAACGACTATCGGCTGTTTCCAATCTTTCTTCACAGAAGAAGTATGGAGATCTCATTTTCTATCTCTGTATATACACGAGAACCCTTTAAATCATGAGGTAGTCGACACATTCATGTGTTTTGTGTTTGTTTAGGAAAAAATGTCAGAAGAGCTTTTTGTCTCTGAAGCTATCGATCGGCAGCTGGAGCTTGAGCAGGTTTTCTGAGTGTTTATGTATATTATGTATATTGTTGTACATACTGTATGTGATATCTTCTGCACTGGCTGCCCTCTTACACATTGTTGTATTAGGAACAGAAATATTTGACGTGAATCAAGATGCAAAAGTCAGCCAAAAGTTTGTTTATGTTGTGTTTATATACACTTAAAATACACACGTGGGTGTGTATGTACAATACGGTACGTCTCGCTCGGATAGACTCGTGGCAGTTTAACGAAACCACAATCGGTTGTCGCTGTTGTTTAAATGAACTGAAAATGAAGGCGTGCATATTTAATCTCCTGATGTGTGTTGATGTTGTAGCATTGAAGCCCGAGGTGCACTGTCTGTCGTCTTTCTCCTGCAATTCATGAGTGACTTTTCACCAAGATTATGTAGCAGTTGTGAAAAATTAAATCATCTGCTTGTTTCAGTTGGTTAAACCAAAGACACATTCGGCTGACTGGGTGCCTGTCTGTGCGTCTTATATGAAGGATAAATGACACTGTGCTGGTTGTGTGGTCCACAAAGTGTTATTACTTGTAAAAAGATGTCCATAACAAGTGTGTTTACAGCACATTGTAGTCCAGCTTGTATCCTGCTTTTCTAATTTTTGGATTTGCGGTTTGTTTTCTGCAGCATGTCCTATCACAGGTATCTTTTTAAACACAGAGAATCATCTTGAAACCGGAGAGTATACAAACAATAAATTGAATGGGATGTTTGTGCCACAACCCAATATTTCATTCTCGGGTTATGAGGAGAAGATGTTGTTTGAGTGTTAATGTGCATGTGAACATACTGTGGTTTTCAGTGGGTGGAGCCCTGTAAAAACTTATTTTTCCAGACTTTTGACAAAACAATCCCAACTCAAGGTCCACTTACAAGCTACGGAGCGTTTTTGTCTAACTACTATTTCCAAGGTTAAAAATGACCTTTCATGTTTTCAAGACATTTCCACGTCTGTCCATTTTCCTGTATTTCCAAGCATCTTCTTTTAATTCTGAACGAGAGACGTTTAGGCAACAGGAAAACTGGTGGAAGAGCACTTTAGTTCTGCTCCAGGTACGAGACTTTTAGTAAACCTCAACAGAAGAGGCGGATGCTGCCTGTTTGGATCAACTCAAGTCTTAAATGTTCTTTTGCTGTACTGAAATGCTTAACTTTGTTTTGGTTTTTTTGCTCTGTTTTAAAACAGTCACATCACTGTGTGTGTCGTGTGTGTCTTGTGTGTGTGTTTGTTTGTGTGTGTGTGTGTGTACGCTTGCTCGCCACCAAAAACACATCAGAAACATTTCTAACCGACTTCTTTCCAGTCGTGTCTTCCACACACACACACACACACACACACACACACACACACACACACACACACACACACACACACACACACACACACACACACACACACACACACACACTCTGGACCTGTAATGTGTAAATAATCATGAACATATTTTATTTCCTCGGCCAATTTTACACTAGTCACTTTGGATAGTAGCATACTTGAAGGGGAAATTGAATGTTTATAATGCTTATTATTATTGTCTGTGAACTTTTATTTACCAAGAGCTGTCTAATGACGATTGTAGCACACAGCGAAACTGATTTTTGTACCATTTTATTTCATTCCCTGCGAGACGTTAGAACGACCTGTGGACACAAACTGCTGCCTTAGAGAGAGTTTAGTAATAAAAAGTCTTGAAATGATTATTATTTTCATTCGTGTATTTATTGTCTTCTGACAAACAGTAATTGTTTGGTTTGCTGCGTATTTGGATCATTGCTGTTTAGGCAAAAGTCAAGCATGCAATCAATTCCCATTCGAGTAAATTTGTATTTACAAGGATTTGTTCTTTTTTTTCCCTCCTCAACAACTACCACATGCATGTGTAACGTATAATTCTGGCTCATTATTTAGATTTCTATTCATTGCTTGTCAAAATAATCCTGACCACCCAATTAGCTAGCACCCTCGCCATTCCTCAGTGTCTAGGAGGTGCAGCAGCAGTGTTATTGACCCTGTGTTTAGACGACCTAATAACAGTCTATTCCCAGACAAAGCTCTATTTTCAGGTGCTGTGGTTGTGGCTGTTCAATCCCTCTGTCGACCTTGCTCCGAGCAGGGCTGTCGGGTTCCTGCGTTATTGTGATTCTGGCTGAGAAGACGCTACAGTAGTGGCCGGTTTTTATTGTCTGCTGTCATTAGTGGCTTTCCTCTGTCTCCTCTCAACAATTATTTTTCCAGGCTGCTTCCCCTGTGGAGGGAAGCTGCATTCTACTCCGTCTTTGTTTCTGTCTCGTTTCTTCCACTGCTCTGCCCATTTCATGTCTCTTCCCCTCTCATCCAACGTCTCCAACCCTCCCCAGCTCAACCGCCTCGCAGCTCGGAGGCGTTTTATGTGATGCAGTTTGCAGGAAGTCAGGAGTCTTGGCTGTTGTTATTCTGCGTCAGAGGCTCCTCTCACCGCACATTTAAACAAATGGACGCTCCACAGAGACAGACGTGCAGACGAACCTCCCTGTAGGCTCATAAAACACTGAGACAAATCTTAGTTTGATAGACTCCGTGTCAGCAGTTGGTTTATATTTGTTTTTGCTCTTCCTTTTGGATCTAAGAGCTTCTCTGCACTTTGGCACAGTGTAGGTTGGACTGAGCCGTTAGGCCGTTAAAAGAGTTCAGCCTGGCTACTGCAAATGTCCGGTTGTGAGCAGGTCAGCCAAACAAGAATTTTTATTTTCGTTTTGTCTTATTTGAGTAATTATAAGAGGTCTGATTATTATCATTTTACCTCTGATTGTAAGAAGTAACACTATCCAATAATAATTCACAAGAAACAAGATTAAATATCTGCAGCTAACTAGCAGCTCGGTGAGGCTTTGGCACTGCGGTGCTTTCAGCTAAATGCTAATGTCAGAATGCTAACATGCTCACAATGACTATGTTAATGTTGACAATGTTAAGCAGGTATAATGAGATATAATAAGGTGCACCATGTTTGCTATCGTCACCATCTTAGTTTAGCAAGTTTACAGTTGATTGTAGAAATATCTGAAAATGTAAACATGATTTCTTTGGTTTTTTTCTGCTTTGCTACCTTGTTAATCTTGCATAGCCAGACCTATCTCCACACGTCAGAGAAAAATCTGGCTCCACCCGTTATCATTCTGGGATAGGGGAAAAAACGCTCTGGTGTGTTCGTATTTCTTTAATCAAATCACAATCGACATTTGGCGGCAGTAAGCCCAAGATGCAGCGATGATGCCCTTGCAAAGCTGTAACATGCAGATAGCGGAAGGGTAAGAGAATGCCGACTGAAATAGTCGGCCAATGGCAGACTTATCCCAACAGCCTACATCCGGTGAGTCAGACTACTATCTACCCGAGGTTGGGAACCACTGTAACCTACATCAGCAATGTTTATAAACCATACCGATATCCTCCTCCTCAACATGCAGCTTGGTGTTTTGATGTTATGAAGGAATGTGCTTCATGGCTGCTTTTCTGAGTATTGTTTCATCACTTCTGGCTGACACAAAGATCCTCTTGTTCAAAAGACACAAAGCGGATTCTATCTGTCCTCTTTGCTTACACCCAAGGTGATTACGGGAAGATAGCCGGCAGGAAAACATGTCTGTCAGCCAAGGCTTCTTCAATCTCTGCTTACATAACCTCTTTGGCAGGCTGTGGTATTTTCTGGAAGTTTGTCCAAGATAAGATGTTTTGAATTTTTCAGGTTGTAGCTGTTATCAGTGATAGATAAGGAGCAGAACAGTACAGGGCTGTGGCCTGCAACAACAGTGTGTAGTTACATATTTAAAGTACGCCTCCTTAGACACTAGATATGGGTCTCATGGGTTGTAAAGTGCGGCATGTAAACTTGGACTGATTTCATGCTGTCGCTTCATCGTTTTGCTTCGGATGAATGAGAATCATTGTTCCTCCAACCTGCTCAACTGATCTTCCATCTTGCATCAACAAAGGAAGTCCCTGTTTGGGGGCAATGGTGAAAAGGCCTCCACAGAGAAAGGTCATGCCAGGTAGAAATCAGATCAGGTGGATGGCTATTGTTCTGCCAGAGGAGACGCCTCAGGTGAATTGAAAGGGGAAGATGGATTATAAAGGAAGTGTGCTCTGTGCTGACTCGCCCCTTTGTGCTCACAGCATTTGCATTCTGCAGTCAGCTGTGGCCTTGTGACTGTCTGGTCACTCCAGTTTATTCCCATGTGCCCGTGTGCTGATTACACTGCATCAGGAAGTGATGAATGACACCGTTGTGATAGATCGGCCTGTTCCAGAGAAGAGTAAACACTTAAGATTCTCATGTTGCAGTGTCCTTTCGACTTTCATGGAGACAAATCATTGCTTGATTACAAAGTCAATGTCTTGTCTAAGATTAAAGGAATAGTTTTGGGAAATGCGCTTATTTGCTTAAGAGTTAGATGAGAAGGTCGATACGACTCTTGAAATTTGTCCTTTCAAATTAAAGCTGAAGCTACGCCAATATGCGTAATTGGTCATAACTGCTCACCATTACCCTGTTTTATGTTGTTTGTTTAATTCTACAAAGAATTTAGATTTAAAGAATTTAATTTAATTTAATAAGATGAAGAATTCACTGCAAATGACTGCAGGAAGTCCCTTTTATATAAACCCTGATGTCGGAATGGCAGTTGTTTGATTGGCAACAAGGACCGGTAATTCTCCATCTGTACAATAATTAGCATTGTTAAATTAGTGCATGGCCTGTCCACAGCTTTAAGCATTTTCCATCTGTATTTCAGGATGCAGTATTGTTCGAGGCTGATGCAGTGTGGGAGGTCTCTGTGGCATTTTCAAAGAAGTAGAAAGAACTTCCCTCATACACACACTTGCACACTCACACACATTTTTTATACCTAAAGTCAAATGTTGGTGGTGCCAAGACAAATAGCCTCCTGGCAGCTAGCATGGAAAACCCTCTCCGTGTCAGATGTGAAGATGTGGGCAATTTAAACAGCTAAGTTTCTTCTGGAAAGACCCAATAGGAGCTTTGTGTAAAAGTTTCTTAAAGTTGTTTCTTAAAGTCTGTGCCAAACATTGGGGAATATGTGCACTGCTTTTAAGTAAATGGGAATAAGAAGTGGAAAAAAAATCTTCACATACATGAATATCTGGAGTAAAAGGAAACAAAAGGCCTGCAGGAAGCCTTTAAATCCAGATAGCGATGTGAAATGAATCTAAAGTGAGTAAAAGGGAGCTGTAGGGTCTCACTATATCAGGAGAAGCAGATGCACTTTTGTTGATGGTGCACTTAAACCTCCCTATATTATCTTGAGGAACTCTCTGTGAGGATTTGTTGTCCCTTTCGAAGAATGTAGCCTGAGGTGGTGCACTTCACTTCAGTATACAACCCTTTCAACTTCATCTAAAGCAGAGAAAAGTTGCCTTTTCTGTCTAAATCAGATGCTTTTGTGTGCTCTTTTATATTTTCCTTGAGTGCTTCTGCAACATCAGAACCACCACAACACTCTTTGTCCCTGATAGTCTTTTTCTTGAATGTGATATTAGCTCATGAAAGTCTGACAGACAGGCCGCAAAATCTGAAAGATCTAAACTCAGCTCTAAATGGACAAACGGGTGAGAATAACGGCATACAGCTTCCTCAGCACTTCCCTCTTTCATCTTGCAAGAGTGGAGCGCAGCAGAGCTGATCACAAGTGCAGCGCTGCTCTACAGGGGGGATCTAAACACAGCCTCTCTGATTTAGGAGCTGGAACGGAGCAGTCGCCAGCCTCCCACCAGAGCTGGCAGGGTTGGATGGCTGTCTGGCCGCTGTTGATGGGGGAAGGAGGGAGAAAGGGGGGAGTGGAGACGGAAAGACGCTGCCAAAAGACCAAAAGGCCACTAACTGCTGCAACACCAAACACCGGAATAAGACAAAGCTGGGTGGATTTGTGTGCCAGCGTGCAGAAAGAAAGAATTTGAATTAAAAAAAAGTCCTTTATTAAACTACTCAAAGGTAGTACTATTAAACACAGACATGTCTGTATGATTTACTAGAGACAAAAACAGAACACAGACAGTTCGGAGGCAAAAAAACTCCCCCAAAGCCCATTTAAAGTTGAATATCTGTTTGATAATAGGCATATTCAGCTCTCTGTGGAGTTGCCACCCACCCCTGCAGGACCTGCTCTGGATCTGTTGAGCCAAGACCCTGAACTTCAGTCTTTCTAGTCGTCCAAATGGGAAACTTAGCCCACCCAGATGGGAACTTTACCACAACATGCACATCCTTCTTTCTGACTAAATATGTTGGACCCAAAATGTATAAATGAAAAATGATGGAAGGATATGTTTAGGTTCAGGCAACAAAAGCACTTTGGTTAGACGTTAGAAGAAGATCATGGTTTTTGTGAAATATTAATAAAGTAAACACATCGTGTCTCATGCCTCAAGTCAGTGTTGACTTTTTCAATATTTAATCAAGACCACTACCTTTACCCAACATTAACCAAGAGCTTTGAGTGCCAAAACATGACCATGAAATGTTAATCATGCTTTAAAACAAAGGAACTATTTCGCAGGACACATTCAGTATAAACAATTTTCGACTTTAGGTTGCATTATGTTTCCCTCTAAACATATTTGCTGTTGCTAGTGCCGAAAGAACTATTCTGACTTCTTGACTTCAGTAACAGCAGAAATACAACAATGTAAAAATATTTAATAATAAATTACAAGTAAAAGCCGTACTTAAAGTACAGAAGCATTGTCAGCAAAATGTGCTTGAAGTAATGCTGCCTTAATGTGTAAGAAGAATTTTACTGTTGCAGTTGGTCAAGTTGGAGCAAATTTTAACTACTTTATATACTTTTGGGTAGTTTAATCTCTAATAATGCATAAATTATGTTTAAATTGAAAAACAGCAGCTTGAGTAAATGTACTTAGTTACATTACTCCATTGACTGTTGCAAAGTAGTAATATATAAGCTGAGAGAAAGAAAGAAGAGTATACGGGGAGGACAAAATGCAGCCAAACTCAGTAAAGTGTGATGTTCAGTTGGTGAGATTAAATGTGGTATGTTTATCTCTTGCCAGATAACACTGAATGCAGACTGCCTGTGATTCACCTCTGGACCCTATTGACAGTTAAAAGCCTTCAGTCTTCTGCTGAGGTCCTCATCACCTCTGAGGAAGAAACTTCACTTGTGCAACAGGGGAGAAACTATTTGCCAACCCAGTGAAATCACTCTTGGGTGTGTACACACATTCACAGCATACAGCAAACACACCCTCCCAAACACACATACTGTGTGTATTAAACACAGACCAATGTATTCTTGGCAGAGTGTTAAAGTGCATTAAGTAGGATGATATGATAATGCGACACAAACTCTGATGAAAGCTCTGTAGTCTACTGCAACTTGCACAAGAACCTGTTCCACCACAAACACAGGAAGACTGCGCTATTGTTCAAACACTGCAAATCTCTTCCTGCCTCCTGTTCTCCTCCTCCTCCATCTCTGTTCTTTATATCTGTTACCCCTACTCTCTCTGTATATCTGTCGTTTTTTTTATCCTTCCCTCGGCCCTCTGGGACACGGCACCCATCAGCCAATGGGAGTACAGCGGTCGGGCCATTGCCTCCACTTCAGTTCAGTTACACCTCTGAGAAATACACCCGACAGCTACAATCAGCTTTGCACTACAGTCTTTCAGCGTTTTGGTCTTGCAAGTATTTGCAGTGACCCACCTCGGCTGAGCCTTTCCACCTGACTCAGATCTCATTTTTGTGTATCAGAAGCAGAGTGAGACTCTGGGGGGAATTTGAAGAATCTCAGATGCTGGTGCACGGTGTGGCCACATGGCACCCCCCCCCCCCCCCCTCGTTCAATCAGAGCTACACCCATTTGTCTGTCTCTATATGTGTGCGTGCATGCATGAGTGTGTGTGTTAATACAGCGTGTGTCTGCTTCATTAGATTTGTATAAGCCCCCGCTCTCTGCTCTGAATGAGGAGGGAGGACGACACACGTCAGCCCCAGACAGAGACAGATGCTGCTGACACGTCCGAGTATCTCTCTATTGTATTATTCATCCTCAGTGTCACATCTCATCCGAAGTGGTCAGCCGGACACGGTGCAACAGAAGGGGTCGCCTCAAACACTCACACACACACACACACACACACACACACACACACACATGCATGGGGCGTATTTTCATAATTCTGTTTGGTGCGTCTTTCTGTAAGCGTGTGTGTGAGTGTGTGTGTGTGTGTGTGTGTGTGTGTGTGTGTGTGTGCCAGAGGGCAGGTTTACATCTGCCACAGCTCGGAGGACTTCTCATCAAGCTGTGGATGATGCTTTTGAAGTTTATTTTTTTTCTCTCCAAGCAGAGAGGGGTTTTTGATTTAGCAGTGTGTGTGTGTGTGTGTGTGTGTGTGTGTGCGTGCATAAATGTGTCACCTCAGGCAACATATCAACCCCCTCCATGCTACCCCAACCTTCAGCAACCCCCTCCTTGAGCCACACTCCAACCCAACTGGGAATTCATCTCTAAGATGTTTTATTAATGAGAGTGAGAGGAAGTGTCAATTATATAAAAGAAAATCTCAGTTCCTGCAAAAAACAAAGGGCTTTGCTGTGTCTCTGTGAAAAAGAGGAAGAGAGATGTATTTTTTTGTACCACATGAATTCAAGTATGCCAGGCTTGCCCGGAATGTCCTGCTCTGCCCACAGTCATTGCTCATCAGCTACGACCGGTGGACGAAGCCTTTGTGTCCTTTTTCCTGTGAATGAAACTGTCCTCGTGTTGACTTTGTGACGTGATGGGAGATCACAGTGGCTTTTGTACCAGAGTGCATATTTCAGATGGTCCTCCCACCTCTGTTTGTAAGGGGGAGAAAAACATGGGAGGGGAGAGGCATCTTAAAAATGCCATTTGTCGGAGAGGCATAACATAACACGACTACACATTTATGAAATCGCGGGCAGTGGTGGAAGTCCACAGATCCTTTCCCTAAGTAAAAGTACTAGTATAACAATATAAAAATACTGCATTACAAGTAAAAGTCCTGCATTCAAAATCCTCCTGAAATAAACATACAGAAGTAGTAGTAGCAAAATGTACTTAAAGAATCAGAGAAAAAGTACTCTGATGACTGATACAGTATTTCATTATATATGACATTATAGTCATCATAGTTGGTTAAGGTTCAGCTAGTTTTTACTACAATACATACAATTAGGTAATTTAGTTCAGTGATTCCCAACTAGGGCTTGGGCCCCTTCCAACTGGTCACAGGATCAATCCGAGGAGTCGCGAGATGATTAATGTGGAAGGAAAGAATGAAAAAGAATGTTCTACTACATAAATTTGGATTTTTCTCTAATCTGCTTTTTTGTGAAATATTGGATGACTTTACCTCTTTGCACCCTGAGCAGTTATTTAAATGAAACAACTCATAGACATCTGTTTATGTGATGGGGAGCTCCATATAGACACAGCTTTCTTCACAAGCCAAAACATTTGAGATCTTAATCTGAAAAGTAACCTCTAACCATAGCTGTCAAATAAATGTAGAGGGATAGAAAGAACAATATTTCCCTCTGAAATTGTACTTATTACTTTCCACCACTGATCGTGGACTGCTTCCATCAACGGGAGGAGATAACAAGCTTTCTTGTTATCATCATGGGCAACTTGGAATTTGAATCTGCAGGCAAATTGCAGTAAAATAATTAGATATGTGTTTGCATGTTTGAGCTTGAGTGGAAGTGCACGGCATCCAACACACTGAACTGAGCTCATCAAAGGCCTGAACGCTGAACAATCAACACCAGAGCCACTGTGTGTCTGCCAGAGCCAGAAAGTTCCTCCTCTCCTCTCCTTTACCAGGTAATTATTCCGTTGTGTAAACAGCCATTACTGTGGCTCAATCTTGGCAAGTCTGAAAGCCCTCTCCTGTCACAATGCTCACATTTCTCTCGCTCTTTGTCAAAGCCACAGGTCTTCACTGCTCAGACTCTCAAAAATAGAAGCCGTGAAATCAATCTGGTGCGGAGAGAGAGAGAGAGAGAGAGAGAGAGAGAGAGAGAGTCAATGTTGTTGGAACAAGTCTGGAAAAAATGTGTGTAATCCACATTGATTATAATTTCACACCTCTGTGTCAAGTTATAATGGCAACACACTATTTACATAACAAGGCCACTTGTAGCAGTGGATCTTAGCTTTTCATACCGTTAAGATATTTTAACTCACCTATTCGTCCACTGTTCGCCTGTATTTTAAGTTATTGTGGTATAAAAATTTTGGCAGACATGCAAAAGCAAGATCAATACTGTGTTCTTAATTTAAGTCATGGTATCAAACTGGACCATCGACAGTAACAAATAGATAGACAAATAAATAATTCCTAGATCCAGATGACAATACTTGCAGGGTCAACTGCACTGAACATGCAGCCTTTGTATTCATGGAGAGCTTAACAGGCAAACTCAAGGCACAAACACTGTGGAGGGCGGAGATGCTGTTATAAGTGCACAGATATAATAAAGAAACAGCATAGCGTTTCTGTCCATGTATATGAAATTTTGAGGATTTTAAAATGTCCAGCTAAACTGAAGGATTAAATGTATTTTCATGGTTTGATGAAAAAACATTGGTTTGTTTTTAACTTCAAACGGTAAATAAACCATTTAATATATGTGAACAATGCACTGTCACAAAGCTGAGAGCAGGACTGTTTTTCTAAGCTCATGAAGAGTTTACATTTAGGAGGTACATGTTTTTTATAGGAGAGCGATGATGGCTGCTATGTCACATGTCAGCATGCATTAAATCAAATCAAAAGACTAACAAGCAAGAACCAATGACTGAAGAGTTTATTGTTAAGATACCTGCAGTTTATAGTCTAATTTCTTTTAAATTAAACCCTCAATTTTCAGAAGCTGCAGCTGAAAACTTCACCTCATGAGATTTAATTATGAGGCTGCGCCAGAAGTTTATTTAACATATTTATGATCTTAAAGAAAGTCTGGCAAGCTGTTGCTCCGACACTGTACATCAGTATCTCACAACACACCTTATATGGTTCAGTCTGCGGTGCAGTCTGAATATGCGAGTGCAGATTTGGTGTAGAGGCTTCAGGTCTCTCTTTCCTCTTGGTGCTAGAGGACACACACACACACACACCTCCTGCTCAGACAGCAGAGACGAGACAACCCCTGCCTCCGCTCCAGTGGTTAGGCTGTCTGTCTGTCTCACACATTGTTTACTCCTCATTTGCTTACCCAATCAGTTCTGAAACCTCAGAGCTGCTGCCAGCAGAGATGCCCACAGCCAGAGGGGGGGCAGAGAGACGTAGAGACACATTTAACACCACGACCAGCACAGACACAGAGACGGGGGACAACATTGTTCAGTAATTATTTATTCCTGAAGGTTGGACAGGCTCGTGGTGTCTTTCTTAGTGTTTGCACCAATAAAGTACAATGGAGCAAATTGGAAACAGAGAGAGAAAGAAAGTATGGGAGAGGAAGACTGATGTTTACTGACAGGGATTCAGTGATTCAGGGATGCAAGAGTGACAGTGAAGAAGTGAACACACACACAGGCATGTACTGTACACACTCCATGTCGATCTGCATCCACAGATTCCTGCACAACAAATGTATACAATCTCTATAAAAGTCCCACTATTGCAACACAAACAACATTTTATTGCTCATATTCCTACCTGGTGGTTACATGGTCTCAGATCAATGAGGTTTTACTGAATGTTTGTAGCCACAGTGGAGTCCAGTAGCAGTAAGTCTTATAGTGTTTTAAATTCAGAAGTAAAGGCAGCTGTTTTGCAGATCTGTCACATCAGATCTGTGTCTGCCAGAAGGTACATATTGATCTGCCCTTCAACTGTGGGGTTTCCTGAGCCGGCCTGCAGGGGCATCCTCCAGGAACCCTGGGGGAGGTTGATTCTGGCCTCATCAAGGCGTCTTTGTCCCCATCCAGAGCAGGCGGAGGCCCCAGCTGGGGGTCTCAGGCCAGCAGACACACGCCGACATTTGGGTGGAGAGGCAGAGTGCAACGTCCCTGTCCGTTCCACCTCGCTGCCTCCTTTCTTAGGGGTTAACACAAAGCCATAACAGCTCTTCCCCCACCTCACACACACACACACACACACACACACACACACACACCACCACCACAGACACACGTGCACATTAAGCATAAATTCACATGCACACACACACACACACATGCATGCACAGAGACCCCACATATCTTTCAATCCAGGATTGATTGTTGTGGCAGTTTGTCCTCTTTCTTCTCCTCCCTCCCTCCCTTTTTTTTTGTTTTGGCGATCTCTGAGGTCCTTTTGTCTCCATCCGACTTTCAAACGTCTATTTATTGGCTGTGGTTTAATTGTGTTGTCGGCAAGATCTGTTTGAAATTACTCAGTTTGCACATTTTGCATCACAATAGGAGCCATTGACCGGCCTGCTCATCCCGCTGTCCAGTGCCAGGTCCCCTTTTCAGAGAGGCGGGTTTCATCTTTTTATGCACGTCTGCATTGTATTTAAAAATCCATAAATTAACCTTTGATGAAACCCTGAAGCCACACTGGCACAAACATGTCCACACGCTTGACTGGACATTGCCTGTTACAGGCATGATGTCATGGCGGCAGAGGGGGATTTTTTGTAGCCGCCTCTTGTTTACATCCAATTAACAGCATCCTTTGAGGTTTTTTCGGCTGGCTTTGAAAAGGTTCGACAATGCAGCTGCATTATGTCACTCAAGTGTTTGTTTTAGGGCATCCCCTAAAGATTTTATGTAATTTGTTACACAAATCATGTAATTTATAGGCAGATCAGTTCGTGTAAATGGAGCACAGAGCCTTTGTAGTGGTTTATCAAGTTTGAAGACATTTAGAACATTTCACTCTTTAAATATTTAGGATGGGATGTTACAGCGATCAACATATCTGAGGAAATGTTAATTTGATATTCAAATCACTCGCAAACAACTTGCAAAACATTCAGCAGGCTGTTTCCCTCTTGTCTCTCTCCAACATTTCATTTCACTCCCTCCCTCCCTCTCACCGTCTGACACACACACACACACACATGCGCACTGAAATATGCGCTCATCCATCCATCTTCCTCAAACGTCCTCAAGGTAACTCGTCTCATCTCCATCCAGGCAGAGTGGCAAGAGGAAATGGAGGAGGGGTGAGGAAGAAAAAACTGAGAGAGGAAGAGAGTTAGTGTGTGATTCTGCAAATGTTGAACTTTAATTTGAACTATGCCATGAAGGCCACATGTAGGTCTACCAGAGCCCTCAGTCATACTGTCAGTCATCACTGTTCAAACCACATTTTGTCCACACAGACTCAAAGCAGCCATGTAACATGTCCTCAAAGACAACAGGTTTAAGTGTTGACAGAATCAAGTTTTTAACCAGTTCTCTGGAGTCCATGTGGTAACGACCAATTTAAGGAAACAAAGAACAAAACTCAAACTCAAGGTCTATTTACAGGCAAAACATATTCAGGAAATGTGTCACAAAAGAGGTGATTTGATAGCTTCGTTCATCAGAGAAGGTTCATACCTTTTAAGTCACTTTTGATTTATAAACCATTTACCTAAACCCACTTAATCACAGCTTTAACATTTTCTTCACTGTTGCCGGGTCTTCTGAGGGACAGATGGCTTTGAAATAAGTAGAAGAAGACTTCGAAAGTTAAAGTATACCACAAGCTACTGAAATCCAAAGAAACAAAGAGCCTGCAGGCAGCACATTCAGAGCCACCTCCCTGATCTTGAGTGTGGGTACATTCCTCTCTGCTTCTCCTCCCCGCACAAATGTGCCAACCAGACTTCTTCCCACCCCGCGCCCAGTCTGGACTCCACCGCTTTGTCACGTAAAGCTGGCTTCTGCAGAATGAGAGGTGTGGAGGAGCATCACCTGACAGCAGCATTAGCACATTCTTCAAGGTTTAACAATCATAACGTGTACACACATCTTACATGTGAGTGCCAGAGCAGCAAAGGCTTGCCCTTCACATACCACATAACCAGAATATGTGATATTGTTAAGACAAGGGGGGGGGGGTTTATAACAGAGACAGAGCCTGGACTGTTTCGCTGGATCTTAAGTGCACACACAGACAGGAGGAAGGAGACGGGTGTTCCTGGTAAATACCAATACCACTCCTAACCTGTGTTTGGAAACTATTCCAGGCACGTTAAGAGTACCTGTGAGATTATATGGCTGCCCATGCTGTTTTAATGACACAGCTGCTGAATTCCACTCATTCCCTGGAAAAATGGAGGACAAACAAGGGAATACGCCTTTCAACAAGATATTTATTGACGAGTTATGAGAACGTGAAGTAACAGATGGTGTATCAGTAATAGCTTCATACATCAGTATATCTGACATCTTGACATATTGGGAAAACTGCAGACTTGAACACAGAAGAGAAACAAATCGATAATTTGCTACAAAAAGGCTTTGATTATTCACACTACCCCAAGCTGGGTTAAGACAAAGATACAAAATTAAGACCATTAAGAGATTTCTTTGTACAAATTGTGCAAATCAAAGGCTTCTACACATTAATTACAAAGCAAATATACAAACTATACAGCTATAAGACTTCCATTAAAGATCCTGAAATATGAAATTCAAAAATAATATTATAGCTACAAAGTATTTGTTTGGACACACTCAGCTTTTGTTATTTCAGTCCAGAATAACACTAATGTTAGCGTTCAGGTTTTGGCAATATTTATATTTGACGCTGCTATTAAGCATTCATAATCATACGTTTTCACTAGGCAAAACAATGTAAGAATGTATTTTAAAATGAGAGCATTCTGTAACATTGTTACAGCATAACATAACATAACACAAAATAATACATTAAAAAAAACAAATTCAGAAGACAGCAAACAAAGACGTTACCCTTCCTTGAACAAATACAGGCAGAACTATACATAACCCTGAGACAAATCAAGAATCAAGAAAAAAAAATGACAAAGTCATACTTTGAAATAACATCTTGAAACAGAAAAGTATCTTCTTCAGCCGTAATGGGCCACATTCTCTCTTGCGAGCGTGTATTTTTAAAGTCGGAGGAGGAAGATACAAATTTAGCTCACCAAAATTGAGGGAAGCCCAAGTCCAAAAGTCTAAAAATACAGACAGGAAGATTGTTTCTGTGCACAAAATCATACACTTCCCCAAATGTCTTCTTCTCCTTCCCCGTACGCCTGGCACAGCAAAGGTCTAATTCAGTCTATCAGCAGTCCAAATCAATTACACCTGAGTAAACGCCCAGTGTCAGCAGGGGAGAGAAACCACAACAAAAGGGACAACCGACTTCCTTCTTCAGTTCACTGTAAAACAACATGTCAGGGAGAGAGACACTAATAAGTCCTTCCAGTGTCTGTTAAACTGGTAATCTACTGGTGAGATGAAGGAGTGAGTCAGCTGAGCAGTGCAGGGCCGATACAGTCACAGTAGCAGATTCGCTCCAGGAGGTGGAAAGAGAAACGTCTGAAGATGCCCAGAGCACGCGTCTATGCTATCGCTCTGTTTCCTGGTTGTACTTTGCATGTTATATAGAGACGATTTCTGAAGTTCCTGCAGTACACATGGCAAGGAGTCCAGCTCAGGCTCGTGGCTACATGGGAAAGTTACACAAGAAGTATGAGTAAACAGATCAGGTGGCTGGCAGACTTCCAGTCTCTGGACTGTTTCCAGGCCTTCACTTTCCTGCAGCTGAAGATACTGCGAATCAGGCTGGATGGAGCCACAGCAGGATCACACAAACTCTTCCTCCTCCTCTGTGTAGGCCAGTGAAGGGGGACACATGCCTGCATACCAGACACCACGGCTGATCTGGGGAGAGAGAGACAGAGAATGACAGAGAGAGATTAATGTTTAGGTCCTGTGAACTCTGGTCATGTGGTCGGTCCTCATACAGCAGAGGGGCGGCCTGGACAGTCTCAGGGAGCAGGGGAGGAATGCGGAGACTTCAGTCCTCCAGGGCTACACATCAGCTTATCACCATGCCATTTTATCAGGCTTACCCACATAGCGTTAATAATGCCTCAGGACGGGGCGTTATTTAACCAAAGTCCTCCTGGCATGTGGGATTAAGCTGCCATTTATGTCGCGAGGTAATAAATATCTGAGGGTGGCAGTGGAGAGGACCCCAGTCTGTAAAAATAAGCTTCTCTGGACTCAGATAAAACACATATTCCAAAACCATCTGCTCATCTGCTTTATCCGGATATAGTTCATACTGTAAGAGGCTTTCGTATGCTTCAATTTTCAAATTCCTGAATGTGTTAAGCACCCTTTCTACTACAAACACTGTGATAAATTCTGGGGAATCGCTCATCTTCACATATCTCTACAACCTCAGACACTTAATTTTCCTCCCCTGCTGTTATGAAGGAATGTTCCACTGGATATTCGGGGAGCTTGGAGAGAAACCCGAACATGATGTTTGCTTCTGATTTGCATATTTTTGATGGTAACTCGGCTCTGTCGGAGCAGATGAAGTATGTGTGTGTGTGCTCTCTGTTCCAGGAGAAAGAGAGTCGACAGTTACAGGCAGGCTCTGCTGGGGGGGGGGGGGCGGGGGGGGGGGGGGGGCTTGTTTGGATAACCTAATGAGTTCTCATTTCCATGGCTGACAAAGCTGGCTGATACTACAGAAGCCTCCACTGATCCATATGCGTCGGTTACTGTTCTGAATACATCGCCTGAGGCATCACAGCAGGACGCAGCCAGAGCACCGTACTGCTGGAACCACAACAGAGAGGTTACAAATAAGCTCCAGAGTAAGAAGCAGTGGGAAATATAACCCTCTGTCAGGTTGATGCTATACAAACTGCGGTATTTTATAATAAACCTGAATGCAAAAATAGACTACACAACGAAAATGTTAAAAATGTTGCTCGTTTCCACATCAGTTGAAAAGCTGAAGGGCACAAACCAGCTATAGGGCTGCGTATCATTTAAAAGTTTAAGTGCTAATACGATACCCAAGTTCTAGTACCATAACACTACTTGTTTTTTGACACCTTACTTCCCTTCTGCCTTTCTTTGAAAAATATAAAACTAAAGTTTGGCAAATATGCTTTCTTGCCGAGAATTTTATAAGAAGATTAATACCATTCTCATATTAATCTGTTAAATATGAAATTACAGTCAGCAGCTGGTTAGCTTATCTTAGCACAAAGAGTGGAAATAGGAAGAAACATAATTAATCAAAAAAACATTTTTCAAAATCAGGACCTAACTGATCAAAGAAAGTAAACGAGTGCAAATCTGACCAGACATTCGGTGCCAGCTTTCAGTACCTGAGAGTTTCAGTTTCAGCCCTGAAACCAACCAGTAACATTTGCTGCAAGACAAACTCAGCTCACCCTTCCTGGTCAAAGCCCAAGTAAAGCAGCAGTAGCAGCACTGTACTTACTGTATCACATGCAACTGCAGGCCTGATGGAAGTTTCCATTGCTGCTCTCTCTCTCTCTGTGTACATGTGCGTGGGTCACTGCCTGCACATCTAGAGTTCTGCTGCTGCTGGTCTAATCTCTCTCAAGTGAAGATGATGAAGAGCACGCCTCTGAATCTTAAATCCTCTGCCACTCTGCTCCAACTACGACAACATTGCGGTTTCATAAGAATTGCAGCTTTATATTTAGTCATCTATCTCTATCTACTGCAAAGAGAGAGGGCTTTCACACACCAAGACACCAGTATAATCTCAACCAGAAGGTGCACAGTGTATTAGAGGTGAGACTGTGTTGTCAAAATGTATTCCCTCACAAATCTGACTTCTATCTGCTGACAGGGAGTGAGATGTCTTGAGTATGAGATGTCAACAGGTGGCGGGGTTAATAACTGTATCCCAGAAAGTACCCAGATGCCCCGTGTGCCTCTTTGGTCTGGTCCACTGCAGTAACCACAGTGCGCTGCTGTGAGGGACGAAGGGAGTCCATGTGTCCTTCAGCAGACCAAACAGATGGGCTGGAACTATATGAAGTGATGGGATCTGGCACTCTGAGGATTTAACCTGACTCAGTCTGTCTGCTCCCATCACTTATCTTCTCCTCCACATGGGAATCATGCCAGATTGAGTTTGACAAGAGAAGATGTATGACCAAATCTCTTTTCTAACTTTTCTACGATTCAAAAATGACACACAGTCTAGTTAAACACACACACACACACACACACACACACACACACACACACACACACACGGCAAGACGAGGTCACATTTATAAAACGAACAACACCTGCATCATGACATTCACCTCCATTTTTTTTATAGCTTTATTGCACCTTGGACTCCATCTGTGTCTTCTAGACGCCCAATTACCCATGATGCAGCACAACAAAGCTGACTCCTCTTTCTTTATCGGTCCCTTGTGTCCGACAGGGCCTGTGCCATGTTTACTAATGACCACCAACAATTCCACTGTATTGACCAACGTATGAATCACAGTCACTTCATTTACATGAGTTTGCATTGTTTTCAGGGACAGATAAAGGACTCCAGGGTGAGCTCATAGACACAAGTATCTTGGTAAAGTACATTGAGGCATGCCTTGATGAATCCTTGCAGAAACGACTAGAACAAAGAGCGTCTCTGTGACTGAATACGCGCCACTTCAGTACTACTTCAGAGGCGCAAATATTACGTAATTCAGATTAATTACCAGGCAGACACACTCTGTCCCATCCCAGCTGGCTTCCTGAAGAGGCCCCTGTAACTGTATGACAGCTCGTCTCTTTTTAAAGGCATAATCAAATTAGTCCGGGTGATTATTCAGCCATTTTAGGCATCTTTTTCCCTTTTCCTTTCTGTAACTCGCAGCATGGAGAAAAGACCAATAAAAACTCCATTAGGTTTATGCAAATTTAAGCAGCCGTGCCGAGGGCTGTAATGTGGCAGATTGATTACTCAAGGGACCGGAGACGAAGTGTGTGTGCACGTGCTAACTCTAACTGTGTATGTGTGCGTCTGAAAGAAGGGGGGGGGATCGTTGTTGTACACAGATGCCACAATAAAAGCCTCATTCAGCTTGTGTTCCTGGTGGCCCTCACAGCGAGGCATTAATAAAACATTAGTATTGAGTGACTGGGGCCTCTGCACTCCTCCTCCCTGATCCCAGCGTAACCTTTCCATTTTACAGCAGCTGTCTGGGGATGCAGAGAGCCCGCCGAGGACTCCCTCTGCGGCCCCTGACCTCTCCAGGTATACCCTATCACACAGAGCCATGCCCACCTCACAAGGGGCTTCAGTTGAAGCCGTTAAAAAGAGAACGCTGCTTGTGTTTTTTGGAGCGGAGAGGGGTGATGAGGAGGAGGGAGGGGCTGGGAAAACAAGGGCTCAGGCGTAGATAACAGTCATCTTTGGGGCCGTTACAGTTCAGAGAGGGAGTTGGTCGGGAACTTTGCACAGAGATCTCCGGTTACATCCTGTCTGACTGTAGTCTGGCACCAACAACTGACCAGATTACACCATGATGCTATTCTGTTTACTATCTCAAAAAACACAGGCTAAATATAAAATTTAAAGCTTAACTGGCAAATGTAAAGACTGTACTGGCAAGACTAAAAATATTACTATTAAATCTGTTTAACGATTTAGAACAATTTTAGTTCTTCATGTTTTTAGCCTAAAAAGTTATTTACTTCTCCCGCCTGGACCATAACAAATGTGAACCATAATGCTTTAACATTTACAAATACTTTTCCATCAACAGTGGTTTCTGGCTTGGCCCTGCAGCCTGCGGTTAGTCACATCTGGTGGAAATGCACAGGGCTACAAACTACAGTAGGTGGTGACAAAAAGAGCGGAGAGGCTGGTAATCCCATACAGGCCATGCAGACTGCCAGGACAACTGAACGGCCTCAACCACAAGGCACCATTAACAAATCTTTACTAATGGGGGAATGTAGGCCACACCTTCATTCCTCCCAAATTAGAGTAAGGATGGCTGGCTTTTTAAAGGACAGGCAATGCCAGCAATGTGTCTGCCTGTGTGTGTGTGTGTGTGTGTGTGTGTGTGTGTGTGTGTGTGTGTGTGTGTGTGTGTGTGTGTGTGTGTGAGAGAGAGAGAGAGAGAGAGAAACAGAGTAGTACGAGTGGAATAGAGTGGTTTCACAGCTGCGTAAAAACTCACAATACTACTAGTGAATACTTGAACAGCTGACTGGTGGTTTTCGGCCCCATCGTGAACATGAAAGGAACACACACACACACAATTATTTTTCTCTCTGACCCCAGCTGAAAGTTGACAACCTCGGGAGCAAAGTATTTTTAGGCAGGCGTTAGTCTCGGCTGCCAAACAATAAAATATAGCTTTGCTTCTCCCGGTCTTACTCACTCTCCACCTCTTGTCCATCTCTCCATATATATGTATGTGTGTGTGTGTTAAAGTGTCCTGCTCTTCGTCACTTTACTCCCTAACATTTTTGCCACTTCACTTCTCCTTTCAAGCCTCCCCTGTCTCGGATGAGAGAGAGTCGATCAGTGTCAGGGTCGACGCCTGCATAACAAGCTGGAAATTTGAGCTTTTTCCATGTCTGCTGTAATTAAACATAAAAAGCGGTCGGCTGCGGGACGGTAGCTACCGTAACTGAAAGAGCTCATAAGGATGCGGCGCCTTGATCTTTCATAGCCAGCCTGTCTGTCTCCGTCCCAGCCAAAGAAGCCTAGGCTACCATGGAGACAGCGGTCCATACCAGCAGCCTCATAATGCTAAGCCCCCAGCTCCATTATATCCAGCTGTTTACTGTAGACACAAGTCACACATAAGCCCTCTGCTTCTCACTTGCTTCCGCTCAGCTTTACTTTCAAAGTTCTTGGCAGCGTAAAAGGAGCTTGTTTGGAGTCACTTTCCCATACTCCTGACAGAAAAAAAGCAGTTGTTTTGCAGTATAAAAGGAGTGTGATTTATCCAAACTCCAGTCACAGAAACTGATCAATCAGCCACAAAAGCAAATGGGCTGCATTTAACCATTGACCTATAGCACACAATAATACATTAGGACAGACATGTACTTTATTAAAGCTCAGTGAATGTTCAGTGTCAGCCTTGTTTTTACTTTCAAATGTCATAACTCCAATAAAGACAAAACCACAATAAAACAATAAAAAGAGTCTGGGCTTTTTAAAATTCAAATCCAATGACTACTGCAGCAATGAACTGTTTTCCATCGATTTCATCAGTGCTAAAATGAGATCACAAGAGAGGCCTCATGTCAGGAAACTTAAAACTAGTTCTACCCTCTACCACCACCGGGCAAGGTTGTAAAAACAACCTTCAAAATATCACTGTATTTCCTCTTCTGTTTCCTCTGCTGGCCCCTCCGTTCCTCCTTCCTCGCCCTGTGCGAATGACTAAAAAACACCTCAGGAAAGATTTAGCATCTCTTATCTCACACGAAGCTGTGAAAACTGCCACCTGTCATTCCTTCAGATAGATTAGGCCGAGCGACTCCTCACTGATATGGTTTGTTACATTTCAGTCAATCATATTTTCATAACCTTGAGACGAATCCTCCTCCCCTCCTGAATTCCTGATAAGATTACTAATCTGACTTTTTCACTTTGAGCAGAACAGGTGCCCTGGCTTCTGTCAGCAGCACATATGGTACTGAAGTGGGTACTGAAGTTTTTTTTTTTATCCTGTAAAGTACTTCTATATGGATGATGCATTATCTTTATCAAAAAATAGAATTAAGGACTAATATCGGATGCACAGATTTGGATTTTCAATCATATAAAAGGCTGAGATTTTAAGTGGTGTATCACACATGTAATAAAAGGTATGTTTTCGTCTCTTATCTAAAGCTTACCAAAAGCTCCTTGGGCTCCTCTGGCTCCAAGCCAAGTGTCACATCACCTTTTATAACTTACACCGGTTTTTGAGGTACTGACTCATAATAGGCAGTCAGTTAGCACCCAGAGCCGTCCATGCAGAGCACCCTGCCCACTCGACTTCCCGGCCCTGCAAGCATAGACCTGATCCCTGCCTCTCCACCTCGCTCCTGTCAGTGACAGAGGTCTTGTGTTGTAGCTCTTGCTCTGTAATTACCAGCACCGCTGACATTCCTCCTGCTCTCTAAACCAGGACTTCACCATGTTTATCCAACACCCGGCCGTCACAGCAGCTAGATAATGTGTAACTGTAACCACTAGCAACCCTGAAAACAGTGAGGGTTTTTAAACTGGCCTTGTCTGGTTCAAACGACATTCACCTGGGTCTGTTAAGTAACAAGATATTTTTGCTTCCATAAAGTGAGTTCCCATATATTATCTGACAATACAAGGGACTCTATGAATAGCACATATAATTGACATCTTGTTTGTTTGTGTCAGTTTAAGGAAGCTACAATTACTCACCGTTGAAACCTCAAAGAGTCAGTGCGTCTCTCTCTAAGCTGGGAGGTACTTCCATGTGCTGACGAATGCAGTGGGAATGAGTGAGTAGGGCACACTGGTCACACTGTCCCAAGAGTCCGACGATGGATCGTAACAGTCTAATGTCTTACACCTCTGAGCCCCAAAGTACCCCCCAACCACATATAGTCGGTTTCCCGACGCCACTGCATGGCAGCTGATCCGTTTGGCTGTCACGTCGCCAAACTTTGACCACTGGTACGTCTCACTGTTGAACCGGTAAGCAGAGCTGGCTGAGAATTCAGTGTCGCCTCCGATCACCACAACATGGTTGCCAACCACAGCCGCTGCAGTGTAGCGCCACAGCTGCGGACAGGCGGCTGGCACAGACCACCGGTTCTGGCAGGGGTCAAAGCACTGCACCTTGGGGTATTTGTCTCTGTTTACACTGGTGCCCCCAAAGGCAAAGAGTTTGTTTTTGGCACCGACAACAGCAGCGTTGCTCACCCCTTCTCTGAGCGGAGCCACCAGGGTCCATTTATTGGTCTGAGGGTCGTACTGTTCCACCTGTTTGAGGGACACCGATGGAGACGCAGGGAAGGATCCTGCAAGAGAAGTGTGTCCTCCCACAACAAACAGCATGTGGTCGAGCTCCGCAGACCCATGTCCGAATCTGGCTACCAACATAGGTGCAGCTTTGGACCACTCGTCGTGTAATGTGTCGTAGACCCAGACGTCTTTGGAAGCCCCGTTTTCAGAGCCACGCCCTCCAGTAACATAAACCTGAGACACATGGAGAGAAATCACATTTTGAGTACATCTGCGTAACATTACATTGAAATGCACATATTCCATTGTAGACCACATACATACCTTGCAACCAATCGCACAGGCGCTGCATTCTTTCCTGGGACTGGGGATGTCTGTTTTGGGGGTGATCTCCTTCGTCTTGTTGTCGATCATGTAGACTTTATCACACATGAAAGTCTGTCCTCCCAGCAGCAGCAGGGCCTGGCTGACCTTCCTTGGTCGGGCGCAGAACCCTGTTACAATACCATCATTCTGGAGGATCCTCATTTTGCACCGTACGGCATCTTCAACAATCTCCCGACCCACCTTATGGCACATCACCAGCTCCTCTGAGGCGACGTTATTCAGCAGGTATGTTTCAGGTAGCAGCGCCAGGCGGACGCAACGCAGCAGCTCCGGCAGCTCGCTGTGCCTGCGCTCCATGTCGGCCTTGACCCAGTCGATAACAGCCTCGTACACCAGGCTCTCGTCCTCCACCTCCAGTTCCTCACTGAGGATCAGCTCCTGGACTTTGTCTCTGGGCAGGCTGAGGAAGTCCTCTGTCTTGAAGAGAGTGGCAAAGTCTGCCAGGCACATCCTCCACGACAGCTCGTACAGTCTCTGGCACTGGTGGGCATCTGACAGCAGCATCATCCCCAAACAGTTCGACTGGTGGAGGTTCTTTTCTAGAAACTCCGCCGCTGCATCCCTGATGTCGTGAAACTGAAGCATGTCGCCAGCCTCCAGGAGCGACTCTGCATTTTCCTCATTGATGATGACTCGCGCAGAGTAGGCGTAGTCAAGCAAGAGCTCCAGCACCTCTGGATGGAGAGAGTCGTGGAAGTTGACGTCTGCGTCGCGACTCTCCCTGAGCCCGCTGCTGAACATGGCCTCAAAGTATCGGCTACAGGAGGCCAGGACGGCCCGGTGGCAGGGGAAGGACCTGTTTCCAGCCTTCAGGATGACATCTGTGAAGACCTTCCGTTTGCGTAACAGGTTGAGCTGAGTCAACAGGCTGTCGGCGTGGGACGTCTTGTGGAAGAGTTGGATATTCATGGAGCCGGAACTAGAGCGAGACTTTCTGTTTTCGTGGTTACTGACCGACATCTTGACTCGGACCTGGAGAAGGAAACAGAGGACAGAAAATATATACGCATGCGTGGAAAGAGCCACTCCTTTTCATTTGTTGAACTCAACAGTTTGACAGGAGGAAGATATTTTATGAAGGTCATGCACCCTCCTTTTGATGTAAACACTCCAATAAACACTCCTCCCATTTTATGATTAAACAAAACTCACCATGCCAACAGCTGATGAATGGGCTGCTCAGAAATAAACTACTCCTATCACTACGCTGGGCTACAATGGAAATGAACTTCAGACTTTAGAGATGAAAGGAGATCAGATAAGGAGCACTCCCACAGAAAACCAGTGTGTCACACAGTGTACACACAGATTTACACTATAAAACATGCATCAGTGTCAAGACTCAAATGAACTACATTAACTGGCCTTTATTACAACCTTCCCACTGTAATTAATGAAAGGCAAAGAAACAGCACCTGGGTGTGTTGTCCTATATCGCATCTTTCCACCCCTATAAACATGTCAGATCTGTGAGTCACCTCCAACCACAGCCGGAGCCAAGACATTCCTGCCAGCTTGTTCTGCTCCTCCGCTGGCTGTCTTGCATACAAGATGGTGCCAAAGGCAAAGCTTTCAAGCCCACATAAGATGTGACACCTCAGACCAGCTCCTTGAGGAGAAAATTATGTAACCACTGTGCAACAGATGAAACCCCAATCTCTCTTTTGATCATCTGCAGTGGGGTTAGAGGACGGGCCTGCAGCCATTGCATTCTGGGGTGGAAATGTTTGTGCTGAATTGAAAACAAGATTACCTTTATTGCATGCTAAAGAGAAGCTTTGTTGAATTTCTAATGTAATAACATGCTGTCATTAAACACCTTCACCTTCTTATGAAAGTTAATTGTAACAATGGCACAGTAGGTTAATAAAGTCTGTCCACACAACTTGAAAACGACCAAATAAATAACTTCCGCTTAAAAGCCTCCATTGTTTCAAAGCAGATAAATTTAAGTCGGCTATTCAATCCCACTGAAAGGAGGACGGTGGACTTCCGTGGAGGGACTCAGCGTGAAATCCAATTCGTTTTGTGCAGTAAATGTGAAACTATAGTCAGCACTTCAGCATGCGCTCAACTTTCCTCCCAAGTTAGCCTGCAAACATCCAGGCTGCTACAACCAGCCAGCATCGAAGGATCCGATGTTACATCCTGTAACTAAACGCCTCACATTTCGGAAGTTGGAGAAATGTCAAACAAGCACGCATCTCGGTGATGGATACTTCAGGAGGATTAGGCGTCTAATGCTTACCTTGATAGGCGCAAAGCTGATCCGGATTCCTTTATCTCGGCTACAACTTGTTCCGTCGTTGATCTGTTTGAAGTTGTGGCACAATTTAGACAAATCCGCCTTCCGAGTTCAAAACTGCATCATGTCCAAAACTGTTGGGAAATGGTTGATCCATTTGTCTCCGTCGCGAGCTTTGAGATTAAACGCGCAAAAACAATGTAGGTAAAAAAAGTTAGTAGCTCGGTTTGTTCTCGTGAAGCCACGCAGCCTGCGGGAGAGCGACAGGAGAGAAAGAGCAGAGGCAGCTGTAGTGTTCCCGCTGGCTCCTCCTCCTCCCCCTGCTATTGTCCAATGGACTGAAACACCACAGCAGAGGCTTCCTTTCTTCTTCACCCAACATCAGGGTCAGTGCACGTCAATATTGTAAAATATCATTGCCAGAAGAGGTACTAAAACACCTGTCTGTGTATGTTTCACCTGCCTGCTCACAGGAGAGAATCTGTAGTTTTCACTAGTATCAAAGGCGAGGCAGGTTTATTTGTTCAAAGTGATTAGCAAGACATAACAAGACACATATAAAGAAGATTTAGAAGTAATAAAATAAAATAATACCAGATATGAAATAAGATAAAACAGAATAAAAAAAAAGAAAAACACAGTACAGTGAGAGATGAATGAATAGCCCCAAATTTTATTTTGATATCAAGCAGTGGCCAAAAGAAATATTTATAGAATTGAAAAGAAGAGTCCCCCCCCCCCCCCCCAAATATGTGATTTTGACCACAAACCATCACATATTTTTGAATGATTTGAATTTTATTGTATTGCGTTACTGCCAAACATGAAGGTCAATATGTCATCTCCGCTCTGCCAGGAATAAAATGTTGGAGGAGAAATAGTTAAGCCTTAATTTATTTATCATTTTGTTGACATAAAAGTAGTAAAATTGAAATATGTTCAGTCTAAAAAACTGGAATCAGATTATGAAATACCCATGTACACGTTTAGTGATTAATGAAAACTCCCCCAGGTTGCTAAATAGAAAGAAAACTGTGTAAGCCTCTGACACATGACCTCAGCTTACCCAGATATTAATTCTGATATTATAGTCATCAGGAGTATTGATCAGCACCAAGCACATCACTGTCTTTGCTCTGCTTGCCAGCTCCACATAACCAACAGTCTTAATGATCATATGATTGCAGGTTAAAGTCCTTCTGAGGACCATGAGATCGTTTCTCCAGCTGAATTCCTGACATTTTCTGAAGGATTTAAGTACTCGTGAGCTATCAGGACGAGAATGAGGTCAGTCAAGAACCAGCCTGGTCAGTCTGCACATACAAGGAACTTCAGGGGCTGCTTAAAATATGATACAACACAGAAACCTGGTGTAAATATGTTGAAGTAGATGGGGAAAGAGGTGTCTGCATGTGTAATAGATAAAAGTATGCAAGTACTTTGATAGTTGTATAATTTCAGAACCGATTCAAGAATTAAGTCTCTTTTCTGTGCAAGTGTTTTTGTTGGGATGTGTCCCAACATGTCTGCAGGTGTAATTATTAATGGCTTGATTCCATTTAGGTGTGCCAGCTCCAGGGCCCTGCTATGGTGCATGCTGGCTCTTTGGCTGGCTGAGACACTGAGATATCGTTAACGTTAATACTTGTTAATAGGTTCATGCTTTAACAAGTCAAAATGTATGCTGCGAAAAAGAAGATAGAATACTGCAGATACACTTGAAACGGAAAGTGGATCATATTTGAGGTCTCATTTTTATTCAAACAAGGGAGGCTGTGGGGGACGATTACTCCCTCTCACGGCTGACTGACTGGTAGAGACTGTCCGTGCACATAGCTGACTGATCTTCAACACCACAAACACCACAAACACCACTACCAGAGTGGATGCCATGCTGCTCAGGTTTCCCCTCCCTCCCTCTCTCTCTCTGTCTCCCTCTCCCTCTTACTGTCACTCAACAGCTGCTTTTGAAGATTAAAAGCTGCTGTTTCTCGACTGTCTGAGTTTGTGTGTATGTGCATGTGTGTGTGTTTTTCAGCTTTCCTTTTATCTACTATTTCCAATTGTCTCCTAATCATATCTCAAGTCACCAACCACCATCTTTTTTTACACTTGAAAGCCCTGGAGTAACCACCAACCGTCTTTGTGTAACCTCAAAGTTTGACACCATAAACACACTCGTGGGTAATTCACATTCTCATAACCATTGTTGCCTGTGCTTGTGGAGGCCTCCCTTGTAGCTGACTGGGCCAAATGCTTTCATACACACAAGTGTGCCTAAAGGAGATTAAGAATTTAAGAAGATTAGATTAATGAACTCATGATTGTAATCTAGGGTTAATTCATTTTGCTGCACTTTAACCCAACCCTCCCTTCCCCCCGTTCAGCCCCGTGGCTTGAAGCCAAACTGGTCTGAGGACTTACGTGTATGTGTGTGTGTGTATTTGCATGTGCTTGGGATCAAGCATTGTGTAACTGGTCATTAATTACTCTTAGGCAGGCACGCCACTAATCAGACCCCCCACAATTATTCCTCAAAGCCCCCAGCATCGCAACAAGCCACTCACAGAGGGTCTGTTTAGATGACAGTAACCGTCACTCCATTGTTGCCTGCGGACTCACTGTACCACACATTTGTTCACTCAAGGCAGGTGGTCTTCTCAGTGAGGTCATCCCTGTCTGAAACATAAGGAGAGGGGTCCTCGGAGGGGGTCATCCTCATGCCCAGGCCTCAACACCAACAATGCAGAGGTTCTTATGACTTTCTATTTATGTCGTTGGCTCCTGCTTTGCACACAGTTACCCAGGCAAGTTGATGACTTCAGTTTTAACTGAAATTGTAATTTATTTTTCCATCTACACAGGTTTGTTGGCAGAGCAATCTTACAATAACTACCTTGGAATGTCAGACTGAACATGAATGCAATATAATGCAATGGATAAAGGCAATATGGAATATCCTGATTAGGATTACGCACTGTGGATGTATGTTATTTATTTTTTATTGAATTTCTTTTCCAAAACAGCCTGCTGTGGAGGATCAGATAGTGACAAATGGTTGCTTTTTTTTAAACTTTTTTTTTTAAACTTTTTGACACAAAGTTCTTAACTGGCCCCTCATTGCTGGACAACCAAACCTTGATCTACTACAGTGCAGTGACTGGATGCTATACTCTTGCAATCAGTGATCAATCAATCTATCTATCTATCTATCTATCTATCTATCTATCTATCTATAACAGGATGGATATTGTATTACATCTAAAAACTCAAAATCTAATAATGTGTGCATTCAACTATTTAATGACATGTAAAGAAAATCTATTTGTATTCATAGTTTTAGGTATCTGTTGGTAGCATACTTGAAAAAAAAAAACTGGGGTCTAATTCACTCCATTAAAGCTTTAAATTTGAGTGATTCAGTGGAGTATATCTCCACCTTGTGGCTATTGTGCGTGCGTGCTCGCACGTGCGTTGTTGCGTGGGATGGTGGGCGGGTGTATGTGTGCTGACAAGCCATCTGTGTCTCTTAAGTATTATAAACATGACTTTAAATATATCACACAGAACATGTTTCTGGCAGCGGTGTATTTGTTGCGCTGTAACCCTAACCTTGTCCACTCACCAAAAACTACATTTCCCGTGTCGGGTTTAGGTATAGGGAAATGACGTACACGGTCTTCCGCCGCTGTCAAGGGCATCGAAAACTAACGTTAGCCAAACCTAGCAGTAGCTGTCCGCACGTGCATGTAACGGAGACCGGTAAAGCTACAGTTTTCGGTAACGACTCCAGTAGAAATGGACGGGTTCGGGTCAGACTTCTCAGCAGGTGGATCAGGTGGTAAAATGGACCCCGGCGCGATCATGGAGCAGGTCAAGGTCCAGATCGCGGTGGCTAACGCGCAGGAGCTTCTGCAGGTAAATCAATGGACACAGCTGCTAAGCTAGCAAGACTAACCAAAACTTAGTACTTGGGAGAGCGTAACGTTAAATATAGTTAGGTTTATTGGAGATGGTGTGAGCACATTCATTAATTCTGCCACTACGTACATTACCATATTAAAGATGTATGACTCATAGAAACAACAGTAGTCGTTGAAATGCTGTTGACATAATATAACGTCCAAAAACCTTGACTCTTTAACCATAGTAACTCTAGACGTCTTCTTCTTCTTCTCACATACAAAACCTCAAGTAAATGCTCTCCGGGTGATGTTGTGAACTGCCGTTGTAACTGCAAGAGAGCTGTTAGTAATACATTATAATAAACGAGCAATGTCTTCATGTTTCAGAGAATGACAGACAAATGCTTCAAGAAGTGCATAGGCAAACCTGGAAGCACGCTGGACAACTCTGAGCAGGTATGTGTTGGGCCATAATGAACTTTAAGTTTGCTTTCAGATGCAAAAAGATTAGTCTGTAATAATTATATTAATTTATTAATTGTGTAAGTCATATTTCAAATAAAAGTGGTTCTGGCCTCATGAGAAGATTTAATGCTTTTATTAGATTTCTATGAGTGAACTTTGGGTTTTGGACTGTTTGTCAGACAAAACATGCAATTTGAATATGTCAGCTTAAGTTCTTGGAAATTATAATAGTTGTTTTAAGTTGCATGTTAATGTCACTGCTTTCGTCCTCACAGAAATGTATTGCCATGTGTATGGACCGGTATATGGATGCCTGGAACACCGTGTCCCGAACATACAACTCCAGATTACAGAAGGAAAGAGCTCGCATGTGAACATCCCTCTCTTCGCCCTTCCCTTCTTCAGGCTGCTGCTTACAGTGAGGTGGAGCACAGTGCACCGCAGGAGGAGGCCAGGAGGCTGTGCACAGGTGTGTCATGGCAGCAGCACACCATCAACTTCTGTCATAATACCTCACAGACAGGCTAGCAGAGCCTGTGGACTCTAGCCATAACAGTGTCTCTACTGGATATTTTCATTTTGCTCTGAGGAACAGTTCGGTAACAAAGTTTGATTATTTGTGTTTTTATGTTATAAATAACGTATCTTCTGGTTAACAAGTAAACATGCATTGTAACAAGCTGCAATTTGGACCTGCATGTCCAAAGACATGTAGGTTAGAAGAATTGGAAACTCTAAATTGTCCGTTGGAGTGAACATGTGTGTGCGCGTATGTGCATATGTATGTATGTGCTCTGATTTACTGAAAACCTGCACCCAATGTCTTCTGCTATGCATGCTGGGATATGTTTCAGCCCCCAGTGCCCCTGAATAGGATGAGCAGTTTAGAAAATAAATATACTGATGCAATGTGGCAATCTTAATTTAGTCAACTGCAGCACTATGGCTTTCTTTTTTTGGAGTAATTATAACATTGTTCACACCGTCCTGCCATCAAACTAAGGTTGAATATTTCTTGTGTTCAAGAGCCTCTATAATTAGGACACATGATACAGATAACTATAAACAGGACTTAAGTCTCAGTCACTACAATTGCTCCTTGAAACGCAGTCAGCAGTGTGCCCATGTTGTGTTTATGCTCAGAGAGACTAAATATTTGTGCTAAGCAGCACAACCGGAGCCCTTAAGGGACAACACAGGCTTTCCTTAACATGCTTTTACTGACAATAAAAGACCTACTTAAAATCACCAGGAAGACTTGAGGAGCAACTTGGGTGTTTTCACAACCGTGAACCTGACATTCACAGGCCTCCAAACAGTCCTATATCAAAGTACGCCTGGAGAACAAAACTGTTTTGTCTGACTTGTTTTCTAGTTGTCACTCTATCTGCCGCCCTCCACAGTAGTGGGCTTGTTTCAGCAGGGTCTGGCTTGCTGTATACGGGCTACTGAACATTTCTCAGCTTTGTGTGCACGGTTTGTCAGATGTCTGGGAACCACAATCCGTTTCCCCCACCCCTCCTAACCTGATGATGATTTTATGTAGATGTAAGAGCCAGAAAAGCCTGTGAACATTATTTGCAGTGACTTTGAGCAAATTTATTTTCATGAAAAATCAATAAATCTTGTCAATCAGGGTCTTGTGTTTCTCATTAAGAAGAGTGTATATCTGTCAGTGAAACATCACCAGTAGTTGCCTTTATCAAACTCATGTCAAAAGATGGATTCCTTTTAAAGCCGATTCCAGTACCACTCTTTCATACAGAGCTATAGAAAACTCACTTTTCAAGTAACAATTATTACATTGCATCTTTGTCTTATTATCTATGGATACAAAAAAGACAAGGAAATGTACCCATAAGTGAACCACATATTCTGAACCCCACACAAAAGGAAAAAAATACACACCACCATGTACAGTAAGTTTACCGGTCAGGAAAATAAATAACTGAAATAAATACTTTCAATCATGCATGTGCTAGCAGAATGTCCATAAGCCACAGCTCAGTCCTTATTTCTTCAGTACATTATGAAAGGATGGTCCCAGTTCAGATGATTGCACAGTATTACAAACAGCACCCATGACCAGTAGGTCACACAGGTCAATACTGTGGAAACTATGTGTGAGTGGCTTTTAGCATGACTTTAGTCCTTGTACAGTACACTTTTCTGGAGAAGATGTATTGTGAAAATCCACTGTGTTCAGCTCCTTTTTTTGCCTCTTCAGAACGACAGGTATGTAGATATCCATTTCCTGACAGATGTCACACGAGTGTAAACCCCCGGGAAACCAGTTCGCCCACACCCATGTCCCCAGCTGGTCACTCCAGCAATAAACCACTGGCCAGAGCGCTGACGGCAGGTCAGCGGACCTCCGGAGTCTCCCTGGATGAGAGAGGAAAGAAAGAACAAAAGATTGGCCTTTTAATAATTAGTTGGAAATTAAAATAACCGCTCTGAGCTCTCCAGTATGTAAAAGAGAATAAAACAATTGATTAAGGATGAATGAGGAAGCAGAGGAGTAAGTAAGATGCAGCAGGTACAAAGAGAATGTCACTTGGATCGCTGCTGAGATGCCAGGTGCTTTGACCGAGACAGGAATGCATGTGGGTTTCCTTACATAAGAAGATTACAGAGAGGGAGCGGGTGAAAAGGGGCGCTCTGTATTTGTAGGAAAGAGAGTCTACTCTCTCCCATCAGATAAGCATCTCACACATAAGTGCTGCAATGTTCCTGAACAAGCCACACTTGGTTTTCTCCGTCATGTTTGCACCATAATTATAATATCCGACAAGTATTTTCAATTATTATTATTCATATGCAAGTTGTTGAAACCTCTAAAAGAGAAAAGGGCAACATTTACATTATTCAATCACATTATTCACAATCTTACCACTCAGACGCTGCCAAGACTACCACCCAGATGTTCAGCCCATTTCCAGGCTGTGTAAAAAGTATTTGTGTCACATAGTATAATGTCCTGCATCTTACCAGACAGGTGTCCCTGCCTCCCTCCATGAAGCCAGCACACATCATGTTGGGAGTCAGCACGTTTCCATATGACTGCTGGCAGTCTGCCTGGTCAATGACGTTCACTGCAGCCTTCTGCAGCAGGTTGGTCAATGAACCTATGCCCGAGAATGATAATTATATTAGTGGGTCTGATTACAACACTGTTTCTGGGTTGTTGCTGTCATTGTTCTACTGCTGGGAGCCCTACAAACCAAACTCCATTCAGCTCTATTGTTCTTGTGGAGCAGCAGGAGTTTCAGTGGTAGATAAGTCAGAACCTCAGAACATAAAAGTTACACTATCTGCATGGCTACATACCTTGTGGACTTGTGGACATTGATTTGCAATTGTCCAGTTAGTCATAACTATCATTATGCAACTGTATGATGCTTTCTGGAAATCTCTCACCTCCTTCCCTCATGGATCCCCAGCCTGTGATGTAGCACTCTGCGTTCTTCAGGAAGCGGTGCACCGGCGAGGGGAGACAGACGGACTGGATGGTGTAGGACATCGGGACAGGGACCGCTAGCTCCAACAGAGCCACGTCGTGGTCCATGTTGGTGCCGTTGAAGGCTGGGTGGATGACAACCCTCTGGATGGGGATGACCAGGGCTCCTACCCCAGAGCGCAGCACAGATCCCAGACTCACAGCCCAGTTAGTGGGGCTCGGATCACTGGGGGTCATAGATGAAGACATTATGACATCATGACAGGCTCAAGATATCATTGTGGTGACGTTTAGGTTAACCTGAATGTAATTTTGGTTCAGTACCTTTTGAAGCAGTGTGCCGCTGTGAGTAACCATTTGCTGTGAATGAGCGTGGCACCACAACGGTGAAGTCTCTGGTACTGGAGACTGCCAATCCAAGGCCACTCCCCCCTTCGAGCTGTTACTCCACCCACAATCCTATGGGAGCCCAATGCAGGACGTACACCGCAGTCTGAAACAAAAACACGCGTCAGTAGAAGTAATTCCTTTAAATCCAGCATGTGCACCCCTTTATGCATGTAGACTTACCACAGTTTCTTTCGTCAGCCTGGTTGGGGCAGTCTGGGACCCCGTCACACTCTGGGTTGACCTTGCTGATGCAGGAGGAGGCGCTACACTGGAAGTTTCCGCTGCAGTTCAAGACTGGAGGACATGACAGATCATGTAGCATGAGTGTTAGACTACAACAACAAGAAATTAGCAAGTTCCACGTTTGGGATACTATATTTATGACTTCCTTCCATTTCTCTTGGTAACTGATGAATGAAGCTGCTTTCAGTGTGACATTACCAGGTAGTGTTGGTGCAGGTGACACATCCATGGCTGTGGTCCTGGGTACTGGCAGATTATTAAAGCTTCCTGCCGTCACAGTAACTGGCACAGTGGGAGCATACTGGGAGTAATCGTGGACCAAGCTTGGGTCTGTGTGGCTTAGAATCCAGTTGCGGAGCCTGGTGACCCGGGAATAAACCCCAGGCCTGTTGATCTGGGCACAGCCCACACCCCAACTCACCACCCCAGCCAGGAAGAACCTCCCTGGGGCCCCCTCACACACTAGAGGCCCTCCAGAGTCACCCTGCAGGGAAAACACAATACCTTACTGTGCTGTTGTCATGTGAAAACCGTGTTAGTGTCATTTTAGTGATTTCCTGTTTTAATTACAGTTCAGTTTTTGGGTAATCAGTGTTTTAGGATGGGCGCATTTGTAATTTTATGGATGAGTACACTGAACCTTGAGCCTTTCCTTCCATGAAGGACAAGCTACAAACAAATGGGACAGAGGTTCAAGTCTCCATAATATGAGCAGGGCACCAAATCAGTCAGAGACTGAGCCTTTACTGGGGTGGAATGCCATGTTTTCTCACTGTAATATGAACTGCACGCATTCTATTACGCTGGGATGAAAATAACAGCAACAGCCTACAGGCCTTTATTTTCAGGGTGGGACCAGTGTTAACATACAGCTTTGACCTTACTTACAGTTTCAAAATAGAAAAGGAGGACTAGACCATCAGTGTACGTATACAAACATTGCCCTGAGACATGAAAGTATTGTAAGAAAATGTAAGTTGATAGCTCATGTTATTGTAGCCACCTTATGTGAAAACCAAATGAAGCAGCACTGACCTGACACGAGTCCACCTTGCCCTGCAGGAATCCAGCACACATCATGTTGGGAGTAACAGAACCTCTGTACACTGATGATTTGTTGCACGTCTTGGAGTCGATGATTTTCACCACCGCCTTCTGCAGTGTGGGAGGCACCTCAGCTGAGTGACAGAAGAGCGCAGGACAACTGAATTACTCATACTGGTCGGATTTCAACATGCAGTCCTGCTGCACAGCGATGAAAATAGTCAATATTAATAATATGAGTTATTTATTCGTAACAGACGAGATACAATGGATTTCAAGATTATAAGCATGTAGTGTAACTCTAGAATAACTACATGTAGAGTCGAGGGATGTAGTAATATGAGACTAGATGTCATGCAGGACTTTGGTTATCATAGCTTAACTGTTATCTTTTCCTTGTCTAAAAGCCTGCATTAAAGTTGATGGATCTCAACTGACTGACATAGAATGCCTTAATTGCCTTATTTAGTTATTGTACCTATATATGTTTGCCATTACTATCTTATAGGAAAATACTGAAAGCTAAAAACAGTCAACACACTACTGACGTCATAGTGTTGGATAGCAAAAACAAAATCAGCTCCTTTTCCTTCAAAAGTCCTCCTCTTTTTGTTGAGGTGAGCTCCTGCAGGCAGACTCACCATTAAACTGGTTTAGTGCACCCCACCCTGACACCATACAGCTGTGTCCGGGGGCAAAGACATGAGACGAGGAGGGCAGGCAGACGGGCTGGATGTAAGAGCTGAAGATAAGGGGGGTCTCCAGCTCCAGCACTGTGACATCGTTGTCAGTGGTCATAGGGTTGTATCCTGGAGACACAACCAACGACTTGATGTTAATCGTTTTGGACTCAGACTCTTCGCCGCTCACTAGTCTGGCCCCTACCAGGGCCGTCCACTCTTTGGGGTCGTTGTCCCTGTAAGCGGAAAGGAAAGAGAGGGCAAAATTTAGATATACATGCAAGTCACTTAATAGCACAATTTACACTGATAAAGATTTACTGATTAACTAATAAAATTGTCCCTTAGACTTATAAGTAGCTCTTCAGTGACTTGGAAATGATGATTGCTGCCCACCTCTCAAAACAGTGTGCTGCACTGACCAGCCAGCGTTCGTTGACGATGGAGGCTCCACAGGTGTGGCGTCCATGGAGCCTCAGACTGACCTGCCATGGCAGCTCCCCTTGCCGAGCATCCTCGCCACCCACCACCCGACTCCCCATAGCAGGACGTGTACCACAGGCTGAGGGGGAAAAGTCAGATGAGATGGAGATGAAGCAGTGATAGTTTTTCTTACAGATATGTCAGTAACCTCATATTTACAATATGACCTGTCAATGCCAGTATATTGCAGTATATATAATGCAGTTTGTGGTAACCATGCATACTTTTTACCAACAACAACTGAAAAGGGCTTAAAAGGCTTAAAAAGACAGGAGTAAAATGTGTAGTTTCAAGAGTCATTCACCACAACGAGCTTCATCAGATCCGTCTGCACAGTCGGGGATGAAGTCACACTCTGGGTTCAATTTTGTGACGCATTCTCCGTTGTCACAAGTGAAGGTGTTGTCAGGACACCTGGCTGGAGGGAAATGAAAAATAGTAGAAAAAGAGTTTAAGAAAAAGTACAATATGAACATGCGCATCACAGGAACAAATAAGGAATTAGAACAATCTTTTGAGAGGAAACTCCAGATTGGTATCAAACAATACATGTAATATTTCTTTATAATGTCATTTGTTTTCACGTAAGGTCTTTTTACATGCAAGAAAGATGGCTGTGCTTTAGTGCAATTCATCTAATATTACAGGGATTTAAAGGATGGGTTCACATTTTTCAAATTTTTCTTAAAACAAGACTAATGTGGCCACTGTAATTATACTGTTCATACTGCATGAAGAGATCCATCCCTAATGTGATTCTAATGTGAGAGATGGGGGACAAAGCCCACAGTCCTCTTGACATGCATACTGTAACTTTGGAAGGTGTCCACTTGATTTGACTCACTTAGACAGCTGACGTTTCATATCAGCTTCAGATAAACTTTAGAATGCATTTTTGCACAGAAGGAGAACTGTGGATTTTGTCCCCCATCTCATGTGTTGTATTGCATAATGAAAGGATCTCTTCACAGCCAGTATGAACAGCAGGAACAATGTCCAAATACTCTTTCGATGTACATATGGGCATATGCGTGTTGTTTTAATATCTGAAAAATGGGAAATTATCCTTTAAAAGTCACAGAAGACAGCAAAATTGGCTCACAGAAAGCACATTTGTCTGTTAACAAGTCACACAATCTGCCCTGCTATTAAAACACAACCCATTTGGTATTCCAAGGGGGTGTAAACATGTGCTGAAGGATAATTTGCAGGCACACTTTAACAACATATTCACTCACCAATCATCTCATCTCCAATAGCATAAAATGACTTCCCACTGGCTCCTATGGATGAGCAGACAGAAAAACATTAGATCCTGTGAGGACTGAGACAATGCACCGCACAGCTGTGGCCTATTTCTCTCACTTCCACGATGACAGAATAGTTTCACTACCCAGTAAGATGATAGCGTTGATCTCTCCGAATTCTGGCACCTGGAGTGGTTTCCCGTGCATTGCTGAGCTGAGCCCTGCTCTCAGCAAGTCCTGAACAAAGTTGTCTGAATACTGTTGGACTTTGGACACCCTGAAGACCAGTTTGAACGTTGCCATCACGTCACCATTAATGTTACTGGGAAGACAGAAGAACAGTGTTGTTTGTTTAATCTTTCTCGACGCTTTCCCCACTTGGAGTGAATTATCTACCTCAGTTCAGCTTTCACTTACCCATAGGCAACAACACTGCAATCAACGTAGTGATGTGATATTGATGAGGCAGTGAAGACATTTTTAATCTGTAAGAAAGCGAAAATGTACAATTGAACACTTTTTAAAAGGGAGTTGAGAGCAACTCAACATGGTCACAGTCTGGACTAACCTTGGACTTTAAAACGGAGGAGAGTACTATGGAGTAACCAGAGTTGTCATCCTGCAGACCAGGATCATACTTCAGACCTTTCAGCTCCACCGTCTCCATGAAATAATGCCGCTCCTGCACCAGGTAGGCTGACAACGGCAGAGTAGAGATGGTTCATTCTCACAGAATAATTAGGTTTAGAAACTGTGTATAACATGACATGTAACACCTGTATAATATCTGTTCAAATGTCAAAAGTAGTAGGCGATTGTGTGGTGATTACTGTATGTGGACTCACCAATAAGCAGGCCTACAAAGACCCCTATAGCGAGGAAGAAGAGGAGGAAGGCTATGAGGGTGCTCCTGTAGCAGGTAGAGTTGGAGGGAGCAGAAGAGGCTCCTGGAGAAGACCACGTCCCTCCTCCTCCTCCTCCATCCTTCTTCATCTCCATGTTGAATTCTCAGCACCAACCTCACAGCTCACATTCCACTGTGCCCAGTATCATGATGCCCGACAGACAAACTGATCCAGTCCTGGTAAAAACACAGTACAGGTTGTTCTGTAATTAGGTGTATGACCTGAAATATTTGAGCACGCTGTTTAATACAACATTAGACTGAGAAGTTCTAGTAAGAGCACACAGACACATCAAGCTGTTCGGGAGAGCTGGCTGAGACTGTGCGGGCGTGCGTAAAATAGAGCAGGGAGGCCATGTTGCACGGTGTCTCCAGGTGCATCAGCAAACAAGAGAGGCTTTTTGTTCTGAAGTAAACTCACTCACCTCTTTCTTCTCTCGTTCCTCTGAACACTGACATTCACGATGTCCCGCAGTTCTCAGCGCATGACTCGGTGCCACATATGAATAGATCCACGGGTGGAGGAAGACAAGGGAAAGGTCCAAGAGGTCCGCTATTTGTTCCACCTGCCAAGGGGCGTGCCGCAGGTAACTCACCTTTTCAGTTTACTTTAGGAAGTCGGCTCGGCTTCAGAAATCCCCCGGCCGACCCTCCTCCCATCGGTCTTGATCCCTGTGATCACACCCCGATGTGCACAGACATTTCTACTGTCACCTCAGAGCTGCCATAATCTCCAGGTAAACAATGAACATCGGCTACTCCTTTACGCAACGCACATTACAGCAAGTTGGAGAAAAGTGATGCCAGAACGAAACCGGGCATAAAAGCCTCTACAGTGCACTTCAGTGGAGCTCAGCAGGCGACTCCCTCCTGCTGCCTGTCTGCGCTCCAGTGACACAGTGACTGAGCAGCAGAGGAGGAGCGAAGCCTCCTGGAATTCATGCCACCTGGAAAACCATCGGGCTCCTTTCACCGAGATTACAGCTCCTCTAATCAGTTAAGGTGCCATTATTAACCTGCTGCACTTCTGTGGGCAGTCAGAGAGGTGAAGTTACATTCACGTCCATCTTAAGTTTTTTTTTTGATTCAAAACTCGATGATACTACAAAAATATTTCATACTCTGGAGTGAAACTTGGAGCCCAATTCAGGATTGTTCATAAGAGAAATATTCAATATCAATTACAAGAGGCAAAATTGAATTGTAATTAATTTGTAATTAGTGTTTTACTAATAGCCCCCCCCCCCAGGAACAATCCTAACAAAGGTAAATCGGTTTACTTACATTATCCCCCCACCCTGCTTAAAGCACTTCCTACTCAAAGCAGTTATTACAAATGTCTCTTTGTCAGTGTGCAGACAGGCTTGAATGGCTTATCTTCACACACACTCCCCTTATTCCTAAACACTTCCAAAGATCACAATCAAATACTCCTGTTACTGCGCGAAAAAGGGGATGGAGCTGAAGCCATGAAATGGTTAAAAAGGCCGCCAAGTGATCTCAACTAGTTGATTAGTGTTTATAAAAGATATAGGACATAATATATTAGCTTGTGTGATTCTTAAAGAAGAGCAGATGTAAATTAGCTTTAGCTAAGGTGCATGTTAAATTTTAGCTTGTATTTAACCAGAAAATGTGCAGTCTTTTTAGGGGGGCCAAATTAGGTAGCAATGACACCACTGGCAGACAGAGTAACAAAATACCAGCGGCCAGTGGACAGACTGCGGAATCTGATATGATCGTAACTGGAAAAGGCTGCTTGATTCAAGACTGCTGAGCCACACAGAAAACAGCAGCTCCATGTTCATTAAATTGCTGGACTTTCAGGGATTTCTGAATCACATCTAGTCCATTTCGTTCTAAATCCGTACATCCAACATGAACAACAACAAGGGAGAACAAAATAACACTCACCATACATTTTCATTTTATTTTCTTATCAAAAACAACAAAGAATTGTAAAAAGTTGACTTGTTCTGGATAAAAAGAAAACGGTACTATTGACACTCCCCAAACTTGTGGACTCTTTCCAACTCAAATCTTTGCACACATGCACACCACAGACAGAAACTAAAGTGAAGTGCTTTCAAAGTGTCCTTTTGCTGATCAACTTATGATTTTTAACAACAGAAATTTGCTTTGTGTACGCATTATTACGGTTAGGTTTTTAAAAAATTAAAACAACAAAAAAACAACAAAATATTCAAGTGTGTGCATGGTTATATGTGTGTGAGAGAGACTGTTAGCCATCCTGCTGCTGTATGAACGGGTTTGGTATAGCCTCCATGCCGTCCTGAGGACAGATTAGCACTACGGAGGTTCCTCTGCAGACCACCAGCCCCAGCTGCCTGGTGTCTTCTGTCAGCTTCAGCTGGTCATCTGGATCTGGATAGACAACAATGGAAAAGGGTTACAGACACACAAGAAGTTTACATGCCACAGAAGTGAAGATGCATTTAAATGAACCTGTTCTTACTAAAGGTGGAGTTTTGACCACTAGTAGTGTTACAGAGCAATGCTTTTACACGCTGGTCCCAGTTCGGTTCAGTCTCATGTATGTGGACGAGGATGAATGATACACAGTCCTATTCCACTGATGTACAGGTGGCAGTAATGTGAGTGAAGGCAAGTAAACCTGAGAGCAAACAATGCAGGTTTCTAACTTAAGAAAAACCTGCTTTGCAAATGTTTTATGAGGGAAATCAATTCAACATCATTGCTGGTGTTTCAGAAAACACTTCCTTCAGTTTGACAGTTGTTAAAGTTTTGCAGCTAAACCATGTGATTGGCACATTAGTGGGATAAGGAGAGGAGAATAATTGAGAAATATGGATGTTTACACTGGAAAGAAATAATCTTAAGTATGAGAACATTTCCACCTGATACCAAGTAATAATGTAATTCAAGTAATAGGCTTATTTAATGAATATCATTTTCTAATCACATCACTTAGCGATTCATAAGAAATGTAACATAAATATCAACCATGAAGTTAAAACACACAAGCCTACAGTGACACTGGGCCTGAATTACACCAATCAGGTACATTAATATTTTATATCAACAAAAATATTTATATCTAGGCTTTTTGAAGGATGCATTATTTTGATTATTTTATGGTAACATGCGGAAAAATAATATCTACATTTAATGCAGATAATAACAGCTGTTGGGGTTTTATTGCACCCACAGGAGACAGAAACTATGTTGTTGCGCTTCGGCTCCAATATTGAATGGCTGCTGCAAGTTTTAAAAGCCACCAGATGTCACTGTGCTTGCTGCATTTTGAAGCCCAGAAGTTTTGAATCGTTTGTGGCACAAATAGAAAGAAAGCCCAAAAGCTTCATCTGACCATCACTAATAGACACATTTTGAAATGAAACCCTGTATATAGGGCAATGGATGATAACAGTTTAATGTTTCATGGTCCACAAGCAGGCGACTTTAATTAACAGTCATGTTTTGGAGTTGAAAGTGACATTCTGCTCTATAGAGACACCATCTTGTAACCACTTCTTCCACTTTTGTTTGGACTATAGCCAAGCAGCAATGGCATATTGCTGCCATTCTGGATAGTCCCAATTTAGACATCACCGTTGGTATTCAGTTTGTGTATAAAAGTCAATTACCCCTTTCAAATAGTGTTTCCTTTATTGCTGCTCTCATTGGTTGGGTTTAGGGAATAATTAGGTTAATGGTGGTTATAATTAGGCATTGCAGAGATGACTAGTTAGGGTTGGGTTACAGTTGAGTTGAGGTTAAGGGAAAGGGAAACACAGACTTTTACAAAACACCAGGTTACACACCTGTTTTCTCCAGGTCATCCTAGCTAAGTACAGTTGTAACATCTCTCCATGAAGTTTCTTTCATTTTGTGAGTAATTTGCCCATTTGAAAAGAACATGTCTTACAGTGTCATGTACACAATGACATTCCCACGACAGTGTGTCTTCGTCACAGTCAGTACACTCCCGAGTCCAATTTGGTGCCAGTTTGACAACTTTTTTGATTTACATATACGTGTTACATTGCCTCCTGAGTTTGTATCCGATTAACTTACCACGCATATACTCGATTGTGCCGTCCAGCACGAGGTTCAACAGAGGATCAAAACCTTTCAGGACACCGCTGGCTGAGAGGGAAATACACAGTGTAAAGCTTGAATTAGTCAGGACCACTTCATTGGCTTCGGGGGAAACAATGCCCAAACATGTACCGTTTCCACTGGCTAACCTGGTTAGCATTAGCTTATCATCAGGATTAATCCACATACCCTCTCGTCCTCCTTGAAACTTCACACGAATCGGCTTGTCGATGTATTTTGACAAGTCGAAGATGCTCTCCTTCTTCTTCTTTTCTTTATCCTACACAGAGCAAAGGACCATTGTTTGCAACTCATGCAAGCTAGCCGCCAACACACACACTCACACACAGTGGCTTAGCCTGAGGTTAGCTTTGCTAGGCTAGCCACGTTAGCAAATGTAAGAAAAACGCCACACGTTACTTTCTAATAGTTCTTCTACATCTCAGGTCATGTTCGGAATAAACATTTACTGGCTAAATATATCCCTGACAATGTTTATGGGTGCAAAGGTAAAAATATGTTTGAATGAGAGAATAAACTATACGAACTCACCGCCATGTTAGCTGTGTGACACGGAAGTTAAACTTTGACCTCAGAAATGTTCCACCAATCAAATCGTTGAGCGCCTGGAGCTGACGTCACTAGTTTGTTGTTTATTAGTTTGTTGACTTTATTATCAATTTACTAACCGGAGAAAATAATTTCAGTTTTAGTTTAATAATCAAGGAATTCGTGTTAAGTTAGAAACTCCTGGCCTCCCTGTGTTATAATTAGCATCTGTTTTCTAACTGACCTCCTTTCCTTTCCCTCCTCCTCAGTCAGGGGGAAAGTCTATTAATACCACCAGTTGGTCTGTTGTAAACCAGAACGAGGTCGAGGCACTATGCAGAAGACGCTTGGTGTGGCTGTTTGTTGTGACATGGCCTGCAGAGCTGACACTGAGCTCAAACCTCAGAGCTTTAAATTCACAGTTCTCTCCGAACAGATAAGGAAACTGGAGGAGGATGAATCTGCTTTTCATGTGAAAGACTGTAACTCTGTGCCTGATGTTATCCCTGATGCTGTTCTACGGGTAGAAGGAGAGAGTTTTCATGTCAACCGACAACGACTGGCCCTTCAGAGTCCCTACTTCAGGGCTCTGTTTTTTGGCTGTGGCGTGGAGAGCAGGAAGAGGAGAGTTGAAATCAAAGGTGTGGCCCTGCAGCATTTCAGGGTTTTGATGGGATACAGCGGGACATCCAGCCTTGCTTTGGACAGAGACAATGTTCTGGGGATCCTTGAGACCGCAGACTTTTTACAACTGGAGCAAGCCAGGCTGCTGTGCTGCAAGTTCCTGGAGCGTGAGCTGCACCTCAGCAACTGTCTGGGAATGATGGCCTACGCCTGGCAGCTGGGCTGCTCTCAGCTCTACAAGGCAGCGCGACAGGTGGTGCTCACACACTTCTCTGCTGTTGTCGCTGAAGAGGACTTCCTGTTCCTGTCCAAGGAGACCATAGCAGACCTTCTTGCCAGTGATGACCTGGCAATCCAGAAAGACGATCAGGCCCTGGAGGCCACCCTACGCTGGGTGTCATTTGACCCAAAGCGAGAAGAACATTTTCTGGAGCTCATCGAGCTGGTGAGGCCTGAGTCGCTCTCTTTACCATTTATCACTGAACTCTTGACCAGAATGAAAAGTTCTGACCCCAGAGCCAAGCTCATCTGCATGCTGAATGAACATTTTCCGACATCGTGGTCAATGGGCAGGTCAATGAGGAGGACCACGGCTGGAGAGAGCCTCTTCGTCCTGGGTGGGCCTCACGATCAGGAGCAACAGGCACTTTATCAGTTTCACCCACACAGTGGTAGATGGCAGAGCTGTGCACCTCTGCAGAGGAAGAACCTCACACAGTACTCGGTAGCTGCAGTAGGTAATGGTTGAATAATGAGAATGGTGATGTTCAGGGTGATAAAGATGAGGATAATGATGAAACTGATGAGCGAGGGGCTGAATGTGTATTTATTCTTCATGTGGAGTGTGTAAGGCCTCATCAACATGCGTATATTTGTTTTCTATTTCCTAACATTACATTTTCGGATTCTCTCATTATGCAGGAGACAATGTGGTCGTGACAGGTGGCTACTTCCGGGAAGTGCTGTGGTTCAGTGCGGACTGGGTCAGGATATTTGAGTGTGGGAACCAGCGCTGGATAGATGGGCCGGCCCTGCAGAAGTCCAGGCACAGCCACTGCTCCATTGGGCTGGACTCAGTACTGTATGTCCTGGGGGGCAGCATGGATGAAGGGCTTGTGGCTGATGTAGAAAGGCTGGTTCTGGGGTCCGAGGAGGGTTGGGAGGGGGTCAGCCCCATGGTTAGGGCTGTGGAGAGGGCAGCCATTGCTGCTCTAGGGTCGTGTATCTACGTGGCGTGTGGCCTGGATGAAAACGGCGAGGCGTATGGTGGAATTCAGAGGTATATGGTGAAGGAGGATCAGTGGGATGTGGTCTCTTATTCTCCATTTCCACGGTGAGTGAACTTTCTGACTTTTCTGACTCTTTTTTCTTCTCTTCTTTCTGACATTGTGAAACTGATGTATACTGTTGTCTTCAAAATAGCTTCTCCTTCCGGCCTTACAGTTGGCAGGGTAATTATGTGACGATTAAACTTTTTTTTTTAACCCTTTCACAGATACGACCTGGTTGCCACAGAGCTCAACGGTGCCCTCTACCTGTTTGGAGGCCAAGCTTTGCGTTTTGACGTGGAAACCGATGAGTGGACTGTGCTGGAGGAGGAATGTCTGGACAGGAAGTTCTTCTCTGGCTGCACAACAGTCAGCGGCCAGATATACCTGGTCTGCGAGAGGAAGAGTAACAACGCACTCCCAAACATGGTGCTGATGGACCCTTACATAGACACTTGTATTGAGGTAGACGATGCCATACCCTGCCCTGTGCCCCTCAGAGGGTGCGTCACTGTGAGAATGGTAACGTGACGGTGCGTGACCGAACATACATGAATCTATTCTACACAACTCAGAACAGAAACAGAGCACTTGCAAAATAGATTTTTATGTAAGAGGTCAGCATTTAGGTGGAATAAATACAAAAATGAAAAGCTGTTTCATAAAAAAATGGATTGAGTGAACACATACTCGAGAGTAGTAAAATCTTAGGCTTAAAAGAAGACAGCAGTGCTAATTTATTTCAATAGAAGTCATTTATTAAAACTTTTCAACTGGCCACACGGTCAACAAAGCATCTATGTGCACTCATAAGAGAACAGTCAAGTGTTACTTTCATGGAAACGTGACATCCCTCCTGGTTTTATACCTATTCTTAATTAAAAAAAGCAATATTCTAGTGGGGGTCACGGGTGCGTTAAGTCAGTGGGTCAGCCCTTTTAGCCCTCTACTACATAAATCCCACCATGTGTTGTGGGCCCCTCAAGTCCCTGTTGAGTCAGACACAATCCAACTTCTACTCCCATCACACTTATAAAATATAAAATCTGGTTAGATGCAGTAAGTGGACTCAGCAACCACTTATCTTAAAGAATTGCTGTACCAACCTATTAAAATGTAATACCAGTGTTTGGTAGGTAATGAGTGTACTGTAGTTTTTCACTGTTTAAATACATGTAAAATCCGATTACTTCTTGTTCCTAATAAAGCAGTCGAGCACAGTATAGTCATATCAAAATATGTCATCAGCTTTTAAGACAACATTACATTTCAGTAAGACGTTTCTTCATCTGAGCCATAAAGCATTTGACCTGTAGACAACTAAATCTAAAATACCTCACACTTCACTAATGCCCATCATACCTGTGTGTGCATACGCCACATGGCTTACCTGCCAGCCTCAATAACATTTCAAAGCATTACAACCAGTCACAGTGAGGCCTGGCCCATGTGTTTGTCCAGTAAAGATAATCCTACTTACACAAAGAGCTTAATATCAAGTGCGTGTCACAGAATAGTGTAAAAACAGTAGCCAAGGCACAAAACTAAAGTCCAGTAGAGCAAAAACAAAAAACCTTGTTGAGAAATCATGCTGCCTGTCACAATGATATTCAAAGTAAAAAAGAAATAAAAACACACACACACACACATATGGTTTTAAGTCCATCTATCTAGGAGCAGTATATTATTTTGTGAAGGCATCATCAGACATGTTCTTTTTTTGTGCACCAGGGGGCGCCATGTCTTTTCTAAGAAGTGAACTTAAACATAACTGACAAAATCAAATCCTATCAGGGAAAGCTTTATCATCCCTAAGGGACTTCTGCAGAAGACTTCTATATTCTGCCACAGATTACAACAACAACAGATTACATAAAAATGACCTGTTGAGTAAACGATTCATAAAAATAGATATATAAAGTGGTTTATCAACAGATGTACTACAATCATTGTATTAGTCTATGTAAAATCAACCATACTATCTATGTGGATTCAAAGCTGTGGGAGTGAATTACTATTAAATTCTAGCTTTAGTTTGCGCTGTTTAAAATACGTTATACCACATATTAGATTAGAACAGTTTGATTTTGTACAAAAAAAGATTTCGTTTTTCTTGTTGAACAAAGGATAAATGCATTATAACACAGTCCAGGTACTTCTATCCTTATGTACAAGTTATTGTAGTACAATAAAAACAAACAGCATAAATACAAAACCTGCAAAAACAACACATGATTTGTTGTAAAGGAAATTTCACGGTCTGCCAAATACAAATATTACAGTATGCAGTGGTATGGGTGACAGTAACAATGGCGTTTCTTCCTAATCTCACACGGGGTGAGCAGATTTACAATCATATGTGCGTCTTTGCCCTCTTTTTTTTCAAGGTAAGCAGGATGCAGACTTATCCTGATCTGAAATCATCAATGGACCGTGTTGGATGTACACAAGCCATATGTATGTATCACATGTCAGAAACGAGTTCATCTCCAATAGACAGTGGGGGAAATAACTTATTTTTCCATTGGGGCTTGGTAGACGTGGAGCTTTTCCACTATCTGGCTTTGGGCAGTCTGCTGTTTATATTCCTCTGGTTGGTCAGGTTGTTCAGGACACAGTTGTTTGCCAGCGATGCCAGTTTGGAGTTGATTGCACCCTTTCTTTGCTCCCAGCTGCACTCGTCCCCTTCTTCCTCAGGCTCTTCCTCTTCATCGTCCACCTCACTCTCCTCATCGCTACGTTCATCACGCTCCACCTAAAGAGAACAAAGTGATGAATAAAACATTTTTTGGTGCCAAAGTGACGGCACTCAGCTTCCCTTCCCTTTTCATTTGCACTCTTCTCACCTTGCCCAGGAACACAAACTTGTAGACCATGCGCAGGATGAGATAAGCCCAGAAGATGTGCAGAGCTTGAAGCACTAACAGGAGCATATTAAAGAAATAATAAGCCCCGAAGGGCTGGAAGTATTCTAGAGACACCACCAGGGTTGAGTGGAGCACTCTGGGAAACAAACACAGTAAGACACAGTCAGTTTTAGTCTCACTCCAGCACCAACTCTTGAAATGTTTAGAGTCCTGTTCTCAAATGTCAAAATCAACTCTTTGCCAGGGACTGTAAACCTGCTGCTCTCAGCAAAGAAACCACTGATGTGAGGGAGGAGAGGGCAAAGATGACTGTAAGTTATCACTATATTGATGATACACATGTATGATTCCAGTGAATATACATAGTTGAACTGATTAATGAAGGATTATCATATCATAGCTAAACAGGTACACATGTACTTGATTACTACGTAAAGATGGATTCTTATGGAGTATAGCTACACAACGTGAAATGTGGTCATAATCTCCCCTTCTGTTCCTGAGTTATGGTGTAATGACCAAAAAAATGTTTTTCCACAATGAAGTTGACCTTTGACCTTTTGGGTAAAAAATCATCAGTCATCATTTCATTGTTATATCCCATTAAACATCTGTGTGAAATTGTGTCGTAATTACTCCATCAATTTTGTTACCAACTGTGAAATATGGTCACCAGTTCTTGAGTTATGACCAAAAACGTGTTTTGTGAGGTCACAGTGACCTTTAACCTTTGACCACCAAATTCTAATCAGTTCATCCTTGTGTCCAAGTGGACGTTTGAAGAAATTCCTGAGATATCGCATTCACAAGAATGGGATAGACGGAAAACCCGTTCACATAATAAAACATTCAAAAAGTGTCAATGTATGAATATATGTAGGTATTGTTGTATTATTACAGGACACAGGCAAACCAAATGACCACTGCATTAAAAAACTTGGTTACTCCCAAGTTTGAGGCTATATGCAATGCCATGTGTTTGTTTCTGGGAAATCTCAACATCTGGTAACACAATTTCAATTCAGTGCAGAAATCTGGAAAAAACATAAATAATGTGTCATATTCCAAAATTATGTTTTACCTGCCAGGTAACACCACCAGCCTCGTCACCAGGAAGACCAGGGAGAAGATGACAAACAGCGAGTCACATGTCTTCGTCCAGCCAGCATAGTGAAACATCTTGGCAGACTTTCAGACGAAAAAGTGCCTGTTAGTTATCAAACACTCTTACAGTTTACATCTATAATTAATCTCTGCATACAATCAAATTCAAATTCAGTGCTTCAAACTTACAGCAGGATAGTCTCCCTAACCCCTCACCTACCCTGACCTCATTTCATCTATTTTGATTTGGTGTAACAAAGGAAATATCACTGCCATTCAATAAACTGGTCCAATTAAAAAGAATTATCGCTTTAAAACAAGAAAAACTTCGAACTTCAACACTTCAGATGCTGAATACAGTCTTCCCTGAAGTTGAAATCCTAGAAGCAGAAATTAAAAAGCTTTTACTCCATTATTTAAATGCATTACCTATTTTAAAATGAGTGGCACGACGGAGATGAATTAATTCAGAATAGACTTTCACAAGCCAAAATGCCATTACTAATGATAGGATTAGCAATTTCTAATATATCAAAACAGTTCCCCTCCTGCCATGCCTGGCTGTACAGAGGTACTGGCTGAATATTACACCCACATCATTATCCCTTTATGACTTTTATCAGAGGCCTGATGACACAGAGTCACGCCTGAGGTCACATGACTAGCTCTACATATTTCCTCGGCGCTGAGATGACGGTGACTGTCTTGATTTTCAGACCTTATCAGTGAAATGTTGCACTCAAGGAAAATCAGCCTCATGAAACCAAGGACAACGGACCTATTGTCTCGCTGAGGGACTGGCAGGTAATGATTTTCAACCACAAAGGGTATTTTTTAGTTTTACCATGGAACATGACGCTTTTCTATGCAAAGCTCAGTTCACACCGGACGTATGATTATGATGTGTTAGGGTGTAAGTATAGGAAAACGTCCGCAGTAAATACACAATGCCTGTATTCAAGTCAAGTTCCCTGTGACCTACGTGAGTAAACAGAATCCATTCAGCTTTGAATACATTTCAATGATGCAGTTTGTGTTTCCTCCTTCCCTTTCCTCAGCATTGTTGAAATGAATCAATGCACACACATTGTAATTTGAGTGTTTTACCTCAAGAAGAAAGTCAGAAGAGTCGTGTACCAGCATCACCAGAGTGCCAACCCGCACGTAGTTGCCACAGTAGGAGAAACCGATGAGGAATATGGTGGCGATGTGATGAATTACCTGCTCCTTGAAATCCTGGAACACACACACATGAACACACAGAGACCACACAGTGTGAGGAGGACGCACAGAAGCGTAACCAAGACTTCAGCAGATCTCCATCTGTGGTCCTGCTCATCATCACTTGTGTCCAAATATTAGAAAGGGAGATTTACATGTTGTCTGGAGTGATTTGTTGTTGTGTTTGAAGATCAAATATCTTTGATCAGCAGCTTGGAGCCTCTGGTGAATCAAACAAAACCACATTAATTTTCCAGAATTTAGGAAATGTCCTTAGAAAGCTGCAGCAGCAGCAAGCATCTCAAGTGGTTTCCTTAAACACAAAAACATGGAAAATAGAGGAATTACATTAAATTTACTGTCTATAAAGCATCTTAGCAATACAGCAAAGTCTAACTGAGTAGTTTAGAGCACATTTAAAAGTTGTTTGTGTTTTTATTTCAGTATGTGCTAATCTCCTACTAAAGATTTAAAATACTGCAATACTCAGTTTTAAAATGAGAGCAAACGAAAACAAAAGTACACAAATTTATGATGTAACAGTAGATAATCCGGTGCGTAATCCGCATTTAGTGTAATCGTGCAAGAGAAAAACAACATTTGGATTACACAGTAGAAAAAAATAAAAAAAGGCAGTGAGTGATGACATTTATTTTTGGTTTTGACCATATGACTAAAAGTTCAAATCTCAGGCACAAAATGAGAAGAAATGCAGTAGAAACCAACAGGATGTGTGTGTGTGTGTGTGTGTGTGTGTGTGTGTGTGTGTGTGTGTGGAGTGGGGGTGTTACAGCCTTGAAAATCAAGCTCGCACTCACTTTTCGCTTGACATCCACAGAGACACACAGAAGCAGTGACAAATAGAAGCCCATTTCCAAGACGTAATACCAGTGATGAGCCTCGGCCACCGGCTACAGAGTGAGAGGAGAGAGACAATGAACTTTTATTTTCAGTGGTTTGTGGCTGCAACAGAAACACGTCCATCATCCTGCTTATTTGTGTAGCCTCAGGAAAACATGCTGTAGATGTATGCTGAAGCTAAAAGAGTAGAATGAAATGATATTGCAGAGAGACTTTGTCCCTCCTGCATGTGTGTCCTGAGAAAGATATAAAGATTTGGGGGGTGGGTTGGAGGTAATGGGACCCCCAAAAGTACCCTTTGTCCTAAAACTACCCAGGATTCCACATGACTGAGCATTTACAGCTTCTCCCTGTAAGCCCTGAGCAAGTGCAAGTGTTTCCAAAGCTCATATAGGAACTCCTTCACGTTCCCATAAAGAACATACTGTATATTAACAACCCGCTTTCATAAAGAGGAAGTGTTTGTATTCAAAGAAAGTGGTGGTGTACTATCTCAAATAAAAACATTCCAAGTCTGCAGCACCACAATGGTAGGAAGTTGACAGAGGCATTTAACCCTTAAAAACACATCCTATCTCTCTCTGTCAGAGGCCACGAGACCTCAGAAAAAAAAAAAAGAAGAAGAAGAGGCAGTGTTGCCTGCAGGAGCTGTAATCAGTCAAACTGCAGATACAGAGAGCTTTGCATTTTTTCTAGTGTTTTCTGTTGGAAGGGCTGTCTTCCCCAGAGGAATGTTGACCTGCAAGCATAACTAACTGCCATCAACTAACTAACTGTCCTCAACACAGCAGAGATATTAGCTTTTCAAAAAACAAATCTGGAAACACAAAAAGCATTCAGACCAGCTATTAAGGAAAATGTTCTGACCAAACTGTGTTATAAACCCAAAGTCTTCTGAGACTGAATCCTTCTACACAGACTAAAGACTTAGTTTTGTTGGATCCCTCCCAGCCTTTGTTTTTTCTACTCATGTCTTTCAGGAAATAGTGCAAGTTCAAATAGCCCATGCTGAGGTTTTTAAATGTCTTGTTTTGTCCAACCAACAGTCCAAAGTCAAAGATATTCAGCTTACAATCATATAAAATGAAGAAAAGAGGCAAAACCTCACATTTGAGAAGCTGGACGTTTGGCATTTTTGCTTGATCAATTAATCGATTATCAAAACTTTCTACAATTCAGTTGTACGTAAATTAAAAGACAACAAGATATCAAGCCACTAAAATAATCTTGTAGGCATTTCTGAAATGAAAGAAAAGCATATAATGTTAGATTGTTTCCTTGAAGTGCTGCCTGACAATGTTTTTCAACATCAACACTTTCTTTTCAAATCATTTAGCTATTTCCTGCTCACCTGTTTGGGATAACCCCTCCAACACTCTCTGTGATCCCAGAACCAGGGAGTCTGGAAGATCAAACAATCGTCAGCAGAGTCTCCACAAGATACAAGCGTCAGCCAGAATATTAACTCCTTGTAGCCTCGTAAGCAAATAAAATGATGCAGTCTGTGACTACGACACCACGAGGGATTATGAAAAGAATATGTATTGCTGCTCACTTGTATTATAGCTCACACCAAATAATACACAGAAAATTGTAACAACATTGCTATTCCTACATGTTGTATCTGTAATGAAGGCCTGCTTCTCTTTTAAAAGGAATACAAGTGACTTACATTAATTAAAGAGCCGAGCCCTGCAGTGAACGCTACGAGGTAGAAGACGAAACGCCAGCTGCACAGAATAAAAAAACAAGCACCAACAGTTGTTAGAGGCTACGGTCTAGATCAAGTTTGTGAATTAGTTTTTATCAGGAACAAATTGTAGAAATGTCAAAGAGGCATGTTGTACGGCAGTGTTTCATTCCAACATGCTGAATTGCATTGATGTTTTGGAACATGGCTCAGACTTAAAACATAACAATTCGAAATAAGGCATTTTACATCCAATCATGACACTTTAGATATAATTTGCATCACTCTGTGATGTGAAACCTGTATCAGGCAACTTGCACACCGATGACAGAGTAAGCAACAGCAGGCAAGCAAACTTTACATCATGTAGCACGACATCAGTAACCTAAAGGGAAGCAGTTTCCTTTAAACAAAGCACTCGCTGATGTTCAGTTGACAGTTTGCACTTCACTCACACAACACACCTGCAGTTTGCCAAATAGTGCAAATCTACAGCATCTCAGAGGCCCTTGGTTGACAAGATTGGTGCCTTTAATGGACAGACATACAAAGTAAATATTAACTCACGAGGCCTCGCAGAACTTTTTGGTGTTGCTGGGTCGGTCCTGGTTCCTTCTGTGCCTGAACCAGGTCTGGATCTTTCTCTGGGAGAGTCCACACTGCTTCCCCAAGCTTGCCACTTCACTCTGAACACACACACAAACACATATTCACACATACAGGGTTAGGCTTAACTTTGCACTCGAGACAATGATGAAGACGTTTTATGCTGCCTGCTGCTGGCTGAGATGCAATGTTTCACGTGTGATACTATTACCAGAACTCCTTGCTGATCAACCTGACCGCTGTGTTACTACTTCATTATGGGAAAATGCAGATCATACAAGCTGCATATTTAATACAATAATAAATATGCTTTGTCCAACCATTTGTGTCTGTAACAAGAGTACTGTTTGTCTGAGGTTCCCTGCTCTCTCTTTCTGCATCCTGATACTTTGCACTGGGTTGTGTTACTGTGTTACCGTGTTACTGTGTTACTGTCAGGTCCTTGTGCTCGGAGAAACTTAATTACTGTGTTGAGAATAGTCAAAGGAAAAACAACAACGTTCACATCTTTCACTGGCTATGTGTAGCACTCTACTAACATTTGAAGACATTTGATTTCCCCCTGACTGTTTCTAGTGCAGGTCATGTGGAAATTTGGCCTGGCAAATAAGTTAGGGCACACAGGCAAACATGAACGAACATACATGCATGCACATACACAGACACACACAACACAGAACTGTGCTCCACCTAAAGGAGGGCGGAGAATTTCCATGTGACCATAAACGACTCTGTAACCTGTGTGCACCTGCTCACTGATTAAAGGAAAATAATAAAATGTTCTCTGCACAAAGGAACAATTGCAATTATACAGTAATTACATGGTGGCTGTGCTATTTGATTTGATGCAGAGGTTAAGTAACATTTCTGATCAGTAGCTTCACAAAATGAAATGATGTCAACAAAAGGGGATACTGATAACTAAGGACAGCAGACACGCATAGTGATGGTGGAGCTGTTTAAAGGAAGTAACACACCTAACACAAAACATTTTCTTGTATCATGACTAATTATTGTCGATTTTTAACACATCTACCACTTCAGAGTGACTCATGTGAATTTGGTGAATCTCTCTAGGGACTTCCGGACTACTTAAACAGCTCCTTGTTCTGAGACAGCCGACAACTCATCCAAATAAAACTTCCAAACAATGATGCTTTTCAGCCAAGATGCAACCACACACAACGCACCAACTACATGTATAAAACTGTGCTGGCACATCTTTTCACTGTCTGCACTTTGGTTTGTAAATGTATGCAAACCTCTGCATGCTAGGATTAGCAGATTACACATTTTCTCCTCAGTGTTCCTGACTATTTCAAACGCACTGAGAATTGTGGGTGGCTCATGGTGACAACTCCCATTAAGCTTTGCATCCACTCTACAGGGTTATACAGCAGATCTGTGGAGACATGCACTAGTTTGATATAAAGAACTACTTTGAATCTCCTCCCTCTCTAACCAGGTTTGACATAATGACATCAAGGATCAAGAAAATATACATTTATATGAATCCAGCAAATAATACCTTATGATAAAACTGGTTATCATGCTTTTGATAGTAATGGTCATCTCACAAAACATTTGAATTGCTCTGTAAACTGATGTGTTGTTAGTGTAATAAAAATACTTTTATAATAGTATAAAGATGTCTTTTTTTTTAGGATGACTTTGTATCATCTGTTCAGGGACTACTAGTGATAAATATACTTTTGGCTACCTCAGGAGCATTTACAGAAATGTTTATTACTGTCCTTTACTTAAATAAATAATAAATAAATTTAATATAAATAAATAGATACATTTGCATCATAACTAAAAAGAGCATTGCCCTTTACTGCCTTTTTACTGATTTATGTTTAGTTCTAGTGTCTTTTTTGGGAGAATATTAACTAATCAAAATATAGATAAAATGTTGTGTTTTACCTGAAAAACACACAGAGGAGGTGCCAGTACTTTTTTCAGCCCTAAGTCTGCAGGTCCTCCTCTCAGGCTGCATACAGCCACAACAGGGTTAGAGCAGCCTGTATGAAGCCCGAGAGTGAAATCCACAAAGCTGCTCGTAAAAACTTATTGCTGTGAACGCATGGTAATAACTGGAGGCGACACTGTTGGGAGATTTTAGTGAGTAAACCAAACTGAAGATGTAAAAGTAGGGGGAACTAAAGTAGGATTTGGAAATGATTGATTAGAGGCATGAGAGATTTTCTGCCAGAAAAAGGGAAGGCAGAACAGGAATACGAACTTGCGATGGTTGCCGGCTGTTCTGTTGGTAGAAGCTCTCCAGCTTTGGGACAGAAGCGGCTCGAATCCGAATCCGGTCCTTCACCCCTAAACGTTTGCTTAATGGGACGGCGACAAGCCTGAGAGGACAGAGAACAGGAGAGAAAAGAAAACATGTTTTTTTTCCATATAGTACACCAAACTGGATTATTATTCCCAAGGGATTAATGTGAGAAGACATCGACAGCTGGCTAATGTGTACCGCAGTACAGTACAGAGTAATGGCAACAAGATAGCTCATTATGTTGCTCCTGACAGCCTGTAGAGCCGCTCCCATGGGCGCATTGTGACATTTGGCTAGACGGCCTTTGTCATTAGCTGATATGGCATCAAGAGACACTTGATCTGCATGTGTGTGTGTGTGTGTGTGTGTGTGTTACAGGGAGATGGAGACAGTCAGAGCAAAGAATAAGGACAATGTGAGTGTATAAGCACCGGAGAGATGATTTTGATAAACGTGTGTGTGTGTGTGTGTGTGTGAACATGCATAATCACATGTGTGTAACTCTAGCTAGAGATAAGTGGGCAGTGAGGGAGAGATCAGAGAGTATGAGAAGGTCAGGACAGCTTTACACAGAGACAAACATGGTCTCTGGTTACAGGAACCTCTAACACACACACACACACACACACACACACACACACACACACACACACAAACCTATCTCAATGCAGGAAACAGCTGCAGCCCGGGATGATCAAATGAAGACACACCTTTTCACCTTCCAGCTGACTGACAGCGCCTCAGACGTAAGTAACACCTTAATACCTCACTGTCCACCACAACAACGAACACACAGTTGGACCACCGAAGACACAGGTACATGCTGGTATTCAACATAAGCTACACTTCACTGACCCCTCCTCTGCTAATAAATACCTGATGAAGGTACAAACAAGGCTTTAGAGAAAACAATGGTGCTAATCTTACACAGTCCACGCCGAGCTAGCTCACATAGTTTTTCAACTTCAGGACAGGTAATACAGCAGCTGATAAGGTAAAGCATGCAAAAACAGGCCTCCTATCTGTTCATCCATCCCACATCTCTGCAGCCACTTGCTGTCACTCTCAATTCCTGTCCTGCTACCAGCAAAATGTTTTTAACACACCAGTGTATAGTATTTCCTTCCTCATGTTGTCTCATTTCTGATTTGTTTAATTATACAATGTCACCAGATTCTGGGTTTCTGGACTCTCTGGTTATATGACATTATAACATTTTCTTAAAAACTATGATATGTGTAAATTAAGGTCAGTAAGCGATTCATAATGTCCAAATTTATTGTCCATAATATTACATCGTCTTTTGTTGTTACACTGGTGCAGAAAAATGGTAGTGTGAAAGGTTGTTCGGTTAACACATACTGATCTCATACTTGAATGCCATTTTTGTTTTCATCAAGTGTCTGAACAAGATAAGATGAAATTCCCTCGTCGTGGCCACAGAGGTGTTCAGACTTTATCTAAGAAGTCTCTAGGATTCTCATAATAAGAACAACATACTGTTGGGGATTTACATTAAAGTTGCATTTTTTTCCACCCTACAAGAGGTTACAGAGGCTATTAGTTTCTACAGCAATTAGTACAGTGAATAAGCACAGCATCAGTAGCCATTCAACATTAGAAAGTTCAGTTCAAGAAACCACCACCATCATCGCCATATCCTCCTTTCCCTCCAACATATAAATCACATTAGGTAAGGCCGAACCCAGCCCGCTCTGGGAAGAGAGAGGGCTTTCACACAGTCAGCAGCTAAAAACTGTCTACTCATGAAGCCTGCCTCCCACTGCATGTCTGATCTACACCCTCCATCTACTGGGAGCACTAACGAAGGGTAAAGGAGCCATTATCCTGAGCCACGCAGGCAGCAAACCAACCCGACTGCCAGCCAGCCAGTTTGTTTAAACATTTGCTCTCACCTGGATTCAGACTCAAAGAAGTCACCATCATGCTTAACTGTTTTCTTGAAACTGACGGAACACATTCAATCAATTACACATGGTTTAAGATCACAGTCCACCATAAATATTGAAAACTTACTGCTCCAGTGAGTCAAGCACAGCAGATGTCAAAGTTAATGACAACAATGAAAAAGAAGATCTTGCATCTGTGATTTCATGGTCCAGCTGTGGTGGAGGCAGGTGTGTCTCACCTCTCAAAGACATATCGGAGGGCTATAAAGGCAAAGGCCAGTGGCAAGGTGTAGATGAGATCCCTGGGTAGAGGAAAGCGGCCCTCGTCCTCCTTCGTCTCAATGTCCTGCCAGCGGGTACCGGGAGGAAGCCAGAACTCCTCCTGCCACAGCCATTCATTTAACAGGGCCTCCATCCTGAGGAGAGGAGAGCAGAGCCGTGTTTCATGTGAGTGTTTGCTCCCAAGCAGACCTGACCTGTTAAAACATTAATTCTTTATTCATATTTAAGTCAAACAGCAGCTGAGACCCTCAAGAGTAGACATTAAAAGACAGAGGGAGCAAAGCGTCTGGCATGTTCACACTTAACTTGATCTTAATTAATTCTATACAATATCAGAATATAGGGTAAAAATGCTATTTAAATTTCCCAGAGCCCAAGGTGGCATCTTCAAATTCCTTTGTGTATCCGACCAAAACCCAAAGATATTCAGTTTACGATCTTATATGACAAAGAAAAAGCAGCAAATCATCACATTACAGAAGCTGGAACAGAGGAGGTTTGACATATTTGCTTGAAAAATGACAGAAACAACTAACCTATTATCAAAATAGTTGCAGCTTGTTTTAGCTCTGCACCACACAGTTATTGGTTTGTCCAGGAAACAACAACAACAACAACCACCAATACAGCAGTATATGACAATATAGTGCACAACAACACATAAATAAAAAAACAACAACAAAACACCTCAGTGGGCCTCGATCTAAGCACGAGTCTCTGCATGTATCCCATCAAAACCTGAACAACGCAGCCTTGATGCACGCTAGGCTTCAACTATCAAAAACGCAGACACGCGCGCAGACACACACCCACACACAAACGCACACACACGTCAACACATTCATAAACACGCAGACACAAACATATAAACACACATCTCTTCCTGCGATTATGGAATGACATGCTCAAAGCGGATCGATCCGAGTTTAAAAGCTGCTTCCTTCAGCGTCACATTGATTTGAATATTGATTATAGCGGCGCAGCGTGACAGCGTGTGTTAAAGCCTCCGTGCAGCCTGCTGGCCACACAAACTAAGACACCCTGCGCATTAACAGCGAGGCCACCAGCAACACAACAGACACGCTCCCTCTCTACAGAGACAAACAAATCAGGTTCTATTCTACAAACACGCCGCTTATTATTCATAATAATCGCATGAAGGCTCGCAGCCACAGGAAGGAAGCCCACCTCTCCCATCCAGCCGAACAGCCTCGAGCTGAACAGCCCCATCAACAAACAGCCTCCTTCATCACATGGATCTGCTCTAAATGTCAGTAAAGCCTCATTGTTGCTCCATAGCAGCATATAGATGCGACATTGCGGTTACCTGTCCGCGCTCCTGTGATGGGGATGAGAAGCTTACAGCGGAAAATGAGAGGAGGAGCGTGTTTGACGCAACCTGCTCCTGCTGAGGGCGGAGGGAGGCACGCGCTGTCATCATCACCATCCTCCTCCTCCTCCTCCTCTCGCTGGTTTTCTGTCACCCTGCATGAGATAAGCATATGGTCGTCATTTCTTAGCAGCCAAAACATATTCTCCGAGCCAACCATCATGATACAGTGTTACAGCATGCTTCTGTCGAGAGACGCAGGTATACAAATGTGACAACATCTTGTCATTTACAAACAAAGCCCCCCTAAAAGCACATCAGTTTGTGTCATATTTTGTCTCACAATGTTGCACTGCACAAGACCTTCTGTTCTGTGCCATTTGTTTCAGGACGTTTCTCATTGCCGTAATCAATAATCAACATAGACGAACAGAGAAGAACATAATGGGAAGTAATTCAGGGAAATTAATTTGCTTTTTTGCAGTTAGAGAGTTTATTATTTTAGCTGTGGGTACATCTCACACTTACAATAGAAATCTTTATGACAATAAGGGATATTACCTGAGTATTTAAACTTTAAACAACGTGTTTGTCATCACCAGTTTATGTATTGTGTTACTCGTGGCCTTAGGATACATTGGCAGGCAGAGAAAGAAAGGCAGTATGGAGATATTTACTATCTCTGATATCTTTGACCAACCAACAGTGAACATTAAGAAAGCTGATAAGATTTAGAGCCGTGCTCACATGACGCAGCCTCTCATTCCAATCATACAGAGAAAAAAACCCACCCCAGCAGTTCTTTATGCAGATAATATATGCAAACTCTCCTTTCTTTTAAAACGTCCTATTCACCTCTATACTGACAATGACTGGCAGTTTCGTCTGCTGAAGCCTGAAGGAAATTAAATGAATGATATTGTAATTGTATCTGTAACCCTAGATCTGTGAGTACTGGCAGAGTTATTGTCTTTATGGATGCCAGACAGTAAATTCAAAACTTCACTGTAGAGCTTGTGCTATTTGCTTTAATTAATCATGTCGAAGAATGCCCGGCTCTCTGTGCATGCTTTCTCTAAACCAACCAACTCTTCTCTTAACTTTCCTTTTTGTCCTAAGCATGTCTTTCACTTTGCAGGACTTGTGCGTGATGCAGACAGGACATGTGACTGATGGAGAGATGAAGAGATTTCTCTGTCTGCGCCTCTGGAATTCTTGAGATATGTGTGACAGGTCCTGCAGGAGGTCGATTATATACTATCATTTTGTGGGAACCAGTGAGTGTACAGTAAACTGGAGTCACACAGATGCACACTGTCCTCCAGGCTTTGGAGAGTGATTTACAGTCAGAGGTTTCTTTTCAGGGGGTCATGATTAATCTGCTGGGTTGGACCACAGAAACCCTGATAAGCCCGCTGGTTGACAGGTGTAATTGTGTTGCCATGATATCATCTCTGCAGTGAGGACAGGGACACTATCCTAACCCCCAGTGTGTATCCTGTGTTATCACTGCATGTTTGTTGTGTTGGCCAGCTTTTGCAAGACATATGCTTTTTATGTCCTCATACCTGTAGGATGACCCATTTCCTGTATGCTCACACGAGCATATCCACAGGTGTGTACTGACATGAACTGGTTGGTGTGTATGTACACTCCTATCATGCGCAGATATGCACATGCCCTCTTTTTTACTTCATTGTCACACACACAGGGTTTAATCAATTTCCTTAAAGTAAGCCATCAGCAAATCTATGAGACGTAATTATGTTTCAACACCAGAGGTGGAATGCAGGCTGTCTGGAATAATAGCAAGTTACCTCATTTAGTCGATCAGGCTGGTAGAAAGCAAACACACACAAGGACGTCAGCATACACACAGGCAATAGAGAAAGAGAGAAAGACAGCAATTGAATCTAATGGATTTTAAAAAAGCTGTAAGGCAAACAGTGAACGCAATGTTGGTTTAGAAATGAAATGTGGTTTTATAGAGTGGTTTTCTCACGGACGTTGGTGTGTGTGACTAGGTATGTGTGTGTGTTGGATAACTGCTATATAATTGGTATAATGAGCGGAGCATTGGTGTCCAAACAAGTATGACAGCCACTGAGTTCATTTCCTGTTTTACAGCCAATCACAACAACAGATGCACAAACATGGCACAGCGAGTAAGGTGATAAATATTAATCAGTGTTACAAAAGACACATTGAATTTGTTCAACTTCAGACCATGGCCTAGTCTGTGTAAATAATGTATTTATTTATGTACATTGAACGCCTGCTGCCTTTTCTTATGCTCCCAATAGACTCCTAATGACTTTCACAGCTTTCTTTAGTTACCTTGTTCGATTCTGGCCTTTTTTCTTATCCATCCTCTCCTCTGTGATGAAAGCTTTCTCTGCTGTCTGCTGGCTGAATGCAGTTTGTTCTTGGCATGGCTTGCAGCCACAAGGGGGCTTCAACATGCAAAAACTATTTGGATAAAAATACAGTGCAAACAAACTCAGTGTGATCTCTGAAAACGATTAGCAAAGTGGAAAAAGTCACCACAGTGGTGGTTTAGCTAAATGCTAACATGGTATGGTATGTTTATTGTGTGCATCATCTTAATTCAGCATGTTAGCATGCTAACATTTGCTAATTTGCCCTTAACACAAAAGTCAGCTGAGGCTGAAGAATGTCATTAGTCATTAGTCATTAGTCAATGTCATTAGTCATTAGTTTAGCAGGTAAGTATTGGACTAATTAAAACTTTTGACCTGATGATGGCGCTTGATGAAAACTTAAGGGATTACCAAAGTTATTGTCATTCATCCTGATGGGAACATGAATCTTTACCAAATTTAATGGCAATTCATCAACAGTTGTTGAGGTTTCACTTAAAAACACAAATGTAATCCTGATGGTGGTGCTGGAATAAAAGTCAAGGGGATCACCAAAGTTATTAAGATTCATCATCTGGGAACCAGGAATGTCTGTACACATTTCATTTCAATCCATCCAATAGTTATTAATAGATATTTCAGTCTGGACCAAAGTGGTGGACTGACCCACCAACTGACATTGCCATCAGAGCCATGCTGCTACACCCGACAACCCTATACACCCCACATGGTCCACTATCCACATCCAACCACCTTTCTCTAGGCTCCGCAGACCTTGAGAACTAGGGACCGTGGAGGCCTCTGTAAGACCCCTGGCTCTTAGCTGTGTACCCCTTCTGTCTGGGCCAACAATAACACAGCCGGGGAGGTGGGGAATGTGCACAGGAAACCAGTGCTTCGCAGCAGCAGTGGTGGATGCTCTGAGCCCGCTGAGCTGAGCTGAGCCGCTCAAGACCTGGCTGGAGCACAGTCACGTTTCAGCTGGGGCCAGGGGGGCTCCCCCAGGAAACACACATACACACACACACACACACACAAAGCTTTCTCACAGGACCCTGACTGGGGATTACAGTGCGCACTAAAGCACACATGCACATATACCCATTAGCTGTTTGTCCAGACACACAAGAGCATATGCAGGCACATTTTTATAGGTTACTCACATGATGATGTTCCTGTTTTTCATCTGATTTTCTCATTCTCTTTATTTGTCTTTCATTAGCACAAACACAGACACACAGTCTCCTTAGCACAAGCTCTCCAGATCCTCTTTTTGTCTCATATCCCCCTGGTGTCTCTGAGCTTTGACACTCCCTGTCATTCCCTTCTCCTTCCCTCTGCCAGGTGTTGTGTTGGCACCCTGTGGCTGCCAACACAACAGGGCCTCTGTTCTCAGCTCTCTGTGGAAGATGGCTGGAAAGCTCTGACATGCATGCCCTCTTTCTTTCTTGTTTCCCCTCGTTCTCCGTTTCTCTCTCTGTTCCTTCCTCTATCAATTTCTCTCTCTGAGCATTCCTCGAGCTCTCCACTGTTGTTTCTCATTCTTGTGTCTGTTGTTTTTGGTGTCACTTCTCCCTCGGACCCCCACAGTGAAGCCAGTTAACTCTCCAGCTCTAAGCTCTAAAGACAACAGTGCAAAGCCTCCTCTTCTTAACAGACACTCTATCTGAGACCAGGCTAACACAACAACTGGAGGCACTCAGTACAAATGGTGCTCCTGGGGTAATTGGATGTCTCCCTCAAGGTTTGACCTAATTCCTATGCTGGACTAATAAATGACACCACTTTATTCCAGCAGAGGGCGCCAGACATTGCAGGATCGGCAGATGTCAAACATTCAGTTCACTTTCCCCAACAGTGGTAGGCCTATGAAACTAAGTGCATTTACACAAGTACTGTACTTAAGTATACTTTTGAGGTACTTTACTTTATTTACATTTCCATTTTATGCAAAGTTCTACTCCACTACATTTCAGAGGGAAATATTATACGTTGTACTTCACTACATTTATCTGACAACGAGTTACTGGTTACTTTGACAATTAAAATTTTACATACAAAACATATCATAATTTGTGTTTTTATTGAAAATGTTTTAGTTTTTTAGTTAAAGGATAAAACTGTTCCCAGTCCCACAGTGTTCATTGTTCAGATGCTATTATACATAAAAATGTTCCCATAGGCATCTTTTCTCCCACAATGTAAAGGTCTAAACCATAGAAGTCACAGTTTTGGAGCTCTAACCTTTAATTAATTGATTAATTAATTCAATCTGTCTACATCAACATGTTCTGCAGCTCACAGTGAATTCAAGCACCATCATTCAGCTAGAGTGAACACGCTCATTTATTCTTCAAAAATTATAGCTTTTTCCAATTTACCTTATACTGAAATTATGCACGCTTTTAGAAGTATCTTTATCTCTATTATATACAGCAAAAACCCAGATAAGAAAGGCAGTTAATTTTTCCCTCAAAATGATACAAAGTTGCATGATATTCTCTGTGACTGAGTTATTTGTTTTGCTGCTGACAGAAAACACCACCAAAAAAAGTGTAACTGTAACTGTACAATAAGCAATATTATTTTCAGGTACCTTATGCGTGCCAAGAGAACAATGGGTGTATTTTGTGTTAATTAATTTCTGCTGTGGAACATTTGACCTAATACAACAACCAGCTGTAAGGGTATTCCTCATATTGCATGCTTTTGTGTGTATGCGTACAGACGTGTGTTTGTGTGCTTGTGTGTTGGTGAAAGGTACATTTCCAACCTTCAAGGGGACCTGAGGGGGTAAACATCATTAAACTTCAAGTGAGGAAGTTTGATTGTCAAGTATAAAGTCAGCTACAAAGCCTCTCTCACCCACCTGTTTACAGCCTCAATTAACAGGCAAACTTCAAGTCAGATGGAGGCTATGTCATCAGTTGTGTCAGGCTGGAGGTCAGGCTCTCATAGCTTCACTCTGGAAGTATTTAAGAGACCCTGAGGTCATAAGACATAACCTCCCAGACAACCAACCAACGCTGAGTATTGGCGTCATCGTTTGACAATAATGGGATGCAGTTTCAGAGGTTATTATTCTTATAAACAGAAAAATATTGGAGGTAAAAAACAAAGGAACACTGCATACAAGTTTAATTTGGTGTAATCTAATTAGAAATCTTTATAAAGGTCAAATTGTTTATTTTAATTTTATGTGCAGGTGTGTTCTTCATGCCAGAGTGAATAGGAACAATGTCAACCGCTGAAACAATTAACAACAGAATAGAAAAGTGATTGGTTAAAAAAAAAAAAAAAGCCTCAATCTGCAAAACAAAACCATGAAAGACAATTTCAATTCATAAAAACGTCCAACCCAAAATGTTCTGTATAATTTGTACCATATTTATAAAAGGACAAAAAAGAACATAATGTGAAATGGAAATTCCTTGGAAACATAACTATATTAAAACTGAGGGCAACAGAAATGAACAAACCTGAGTCATGTATTGCATTTGCAAATACTTAGTATTGTTTATCTCAAAAAACATGAAACACAGATGGGTGAGGTCTCAGAACACCAGGACAAGTATAAGACAAGGTGAACAGCGCCCGAAGACTAAACATTTTGTTATTTCATGTAATTTTCTTTGTGGTAAAAGTCTCCCACCCAGCACCAGGTTGTGCTCACACAAATTGTTTGACCCAGGTTTGTAATTTTGATATTTGGATACTGGACAAAGACTCTGAGGAGATAACAGAGGAGCCCTGACTCTCACCTTCATGATTAACTTGTATCTAGGTCTTCAACCCAACTGCTCTGAAACGTCTGGAAAGAGAAACCAGCAGTTTCTGTCAAAATCACTGCTATCAGCCATGGCCTCTTTTCCCTGCTAACGATACACCTCACTAATGACCTACGTCCAGCTGGTGTTCAGCTACTTTTGTTTGGGTTAAAGGTCACAGGTATTCACAGGTACAGGTCTGTGTCGTGGCATTCCTCAGCAACGAATGCTGTCGTATTTTTTTAGCTACTCAGTTCTGTCCGATTTTTCTTCTTATTCTCATCTTCTCATCTTTCAGTGAAAGACTGATTTAGAAGAACTCTAGAAAACATGTAATGTTCTAAAAAATCCTTAAGGCAAAAGGAGGTGATTGACAGATTAGAACATGACATTTGTGCTTCATCCACCACCATTTTAACATTTTCACACTCTATTAGACAGTAGGGATGATAAATGGAGACAATACCTGAGACATCTATTGAAGGGAATAAGGGGTATACAGCTGTAGACAGAACGGTAACGTTCCTGACTGGAAATAATTCAACTAGATTGTCCACTTATGTATAAGTAGTTCTTACCACTTAATTCAAAGGATAAGGCTGTTGTTAAAGGACGCTTTTCGGCTGGACAATAAAGTTGATTCTATTCTGTTATCCTATATCATTATAGGTTATCATATAATTTTGTTAATATTACAATATGTTAAAAACACCAAAACCAACAATGCATTCGTCTGCCTCTTAGTTCTTTCTGACTAACCTACCCTGTCTGTGGCACTCAGACACAAACCAATTTGTTTCGACTGAGGATGTAAAAAAACTGATCACAGATAAATAATTTCACTTCTAAAAAAGACTCAGTCATTTCCTAAAACAGCTGGGCACTGTAGCCTTTCGGCAAATGTTACTCAAATAGAAATGCAAATCAAAGTGAATTTGTTAGGGACTATTTTCAGGCGTGGATTAATACACACTCACAGTATTTTTGCTAGCAGGACGGTGCATGTGCCATTGACTCAAGATAATCCACAGTACATGTGATGAAGGAACATGTCACCCAGTGCAAAGCTGTGGTTCATTGGTGTTTTTAATAGTTTTTGGACAACAGTGGTATGTGACAGTGGAACAAGCCACATGAGGCTTCAGCTACGCGGAAAATACTTGTTAGTAGGATGAATTCATTGTTGATTTCGGTCTTTTCAGGGGATTTGTTGATAATAAGATAAAGATAGCATATATTTTGCCAGCCTTATCCTTTAACAATGAATGTGTGTTCATGTGTTGTTCATATTGTTTGGGGCAATCAAACTGATATTTGGAAACAAGAAAAACTCAAATCTGGCATCCAGAGAAGACTCCAAAGTCAAATGGAAACCATCATTGCTTGCCATGTTATATTTGCACACATTGTTCCTTTTAGCGCTAATTCCCAGATGAGCTCAATTTTGTTGCAGTTATGTCAGTTTAAAATAAAAAGTGCCCTCATCCACAGAAAATGTCCCCTGCTCTCCCAACAACCTTTCTACCCAATCATTCTGTAACATGTCCTTCAACAGTTCAACGGACCTCATACTGATTACATTAATATCTGGATAAATATAAAAAAAATTGGCATGGATACCTCCTTTAATGAACTTCTCTGTAGCGCTTCTTGCTCTGTCTTGTGAGTCCTCCTTCATCCCAGCTGTCCTCAGCCTCGTCCCTTTACTTTACAGGTCGGGACGTGCACAGCTGCCTCTCCCCACCTCAGCTTCTCATTGTCTTCCAGTGACATCATTGAATTACTCACAGCAACACATCTTTCATCATCATTTCAGTAATGATTATCATTATCATACCGCGATTAAGGTCTCTCCGACTGCATCACATTTGGCCGACATCCTTCCCAGCCAGGAGAAAATAAACCTCTATGGGGATAACAGGAGGAAAGGTGGTGATGAGGTGGTGTGGAGGGTGGAGAAGGATGGAAAGGTAGTTTGGTTGGGGGAGCATACTTTGGAGGCCAATGGAAAAATGTTGCTGTTACTGGACTCTAATCATCTGAGAAAATGTTGTGACAGAATCTGCCCTTCCCTTATCATTATCACATAAGTAACAATCAATTTGATCATCTTGTTATGATTAACTGCTGTCATCATTCTCACTACAGATATATCACCTTTTTGACTGCTGCGTTTCACCAGCTGCTGCTTTGATTCTTCCCTCCACCACCTCACTTATTTATCCTTTTGGTTTTGAAGTGGTTTGAGGCAATGGCACACCACGTCTTTTCCATTATCTCACGTGTAACAAGCCCCATCAGCTCTTTGTTCAAGTAGGTAATGACTGTGTTGTTTTTCATGGTGGGCCACACTGACCACTCACAAACCTTTTACATTGTATGCATTGTTTTTCAGCTTATGCGCATGCTAAAGAATAATCTATTTGTGTGATTGACCGTCTCGTCTGTTTGGTATAAAATTAGCTGCATGTGTTACATGTAAAGCTCTGTAAATCTGTATGGTGAGTGGGGTTTGGCTTTGACATTGCTTCCCATGGTGAAAATATTCTGCAAGACATCTTGGATAAAAGCCAAACTGCATACATGAATGGCATATGTTACATTTCAATCTGATCGCCGCCTCCACAGTACACAGCAGAGGTGCTCAAGTGGCTGTTTCCCTGAAACTGGCCTGCGATCTCTGCTGAGGCCTTATGTCAACAAAGCTTTGGAGATTTTAAACACTGTAAAACCTCACACCTCTCAGAGAAAACCCTGGACTTGGAAGTGACTCTTGCTCTGTGTGGTTTTTCCCTTGTTCTGTCTCATTCTGTTAACCTCCCCTCAGTTTTTACTCTTTCTTCTCCAGTGACGCCTTTGATTGTTGTCAGAAAATGTGTACCTATCTCCTGCATTAATCAGATTAACCCTCCTAACAACTCCTGCTAGCAGCGCCATGCCACGTCTTCCAAAGATGTATAAGGTCTTTATATTTCTGTTCCTTTCTTTTATTTTCCAGCTTCTTATCTCTTCATCTCCTCTCCCCTTCCACTCCTCCTCTCTTCCTGACCCCTGCTGTGTGTACGAAACTTCACTGATCCTGGTCAGGAATTTGCCCTATATCACCAGAGTTGGGGCCCGTAGCTGTAAATCACATGACCAGTATGTGGGAACGGCCATAATGAAGATGGACGGTGCTGGAGAGAGAGCTGACAGAGCTGACCACATTCCTCAGGCTATTCCTCCGATTACGGTGATCAGACACACATCCACACACACACACACACACACACACACACATGCTTATCACCATACCATGTCATTTCAAACCGTAACCTTAACATAACCTAATAAAACCTTATTCCTAATTAAAATTTAAAATGAATCCTATTTCTACTATAACGTTTGCCCTAAATCGAAGTCACCCACCTCTTCTAATCTTTCCCATAACCTTTCCCCTTCCACACATACAAAAAGACACACAAACACGCTTGAGTGTGCTGGGTGTGTGCTCATCGTGAACATGTGGACGTGGGGAAAGAGGCAGAGAGCCGTAATACTTTCTTGCTCTTAGTTGTTTCCCTCTGAATTGACAAATCTTGCTGGAAAATGAAACGGAGACTGCTGTTGACAAATGTGCACTGACATTCATGTTATGCTACATAGCTCTATAATATCTGTGCGATGCCAACATGTGGAGTCTTTATTCTATTTGGTGACGCAAAATAGAGTAAAGTATGCTAATCAAGTCAAACAGAGCACTGATGCGGCCGGAGACTTTCAAACTACCCAGAGCACATTCAAACCACCAGCCTTCAACAAGTACCAGATGCGGGCGACCATGAGAAAGGCCTACACACACTTCCTCAGCGAGACCACACACCTCCACAGTCAAATCTCGGCTCTTTTCACTTCCGAGTAACATTACAGGAAGTCTCTAAAATTGATGGGCAAGTTTACTCTGTATTAAGAAGCCATTTTAGAAGTGTTTTTCACAGCTTTGGAGAGGCAAGAATTCAAAGAACCACAAAAATGATGAACTGGCAACTCGGCTGCCTCACAGGCTCTTTCAAGAGTTCACTGAGTCTATCACCGCCTCAACCAGACGCACAAAGCAACAAATATTGACTCTTCCAGATCCTGTGTCTTTCCTTGGTGTTGGGCTGGCAGAGCAAACAGCTGGACTGCTGCAGCACCGCCTTTCATCCTGACAAACTCCCCTTCCACCCCCAGGCCCCTGTCTGCTCATATACCTACAGTACTGCTTTCTCCATGTGGGGGGCCCTCCACACTTCAAAGCGCCCCGTGTGGGAGCTCCAGTGGGGTGACAAGCAGCCACAGTCCAGCTGAGCAGGATCGCACTTGTCAATGCCAAGCAAACACATGTTGGAGACTGGGTGTTAGCGACTTCTGGTTTTGACTGAGCGAGTGACATAAAATACAGATTACTGTGAGTAATCAGGTCGAGGCTGGAATTTCATCTGCATGTGTTGTGTTTATCAACCCCTCCAAAGAACTCATCTGACATCATTATCACCTTTTGTATCCTCCTTTGTGTGGTTTACGTATAATTGATTGTTGCCAAAAGGAAGTGCAATAATGCATTCCTTTAGTGTTTAGTGACGTTTCTCCATGCGCATGTGTAAAACCTTTAATATCCTTGGCCCAATAATCAGGTTTTGCCAGCAGAAATCCAGCTGTTACCTAAATTATTCTCAATCCCAGTCTGAATAGAGGAAAGCAGGTTTTAGCAGCAATGTAAAGATCCAGAAGGTCCAGATTTACAGACTTTGGCACTGGAGGTAGAAAGAAATGTTCAAATGATTTGGATGCTGTTTGACGAAACTACTGAAAGTGTTCTTGAAGGTTATAATAGTTAGACATTTTGGAAAATTTGCTTATTTGCTTTCTTGCCGAGAGTTAGATGTGAAGATCCACACCAGTCTTTAGCTTAGCATAAAGACTAGTAGCAGGACAAGAAATATTCCAGCACATAACCCCCTGTAACAGGACAACTTTTTACACCTTCGTTTTTTGTATCAATTAAACTAATGAAACACGTGTTAATAAGCTTTAGAGGTGCTGGAAGGATGATTTTTAAAAAATCTTTGGACAGATCCAGGCTAGCTATTTCCCCCTGCTTCCAGTCTTTATGCTCAGCTAAACTAACGGCTCCTGGCTGTAGCTTCATATAGCGAGTGGTCTCAATGTTCTCTGCTCTCGTTTCCTTTTAAACATAGTATTTAATCACAGTAATTAACAAAACTGACTCCCTCTTTTTCCAGGAGAAGCCACACTTGATAACATGACTGCTAACAATCAGAGTGTGGAAACTCCAGAGTATGAAAGTAGTATGAAAACCAACAAGGCATTTGAGTAAACGTGGCTTTAAATGAAAGCGTTTGTCTTTCACCGCAGCAAGATCACTGCGACCTAGACTGACTAAATTAGATAAATGAGCTCAAAAATAATGTGTGTATGAGCGAGGGAGGTTAAACGGGTGGTGGTATCATGATGTAGCAAACACAGCTGGCCACCTAATGCTTTCAACCCAAACTGACCTTCAGAAAAACCACGATGGTAGTGACCACGCAGCCTTATATTCTGAGGGGATGGGACCATTTGTATATATTTGCAGTTCAGAGCGTGAAAATTGACTCATCATCTCTTTAGATCTTCGCTCTTGTCACTACATATGCTCTGCTGTGTCTTTCTAGACTAACCCCCCCTCCCCTCCCTTTTTTTGGTTTGTGTAAAACTCTTGGGTGGTCCATTGATACGCGGCTTTAATAGGCCTCAGAGCGTATGCGTGTCTTACAGCAATAGAGGTTTGACCCTAAACAAATGTGTCACAGACAGTCGCAGGGAACAACAGGATCTGTTTGTGTTGATAGAGGGACATGACTTCAGTTTCCCATAAAGAGGATAAGAGAGGCATTTTCTTGGTTTGTTTTATTAGAACTTATACAGTATATGTTTTGTTTTTGTTATATTGCAGCACAAAGAGGCGATTTCTTCCAAGAATCTTGATATATTTCTATCACTTGCCTCTCTCTCCCTCTTGTTTTTGTTGTCTCTTTCTCCGCACACATTTCCATTACAGATCTACCCCTCCTCTGCTTTCGTTGCTTCACCTCTGGGACTCTCTGTGAAAACAGCTGCAGACGAACAAGAGGCGAGCGTGAGACAACGGCAGGAAGGACTAGAGGGACGGATGAAAGGTGGAAAGAATGCTGATAGGCAGGTAGGTTAAGAGGATGTTCCAAGTATCTTAGCATCTGTTGTCAAAACCTCTAATGATCACAGTGCAGCAGCAGCAGCAGCAGAGCGGAGCAGGCAGCAGGCTGGCTGCTAGCTGGACGTCCTGTTCGCCCATTTGTCCCAAGTACACCTGCTTTACTAGAGTTTCACACTCATAAAAGGCTTTTTGTGGCTTTTCCAACCCACGCACTGACAATACAAGGACGCACACACACACACACTTGTGCTTCTACATGTATGTGCACAAACACATGCGCATACACAAGCCAACACACACAAGTGGATGTACAGATGCCTGGTGGTGTGTTACAGCCCTCAGGCAAGATGAGGTGAAGCAGGACTTTCATGCGATTTGGCCTGATTATAAATAACAAATTGGCTTGGTGGGTTGGAATGATGCTACAAATGAGAACATGGTTCAAACTGCTTGAAGGAAATCATATTATGTTCAATCCTTTGGCTTTGATGATCAGATTTCCCGCCGCTATCTTCACCTGTTCTGCAGACGGCGTGCTTCATTTATAGATAAACATTTATTTTTAGGTGACAGAGATCGAAACGTGTTTGTAATGGGAGATGTCCAGGATCCAGATGGAGCAAATTGGTCAATCTTGCCTGCACTTATTATAAGGGTGACGTGTTTAGACTGAAATCTTACTTTGACTAAGTCTTTTCCCGTTTTTGGTTTGCAGACCTCTGTAGATGTCCTAGAGCTTCCAATTCCAGCTTTGACAGTGCTGAGGATCCCGTGTCACTCTGGGCAAATCTGTAATCTGTATCAAGTAATTCACTCTGGTCACTGTGACAACAGAGTATGAGAATCTACTTTGCATTCACTGCTTATGACCTTATTTCATCACTTACAGTACAGGGATATAGAGCTTATTAAATCTTTCAAGCAAACCTTAATAGTCTGCCTCTTAAATGTCCTAATGAAACTTCCTAAAACCTACTGTAGACAAGCTTTTCCATTGTAACTACGTACATTTACTTGAGCACTGTGCTTAAGTACAATTTTGAGGTACAATTTATGCTTCTTCATTCTTCTACTCCACCACATTTATTAACTAGCTGATTTTCCACACAAAATATACTATCAACTTATAAAATATAGTGCATTATTATAGATTAAAGGCACAACAACACAAGTGTTGTTGGTTATGTGGCTGAATATAGATGCTCAGGTTGAAGCTGTGCAAAGTTCAGCTGGGACTTGCATGAAGTCACCATGTACATGTAAGAATGATAAAGTTGTATTTTGTTCTACAACAAAATTAACAGGACAGACCCTGAAGAAAAAAAGAAAAACTATTATTTTTTTATAAACTTGCTCACAAGTTATTATCTTTGTTGTAAAGTGTAAAGTATCATCTGCTGGGACCTCCATATTTTAACATGCCTAAAAGGCTATTCTGTGTAATGGGTACTGAGTAAGATACTAGTGAAGTATCTAAATACTTCTTCCACTACTGGAGATTTGCATGGAAGCATTAAATTGGACATGAAATATTGAATGTTGACTGTTTAGTGAAAAAAATGTAGTTACAATGATAAGTAAAGAACTTACACTCAAATGTTGGGATCATGGGATCATGTGAGTTCAGGGGATGCAGCAGGGTGCAGGTCAGATGTGTTTATGTAAGAAATTGAGGAACAACTGGAATACATCTGTCTATGTTGTTCATGTTAACAATCTGTACGCCACTACAATCCACCATAGTTGCACTGGGGACCTTTACAGCAACACACCCGATGCAAAACAATTACATGCTGCGTTTTGACCCCGGGGCATGACTCACTTTTTCTCCACTGGAAAATCTTGCAAATGTTGTCTTACTATTATTATCGATTATATTATAAACGTTATCATTATGTGTTCTTACACATAGCAATAATTTGCAGGTTAATGGAACAAGTTGAGCCACGTTCTCTGGGGATTGTCAACCATTGGCATCCTTGTATGTGTAGGAAATCAGTACTTAATGGAGTAAATGAGTTACATCGGAGTAAAGTCACATAAAGGTAAATTACAACATTTCATCACAGAATAACATTTTGGGTTGAGGATATTTAATGGTAATAATGTATAAGGGTGACACATTTATGTTCTTGGGCATGCAAGGCCACAGTGAATTGCAGAGCAGAGCAGAAACATAAGGATAATGTTGGGCTCAAAGGTTCAATGTGAAATCTAATACTTCATCACAGATCACAGAGAGAGAACATACAACTGGACTAAAAACATTACAAAGTTGTCTCCAAGCCTGTAAACAGAATCCTCTATGATTAAATCTTAACATTTTAATTCCTGACAAATTTTAGTCTTTTAAAACATACATTTAAATTTAAATCCATGCAGGTATATATGTACTTCCGCATTGGGCAAATTATGGCTCCACAGGAATGGAGGAGACATGTTTATGGCACATTAAAATGAAAACATTTAAGAGGAGGGAAGGAAGGAGATATCAAAGTTGTTATACTCAGGTCATGCTTGACAGATTGTTCCAAAATCCAGACACCATTTTCTATGGCGCTGCTGCCCATCCCCCCCATCCAAGAGCCAACGGGAGAAGGAGGATTAGGCTTCATTTTTCACTTTTTTCCTTTTTAACTCAGTGCCATAAGTCATTTTGGGGGACCACACCTCAGTATGGACTGCCTCAAACTCACCACAGAGGCTGGGCTCAGGGAAAATTCTTGGAGGGTTTTATTAGAAATGGCAAAAAAACATACTAGTTGAAGTTAGTTATTGAATAGCATTACAGTAAAGTAGGTCACACACTGTCCTGATGCAAACCCAATGCAGTCACATGTCTTACAACCGCAAGTACATTTGAAGGTATATATGTGGTTACTTTTGTCCTCTCTATAGCAGTTATCTTGGATAGAATATGAATTCCCAATTTATTTTAAATGGACTTAATTTCCTTTTGGAACCATAAGTGATGATGAACTTCTGGGCTTTGATTCATTGAACATGCTTGATTAGTAGAGAGGGAAAAGTGGTTGTGTGGTAAAGACACAGGGAGGAGATATTTTAACAACCGGGCCTGTAAGAGAATATGTCTAAATGTTCAGTATAAAAAGAAACCCTGTGAATCTTTATAAAAGTGAGGTCATTTCTCTGTTGGCGGTGGCTAGTTGCCTGGCGACCAGGAGAGATTCCAGGACATCACTAGTCACAGTGAAGAAAAAGTCCATAAAACCGTGAATTGTTGGTTTTGATATTTCAGTTTTTGCACAGGTAAAACGTGTTAATTAGTGAGCGTCAGAGGTGCACAGAGCCAGGCTAGCTGCTTCCCCCTGTTTCCAGTCTTACTAAGCTAGTGAGAGTGGTATCGACCTTCTCATCTCACTCTTGGCCAGAAAGGGAAAATGTCAAACTTTTGCTCTAAGCTGATGACCTACACAATTTCAAAATGTGTTATCTCATTTTTACAGTACAAGTTTTTGACAGAAATGTAATAGTGTTATAAACTGTCTGATAAATGGAGGCCATGGTCTGTCACAGAGCAGCCATAATGTGCATGTGGCTGAGAGTGGAGACTACAGCAATCCACTGCCCCCACCACCCCCCACCCTCTGTAGTCAACTTTACAGTTGGAGCGAGAAATGACCTCACCTCGTCCAAGTCCCAGCTCCCCCAAAGTTTGAACAGGAAATAGGGAGAACACTACCCCCGCCCAGCCCCTTGCCCCCATTACAGCACTCCCAAAGAGAAAACATCAACATCAGAGGAAAGTATAGAACCTAAAAATTAAAGATGATTTGAAAAAAACACACAGGCCTGTCTGTGGATGTAAAACACATAATACTTGTAACATGAGCGAACATGAGATAAAGCTTTAGTTCTAACCACTGTTTTGAATTTTCAGTCTGTGAATTCCAGCCGTTGTTTGGATTCCTCTGAGAGGGAATGTTTTATGCTCCTTTGAAAATACAAAAGACGTCGCGCACATCTGAAAGCCATTAGCCTCTCAAACTGTTAGCAAGCAGTCTGAGGATTCTTTCCGCTCTCTTGGAATCTTTCTACATTTCTCTCTTTGCCTCTTTTCTCTTTTCATTTCTTTCTTTTTTCAGGGGCCCCAGCCTCAGTCTTTTGCAGTTACAAGGGTTATGGAATTTCAAAACTCAGCCCACTAAAACCAAAGCTATATCAAACACATCAACCTCTCTCCATCCCTCTGCCCGCTGTATTTTTTAACAGTCATTTAACTGTGGACAAACGAGCAGTGCAGAGTTACAATGTGATCTATCACTGGGGAACAACCTCACGTGTATACCCGCCTCTTCCTCTTCTGGTTCCCACAAAGCAGGCAGGGGACATGTGAGGCAGGTCTTCCCTCCTCCTCATCATCCTCTGCAGCCTAACCTCGCATAAATGGACCAATGTGTTTGTGTGCTGTTTTATGAGATCACATATTCTCATCCCCCCTTGAACACTGCCATTCTTTGTCTCCGCTCGTGTTATACTTTGAAGTTCTACATTCCTCTCCCACTGCATCACCGGGGCAGCACAGCTGCACAAGGCCAGGTCTTTACAGAGCCAAGCAGAGCAACGCTCCGGGTAAGGTGAGGCAAGAAATGCCTGCTTCTGAAGTAAGTGATGGAAAGAAAGATCGAAGAAGAGGCAGGAGGGGGGACCAGTGTGAGAGAAGGAAAAGAGGAATGATTGGAGGCTGAGAAAAAGGACATGTTGTGGTCTATCTATCTATCTATCTATCTATCTATCTATCTATCTATCTATCTATCTAATAAATTTATCGGTCTGCTTTTCCACTTTATGTGTGCTTGCGTGTGTTTGTTTGTGTAAGCGTGTCTTTATGTGTCGTTATGTGTGTGGTGCAGCGATCATATTTTCATTCAGGGAAAAACCACCAGCACACCACAAGATTCCCAGCTGGGATCATCTCTAGACCCAGTCACACTCCACCCTGACCCCACAGGCTCCAACCACAAACCCCAAGACCACGATGACACTACGAAACCAACCTCTAATCCCTCAGCCCAACCTTACCAAACACACACACAGACGCGCGCGTTGTATGCACACACACACACCTTCACGCTCCCATGACCTTAAGGTCATCCTCTGCCAAAACATACTACGAGTTTGAGAGGCAGAGAGTGAGGAAAATCAGTGGAAAATGGGAACTGAGACAGTCAGTGATGTACATTTGAGGGCTTTGAAGCTCCAGTGAGCCTCATCATTGCCTCATTTGACTTGCACACAAAAAATGAAAAGAAATCGTCAAAACAATCCCGTTTTGCCTCCAATGTCTTCTTCTTTAACCCTGCAGATTCAAACAACTGTTCCATAAACTTTAGAGCTTTTCTCACTTCTCTTTAACACATTATTATAGCTCCTCTTGGTGTAAATACACTACACATCTCAAGCACAACAACAAGATAACACTAGCCTAGCAGAAACAAGATAACACTAGCCTAGCTGAAGCATCATCTCCTTGGTGTGTTTCCAGCTTCACCACCTGTGTAAAAACCTGTGATTTCCAAAAAGTCTATATGGAATATCTTGCATCAGACCTGAGGCAAGGCATTTCAGAGTTACTGCACCTTTGAAAACCTCATAAAAGCACAAGTATTCTGTGCATTCGTATCACTTTACATCTTTTTTTTTTGTTTGTCAAAGTCCTGTCTCTAGCTGTATTATATTTTACATCATGAAGGAGAATATAGTATTCTGCTTGTAATTCATGTTTGTTGCCCCCTTAGGTACAAAAAGAGCTATAATACATAGCTATATAGGAAAACAAATTATGAAAACACATTGAAATCCTTTCACATAAAGTCCTCCGGCTCAGTCCTGCCTCTGATGACCCACAAACGCACCGGTTCACCCCTATGGACAGCAGTACAGTATGACTAATTCTGGCCATGAATCTCTCCCTGCAGAGAGGCTGTCATGGAAGTGATTTGGCTCAGCGATGGCTCTCCTGGCTGAGCTCAAGACAGTCTGAAAGCCCCCATCAGGCTCTGGTGGTCTCTCATGGTTCTGTCTTTCAGCGCTGGGAGAGATCAGGCATCGCTTCAAGAATTCAACTAATACACAAGTATAAGTGTAGAAAAAAAGTACACATCATTTTGGTTTGCACACAATCACACGCAAAGACGAGGAGACACAGTTGCATCACAACATATCCTCCTGTCAATGAATGATACTGATGATCAAAGCTGACATATATAGAATTGGAGTTAGGGGTGGGATTTAAAGGGTAGGCGGGTTTTATGTGTGTGTGTAAATGTAAAAGTGTGTAACTATGTGTTCATGTGAGGACAATGCAATCCTCATCTGGTTTCTGTACTGGCTTGTCATCTTTCATACCATGTGAGCTGCAAGAGGAACCCCAAAGCTCGGCACCGGCGCAACGACCGATCCGCCGCATTCCTGCTCCTTGCTGGGCCAGGCACATGTTATAATAATGCAGTGTGGGCCATTAAAAACAAATAGCTTGCTTTTATCAACGTGAGCCCATGTAGTCACCCCAACGCTCACCACAAGACTCTCTAGGACCATTTTTCTTTAATGGAATAACAAGTATTAAAACTGACAATACAAGTTCCTATCTTGAAAGCACATGTTGCACAGTTGAGGGCATCTAAAGCCAAACCTTTAAACATGAAACGCACAAACAAAAAATGACTTCTCTTCTACTTTCATGACAACGATCGGAAAAATCTGTGACATCACAAGCATACACTGCTCCTGGATCGTTTGGGCAGCCTGCTCCTAGCGCCATATGTATTTACTTTAGGTCGACATATGGTGTGTCTGTGTGTGTGAGAGTTTACATACGTGTATACAAATGTGTGTGCTGTAAAAGAAAGAGACGGAAGACAAGTGAGTGAGGAGAAAGAGGGGGCTAGTAAAAGTATTTCCCCGGGCTCTGAAAGTACAATACACACAGACAGTGGTGTGTTTTCACTGTAGCCAGATCTGATGGTGAAATGTGGTTCTATTTAGAGGGGAGAGGGAGGGACTGCTGAGAGAGAGCAGGAGAGAGAGAGAGGGAGGAAAGACAGAGAAATGGGGGACACACAAATATAAATGAGCTCCAAACTCCTTAAGGGTCTAATTCTTTGTTCCCAACTATCCCAGTCTTTCGTGGTGTCAGCGTGAGACTGTGAGTCTCCCTAAGAGCTTCTGAAGCACACTACAAATCATCCTGCTGCATGTTGAAGGCTGGTCCTACAGCATTCTGCATGTTCCCCATTACAATGAATTGCCGTGTTCAATCGGATGAAGTGAGAGGGGGTTTTGATGTGTGTGTTTGTATGTGTGTCCAGGAGAATGTAGCAATGCTAAAATCTGATTTAATGGGAATTTCCCTGGTTAGTTTTGTTGTTGTTGAAACCATGCGGTAGTAACAAAGCTGTACACTCATTCAATGAACACAATGAGGAAATGTTCCTGTTTTCAAGCAAAATTTAAATACATCCCCTGATAATTAAAAGTGGTTTTACATCATCTCTTCTGCAGAAATCCTCGGCCCCTGCATTCAGTTTGGTAAATTTAGACCACGCCAAGTCCTGCAGAGACAAAAAACAAATGCACATGGTTGTAATTACCCAACTTTGTTAATCTCTGTCCAAATACATTACAACAAAACATGTTAGCCCTATTCAGGCTCACCAGAGGATGTTGGAGAAAATAAATAAGGGTATTGCCAGGTAGCCTTCAGGTCTACACAATGCCCTATTGTGTAAAAAAGTATTTACGGCCGTTACGAAACTTGTGTGTGTGTGAACAGACAGAGGAGACGATTCGAGTGTCGCTGTCCCAGAGAAACACCCTGACTCTGCTTGTTGTCCTCAAAGAGGTTTCCAGTGATAAACAAGGGCTCTCCACTCAGATAACAGGGGCTCTTCAGAAGACCTTTGAGGGCTTAACGGTGTTCATCACTGTCTGAAGAACTACTTGAACCTTCAAATGCTTCTTTGCTTCTTTTTTTTCGGAGGGTTCAGCTTTGATGTTTCCAAAAGCCAGTTGACCAATGTAACTATGGCATGTATGCAGTGAAAAGCTTTCAACCACTGCCTTCCAAAAACACTATCCAGCTTGTATCAGTCTTCCTGGTAATATCAGTGATGAAAAACAAACAAGAATAAAAACTCACTCATCTTGTGGAAAGCACAACAGGGTTTAAAGGTTTTTCATAGGGTCATACTGGGATAGGAACATTTGTAGGGTCAAAAAAGTAGCATCAAAACAGCTTTGGTTATTAATTGATACGTTATTAATTTGATAATTTTTCACAGCGTCAGTTACAAAAGGAACAGGACAGATGTTGGACATTTCAGCAGGAAGGATGTTGCCAACTTGAGGTCTTGAACCTTCATGCCTTGGTTGTTTCTCTTCACAATCTCTCATCAAATCCCACAAAAGCACACATGTCCTGTGAAAAGTAATGGAACTTCATTCAGGAAAGTAACTCAAATTTGTCCGTAGATGTCACACCGAATATCCTATAACAACAGTTTTGTCAAATTAAGATGATTTTTCATAGGAAATTAAAGTCTATTTGAATATCTGTGGTCTTCAATTGATTTATTAACCTACATTATCATTTGTAACTGACTTGTAATGAATTTGCATCGAGAACAGGCACCTTTACTCTCGCTTTCACAATTTATTCAAACCAAAAGAGTCTTCCTTTCTAGAGCTACATTGATCCCTTTTTTGTTGAGAGTGGTGGAATCAGCACAGTAGGTGGAAACATTTGAGATGTGCTCAGCTGTCCTCACCAATATACCACCCAGCTGGCCACTCTCTCAATGTTAACTTCCTATCAGCACTTGTGGCAACAAAGCACAAGGATGTGTCAATCACAAGCACCAGTGGGCCGAGGCAGTAAATAGCAGGACAATTTGAATAGCAGGCGTAAATTTGACACACTGTGACAGAGTGACGTGCTCTTCATGCCTTGCTGTTAACTTCATTTATAAATTGACTGAGATCTGTCATAGAAGTGTGTCGAACCAGAAGACTTCACCTTTGATCAATGCTTTTTCATGAACCATCATGACCTCTTCACCTCTCAGTGGATACTGTTAGTTATCCTATTGATCTGTCATTGTTGGCTCATTTGCCACAGCCTGATGTTAATGCAAGTGCTGCTTGGCAATCATCAAAGATCATTTACTCTGGTGAGACTCATCACTAAACTAACTTTTTTGCAGAGTGGTGATAGTGAAGCCAGGTTAGCCACAGTGTGAAGGTTTAGCTGCTTGGCCCCTGTTAGAACAACTCTAGGAGTCTTGAGGAATGTGGGTTTGTCCTGCAGTCCTTCCTACCCCCTCTCTCTCTCTCTCTGTCTCTGCCTCACTCTCTCTGTCCCCTCCCCTCTCCCAAAACAGGGCATTTCCCTAACTTTTCTCTTTTTCTCACAAGGCTATAGTTCAATATTCCATTCTGGGACACATATCCTGTCTGAAATTGCGACTCTGGGCTCCTCGACGCCAAGGCACTCCAACTGTTGCAAGGTATTGTGTGCATTAGTGCTCTCTTGACTGCAGCACAGTGAAGTTATCAATGGCTTTGATTGTGACTATTGTTTCAGAAGCCCGTTGTTTCACGGGGGATTATCTCCTTATGTGTGTCTGCTAGATAGATGGGGGTCAAATCACAAGATTAAGATGCAGAAAGGCGGATAAAAAGTTTAACATCTGTCCCTAAACGGGTGCAGGTCAGAAGTTGCACATTTTTACCGGCTTTTTGGGAAACTGCATGGGGAGAAAAAAAAATCCCGACAGGCTAGTCACGTTTTACAGTTTGATCGCTCGACCTGTTTGAGTTTTCATACTTTGGGATAAGTTTTCCTGGCGAGTAAAGTGGAACAAAAAAAGGCGCTCTAATATATTTTCCCATCCGTGATTAACTTGTGTTTCAGCGAGCAGAAGCTGATGTTGCGTTTTTCTCCATTCATAAAGTTGCGGTGACGTGCAGAGCTCGTGCCAATGCTGCAATATTGTGAAAAACAATCAGATTTGCCTCTCAATTTGCAACAGACTGCCTCAGCGGCTGCTTTACGCTTTTCAAGTGTAGCAGATGGAACTTGAACTTTTTGTTTAGCGTCTCTATGAAAGTGTGTCAAAAGTGGATTTTCAGTCAATCTACTGTAATTGTATTGTTTTGCAACTCTTAATATTCCATGAATGTAAAGTTATGCTGTGATGTTTTACTTCTCAAATCACTGTGCGATTACAATAAATATGTAGTTATATAGAGTCACATTTAAATGACATGTTGATGATCAGATGATTCATTGATAAAGCTGGATGCTTTACCTGCGTTATTTTGACAGCACTGTTGGAGAAGTGCTCAGCAGAGCTCCCACTCGGTAATTGATCAGGCATTTCTTTTGTTCGGCATCGATCCCGCCTCCATTCACTTCTCTTACTGCAAGCAGCGAAAGCCAACTTCTTTTTTTGTCCTGTTAGAGTGAAAAAAAGCTTTTCTTTTTTGATTTTTCAGGTGTTAAGAAGCTTAATACGCCTACCTCTGGAGTATCTAGTTTACCATTAGAGCTATAGGCCACCACAAAGTAGTTGAGCAACACATTTTAATAGTTTTATTTGTGTCCGCCTTAAAAAACAAAAAGTGAAATATGGAATAATTACAGGCAATTATGTTAACATAAGTATCTTTTAATTCCCATCTCTTCCTGTCTAGTCCATGTCTTGCCAACTCTTTTTCTCTGCATGCTGGAGTGAGTTCACTGCTCATCTATCTCACATCTTCCATTAACATCTATCTGAGTCACTGGGATGTGGTGCCATATTTATTTTCTTCTCTTTGTCCAGCCCAGATATATAATGTGGTTGGACCCATGGCAGGAGGGCTGGAGGCCAGGTCTGCTGAGGTTGTATATCACCAGGTGCCCACAGTTCACTCTTAAACCTGTGGTCTATAATGAGGTGGAGAAGATAAAATAAACCTTATGGCTGTCCAATTCAGTTGGACTCTCTGGATGTTTTTGAATTTAATACACCCTAATGCAGTTAGGACAGGCTTGTAAAACTATATAGGCTATGTATGGGGTTAGCAAATACAAACCCGGACTCCATAAATCACATAATGAACAATAATGGGAGTAATTTAATTGTATGCCTTTATATGGATAAGTAATTGCTCTTTGTTAACAATTAAATACCCCCACTCTTCTCTCTGATTGTGGTATGTGTGATGGATAGAAAACATTTTGAGATGATGGATCATCTTACCTCATCATTTAAGTCATGCCTCTGTCTTTTCTACCAACCTTCCTCTAGTCTGTCTCTCTGGCTCCCTCTAGGCACAAGGCTATGATTTAGGGTGACTCCTAACCTTTTTGGTTTGTGACCCTTTAAAACGAAGCAATGTCTATTTATGACCCCTTGTCCTAGTTTGCATATATGGAATGAGAGTGATGTTCCCCTCTAAGGCTTTTTGCTATGTAAATTGTGTTTAGAGGCCTAGAGAAGTATAATATATGCAGGTTTTCACAGCAAAAAGAGAAAGCTAAGAGAAAAGACAGACAGAATAAAGATAATTTGTGCAGCAGTTTATCTTGCACTGATCTGAGTCTTGACCCCCATGATTTAGGAAAATACTGGATGGATGGACTGATGAATGGAGGCTCGAAAATAAGTCATTAATAAGTCATTGTGCTTAAAACGTTGCAGTTGTGGTGCAGTATAGAAATGTAGAGCCTTCTTTGTTGTGCAGTGGTTCACAGGGCAAAAACAAATACACATGTTTCAATCTATCACAGTTTTTTCGATTTTATGTGATTAGAATCCTTATTAACATCAATTTTATTGACAATAAACATTTAATATTCAACAGCACTGGATCTTTGACATTGAGCATGTCTCTCTAATGAGTTTATGACTTTTCTCTCTGTAGTCTGTAGTCGTACATACAGTATTTGGTGTCTGTGGAGTGATAAACCACTTATGAGACTGCTTTGAAGTTCACTAGTGAAAACAGATTGCTGGAAGTCAGGATTTGAGTGTCTCTTCTGTTTCCTTGCATGTTCTTCTTTTCACCCCCCAACTCATATGTTTTCTCTTTTCTCAATATAATCACCAAGCATGTCACAAACAAAAAAATCGAATCAGTGAATAATTCCATTGCACACCATTTTACCCGATAATGTTACGTTGTTGTGTTCACAAAGGTTGGAGGTTTAAGGTTGTAAAATGAATGATGTTGATAAATGAGAATGATTTAAGATGCATCACAGGGTAAAATCGATTTGGTCTGTTAGATCAGTGATTCCCAACCAGGGGTACGTGTACCCCCTGGGGTACTTCTGCAGTTGCAAGGAAGTACGTCTATGTGGGAAGATCATCTAATTAACTAGTTAAGTTACGCTATCCAGTAAGCTGCCCATCAAGTTGAGTCGTAACACATTAACATCAAATTGAGAGTGCATGAAAACTAGTTACCAAGTACACAAAGAAGATGAAATAGTTAGCTAAAATGGTGAATAAATCGTTGAAATAGTTAGCTAAAAGTAATGGATGAATGGTTTAAGTAGTTGGCTAGCTTTAGCTAAAAGTAATGGATGAATGGTTTAAGTAGTTGGCTAGCTTTAGCTAAAAGTAATGGATAAATGGTTTAAGTAGTTGGCTAGCTTTAGCTAAAAGTAATGGATAAATGGTTGAAACGTCCAGCCTCTGCCTCCTAATAGTAACTTACAAATGTAGTTAAACTTGACCAAAACAACCTAAACACTGATGATTCAATTGTATGCAAAAAACATTGTAACACAATGCACTTTCATATCATTAATAGAGCTAAATAACTTCAGTTTATAATCCATTCAAATGAACACATTTGAAGTGGTGCTGATGAAGGGGTACATGAACTCATCTGACAGGAATGTGGGGGTACGTCAAACAAAAAATGTTGGAAACCACTGTCCTAGATGAGCTGAGTTCACCATCAGTGTAAGTTGATCAGTCCCTCTGTGTTCAAAATATTTCTTAGCTTTCATCTTTTTTCTTCCTCTATCTAGCCCCTACTCTGGAGTGCACATCAGGACTTGGTTTGGATCCAGGTCAAGTTCCCTCTGCTCAGCCTGGGTCCACAGAGTGCTAAAACGGAAGTGCTACGGTTGGAAAGATAGCCAGACCGACCAATGGGATCAGGGAAGCTGGCTCAGGTGCTGCTGGGATGGGCAGCGGTGTGTCTTTCGGCAGTCCATGTGGCTTGTGGTCAAACCGGGGATGGGCCGTACCAAGCTAGCCGATTCACCGGCACTGTGGACCAGAGAGAGGTGCAGCGGGTTCGACGCCGTGGCCAGGAGACACTGAGAGGGTAAGGATGAGAATCGCTGTGTGTGTGTGTGTGTCACTGTCTGTGGTAAATCCCAAATGAGCAGCAATGCACAATGCAGTTTGGTATTGATTTTATAAATGTTAAAGAAGCATTCATGAGGACAGACATGAAGAAAAGTGCATTAAGTTTGTTTTTCATACACAACTCAGAACATTTGTAGCTGTATCTGGAGAAGGTTTAAAATATAAATGGCTTTCCCCTCTCTGTTTTCCTGGCAGCGCTCTTTCAACTGCTGTGCTTTCTGGGCTGAGGCCAAGCTCGTCTTATACCAAATTATGCTGCTGAATACTACCACATTGTTTTCTCAAAAACAGCACATGTTCGACCTTAACAGGCTGCTTGCCACACTGAAATCTCCCCGTGTATTTACAGCAAATTGACATTTTCATGGGAAAGGGAGGAAAAGGCAGCTTTCTATACATCTCATGAGGGGATGATGAGTGAAATACATGACCCAAATTCCCCAGAGTGTATTAGTTAAGCTGGAGAAAGTAGTTCAGGACTGCTGTGGGGAGATTTCTGGCCCCAGTGGTTTAAGTTGAGGCAGGCGATAGGGAAAATTATGTGTGTGTGGGTACATATGAGCATACGTGTGTGTTTTTAAAGGTGCTGTTCATTTAAGTGTCTGTATGTGGGGAGTATCCAGTGAAATGAACTACTACAGGGATCACATCACCTCTCACCAGCTGCAACCCCCCCAGTCCTTTCTCTCTCCTGCAGTCCGACTCTTTCACTTTGTTACCTAAACACCATGAATCTGGGTGTGGGATGTATGTCAGTGCAGCAAAGAGTTTTCACTGTAAATTTCGCCACTTCTTGAAAAACAAAGGATGTTTTGTTGGGGCCCGTTTTCAGTGTCTGCATCAGTTATTCCAATCAGACTCCCATCTGTCCCAGCTTATGGTTCCCCCAGTGCCAAGCCACAGGAAATGAGGTATTCGTATCACCCGAGGGGGGTATGAAAAGGGGCATTTGTTTCACTGCTGTAGGTGACAAAGCAGTAGAAGGAATAACAGAGGGCAGAAAAAGTATGAAAGAAAGACAGCACATGAGGAAATGGAAGATGAGATGAAGAAAAAATGGGGAGTGATAGTGAGAGAGGTAGAAAGAAACAACTAAACTCTGTGAATTGTATTCAGTTGTGGCTTATTAATAGTACAGGGTAAAGCTCACATATAGTCATACAACTGGTGTTTTCTCTAAAAACATATTCAGTGACGGCTCCTGCTGCATAATTCAAATAGATTTGCCTGCCCTGTCACTCATTTTGGTTAATATGGAGGGCATTTGTCCATGTTTAATAAAGAAAATCGTCCTCCCTTTGCATGTAGACATATTTTAAAGGAGACGTTTTATACCAAAATTAGGGCGAGCATGGTAGTCCTTCAACATTTCTACTCTAATGTCCATTGTACTATTTACAGCCACCATGACACCAATTGTCATTGGCATTGAACCTAAAACATTAAATATATGATCTGACTGAACAATAATTCACATTCACAGTTTGTCTAAGAGACAGTGAGCAGCCAGAGGAGAGAGTCACCACACACGGAGGCCTTGCACAAGAGCACATTATTCCCATCAAATAGTGTGTGATTTCATGAGAACATGTAACAAAAGCCTGCAGACTTTTTCCATTACACTGTTAAGTTCTGGAAACACTACTGTGTTAGGAATGAAATGCTCATGTAGTGATAGTTCTGTTTACCAAAGTAAATAGGTAATGAGACTAGACAGCATCTTTGAAACTCAGGGTATGTTGAGGCTAAAAAGCTCTGTTTGCACGCTGGGCTTCAGGCCAGTATGAGTACCACAAACCAGAATTATTTGACAAAATGTTCGACATCTTTTTGATTATTTTTATTGGATTTCTGGGTGTTGCCTGGAAACTGTCACTCGAATTATTCCAAAACTTTAAAGCACCTCCCATCTGTTGGCCAAAGCAAATTGGCCTAATGTGTTGACTTTATTTTCAGTTACTGTTTGAGTGTCGCTGGCTGAAAACGATCACAGTTGAATCGGGTAAAATTAGTCATCTACATGTGTGCATGTTTCATCTAACCACCTCTGGACAGAAGCTGTAGGGTGAAGAAATCACATTTGAGACAAGTGAGTAAATGTTTTGGCTGTTGATAAGGCTTTGCGCAGTGAGGGCCAAATGTTTCTTACACAGGAGTTGTTGAATTTTACTACAACTCATTCACCCCAACAAAGTATAATACATGCCAACCCGGGCTTGTGTCACCATACTGCTTTCATCTAAGAGTTGCAGCAATCACAGTGGACTGTCAGTAACCTTGTATGGTTACAGATTCTCTGAGTGGGTGATGGAGGGAGGTTACTTTAATGATGGTCATTACGCTGGCCTTGGGCTCGGGTGCAGTGTTTATTTGCTGGATAGAGCTCCATATCCCCTGGTCTGTCTCTGGTAGCGCTGGGTCTGATGCTGGCTGACTCTGATTTATTGTCTCTCACTGCAGCCTGGCATCAGTCCACTCAAGGGCGGTATCTGATCAGACCTTAGGCTGGCTGGCTGGCTGGCTGGCTGGCCTGCTTTACTCAATGGGTGATTGACCATCTGGTTGGTAGAATGAGAGAAGGAAAGTGTGAGGCAGAAACCTTTTGCTGTCTCTCTCTTGCTTTCAATTGCCCTACCAACTAAAAGCGTTGAATATTTATAGTTTAATAAGATCTCTTGTATGTTAGAGTTGAAGAATCCAGCCAAGATCTTTTTTTTGGAGTCACCCTCTTTATTAACTTAGCCCAGCTTGGCCCAGCTATACCCAGCTCTGCTGAGGAGAGACGCCTTGAATGCTGGCTAACTTGGCAGACAGTCAGCCCCAAAGTAGAGAATTACATTCAGCCACTCAAGTCGCTTCCAGGATAATGTCAATACCACCCCGATGGCCTCTATTTACTGTCTGCCTAGGCATATGACTTATTTGAAAGAGAATAATAGAATTTCCCTGGTTTTGGATGTCACAGGGCAAATGTCTTTACCTCAGACCTACGGTATCTGAGTGTTTTGAGGACAGAGGAAAGAAAAAAAGACCCACAAAAAGCTCAAGAAGAGTTTATATTCAGGCTGAGTGAACAATTGCCAGTTTCCCTTTCTGTTTTATGTGCATTAGGTTCCATTTTAGGTTTTTATGTGTCTGCATTTTATGCTTACTGTATGTGCAGGCTAAGACTGAGCTGTAAAGACAGGATAATCTGGGACATCTGATTGGCATGTGGTCTGTTAATAAAGTGGTTTCTACTTAATGTCAGACTGTATGAAAATATTCAGCCGTCAGTTTAATTCCCACATTTGACATCACCGCACACATTGACACACACAATAATACACACATACACACACTTTGCTCTCACACACATAAACGCATTGCATGAGCCTGTTGACAAACAATATCAGCTTTGCCACAAATCATTTGAGTTAAGACATTTTCTTATTTAAACAAAACAATAAACAAATATCCCCTCTGGGGTTTGTGTGTGGTAGACCACAGTTTAAGTTATTGTGCTATACAACTGTATCTCCTCATCACAACACACACCACAATAGCGGCTATTCAGTGAGTTACTGTAGCTTTTGTACGTTCCTGTCTCTGTTACACTTCCAACAATTTCTCACTTGTTCCCTCTTTATCTCTGTTTCTCAGTTCAATTCAATTTCTAACCCGAAATGGCATGAGTTTAGAGATCGGGATTTTACATTCACTATAAATATTGTCGTTCTTTCATTCATTGCTTTCTTCAGCTGCTCTGAAAGCATGAAAATCTTCCAAACTGTAGATATTACATTTTGACCTGAAAGTGAAACTAAATTTTACTCTTCTTTACTCGAGTACTTTTACCTTTGATACTTGTGTACATTTTACTACTAATGCTTGTTTACTTTTACTTAAATCAAATTCAGAAACAAAACAAAGTATTTCTAATTGTTTTGAGTAATCTGCCTTATCACCATATGGGTCATTTTCTATACACTTATCATCCCCAGCCCTAGACCTGATAGCAGAGCAACAGGCCCAGGTGTTGCTAGAGGCAGCAATACGTAAGAGTTTTGCTGAGGGGGTTCAGATACCAGGCAGATGAATGTTGACCTATGACCAGTACACCAACACACACATACACGGACACAGACACCGTAGGGCCGTAGCAACTGTGAACTTCTGGTCTGACTGTCTGTGATCATTTTCCATGCCTGCCCGGTGCTGCCCTTTCTTGTAGGTCAGTGGAGGCCGGCTGCTCTGAACTGCCTTAACCTTTGACCCCGTGGATTCCTGCATGAGCAGCGGACCCTCCGGCTACAGCCACTTAACTTGTTGATTTTGCAGTTTCTAATTTTATAACTCTAACTCTTTGCTAAAACCCTAAAGAAAGCTTTAACAACAGAAGAAAATCAACCAGAGCTCCAAGTAACGATTGTTTTCATAATCCATTAATCTGCCGCTCATTTTCTCGACTGGACAATCAATTGCTTTGTCTATATAATGACACAAAATAGTAAAAAAATGGCAATTTGAAATTCCCAGAGGCAAACGTGACTTATTCATATGGCTAGTTTTATCTCACCAACAGTCCAAAACCCAAAGGTATTCAGTTTATTATCTTATGACAAATTGGCAAATTCTCACGTTCTGGCATATTTACTTAAAAAGATACTGAAACGATCAATTAATTATCTAAATGGTTTCTTATAGATCTATACATATACATTTTCTATCAATGGATTAATTGACTAATTGTTTCAACTCTAAAACTAATTAACTGAGTTTCTTAAGAAGAAAAGCAGATTGTGATACCGTACGTAAAATGCAGTTTTATATGTTCATGGTTATTATAATAACTCCATGTCTGGAAATCTGTGTGAAACTGCCTCCCCCTTCGACTTTGAACTCTTGACTACAGTGTCTTTTTTTCCTTCATTCTTCATATTTCCCCTTAGATGAGGTGGCAGCCATTTTCCTTTTATTACTATTAATGGCAGTTAACGAGCGATCCACGGCCCGGGAGGCAACTTCAAAGGCGGCGACGTGGCCACAGAAGAGTTAATCTCCTTTAGATTGAGCCCTGTGAACAGTAGGACATTTCAATATTGAGGAAAACCCCTGGGGCTAAACTCCTTTTTTTTATGGCTTTCATTCTGTTTTACTTCAGTTCATCCTCTAAAGCCTCCTCTCTGTGATAGCAGTCCAGGCATTGACCTGGAGGAAAGACTGAGAGAGAGAGAGAGAGAGGAAGAATAACAAACCAGAGCACCTCAGGGTCAGACCCCTATAATCCTTCATATATTGACATCCCCAAGGTCTGTAACAGTGGAAAATCTTCAACGCTTTGTGGAGAAATAGATCAGGGAAGAAGTTGGGTTCACTGCTCATTAAGTGTTGGAATGCTGATGTCTCGCTCTATGCATTTTTGAAGTTTTTTTGAGGCGCTCTTTGGTTTGTGTGTTTGCCCCAGAAATTCAACTCCCACCGAGGGTCTGGCCTCTTCTTGCTTATGCTGCTTTCTCCTTTGTTTCCATATCTCTGTTTTCCGCTCCCACTCCTCCTCCTGCTTCCTCCTCTTCTCAACATAAACTTGTTTTGCTTTCCCTCCCACTGATCCCCTGTTCCTTTCCCACCGACCCGTCTTCTCTCCTTCTAACCACCATTCCTCTCACTCTCTTCACACTTTCTCTCTAAAAACCAGTTTCAGTTTCTGTGAATGTCCCAAATAATCCACTGCTCTTGTCTGCTCTTCCTGTTTTTATTTTTATCTTCCTTCTTTGTCTGACCACAAATTCTACCTACGTAAATAACTCTCGTCTGCCTGCCCACCTGTTTGTCTGTCTCTCTGTGCCATCTGGTAATGTGTTTGGAGGTGTGCTCTGCTCTCCATCCATCAGAGATTCAAACCCCAGCTGTCATCTCCCTGGTGACAGCTCGGGGTTACTACGGATACCGTCTGGCGAGGAGGAGAGGAAGGTCATCTGTTTCACGCAGGAGGAACTTGAGAAGTTCATCAGACACAACACTTAATGTCCCACTTTAGCTCTGGTCTTCTAATTTCCTGGTTTAGACTGCACATCTGACTACAAGCTGCACATTTTTGTTGTAGTCTGTTGGCTAACAAAACAACCTTCATGTTGACTTTACTGCTTTAGCTGTCAACACTTAGGCCTTTCACTGCAGCACCAATACATGAATTAACCAGTTAGCTAATCCACAGAAAATGTTTTGAAAATCTATAGCTAGATGTTTTGGGAAATACACTACAGGACTAGTAACTTCCTGGAGTCTGGAAGCTGGTTGCCTGGCAACTGGTCCCAAACAACAAATAGTCAGGCACATAAATATTTTTACACTTCGGTTTCTGTACGTGTTAAACTAACAAAATATAATGTGTTAATAATTAGGGAGCTTTAGAGGTGTTGTAGACAAAGCCAGGCTAGCTATTCCCCCCATTTCCAGTCTTTATTCTATATCTCTAAGTTAACTGGCTTCCTGTTCACGCTACATATTTGTTGTAAGACAGAGAGTGCTCTCAATCTTCTCATCAAACTCTCTGCAAGAAAGACATTCATAAATGTCAAACTATTCCTTAAAGTCATTTAATAAACAAAAATGCAAAACAGTCGCTGCTTCTAGTTTCTCAAATCTGGATCTGCTGCCTTCAGAGCAACTGAATGTCACGTTTTATGAAAAAAAAAAAAAAAAGAAAATGTAGCAGTTTTCCCTTTCAGGAGCACAACATACTTTATACATAAAGGTGAGTTTACTGAGGCCTGAGAAACAGTTGTAAAATGTCTTCTGGGGCTGTGGAGGGAGCTCTGCAACCCTGATGTCTGATGAAACTGTGGTCTGATGATGTCATAGTGATGTCATCAGGATTAACTCCAGTTATGCTTCAGACTTTGAATATTTGACAGAAAACATGAATTATAAATTATAAATTGAGTTTGAATGAGGAAATTTGACAGGCAGGGAAGGTCTAATGGAAGAGGCTATTGAGTTGCATCATGGGAAATGAAATACCAATTTTGACATGTCTCCTTTAAATCTGCCTTTTGCAAGTCCCCCAACTTTATGGAAATACAATACTAAATTCCTGGTGTATCCTTTTAAAGGGTTGATGAGTCTAATTTTACTAGGCCTTGGTCACTGTCAAACAACACTGGGTAATCTAGCGTTACTTTAAACAGTCATAAATTATGTCCAGGGAGCAGAAATGGTCTAGACTGAAGAGATGTGATCCCCGTGGCAAATTACTTTACCATGAGCATCTGGATCAGGCTTTATCCCAATTTACCAAGCTGTGGTCCCTTAATTCTTAGTCTTGCCATCAGCAAATGCAAGCAACTAACCACCAACACAGATGACCACAGATATACCCGTCATTATACGCTTCGAAAGGTCACTAAGGATATCATTAGTACCACCACATTGTTGGAATCCCCTCAGCTTGTTAAACAGCTTTATGGGTACAGTGCACACACTGACTCACGCACACTTCCTTATAGTACATGGATTTGGGTTTTGGGATTGATGCATGTTGGGATTTTTATTCCGTTTCTGAATAAACTGAGTTATAAGTGGGCGTGTAATTATTCACGGAAGATAAAAACTGAAGTGATCTTTGCATTAGCTTGTAGGGCAGCTTCAGACCTCAGTCCCACTGCCTGTTTATGTGCCTGTCTGTGCGCATGTGAGCAGAGGCCAGTCATCTCTAGATGTGGTTTAGTCATCTCATCAGAGGGAAACTTTGTGGCTAACCTGTCAGGCCAATCAAGCGCTCCATAAGCTGTGATGACTCTTACATCTGTCAGAGGGGGTCAAAGTTCACTGCAGGCGTTCCACCAGTAAGAATCAGAGCGAAAGGGAGCAGCACTGGATATTTGCCAGAGAACAGGACAGCCAGTCATGGAATTTGGGAGAAAGGAGGACTTTATACATCCTGTCTTTGCCAGTTTAAATTCAGCCTTGAATGAAAACAAAATGCTACTCCTCGTGTTGCAGGCGCCTTGCGTTTCCTTCCCCTCCTCCCCTCTCTGAAAATACCTCCATCCATCACTCGAGGAGGCTTTGTATCAAAGCTTGCTTTGTTTATTCTTAAAGCAGAGGCCACGCAGGTCTTGGGCAGCTCAGAAAATAACTCTTAACTGTGTGTATTTGTTTAGGGGTTTTACTAAAATATGTTTTGGAGGTTAGTAGTGAGTTTGTTTGTTCTTTCTTTTTTGTCTCTGTCAGGCCCAATGTGTGTGGCTCTCGCTTCCACTCATACTGCTGTCCGGGCTGGAAGACTCTGCCGGGAGGCAACCAGTGTATTGTTCGTAAGTTCCTCCATCCTTAAATCCTCTTTAATACGAGACCACAAAGCCCAGTGGAGAACATAACAAAAAGGCGTGGGATAATTCTGTTTATGTTACCATGTATAGCTGAAGACATGCACAATGAATAAACCAATTAAATTCACTCTCCGCTCCTCCTTTTCCTCTTCCTCTCTCCAGCAATTTGCAGGAATTCATGTGGCGATGGCTTCTGTTCCAGACCCAACATGTGTACCTGTTCAAGTGGCCAGCTCTCTCCCAGCTGTGGAGCAGGAGCAGGAGGTCAGTAACAGTGCCACTACTCACACACACATACAGTAACTGAATCTTCATCAAACATCAAACCCCATCGTAAAGTGGTAACGTACAATTAGAATTAAAGAAGGTGAATAGCTATTTAGCTGCATTCAATCCATTACGTTACATTCATCAGACAGTTTTATCCAAGACGACTTGCGCACAAATCAGAAGCAACTTGGGGTTCAGTGTCTTGCTCAAGGACACTTTGATTTTTGGAGATCAAATCATCAAAATTAGTCGATCGACAGCAACTGTTTAAGTCATTTTTCAAGCAAAAATGCCAGACAGATATGAGAGTGGCATCGATCCGCCAGAAAGCGACCAAGCGACCAAGCATGTATGCGACCAACATACATGCTCTGTTCTTTTGGTTGTTAGCTATGCTGCTATGAAATGTGCTGCAGTTGCAGAATAAATGGTTAGCATTCAGTCGTAGTCTGAGTAACAGTTGTTATACAGGTAACATGAATTGGTTAGAGATATAACAAGTGAGTTTGCCAAAAATATATTATTTTGAAATCCAACCTTCTCTAACACCTGAGCTGCAGCAGATGCCCATCAGTCTTGTAAAATTCAGACAGATAAAACAAAAAAAGTCTACTTTTTCCATCAATGTAAGTCCAATATTTGAATCCTGTAGACAACTCAAGCAGCAGAATTGCATAGTGGTCAGAGAGGCTTTCCTTCAACTGCGTTCCCTTATTGAATGCTGGAGAGCATTTGGCCTATTAAGCCTGACTTCACTTTACTGTGTGAAACTGCGAAGTGGCCCAAACTACTGATGAAATGATGTTGCTTGTTACACTGAGCAGTTTCAGTTCCTACTCAACCAATCCATCGGCAATTTTCCAAAAGTAATGGTTCCACCCTTCTCTCATGGGAGCCAGAATAGCACTGTATTCACTGTAATAGTAGTGTATAGAGTCCCAGGCCTGCGCTGCAGCCTGCAGGTCACAGGGTTTGTCAGGATTAAAGTCAAGAGTCTGGCTGCCCCAGCTCAGTCTGCTGGGCTTAGTTACAGACCACTCAGGATGTGTGTGTGTGTTTGGAGTGGAGCGAGGTGTTTTACTGCACACGCAGAGTGTGTGAAATCACGTTTGTCTTAGTAAGATTAGTGCAGTGTGTTCAGGGTTTAAATATGAAGTTAATATGTGCCGGACATGCAGAAAACATTGTCGTTAAGCAGCACTTTGGGAGCATGCAAAGTACGTGTCGATGTGTGTATTAAGTAGCGTGCAATGTGTTCAGCTTCACTGCTTTAGTCGGCCAAAGTCAGCTCGTCAGTCACGCCTGGCCCCTGCCAGACCCTTTGCACATGCTCACATTCCATTAAGCCTGCTAACACACACATTTTCACTTGCACAACTGCACACACTGACAGACACATACATACACACAGACACTCATACTCATATACACAGTGAGCATCAGTTGGCTGTGACCCAGAGGTGTAAAACAGGATCTGTTCCAGCCATAAGTAAGAACGACCCTTAGAGGAAGGGCATGGAGGGTGGGGTGGAGAAAAACAGCCTCTGACCTGTATGGCAGGATACGCACAGATCTCCTGCAGAGTCAGTGCTCTGGCAAGAGCAATGAAGTCATGTTCCTTAGAGGCAGGAATGGCCTGAGAAAGTGAAGTGATAAATTAGAGTGAGAGCTTAGCAGAGCTGGACCGAACTGATTGTCAAACTCAGCAGGGATTTATGGGCTTTTCTACAGGTTTACAGGCAGTGGAGAGGCAGGCACCGTGTGATATGATAATCACAGACAGCTTTATTGTTCTATGATTAGTAAATAGGAAATATGTTTTAGTGCACTGTTAAGAGTGTATCACTTTCAAGAAGGTCAGAGGTCAAACAGCTTTATGACCTGAAATAAACATGCACCCATCAGTGAATGCTGAATGCTGAAGAATGACCCACACTAAACCTGGAGGTCACCTTATTTGGTAAAAGTTAGCTGTCTCTTTTGTCAATGATTGAAGCTATAATTCTGTTTATTCCCTCACTGTAGCTACTCCCGAACTCTCCTGTGTCTAAATATTTGTTATATTTGGATGGGATGTTTTCAGTTGTCTTTGCTCCACTTGATATTTGGTTATAAAGCGTTGTTTTGATCTGAATTCCCAGAGAGCCATACTCACTGTTTTAGGTGTGTTTAACATATTACCAAGTTGAAAAACTGTTTTCACAACATGACTGTCTCGGAGGCTTTAGGCCAAGCCAAGAGAAGGCAAACACTCCTCATCGTAGATCTTGTCTTCCCAAATGTGCTAACTCGCAAATTCAGCTTTTGGAGAGAGTCCACCATTTAACAGGATAATTCAATGCAGTTGGAAACAAATTGCAGCTCTATGGAGATCCTTTTGGAAACGCCAATTTCCTCTGCCTTAATTATACAGCCTGATTCTAGCACCCTGGTTCGTTGGGTTATAGATAGCATCTTTATGTCTCACGTCTTGCCTGTGGAATGCAGAGGTTTAAATAAATCAGCAACACATTTAAGATTTTCTACATGTCTGTGATTATTGTTATATCCATGCAGATGGTTGTCTGTGATTTTTTTTATGACCCTTCCTGGAATCTTTGCTGGTTGCCAATGAAAAATAAAAGCACTTGTTTCTGTGGATAGCCTGGCAGACCTTTAGAAATGTACACATTTCCAGACTTACAAAAGTAAATTTTTTGCGAAGTCGCGGTGGCGTTGTAACTGCACAAGTCCCATTTACCGATAACCTGGAGTTACACGCCAGTTCCCAGACAACAAGGGTTCACGCTGTAAGTCAGCCTTGTAATAAACCCCCCTGACAGTTTAGGGCAGAGCAGCTGTGCTGAGGATCGTATAGGGTCATCTTTATAACCTTGTCTTCCCATAACCATAATTACAAAATCATTACCACTGACGTTCTCGCCCTAATGCTGAGAAACAGCTGTCTTTAGACTGACAGGCTTTCATTGGCCATTGACTAGGAGCACCAGTGAGTCCTGGGAAAGCAGAGAGAGGCCTTTTTAATTAGAAGCCATGTCGCTTCAACGTAGTTCATCTTGACCGCAAAGTAATGCTCTGTCCTCTTAGGTATGAGGTATGTAAGCAAATAAATTGATGATATCTGTGAGGTACGGAGTTCACTGAAAACAAGGTGGGGGACTCTGAGTTTCCAAGAATGGAAAGAAGAATCTCATGCAGCTTTCTGTTCAATACATCGCCCATCCATGCTGAAACTAAGGCTGACTTGTCACTGGTCCCTGGGGTGTGTGTAAATCAGGACAAAACACAGCTATAAAGCTCCTCGGTTTTCCATCAGACACACATATACCTGCACACACTCACACACTCAACACACAAGCCTGGACTTCCTGTGTTTCGCAGCCTCTCGTAAAAAACACCCAGATGTGAGCAGCTCACCGACGACACTGCACCAGAATACAGAGGTGCATTGTGGTGCCGCAAAACTACACCCAACTCCTTTTGCTCAAAGTCTGGAAGACTCACACACACACACACACACACACATGCACATGTACATCCCCCCACCCTGTTGCTCTACACGTGCAGCTTTCCAGGCAGGGGTCATTGGGGCAAACCATCTTTCTCCACCTGCGGGGGATGAAGTGCCATGTGGAGGGGGGAGTGAGAGGCGAAGTTAACCAGTGAGATCATCTCCTTCTGTCTCCAAATGTGCTTGTTTGCTTCCTCCTCCTTCATCTCCCATCCAGTTCCTGTTACAGAAAAAACATATGACACTTACAGAATCTCTGCGACTCGTACCTCCATCTCTCAGGCACCTGTCCCATCATCCTCTGATCCTGAGGGCAGAGAGTTCACTGACCATAAGCGGACAGAGAAGCTCTTACTGCAACGTCTCCCGTCCCTCCAGCTCTATCCACAAATCTTTCCCCATATGTTCTTGACCTATTTAGAAACACTTTGTGTGGGGTGGGGGGACTTGTTGAAAATGGAAGAGTTTACCCAAGTTGCCCTCAGCTTTGGGAGAGTCTGAATTGCAGCACTCTAGAAGGTTTTTCTCCACTGTTTGTTCCATGGCAGGAAAAACTGAAATCAGTCACTGCAATCATTATTCATGTTTCACATCACGGCTCTGATTGTTGGCCTTGAGTGAAGAAAGAGAGTCAATAGTGTGAGTGTAAAGGATTAACCTCATGTCTTGAGGTTGAAACCTGAGAGGAAGACCTGGCTCGTCTCCTGTGAGAGTGAATGAGAAGAAGGGAGAGAAAGCACACTAGTACACTGACCTATAAACCCAGCCTGCCCCAGAGTCCCAAACTATTTGCTTTAATTTATCACCATGTGTTGCCATGAGACACAATCCAGACAAAAAGTTGTTTCTGCCAAATCTGTACACAGAGTCTGCCAAGTGTTGCACATGAGAAAGTTCTCTGGAATTCTTTCTAGACTTTAGATGCAGTATGTATATGGAGTGAATTAAAGCCGTGGTGACAATTTCAGTGAATTACACTTCTGCCTTGCATTTACTGAAACTACACAGGGTCCACATCCAAGATTCGTGCTATTGTGCTTTGACTCATGTAACTGAAGTCAGTCCTGTGTAAGCTGCCAGTAAGGCAGGCATGGGGGATCACAATGAAAAGCTACTTAAGAGTATATTCACTCATCATGACTCACACAAGTCATATTTAGTGTGTGTGGGTACAGTCAGAATAAGTGGGTGGATTATAGTGGCTGAAATGCCTCCCGTTGGCAAGTGTGCAAACTCAGAAAGTCTCATTAGACAAACTCAGCTACGGGGAAGCTCAGTCATTTCCCCTCTGCTCCACAGCTCTGCATGCCAGAAATCTCTCTAAAGAGAGAAAGAGACATAAGCAGACAGATGGAGAGAGAGAGGGAGGAAATTAATGTTGAACTTGCGATTAAGATATAGATATAGACAGAAGAGCATGAAAGGCACTAAGGGAATAGACAAAAGTGGAGGAAGGAAGAAAAATAAAGGCACAGGGAGGAACTCTAAAGGACAATAAAATATCCTCTTGAGCCAGGATGAAAGAAAAAAGAGGATGCAAGGAAACATTTAAAGGATACAGTTCTCGAACATCCAGCACTGTAGGTATCTCCTCTTGTGTTCGGTAAAAGGCTGGCTCAGCAGAAAGCTGCCTGTCTGCCAGGAAGACCAATTAGTTTCCCATATGAAAGCTGCTGCTACGTGTTTGAGGCTGTCAGATTGGCCCTCTCACAGTCTGCTGTAGCAGTCTGCCAGCCATAATACCTGTACCACCACAGCACTTGGGTTTGGGGTTTGTTTACCCACCATTCAAAGTTACTCCCTTTCTTTCTCTTACATTCGCTCCTCTGTGCATCCTGTTTGGATTCTATTTTGCCATTGTGCCTTACCCCTCTCTCTTAGCCCCCTCACCCAGTTTCCCTCTCCTCTCAGCAAATTCCTGACTGACTGACTGACTGACTGTAGCTTACAGCTGGCTCGACTTATTGCCTACCCCCAGTCTGCTTGATTAGCTTTGGTTTTGTGGCCTGGGGGCCTTTGAGTCTTGTCTCTTCATCTAAAGCTGCCAAAGAAACACCAGTGTTGTGCAAACCTGAAAAAGCCTCTTAATGTGTTAAAGTGACCATGGTTATTTAACTCTCAGGTGTTTGGAAACAACTCTTTAGATTAGATTAGATTCAATTTTATTGTCATTGCACAGAGTACACGTACTGAGACAACGAAATGCAGTTTAGCATCTAACCAGAAGTGCAAAAAGCACATAAACATGTACCTCTATAATGTACATATAGAGGCAATATATATAACAGTAAGTGGTAGATATGAATACGATATGAACAGTGTGAAATAAATACACTATGTTACATACAGTATGAGCATGTGTAGCAGTTATAGTAGGCATTGCAGGTATAAGCATATAAGTAATGCTACGAGTGGACATTATATACATAAACAGGTGGAGGTATGATATGTATACACTATAGGTCAGATATATACAGTATGGACAGAAGTATAAATGTATGTATTGTTATGTGAGAGTATAAATAGTGCAGGAAAGTCTATCTTAAAGTGCTTTTTTATTGGCTAACAATACAATGAAGCAATCTAACCAGTCGAACAATTAATGCTCATTTCTTAAAAGTCTGGGTTTCGTTGATAATACCAGTGTAAGCTTTTATAAAACTTTTTGAATAACTGACTCAAAGCACAATATTTTGTGGTAATGTTGCAGCTTGAGTTATTTGATAAAACAGGGGATGTGAAGATAATTTCTAAAGTGTATCTGTTCACATTTGTCTTTCCGTCTTTTCTTGTACCCTCCCCACTCATCATCCCACTCCACCCCCCCCTTTCCTCTCTCCTACAGTTCAGTCCTGTAACGTCAGGTGTATGAATGGAGGCAGCTGTGCAGAGGACTCGTGCTCCTGCCCGAAGGGATACACAGGCAGCCACTGTGGACAGCGTGAGTGAAACACCTGGATGTGAATGCATGTGTGGGGGTAGTTTCACTGTGTCACCTGTTACCTGTTAGTATACCCCATAGTTATAAGGACCAAATGTCTTCAGAAAGATAGGGTTAGACTATTCCTACTTTTTGTGAGCTTGGCCAATCGGGCACTTTTGGTCCATTCTTTACTTGCAGTAACTTGTAAACCCAGTACATTGTATACACACACACATATATATATATATATATATATATATATATATACACATATATATGTATATATAATAATAATTATTGCCAAATACACAGTCCGACTAAAAAAGTTGTACTGTAGTTGTTTAAGGCTTGCATTAGGGTTAATCTGGGTTACAGCAAAGTTTGAAAGGGGGCATAAAGTGAAGAGAGTTGGTGTGTTGGCTAAAGAACTAATGTCATTACTGAAAATCCTCACATATGTTTGTAATACAAATATACAATACAGTATGTGTTTATGAGTCAGTGATGCAAGCGAAGTCATTTGAAGCCTTCTGAAAGATCTGTGTTTGTGTGTCTGTGAGAGAGAAACAAAGAGAGAGAGCGTGCAAAGTGTGTTATTCTCTGTTAATCTTTGTCTTTTCCTCTGTCTCCTGTAGCTGTGTGTGAGAACGGCTGCCAGAACGGTGGGCGCTGTATCGGACCCAACAGATGTGCCTGTGTCTACGGTTTCACTGGCCCGCAGTGCGAGAGAGGTGAGAGCTCATTCTGGTTTCTATGTTGATATGTTATGATTCTCCTCTGTCGTCCTTTCAGCTCTGTTTGTATACAACCTGGGTCTTATTTTGATAGTTTTGGTATAAATTCCTCATATGAGATTTGAGAATGTGGCGACATCCAAAAGAGAAAGGGAGTCAACTGAGCCAAGATCTGATTGGCCAGGAGATGGAAGCCAAGCAGTCAGATTGGAGGGGTGGTAGACCCTGCCTTTTATCAATAGACTCCCAACCCACCCACATACTCTAATGTTAAGGAAGTTATCGAACCAGGAAGGCTTTGATGTGGCCATGCAGTCATGAGTGTTGTTCCTGTCAGTCCAGACATACTGTTAGTTCATTACTGAGCAGTCAGGCTCCTCTAACGTGGATGACTTCATACAGCTGAGACAGACAGTGGGTGTTCATCTCCTGAGCTTTGAACAGAAGCCGGAGGTATTTGTGTGGTGGGAAGTGATGGCAGGGTGCTGGAAGTAGGTGCTACAGTCCCATGGCAGATGAAAAAAATACCTGAAATGTACTTAATTTCTGTTCACCCCAGTTCATCTTTTCAGAGGAGATAAACCATTACACCTTCAAATATTCTGTCACCAACCTCGCCTTTCTGTGACCCTCACCTTCCACCTCCTCCCTCTTCCCCCTGCTGTTACAATGAGGTAGAGGAAAGTTCTTGGCCTGTAATTTAACTCACCTCATTCATCTCAGCCTTTCTTCTGCGTCCCTTTTTCCTAACTACATGTATGTAAGTACGCTTGTTTAAAAACAACCATAAACACTCATCTGCTTCCTTCAAATACTGTTCTTCAACCCAAATCTTCCTTTCTCCAGTCTTCTTTTGTGTTGTGTTCGCTTGTTTTCTTCCCTATGTTTTTAACTGAGGCTACCACTTCATCAAATTCTATATTCTTTTCTAGCCTTCCTCACTTCCTTACTCTCCGTCCCTCATCTTATTTCTCCATGAAACTCTGGGGTCTTGTTTTCTTGGAAAATACAACATTTTGGGGGTTGAGTTTGTCAGAGGGAGCCTTAAAGACATCTGGCAATAAATACACCCCCCCCCCCCTCTCCCCCAGCATCCCCACAGGACTGACAGAATAGAGTTTCTTTGTCAAGTGATCGTGGACATTTCCTGATGAGGAGTGGAGCAAGGTAGGGAAGAGAGAGAAATAGGGAGAGAGGGAGAGGGATGGAGGGGAGGAGGGGGGAAGAAACGAGGGACAGGGTGAAAATGAAAATGGACTCCCCAGCTGTGTACACAAAGCCTGGTGGAGGGGAGTACAAACACTTGGAGGAATGGGAAGACTGCTGGGCCTGCAGGTATTCACAGGGGAAACACTTATAAATCTTTGTTTGTGTGTGTGTATTTTTGGTGCCAAATATCCTTCAGAGAGAGAGAGGAGATAGGCTAAATTTGTTAAATTAACTCCATAACTCATAAGGAATCGTATTAGTGACAACAGAAATAAAAATGATCCTAGCCTCTGTGCATTGGATATGAAAATAGAAAGTTGGACCTCAACAATTTGAATTCAATCAGCTACAACATATTTATTTTTGCTTAACGTGTTGTTGAATCTTTAGCAAACAGGTCATTAAGGAAATTTGTCCTTCAGTTTGTGTCATAGCCCAGGCTCAGTGAGCTAGAGGGAGACACACAAGATTTAAAGTAATTTAAACAAAGTTTTAATTGAAACTAAGACAAAGGCAAAAGTAATAAATGAATCTGTAGTCTGCAAGTCAGTGGTGGATGCAATGCTGAATGTATGTGTGGTGTTGTAAAGGCAAAACCAAGGGGTAAACTAAACCAAAAGGCTAGATGATGATGGTAAGAGAGAGAGAGAGAGAGAGAGAGAGAATGAGGAGCCAGCCTAAATAACATAGGCCCAGCCTGCCCAGGTGAAACGCATCAAATAGAATGGCTCCACCCATCTCTACCTGCATGCAACCTGCAAAAAGAAAACACAACACAGCAGGAGGAGCACTGACAGAGTCAGAGGCTGTCACAGTTTGCCAGAAAACAACTTAGCAGAATTGTTAGCACACTGACCAGAAAACCATCATTTTCAAATTTAGAGACTTAATATCCTCTGAGATATTCAATAATTTTGATAAATGACCTGTGAATTTCTTTAATAAGTGTCCCTGGTGTAACCTCTGGCTCTGTTGTGTATTGTGGTTTGAGAGTTTGTGTAACTGAGTCCGTGAGTCAGTAGATTTACTGCGTGATTCAGTGAGAAGACAGCTGATGAACTGTGATTATGTAGGAAGTGAAAGTCAACCAATATGGGTGAACTGGGTGTGCGGGATGAAGTCGTCATGGGAAACCCTGCATGTTTGCGTGTCTGGGGTGTGTGTGTACAGTTTCTTGTGTGTGTGCGCCTGCGGTTCCCTGACTTTGGTTAGGGTTAGCACCAGAAAGAGTTAGAGTTAGTCATTCCTCCTTCGTCAAAAATGATTCCCACCATCTCTTGTGCAACAGCTATACGTGTGAGTGTGTCACCGTTCTGTTTCTGCATATGTGTGCATGCATGGATACCTATGTCCATACCTTCATGTGAGTTTGTTTTTAGCCATGCTATTGGTGTATCTCTATGGTAATGTCCCTCTGCCTGTCTTTCGGTTTGTCTAGACTGAAATATCTCAACAGCTCTTGGATGGATTGTCATGATATTTGGTACAGCGTTCATGTTCCCCAGAGGATGTATTCTAAGGATTTCAGTGATCCTTTCCTTTCCTTTAGTGCCAGCAGCAGGTCAAGTCTCGACATCTACATAATTGATTGGCTCAACATTTTGTACAGACATTCACGTTTAATTATTACAAACAAGAGCTAATAAGAAAGCAGCACAAGTAACAGTATAGTTCATGTCAAAATAAAAAAATAAATTCTGGGCACAATTTTCTCTCGGCCCCCTATATCACCTATATGAAGCCCCCCCCCCCATATAGCCTCTGTGGTCAGTCCCAGTCCCAGCCTGCGGCCCAGTCCAGAGCAAATAAACCGATAATCGCAGAGGAGCAATTTTGCCCCCCAGCAGGCGGTGACGTCAAGGGCATTTTGAGGTGCTGGAAGCGTAAGCGTAAGTTGTGCTATTTCTGCTCTATTGACTCTGGACAAGAGTGGGCTGAACATGGCTGGACAGGATGGCTGCGCTGGTGGATGGGTGGGACTCAGGGGCAGGCACGGGTCACTCTGTGGAATAAATTCCCAATGACAATTTAGTTTGAGTCAGCCAGTTCGGAGCCATGCTAAATTTGATTTACAACAAGTCTGTAAATTATATCCTAATGCAGCATGACGTTGCCTCATAATGTAGACCCCATATGTGTGTTTTCCACATGCAGAAATGTCTGCTGCAAGACACACAATGAACCTTATCAAGCCACAAAGGAGCAAATATCAACTTAGAGTCAAAAGAACTGGCTAAGAGTGTTTTAAAATTCTACAACGCTGTTTTAATCCATGTCTGGAAATGTGTCTCACTGGGCTAACATGCAGTAATGAGCCCTGTGCTTCATCCAGATACTATGTATGATTATGTGCTCTGAATTAAATCATCATGTCGTGTATTAAGTGTAATTAGTAACGTCACATTTCACAAGCTGTTTTTACTGTCTGCTTTTCATGGGGGCACTAAATGTTTATGATGCGTCTCCTTAGCTAAAGGAAATTATTCACCAGTGCCCAGGCCAAATTTAGAGGCTCTAGTTTGTTCAAATCAATATTTGAGTAGCCTCACGGGATGGCGATGACGGCTGTCCTTGATCCGGCCTGATGAAAAATGGGCCGATTTACTCTCGCTGCACTTAAGAAAGCACTACAAAGACTTCCCCCTCACCGAATAAGTAACATGTCCCATGAGTGGTAGTTGTTGATGGAGTCTGGAGCCCACTTGCCCGACTGTGTTTTTGCCTGGCGGTGTCTGCATTCAATGGAGTCTGCGTTATTGTTCCACTGCTGGACGGCATTGTGATGAGAAGTTTCCCAAAACAGACGAAAATAACTGCAGAAGTCAAGACAGATTTTACAGTACAATGGGTGAGATACAGAAACAATGACTTAGGAGAGGAATTACTTGATGCCACAAGATATGAAGTCACAGTTCCAACAAGTATAGTTGTGCAAAGTTATTATGAAAACAACTATTTTTGATCTGTGTATATTTTTCCATGTAGTTCATGTGTGTTCTGTGCAGTATATTTACCCTCACACACAGCAGTTAGCTCAAGGCTTCAGACTTTCAGATCTTGGTAGATTGCTGAGGGCTTATGTTTCCCATTGCCATTCTCCCACAGTTGTTATCCCCTGTGTGTGTGTGTGTGTGTGTGTGTGTGTGTGTGTGTGTGTGTGTGTTTGTGCTGTGTTAAACATTTTGTCACGTTTGGGTGGCTGCTTTTGGTGTGGACGAAATGAAAGGAGCCGAGTCCTTGAGGAATGATTAGGGATAAAGGAAAAGAGTGATTTCAAGCTTGTTGATAATGGCGCTGATAAGACTAACAGAGACTGCTATGGTTGGCTATAATGAGGATAAACCTCCCAAACACACAGACGGGCACACACACACACACACACACACACACACACACACGCACACACAAACAAACAAGCCCGCACATTTGAATCATTTATTTATATCCACATCAGGAGAAAGGACACATGAACACAAACAATGCAATGCAATCAGAAATTCCACATGACCCGCCAGACATGTGCTCAGTATGCACACACCAACCAAAAATTAACACACAGACACACACATTCACACACGCACACACACATGCACACAGGATAATTAGAACATTTCTCCATTTCTCAACAGGTGAGTAACGGCATGACGTTTTGGCTCAGAGTAAATCTTCCAGCTGTATAAAGTCTAGAGAGGACATCCGGTTTGAATACACATGCATGCTTACACACACACACACACACACACACACCCAAAGGCAAGTGTGTATGTATATATATCTTTTCTTTATTCATTTGACTTGTTGACCTCTTGTCATACGAAAGTATGTATAAATGATGATAGCTTCATTTCCATGTGATCAACTCATATTTCAAGTGTCTTATCTGCCCCGACCTCCTCTCCTGGGAGTTTTATAAATACTTCAGCCGTTATTAATGAATATGAAATGGGATTTTCCTTCTTTTCTTGTGCCATTTCTCTTTCCCTGTCCTCTCCTTCTAGTACTCAGGTCAATGCCCTGTCCCATCTCCCCCGATCCCACAGCTGGACTGGGTTGATGGGAAAATGTTTGCCCAGAAGGCTTTGAGTTCCAGACAGGATTAAATATTTTTTCACCTCAGCCTTTATAGTATTTTATCTTCCTTTAATCCAACTTCCATCAGAGCAAAGAGTAATAGGCTTTGATGATTTTTTTTCTGCAATACCAGATTCTTATGTGGTTGGCTTCACTACAAAAACATCATATGTGAACGGTCCGAACCCGTTAACATCGCCTGATATGACTGTCTGGCTAATTTATGTGGACTGATCTAGGTGAAAGGTTACGAGTGCGTCTGCGGCTTTAAGCAACCTCTGGGCTGTGTTACAACTGGCAGCGATTCCTGGAAACTTTCATTACAAGTGCTGATGTTTATCAAATAAAAGTATTATAAACTTGTAAGAATGTGAAGACTCCATTAAGTCTAACACAAAGTTTACTTTCTCTTTCTCATTATCAGAGGAAAAGGACTTCATTGTGATGCATGCTGGTTCTGAGCACAGAGGTTATGAATGAAACCGGAGACGTCTGGATGAGACAACAGTGGATTTGGGAGTAAGGAGTCGATAGAGGACAGAGAGCAGAGAGGATCTCTGAATGTTTTTGATCTATTGAGCAATTTAAACACTAATTAGACGAAATTACTTCCGAATGTTGTCAGCAGGACCGAGTCAGGATGTTGGATTGCTCCCTTGTACTAACCTGCCCGCGCCCATGTTCGCACGTGTTCACTGAATTTACATGCATAATATACAGATGTGCGTACCACACACACACACACACACACACACAAACACACACACGCACACACACACACACACACACACACACAAATATGGACCAGACAAACAAAAGCCTGAACACATGGAGCTCACACATTGATTGGGACATGGTGAGACAGGCAGCCTTTCACTGTTTCTTATTTGGTGCTTTTAAAGAAAGCTGTGATTGCCGCTCCAGTCTTTTGTTTGGCTCGACGCTGCAGCTCGGACAGATGCTGTGTTTTCTCTCAGTCATGTGTATTTACACAGAGAAGTATGTGCATTCTTGTGTGTACATGCGTGTGTAAGAGAGAGGACGTTTGAGAAAGCATGTGCATGCATATATATATATATATATATATAATTTAGCACACATACACTGTTGAACTTGGCTGCTGTGTGCGACTGTCTGGTGCTGCTCCTCTAAGAGGGGATGCTGTTGATTTTATCTTAAAATCAAAGACTGCAGGATTGGAAGCACCAGACATTTTTTGTCCTTTGGTTTTCCTTCTTATTTTTTTCTTTTTTACTGTCCATTTTAACTGTTTTCAGTGTAATTATTGAATCAACTAGTCCCAAAACAAGACTAACTGTAGATTGTTTGATTGTAATAAATAGTATTAGCAGTTGCTGTCAGAACATTTATGTTGGTTTTAAAGGATAAGGCTGGAAATGTTTTATATTTCTCTTATTGTGTGTCACAGACAGGGAAGTGAAAGGTAGTAAAGTTGAAAAGTATTGAGAGACGGACTATAGCATTGTTGGTTTGGGTCTTCTTTTATTGTTGTTATGTTATTTAATGTAAATGTGTCAGAATCAGAGTAAGCAGGGAGTATTTTGCTTCTGCGTGTATTTGTGTGCAGGTGTGTATGCAGATCTTTTTGTACTAGAGCTCAGAACATGAGTAAACCCATGTGGTGTATAGGGGTTAGGGTTAAGGTCAGCCACTCCACTGTGCCAACCAGGCCACAAGGAGATGGAAGATCAAATAGCGGCTGATAGGCAGGCAACGAGAGAGAAGACAGGCAGACAGGAAGACCTAAAGTGGGCAAAGAGAAATGAAGACAGATGGACGAGAGGGAGAACTGGCGTGAGCCCCAACCTGCGCTCTGCATGCTCAGTTTGACCTACTTTACTTTCCTCTCTCTTTTGCTTTTTTTTTCTTTCTTTCTGCGTCTCCTACTCTTTGCCCCATTCTCTGTGATCCCCTTTCATGTAGCACAAGGAACTAATAAGTCTAAAGAGGGACTCCCACCAGACACCACCACTGATTCCTATCTTTCTATCTCATTCTGTCCTTCAGAGCTGAGCAGGCCGCTCTCTTTCTCCACATCTCGCTGTCACAGCCTTGGCTAGCCAACCATGCAGTTTGTCTTTCATCTCCACTGTGACAATCTAACAATCGACTTTTTTTTTTTTTTTTAATGAAGGCTATATTAAGTTTGGCGCCACTGCAGAGAACTTAATAAGGGTTTCTCCCACAAGGGAAGCCGTCATTAGGCTGTATGTGATTGAAAAGACGAACACCGTATTGCTGAAATGGTTTCAGCATGAGGTCATTGTGCCTGATTTGTGAAGTGCATTTAACGAGATTATGCCACGGTTTCACTGGCAAACGGCAGCGCAGCAAGGAGCCAAGGTGATCTCTGAAGATAGGGACATTTTGTTCTCATAATATGTTTGCTAGCAACATGTGTTTGAATGACTTTACTTCCCTTTATCTTCACTGTTGTTACCATCCTTTCCCAAAAGATTAGAGGTGCAATTTGAACACGTCTGTCTGCATTCCACGAGACATTTGTGTTACTTTTGTGTTATTGGCAACACATGTGTGACTGCGTATGTGTTTTTGCAAAGTCACACAAACGTGCATTGTCCCAAAGATGACATACAGATGCATTAAAATGTCCCATTCATTTTTAGAGTGAATGATTGTCATGGGGTGATTGTTATTGACGACCGCGCTGCCATTAGCATATGGCAGCGTCATATTGATGGAAACAGAGACCACCACTGTTCAGCCCACCACCAACTCCTAGTTAAAGTACAGGAATGTGCTTCAGTATGTCAATCCAATGGGTTAACTTATTATCACAGAGACTAAATACATGGCAGTCATTCCAATCCTATTGCTAAGTTCCTGCTGACAGAAACAGTGTGGATGTGTTTTGCAGTTTAATCAGAGCAGGTTTAATTAGAACATGCCTGAAATCACGTGCTCTGACGTGATTCCTTATGTTGCTACCAACTCTCATATTGTTCCTCTTAAGTCCTGGGGAAACCTGCTACTTGTAAATGCTCCACTTTGTAAGCCGATTGTGCGCCCAAAGAGTAAACACTTGAAACAACTGAACTGTGAGGACGTGTTTAAAGGTCCAGTGAGTCATGTCTCTGAACTCATCGTCTGATGCTGTGCCAACCTGTTTCCACATCCATTCTTCCATTTGTTGTTTGAGTCAAAAGAAAGACAGAGAAGATCACTGACTCAGTTAGTTGGATATTACAGGAAATATGCCTTCTCCGTGAAGAAGAAATTTTCTCATGTGCTTAATCTGGTTTCATTTAATGCTCCACCAGATGTGTTCGTGAAAATTAATCATAGTTTTATCATTCAATCAATCAAATGTTAAATCAGTCACTAACTAATGAAGGATTCGTGCCTCTTTCCCTCCACAGACTACAGGACTGGGCCATGTTTCACCCAGGTGAACAACCAGATGTGTCAGGGCCAGCTCAGTGGAATTGTCTGCACCAAAACCCTCTGCTGCGCTACCATTGGTCGAGCATGGGGCCACCCCTGTGAGCAGTGCCCCGCCCAGCCACACCCCTGCAGGCGAGGCTTCATCCCCAACATCCGCACTGGAGCCTGCCAAGGTCAGATTGGAGCACATGTGGAACTCTCTCTCTCTCTCTCTCTCTCTCTCTCTCTTTCTTGTACACACACCTGGCTGATCTTCTTCAACTTTTTTGTAACAGTGATGAACAAGGACACACATAACACTCTTGAATGCGCATACGCAGCCACACACGCGATCACCACAAACACCGTAACCATTACTTTATCCGTCATCATCTCAGCAGCAATTCCTGCTCACAACATCCTCGAGCCAGTGTTAACAACACCAAGGATGTTTACATGTACACAGTAGGCCGGATACTAGCTCGTATTTCCCTGTAAGGTTATTCAGCAGAAGCTGCTTACATTTATCTCCATATCCCTGTGTAGGCTGCAAAACTTGTAAACAGTGAGCTTCAAGTGTATTTATTAGTGATTATCAGCAGGTCCCAACTGCAGCATCAGTCTTTCATCAGTCAAAATGTGAGTTTATCCTCACCTTGCATCCTGTCACTGAATGATATCAGAACAAAATCTGAATATTAATTTGCATTTATTAGGCAAAGCAAAGACACACCGTTAATTGTATATACAGTGTTCACTCACAAAAATAACACTTAATCATTCTTGAACAGGTAAAATACAGACATAACAGAATTCAGCTGCTCCGGCTAAATTGGTCCAAAAGATTTAGATATAGAGATTATAAGGGAGATATTGAGGGAAATATGAACTGAGATTGACCTTCTTTCATCAACATTCCTGCTGCTGGTGTCCCAGAACCCCCTCAGACTAGACCAGACTCTCTCTGCATGCCTCTCTAATAACCTATGGCCCTGACCAGACTAAGCAATAAGACTGCATCAATATATGACACATGTGGAGGTCGTGTCCCTTGTTAAATGAGCCCAGCCAGGCTCTTTGTTGCCTCAATCCAGCTCCTCTCACACGGACACCCCCAGCACCACCCTGGGCAGATTGTGATGGTTGATGTCTAGCTGAAGCTGTCACAGAGGGAGACTGTTGTCTTAAGTATTTTTGTGCCAATGCTCATAACACCAGGCCACCCTTCAACAGTATCAAAGCTAAGGACATTAAGTTCATGTATTTATGCTGGGTGAGCTCATACTTGTTAGACATGCAAATTACTTCATGTGGCCTTGAACAATATAATTTTTATGTTGACAGGGTATATGTAAAAAGCCTGGTTCAGGCATCTGAATCTCTGCCCACATCTACCATTCGTCCAGCGATTCAAATAATGAACAAATGAAGTGAAACAAAATGGCCATTCAGTCTGCTTATCAGGATAGTATGTTGAGGTAACTGGCTCTGTTTCTGCAGGAACTAAGCTACCAAAACTACATATATTGTCACATTGCTATTTATTTTGTCAGGAGCCAGTCCATCTTTGTGTGCATGCGCCTGCTTGGTAGTTGCATTGCACCAAACCCATTTGTCCAGAATTGGGTGGAGTGATACTTATTTTGTCATGAAATTATGCAAACCAGTAATTTTCATGGATTTAGCTAAAGTGAAGGCAAAGACACAGACCTGTCTTATTTGTGCTTTTTGCAGGGAAAGTATGTAAATTGAGCTAGATGGACAAAATATCATTTCAATGTAATGCTATGTAATTTATCTCTTCAACATGTAAAGTGCTTTCACAAAAGTTTTACAAATTCAGTTTATTTAACTTTTGTTCAGGAAAACGCTAAATTAATTTATAAATGTTATATATTTAAAAAATTACACAGCTATATGTAAGTTATTTATGAGTTTTATTCAGTATTCAGTAACTGGTTTGTATTCAGCTCCACAACTTCCTTCCTTTTTGACGTGGCTGCCAGGCTGCTCATATGTTAGAGGTATGCCAGTGTGAGACAGTCATTTGTCTCACATACCTCCTCTCTTTTTCACTGTATGTCTGTGCTTCCCTCTCTCTCCGAATCTCTGTTTCTGTCTTTTCTCCACTCTCTCTCTCACACACACACACACACACACACGCACCAAAGACGCCTAATCGCCAGAGAGCCTAGAGCAACGTCTTGCTGGCAGCAGTACAAAGCACACCTGACCATGAATCCAAATGTAAGGACTGCTCTCCAGGCTCCACATCAGGATGTTGGCTGCAAGATGCTTTCCTTCGTTCTCTCTCAGCCTTTGGCATAGAGAGTTCCTCAACACTAGACAGTATTTTCAGAAAGAGATATTTAATGTATTCAAATGATTAGAAACAGGCTGTTTTTTAAAGTATAGCTGCACACTCACAATGCCTGGACCTTGCTTAGTGACTGGCGCTGAGGTGAATATAAGCCCACAAAAAAAATAAATTAGGAGCACACAAAGAAATTCAGGAGCACAGTGAAAAATACCCACGCTGCACCTTTAAAACAAGATTGCTGAACAATAACAGTAACAGCGGGGTTGGGGGGGTTACGGTAGGTTGTAATCTTTACTCGCACACTGCTCATGAATTATTTTTCCGGTTCGCACATATCTATTTTTAGGGGCAAATGCAAGTGAAATACTCGCACTATAGAGCCCTGTATCCACCGCCCACTGACATGTCCCCAATACTGGTAAAAGTGACTCACATTCAATTCTGGGAAAAACGTACATTTAAAAAGCTATTTCCTGTTCAAACAAGAGCTGAAGTTGGTTTCTTTCTGGAAGTGGACTTAGACATCACAGCCAATGCCAAGTTACTACTCATTTCTACCTCATTCCCTTTGCAAAAAAGTAGAATTAAAGAATGAAGAACAGTGTTTTAGCTACAGAAAGTGTGCCAGAAACATGCTATAAAACGTGCTTTGAACCATAATTAACTAATATAAACTTTATTGTTTGAAGTCATTTGTAGCTTTTGGTGTATTACAAACATAAGCTGCTGCATCTCTTAACCCAATGCTCAGCAGATGCCAGTAATTATTAGAACCTGTGTTCTTATCTGCTTTTACCTCTTCTCACCCATTCCTGTGTCTTTCTTTCCTTCTCTTAGATGTGGACGAGTGCCAGGCAGTGCCAGGTCTTTGTGCCGGAGGTAACTGCATCAACACTGTGGGATCCTACGAGTGTAAATGTCCCGCTGGCCACCGGCAGAGTGAAACTAGCCACAAATGTGAAGGTGAGTCTGAGTAATGAATTTAACACCAAGAAAGACAGCTTCATAATGAGGACCATCTGTATTATGGTCACCATATAAAAATGTATGGCCATCAGGTCTGCCTAACCCTGATTAATAAAGAGACCATGAGGACTAGCGGCTATCTTTGATGTGCTGCCATTTTCGTCTAAATTGCTAGATGATGAGTGACGGGAAATATTAATACGGGAGATAAAGCAGCGCCTTACAAGAAAGAGGCAGTAGGGCGGTGAAGTAAGCAGGGAGACAAGTTCCCATCGTGGTAAACATCTGTCCTGCTGAAGTGTCCCTGAGTAAGACATTGATTTCCTGCTGCTTCAGGGTTGCTGATCTGTAGCTGATACTCTTAACGTCTTTATAGAGGAGGAAAAGAGGAATAAGAACTTCGCTCTGTAGGAATCAGTGTTGTAATATTACAGGTTTAGGCTGTAGCAGTGAGTGCAACTGTCACATGTATTCCTCAGGCATAACAACAAATGGGTCGCTAACGATTTCACGACATGAAGCGAAGAAAACCAAGCTAATGTTTTTTGAAGCTACAAATTTTATTATTAACTGACAGCTAATAAGTACAAGCTGATTGTTAAAAAATGTAATAATTGACAAATTATCGCGAAATAAAACCTTACTTGAATGCAGAGTGTTTGAGTATGTTAACTTATCGCCAATAGAAAGAATTCAGTGGAACTTAAATTGGATTTTGTTGAGTTAATGGTGAGAAAGTATTGGGCTGTGCTCTTTATGATAACTGTGGGTTTACTGGGATCAGTTCACAAATCTCTTTGGGGCGTTCAGAGTTAAAGAACTCCGGACGTGTGCACGTAAACACACACGCACTCAAGAGTACTCAAGAGTGGATTCACGTTACAATGTGTTGATTGGGTGGAATTTAAACAATGCCCAGGCTGAACGGTCTGATAGTTAGCCAGGCAGGGGTTGTGTCACTTGGACTGAAGCCGATGTGTTCTTAGTCTTTAGGGAGGATTACAGAAAGCTCTTAAACTGTTCCAGCCAGATGACATCTGTTCTACTGAACAAGACCAAGGCTGAACTGGCTATCGCATCGTGTATCAGTGTATGAATTATTATTCAAATGAATGAACTTGTAGCATGGCAAAGAGCTGCACCAGATACAGGAAGAATACAACGGTTTATATTTACTGAAAACTAGCATCTCCACCTTCAGATTCATGAGAAGCAATTACTATGACACACACAAAAAGTGATTTATGTTGCAATGAATGAAGGAGGAAATGGGGGGGCGGGGGTAAGGGTTGATTCACCAGAATCCCTGTTTCAGTTGTGGTTTTGGGTGAAAGCCACCAACAGTTCAGGACTTACAGTAAGGAGAGAATGAGATGCTGAGCACTGCTCAGAGAGGTTTGGGTGTGGATGTTACATTCCAGCTGGTACTGAACAGCACAGAGAGGGCTGAGCAGTTATATATGCGACTCAAGGACACTCTGAGACAAGGTATAAACATTGCAGGAGCTCAGGATTCTTCCTCCCCCCTGCTCACCAAATGTTTCTGAAAAAAACTGGCTCCTGATGATCATGTGGTGATTGATGAGATATAGGGAGAGAGAGGGAAAAAAACAGCTGGTTTTTAGAGACCCGGAGGGTTACTTGGGGGTAAGGGCCTCTTTCCACCACTTTATACAGTGTTAGCTTTATTTTCTTCAGCAAAGGTGATTGTGGTCATAACAGGACTAGAGCTGCAACTAATGATCATTTTCATCCTTGAGTCATCTCTCTGTTACTTTGAATAGTAGTTTTAAATAAACCCAGTGAATTAGTTAAATTTACACGTTTAATCTAAAGGGAAAAATGTTGTTTCATCAACAATGATGACGTTAAATTACGTTAATCAATGATGAGATTCGAAATTCTCATTTTTTCTGAAAAAAAGCAGCAAATCCTCATATTTTCAATGCTGGAACCAGCAAATGTTTGAAGTTTTTGCTTGATAAATAAAGTGAACAATTAATCGATTAACAAAATTGTTGTTGATCAACTAACAGACAGAGTCAGCATGTCAGCATTTCACAAGACAATAAGACTCTTTAGTTGAAACAGCAAGTTGTTCATTATAACTTCTCCAGGTCAGAAGTTACATTTTATGGTAATTAATAAGTATCGACATACATTATTCAATTCAGCAAATGGATTTTCAAAATCATGTGAATCCTTTGCATTAGTACATTTGTTATATTAGAAATCACGTTCCATTATTTTCTGTTTTTCTGTTGAAAAATGACCTGATGCTCTGGTGTTCCTTCGTTAGACCCATGTAGAGTGAGGAGAGAAAGAGTTCAGTGTTTGTAAAGCTTGTAAAAGCAAAACAACAGTTGTGACGTGTATCATGGATCGGCAGGAAACACACAGTATGTTTAGTGAAATCTCACAAACAATCAGAGCAGGTCCTTTGGGGAAGGTTTTTATTGAAATGTCCTTTTAGCTAATGCACAAACAGCCTCACTTAGAGCTTTCACAGTGAAATTAGTGAGGTTTTGGAGCAGTTAAGATGAACTGTAGTTAAGATGTCATGGGTGTCTGATCGTTTTGGGCACAACAAGGCACCTGGTTTTATGGCCTACTTTTAGTTCAGACTGTGTTTAAGAGTCTCTCCCTTTTCCCCTCCTCCTCCTCTTTCTGCCTTTTCTGCTTCTCCTTCCATTTTCCTTCCATAAATACAGTCGTTTGGCTTAAAACCAGCTGTTAGCGCTGAACAAAGAAACACTTACTGCATCTGGGAGACTTTCTCATTACACACTCGGACCTCCCCGTTGCTCTGACGCTCACGCACTCATGCTGAACAAATACACACACACACACACACACACACAGTTTCACAGAACACATCAGTGTTCAGATCAGATGAAACAACAGTAACTTGCTAAATTACACACATACTTTATCTAAAATGTTCACATATTGATGAGCTAATGTTATGGATATGTACACACAGCTACACAAGGCAGATTTGATGGCTCAGTTGTAGACGTTTATCCAGGTGACACACATTTCCCTCCACACACACAGCCAGTCCCACAGCGCAGTCTGTGTGGAGCGTAATGTCTGGCGTGCTGTTGCTGCTGCTGACACAAGGTTTATTTGGCTGGGTTTTTACAGCCTCACCTAGGCCTTCTGCCGCTGCTGTCAGACAGGAGTCAGCAGGGGAAGGACAGCCTCATAGCTTCCCACGGCAGGCGTTACTACACACATCCACACCGAGACGCAGACACATGGATATAAGTTACACGCTCTTTACTCCTAGAAAGACAAACACTAACACACCCTTCACTTTTCCAACTAAGGACACACACGCACACACACTCATTGCCGCGCGCACCACTGCTGCACTAATGCTGTAATTGTGCCCCGCAGTGGTGCAGTAATTACGTATGCGTATAAATAAGCGTGACACATCATAAAAACCCAATACCTTCTGGAACTTCACTTTGGGTTCCCCGTCATGGAGCAATGAGGCCCCCTCTCACTGAATAATACAACTTAATGCCATCATAAAGTGTACCACACAAAGGTGGGCCCTGCCAAGTACCGTGCCCAGGTACTCTCAGACATCGCACACATTTCTGAGTCAAACCGTAGAACGTTTGAATTAGGTCAACTTATTCAGGTTTGTTTCTTTAAATACGGTAATTTCTTTCAATTTAGTTGCCATTTGTACATTGGGAGCAATTGTAGATACCACATTTGCACATATAAGCAAGCCAAATGCTGAGCGGTATACGGTATTATGTTTTGCCTTATTGCTGGGTTCCTTGTAGCTGGAATCATTTTCCTATCTTTTTCAGATTTCTGTCCACATTTGGGGTTCTCATAAGATTGCTTTGGTGTCTTTATTATTAAAGTTGTGTGTGTTGTCATTATTGCTCTGGGATTATTTTGCCTATATGGCCTGATCATTTTCTTTTTTTCACCTATGCCACAACCAAAAGGTTGAATAAAATACAGTCTAAAACTGGCTAAATTATTTTAAACCGAAAACCTTAGAAAGTGCTTGACAGTTTTCTCTGAGCTACAGGCACATTTCTGTCTTTTTGTTTTCTATGTAATTTGATTGGTTAGCGTGTTGTGAGAGAGGTTAACCTGATACATAATACATTTGAACTATTTTAGCATGGGTTGCCGTAGTAGGAATTATACATTGTTTAGTGCTGCTGCTGTTCTTCTCTCACTGACCTTCACAGTTTAGACTGTTGGATTGTTCCTGCCATTTACATGTCACGGCTCACAAGCTTGAGTTTTAATCCTGAACAGAACGCACCAGAAGTGAAGTAATTCTACTTTGGTGGACTGCTGATCCATTTGGTTTGCTTAATTTTTCCTCAGGGAGAAACTGTTGCTCCAGTGCAATAAAGTTTTACTGCAGCGTGCTACTGCATCTTTCCAAACAAAGACATTTTGAACATTGAAAAAACGTTCTGAGCTGGAGTGAGGCGTACTCAACAGATGTGTCCAGTGATGGGATGACCTGAGATATCTATGAATGTAACTGTATGTTTGTGTGTGTGTTTCAGATATTGATGAGTGCAGCACCATCCCTGGTGTGTGTGATGGAGGTGAATGCACCAACACTGCGGGTAGCTACGTCTGCACCTGTCCACGAGGCTACATCTCCAGCACAGATGGCTCCAGATGTGTGGGTGAGTCTCGCACACAAATACTCAACACATCTCCAACATTTCTCTCTCTCATTTGTGCATTTCCTCACCCCCTGGCAAGCTGAAAGCCTCACATCTGGCTGGTAACGTCCCTCCCTCCATCACTGCTTCCTGCAAGTGGAGTTCTGATGAGTCAAGCTGGCCTGCAGACCTGTGGTCACCATGTGCAGACAAACACACTTGCACGCACTATTTGGCCTTGACAGCTTTAATCTACTCTAATGCTAGTGCCCCTCTGACTCATTCACACACATGCTGACACACATACAGTGCATACTTTACTGACATGTCCCATGAAACACTACCAGGTGTTAATGTATTCCTGCAATCCTCACCCCTCATGTCAGCCACAGTGAAACACAATCAGGTGTTAATATATTATTTCAAGATTTAGCCCCAAAACGGACAGCTCAGGGTCTGCCTGTTTCACCCTATCAGCATCACAGGTCCAGCTCAACTCTCCTCCAATAATAGCTCCTGTAGCAAAGTGAAGCCTCTGGATTGCTGTAATTGAAAATTCTTGTTTCCTCACGGTTATATTGTAGTTTCCGTGAAATTCATCCTCTGTGGAAAATAATGAGCTTCTCTGTTTTTATTTTGGAAAAGTTTGAAAGGAAATGGGTCGAAAATACCAAGAAGAACACGTGCACATACATAAACAGGGTGGGGGCTGATCTCACAGGTAGTGTGTGAGCTTGCCTGTCATGTGGTGAATTGTTTAGCTTCAGTGTAACAGGCACATGGTGTTGTTTTGTTGTTTACGGGAAAACAAAGAGGAATTAGAGGAAAGAGGAAAACAAAAGACTGTGGAACCAATACACTCTATAACGTCAAAAGTATTTGGACACCCAAATATTACACCACTAAGTGATTGTTCAACATCTCATTTCAAAATCAAGGGCATCAATATGCTGCTGTAAAAGCCTTTTCTGTTCTGGGAACTCATTGTTCTATAGACGTGGCATTGTGCACCAGGGCATCTTTTGACAGGAAAGGACCTTTTACCAGTCACGTTGGGAGCACAATATTATTCTATTATAAAGCATAAAGATTTTCCTTAATTGGAATCAGGTGCCAGCCCAAACCATGAACAATAGTTCCAGAAATGCAAAATATATGTAGGCAGGAGTGTCTCCATACGTTTGGCCATGTAGTGTACACATGTAGGCACTGGACAAGAAGAAGAAAATGGCATGGTAACACAGAAAGGCAATGAAGAAAAATGCAAAACATAATTAAACATTTAAAACAGTTTCAAGTAAAAAGAGTAAAAAAAAATAGAAAAAAGATCAAAATTGGTAAGAGGAAAGACAACAGGCAACCTATGGCAGGAGACGAAGAACAAGAAGATGAAGAGGTGACAGGTTGTGTTTTCTTAAACAAACAGGTGAATCATTGGAGAGAGGAGTGAAGGACAATCAGGATCATTAGAAATAAAGTACCAGCTGGCAGCCTGGTGTGCCTGTGTCAGTGTGTGTGTGGGAGAAAGTGGATTATACATTGACACAGTGCTCCAATCACCCAAACCCAAAAGTTCTCCATCTGTCTGCCTTTAAGCGTGTCCATAATTTTCTTTCCCACCCTTTCCACTGTCATCCCCTTCCTTCTTCTCTGGCCCTGAAGAGATATATTACTCTCTATATTTCTGTCGTTCTTCTTCTGTGTGTGAATCGCACCAAAGCTCATTCACTCAGCTAACAGTTCAGTGATTTACAGTAGAAAGTTTCTCCGTTTACTCTGGAACTGTGCACGTTTCCATCTCCATTTGGATCTTTTCTCCCGTTCCGTCTCCTCTGGCTGTCTTTGTCTTTTTTTAACTTTTTATCTCCTAAACTGAAGCATTCTCGCACTCTCATCCTCCTTATCTATCTTACCGTTTCCTCTTGGAACTTGTTTTCCCTCCTGTCCTCTGACATCTGGATCCTGCACCTCGATTCCTTCAGTTGTGGTTTCCACTTTGCTCTTCTACCGCCTGCTGAAGGGAGAGAGAAAAAAAAGAGAGCAAATATAACAGGTGCCAGACACAACCCTCATAAATCCTTCCTCCGTCTCTGTCCCACTTCCAAAATGGACAGAACTAGATTGGGAGGAGACAGAGGCAGAGATAAGTACACCCACACAAAACTAGACTAGACATCTATATATTTATAGAGAGAGAGATTCCATACCAGGATCCTGGAAAGACAGATATAAACTCTGCACACAGACTTTGATTACATTTCCTATACTGTCTGATCTCTTTGCCTTTTTTGTGGTGAATAAAAGAGAGTAAATAGTTTTTATAGGGCTGATTTCTTGCTCGCTCGCCTTCATGTTGTAGAAGCAGGATGTATAGTTCTGGTCCGAAGGCTACGCTATGTAGGCTCTAGGTGTCCTGGCCTGTGTTTTGTAGGATGTACTGTACCGAGGTGAAGTAGGCCAGTGGGAGTAGTTGTGGGGCCTGACAGTAATCAGAGCCTAATGCCTTGTCACACAGTGGAAGTTTGAAAAAAAAAAAAAGACCTGTCCAGTCAGTCAGTCTGTAAAAACACCACCTCACCAAATGAAAGCATATGCTTGTGTAGTGGAGCAACACTACCAAGCAAACCACGGTCTGGATCCAATTTAAGTCATCATCATCCTCATCAGCAAACCCCCCCCCCGCCTCCACCCAGCCTCGAGCTCAGCCATTCCTATGGGATGCTTTTTAGTGCGTGTATTTGTGTACATTTATGCGTGTATGTACATATTTGTACAAGCATATGTCTGTGTGCCTATGCATGTTTTGTGTGGATATGTATGGGAATGCATATCTGTTTGTGTAATTGCATGTAAGTGTGTGTGTACTGTACCTTATGTGCTCCCAGACACAGCGCAGCCCCTCATGTTCTATCTAATTGGCAAGAATTGCTCCACATGGAACTGATTAATTCCAGACTGCTGGCTCATTAGTGAGTTAATCGACTTGTGCTCCCCCCTTCTTCATTCTGCCTTTCCTTTTTCTCCCCCTATTTTCTGTAGATGCACTTAACGTTCTCTCTCACATATGTTGTTCACTTTCTAAAATAATACACAGGCTTTATCTCCCACTAACTCCTGCTTTTTTCCTTCTCTTGGTATTTTCCTTAAATACCCGGAAACCCCCTGTCTTCCTCTACATTTACCCCTTACACACGCTCTTTGAACCCCAGCCCCCTCTCCTGCCCCATTGACCCTGACCTGGAAAACTGTAACAAATAAGACCTGCTTTTGGAGGCCCTTCAGATTCCTGCAGTTAGTCGAGACCCCAGGCAACCTTTCCCACTGCCAGCCCATAAAGAAGCTTCCTCCCCAGCCACCATGGAAGGGCCCTCTGACTTACTGCACTGCTGTTTTGAGAGCGGTGATTACCTGTAACCTTTTCCCGCATATAATGCAGTGTCAGTGATGGAAATAGTTCTTAATCTGTTACTTGAAGTCCTGCATTTAAAGAGTAACTAAACACCAGACTGAAAAGCAGTGTTTCACTGCCCTCTCTGGTTGAAAGTCTATTTATCTCAGTGGTTCTCCAACTTTTTCTGTCATGCCCCCATTCAAAAAGTGAAAAATATTCATGCCCCCCCACCATACGGGTTGAATTATTATCAGTCATTAACAATACTGGGGGAGCAACAAATAAAAAAGGAACAAAGTTGAATTTGATTGAAATTAAACAAATGATTCAGGTCAGCTTCAGCAAACATTTGTTTTTTTATTTCCCTACATAAATCATGTTCATTCAACTTAGTTCCACTCCATATTTTTCCCCTGGTCATCCATACATACATAGGACCCAAGCAAACATAAGATACATAAAACATAATGAAATACATGAAAACTACATCAGCCATGTGTACTTTTTTATTTGACTTCAGTTTTGATGACCTTTTGAGCATAAACGTATGTTGCTGCTGTCTTCTAATTCTGTTAATGCGTCTCTTCTTCCTTCAGATCAGCGTATGGGCACCTGTTTCTCTGCTCTGGCTAACGGCCGCTGTGCTGCAGAGCTGAGTGGTCAGTACACCAAGATGCAGTGCTGCTGTGACACAGGACGCTGCTGGGCTTTGGGACAGATCCCTGAGATGTGCCCTGTCAGGGGGTCTGGTGAGTACACACGAAAACAAGGGAGGACGTTTCAGTTGTTGACAAACACACATGGTTGTAACAACATCTACGCTAGCTGATCCCAAACAAAGTGATGGATATGAGCTTGAAATGGATAGAACATCCATCAGTTTCTTCCTCTGTTGACAAAAAACTGGCAGTCCCTACAATAGATTGTCTATGACTTGGCATGAGTTGTGGCAGTAAATAAAGCCGTGACAGCGTAAATGTTTCACAAGCCAAATGAGTTTAACACATTTAATGTTAAACTATACAAGACTGATGCCGTTAGACAGAGAGGGAGGAGCCTCCACTCAAACTGATGAGCATGATGTCATGAGCACAAACCAAACACAGAAAGATGGAAAAGATTTGTGCGAAGATAATGACCCTTCATCTCCTCTGTCGAGCTGGAATTCAGAAAATAATTCCTCTGCGTGAGACCGTGTGATCCATAACTGATCCGTTACTGATCTTCTTTCACTGTGTGTGTGTGTGTATGTGTTTGATTTATTGTGACTGTCAAACTAAGAGAAGAACATGCATACATACAAACATACAGTGCTGTACATGTATACGTAGAGATATACACACACAAATACATATAGTACTCGCATAAATACATTCATACATACATACAAACATACAATTAACTAATACACTAGACTTACTGTAACTACATGCCAAAGCAGAGTAGAGTAGGTCATTTTGCATGCACATTTTTCTCTTATTACTTGGTCAGGCTTTGCTCCAGTCAAAGCATATCTAAAACCAGTAAAACTCGTACAGTTAGATGGTCAATTTAATAACAAACTTCAGCAAAAGAACATCAAAATTTACTGCAAAGTGCAACAGCCTTTGTGAATTCTGCAGTTCCAGGAAACAGTGGGTATATTTCAAGTGCATACACTGTTGGACTTCGAGTGGTCAGGGTGATCCAAAGTGCTTTTGACTCTGAATTGCTATAATGATCTGCATAAATTAAACACAGAACCTTTGTTGGCACAAGCTGATGAATACGTTCCTCCTCAGTTCCATCTGGATGGTAACAAATGAAACATAACTTTCAGTTGAATGCATCCACTGACTTGTTCCCTGTGATCTCTGTCTCTCTAGACGAGTTCAGGCGTCTGTGTATAGTGGGCGTTCCCCAAGGTCTCCCTCATGGCTACCCTCATGGCTACCCCAACACCAACGGCAACGGGTTCAACTATGGATACAAGTTCCCCAGTGTACCTAACGGTAACGGTAATGGAGGCATCGGTGGCAACGGAGGAGGAGGCTTTGGAGGGAACGGTGGGAGCTTTGGAGGCAATGGAGGAGGACTTCAGACCCACAAACATATAGGTGAGTTGCTCTGTGGATTGGAATTCATCTGTTAAATGGCACGAGATAAAAGGGCTAATTTCTAGAGTTGGAAAATGATCTGGATAAGTTGTATTTCTATGTTGTATTGTTTTGTTAATGTATATGTTGTATTCTCAGGCACGGTTTCTGTGAACGACACCATTGACGTGTGCAAACATTTCACCAACCTGTGTCTGAATGGACGCTGCATTCCCACACCCACGAGCTACCGCTGCGAGTGCAACATGGGCTACAGACAGGATGTTCGCGGGGAGTGTATCGGTAAGAAACTGTATACTGTGCAAGTGTTCATGCAATGGTATTCAGTCAGTTCTCTGAGCCACAGACACAGTGACTTTGTGACACTGCACTGCCATCTTCTGCCTATTTAAGGAACTTAATGCAAGTGTAGGTTGATGCTTGCAGGAGAAATCTGCTCAAATGTGAATCATGTTCTTTGTGTATTTAAATCCATTTTCTCTGACAGTCAGGAAAGATCATGTTTTTTTGTTTGCTTTATTTTTTTTACTCAAGATGTGGATGAGTGTGTGAGTAATCCATGTATCAATGGAGACTGTGTGAACACACCTGGATCGTACCACTGCAAGTGCCATGAGGGCTACCTGGGAACCCCTACCAAACAAGCCTGCATTGGTATGTCTGCTGTCACACTTTATTACGATTCCCCAAGGTGTTTCTTCATATCCATTTTGTACAGAGTATTTATCACTGAAGTAGTAGTAGTTTAACCACATTTCCCTAAAGCTTTTGTGCACAGTTTAGTATGACTGGTGGTTAAAATACAATAAACTAATCCACATGTATCTTCCCTCTTCCTCCTCTGCTTCTGCTCCTCTCTTCAGATATTGATGAGTGTATTGTGAATGGAGTGATGTGTCGCAACGGCCGCTGTGTAAACACAGAGGGAAGCTTTCAGTGTATCTGCAATGCTGGCTTTGAGCTCACTCCTGATGGAAAGAACTGCATTGGTAAGTATTCAACACAGAAACAGGTTGAACTTCATATGAACTTTTCACTTTAAAGTTAACCTGAATTCTCCTCTTGTGTCCCGCCAGACCATGACGAGTGTGCCACCACCAACATGTGTCTGAATGGCATGTGTATCAATGAGGACGGCAGCTTTAAGTGTATCTGCAAGCCCGGCTTTTCTTTAGCACCTAACGGGCGCTACTGCACCGGTATGAATGATTTATAAAGTACAAACAGAGGCCTCAGGTCTTGTGCCAAACAGGCTGCTTCAAAACAATGTTGACAGATTTGGTGTTCTTTGAAATCCTGCAGATCCACTTTTTTTGAACCCATTTGTGCACAGTTTTGTTTTAGAAGTCAGACTTCCCCAAGGTGCAGTTATGCACAGTCCAGAAATAGATAGACAGATGAAGTTATGAGTCTCTGTTGAGAGATTTTGTCTGGAAGCTTCAAGAGTAGCTGCCTTTCCATTGCAGTCACACCGTAACACAGACAGCACAGGTGCATATCCCAAATACAACACATATCAACCCAGATAATGCTAAACTCCCCATGACCTGATTCCTCATCAAGCTCATTGTGATATCTATGGCGTCTTCTTATTATTGTAAGTCATGTGTTTACATATTTATTAGCATTGAAAGTCCTAAGGGACTGATTTTATTTATGACTGTTAAATTATAATCCTTTTTTCCTTTCATTTTGTCATATTAATAAAGCAATGTGGTTTTATATTTATTGTACCTAATGTATGTTAAACATCTGGAATAATAATAAAACAAACCATTAGATAGATTTTTGTAGGAAACGACACTTCATATTTACTGTCGTAAGTCATTTCTGGATTAATTTACCTTCAATTTACTAATTGAAAGAGACCATTTTGTACACACATCTGCCTTAGCTCATAAGCACATGTGCCCTCTCTTCATCAGACATTGATGAGTGTCAGACACCTGGCATTTGTATGAACGGCCGCTGCATCAACTCTGAGGGCTCCTTCCGCTGCGAGTGCCCTCCAGGCCTGGCTATTGATGTGGATGGGAGAGTGTGTGTGGACACACACATGAGGACCACCTGTTATGGCGCCATAAAGATGGGCACATGCTCACGGCCATTCCCTGGCGCAGTGACCAAGTCCGAATGCTGCTGTGCCAATCCTGAACATGGCTTTGGAGAGCCTTGCCAACCCTGCCCCTCCAGAAACTCAGGTAAAATCTTTGACTTGCTTTATACTGTTTATTTCTTCATTTTTTTTAAGTTACCAGAATATCATCTAATGTTTTTTTTATGTGTTTTATCTTCCAGCTGAGTTCCAGGCTGTATGCAGCAGTGGTATTGGCATTACTGCTGATGGCAGAGGTGAGTATGTTCATGAATGTGAGTGTTCCCACAGTGCTGGTTAGAAACACTCATATCAGTATTTATCTACATAATACCTGTCCTCTCCTAGACATCAATGAGTGTGCCCTAGACCCGGACATTTGTCAGAACGGCATATGTGAGAACCTGAGAGGAAGCTACCGCTGCATCTGTAACATCGGTTACGAGTCTGACACCAGCGGCAAAAACTGTGTTGGTGAGTCAGAGTGGAATGGATTGTTTTCTTGCTTCTAATGAAAAGAAACAGTCCATCCATAGCTAGCAAAGTTAGCAATGTTTCTATCCTGAAGTGAAATGATGTTTTCTTGTGTGAGAGAATGTGTTGTTTACTTTGTCAAAAGTTACACAGTCTCTACTCCGACTACAGCTGACCACTGCCTTCTCTTGCCTCCCTGCAGACATCAATGAGTGTCTGGTGAACCGTCTGCTTTGTGACAACGGTCTGTGCCGAAACACTCCCGGCTCCTACACCTGCTCCTGTCCTAAAGGATTTGTCTTCAAACCCGACTCAGAGACCTGCGAAGGTGAGCACTCACACACACACACACACACACAAACACACACTGCTGTGGATGTGCAGCCTCACATTCACATGTGTTTCGTCGTTTATACCAGCAATCAAGGTCATTATGAGGTGACATTATTACCAGATGTGTTGTAGTTTCCAGTAAACATGTGGCTCAGACACACACATTGTGTTTGTAACCGCCAAATGGTGATGATGATCCATTCGAATCAGCCTCTCAGCCCTGACCTCAGGTGTGTTTGCACATGTTTCAGATATCAACGAATGCGAGTCCAACCCGTGCATCAATGGAGCGTGTCGCAACGTGGCCGGGTCCTTCAACTGCGAGTGCACACACGGCAGCAAGCTGGACTCCACCAACACCATCTGCGTGGGTAAGACATCCTCCCCAAATGGCTGACGCAAATTAGAGCAGCACCGCGGGGTCCTAGAAACAGCTTGTGTGAGATAATGATTACACACTGAGACACGAGTGTCAATTGGAAATAATTAGTGCAAGAGGCTTTTTGTCTAATCATTCTAATCGAGGTTTACTCCCCACTTTTGTAAACAAACACTGAGGTGGTTCCAGGAGCCATCCAGAGACATTGCCATCCTCAGATGTTGGGCAAAATGGCACACACAGATGATTTATTAGATAAATACTTGCATGCATGGCCTTGGTTCACGTGGAGATTGCTTTACTTCATAGAGATCCACCGCAGATTTAAACTGACATGTGGTATGTAAGTCTCTCTGCTGAGGTTAAATATTCCACTTGTTTGGAGGTTACTTTTGGGAAATCATTCTGAGAAAGCTACACGCTAATACAGAATACAGATGTTATTGTAACTGGAAGGGAGAATGAGTCATTAAATAAATACCCATACATATTGCATGAGCTGGCTCTGTCAGAGGTCTACAGATTCCTCTGGCTCATTTCTGTTTTCTGTGTTAGAGCCCATCACTCAGCGGGGGAAGAAAGGGAAAGTAAATTGTGGTTTTGTGTTTGGGTGGCCTTGTGGTTTTGGAGAAAAGGTGTCACTGTTACGACTGTACACTCTTTCACTGTTCACTAGGCACGCTACAGCACAGGATTAGATGTAATGATGCATGGGCTTTCCTCAGCTCAGCATGCAGCCAAAGACACAAGTTTTATGGCATGAAGGAGAGTTGAAGGTGACATGATGATTGTCTTTGTGGTGTATTTTGTTGCCATGGTTAAAGGTACCCTGTGGAGATTTTGACCACTGGTGGTTGAGTAATGGTTTGATGAGCAGATAACTGAAAACTAGCACACACACATAAGGACAAGAAAACCCCACAGGGTATCTATAATCAAGTCTTCCCTGTTGTTACTGCGGCTCCACAGACAGTATGAAGAGTACTTGCTGGCTGACGATACAGGACAACCGCTGCGAGGTCAACATCAACGGGGCCACACTGAAGTCTGAGTGCTGCTCCACACTGGGAGCCGCCTGGGGCAGCCCCTGTGATCCCTGCGAGATGGGTCAGTTCCCACACACAGCGATTTTTTTTGCCAGTGTTTAATGTTTGTAATTCTGACCATTTTTATGCTAAAACTTCACAAGGTTCCAGTGTTCCTCCGGACTTGAGGTCGTGGAATTGTAGAAGAGCCCGTGAAACTGCATTTAGATCAGTGTTTAACAACCAAATTCACCATTGAATGTATTGAAATTCTATTATGAAAGAACTGTGACACATTCTACTCATTCAATACAAGAAATTGGGAAAAATGTTTTACATGAAGAACTACTTTACAATTGCACATATTATTATACAAGTACATCATCAATAAATGATCAAAAGAAAAATGATATTGCAGGTTTTACACATTTTGTTTGGCTGCTTTGGTCAAGAAGATCATATTGTGGACACCACAACTGGACCAATATCAAATTTGAATTAAAGGCCAATATTTCCCTTTTTGAAAAAGCAATGTATGCATACAAACTCTACATACAGTGTTCATACATAAAATGTCTTTATTACATCTCTCAATCTTCTCCTGTCTCCTCAGACACCGCCTGCTCTCGAGGGTTTGCTCGTATGAAGGGCCTTGTCTGTGAGGGTAAGAACATTTGATAACTTAATGAACGGTGACAAACCCACAGCGCTCCCTTCATCTAACATCGACGGTCATGAAATCATTTTATCTTTTTGTCCTTGCAATGTGCCTTAATGTTCTCCCTGGAGATTTCTCTTGATGAAAAATGTGAGCATGTTTGTGTGTGTTTCACCTTGTAATCATCACCTTAAAATGTGCTGCTCCCTGTAGACATTAATGAGTGTGAGGTGTTCCCCGGAGTGTGTACAAATGGCCGCTGTGTGAACACCCAGGGCTCGTTCCGCTGCGAGTGTGCTGAGGGTCTCACCTTGGACAGTACTGGACGCACATGTGTGGGTAAGAGGACTATCACAACCAAAGAAAGTGTAATTTTCAGCGGCTATCATGTCACTGCACTCTTAAGCCAAAACTCAGAAACAGAGGTGACTGTTTTTGATTTTATAACTTACTTTTCTAGATATGCGTAGTGAGCAGTGCTACATGAAGTGGCATGAGGATGAGTGTGGCCAGCCACTGCCAGGGAGATACCGTGTGGACATGTGCTGCTGTTCAGTGGGTGCTGCCTGGGGTATCGACTGTGAGGAGTGTCCCAAAACAGGCTCACCCGAGTACAGAGCCATCTGTCCCAGAGGGCCCGGCTTCGCCAACAGAGGAGATATTCTGACCGGCAGGCCGTTCTACAAAGGTACCAAGACTCTCCAACTCACTGAATCTATCTATCTATCTACTATTATCTTTGTGAAATAGATTTTGATTGTATGTCTTTCCCCCTAGATGTCAACGAGTGTAAGGTGTTCCAGGGTCTGTGTACTCATGGAAATTGCCGGAACACCATCGGCAGTTTCAAGTGTCGCTGCAACAACGGCTTCGCTCTGACGGCAGAAGAGAGGAACTGCACAGGTACGAGTGAGGGGCATTTATTTAATTTCTACCACAATCGTTAAGCAGTTGGTGAGTGTTCCTTTTTGATGTTTTTGTGCTTCAGACATTGATGAGTGCCGCATCTCTCCGGACTTGTGTGGTCACGGTGCCTGTGTCAACACACCTGGCAGCTTTGAGTGTGAATGTTTCGAGGGCTACGAGAGCGGCTTCATGATGATGAAAAACTGCATGGGTGAGTTGGAAACAAATTCACACACTCACAATTACACAATTTCAAATGATACACTCATGTCCACAGTGAGACAGCTCACCGAATCATGTTCTTTCTTGTTCTTTTCCTCTGATAATAAATCTTTAAACCTCCTCTTCCTCCTTTCTTCCCCCTTCATCCCTCCTTCCCTCGCTTCCTCTCTGCTGACAGACATCGATGAGTGTGAGAGAAACCCCCTGTTGTGTCGTGGAGGAACCTGCCTGAACACAGAAGGGAGTTATGAGTGTGAATGTCCCACCGGACACTCGCTCAGCACCGATGGATCTGCTTGTGAAGGTGAATCATACATCATACAGCACATACACACATATATGCCTTCACACACAGGGTCATATACAGCGTCATCATCATACTCGGCCCATCTAAGTTGATTTTAAAAAGGTGAAGTCCTGAAAAACTTTATTATTGATCTTTTATCTTTTAGTTTCTGTAAACTAGTGTTTATTACCCTGACATACAATACACTACATCGTATATAATACTTAATTCTCTGCATTTGTTTGCTGGTCCTGTCAGATGTGAATGAGTGCCAGCTGAGTGACAACTTGTGCAAGAATGGCCAGTGTGTCAACATGCCGGGAACTTACCAGTGCTCCTGTGACACCGGTTACCAGGCCACACCGGATCGACAGGGCTGCGTTGGTGAGTGGAACAAATTTTATCCAAAACATTTATACCAATGTTGGATAATCACTACCTATGTTACCTATGTAACTCTAATGTAATGAGACCTAGATGCCTAAACTGTAATTTTTACCTTTCTTTGCAGATATTGATGAATGTACCATTATGAATGGAGGCTGTGAAACCCACTGTACCAACTCAGAGGGCAGCTATGAGTGCAGCTGTAGTGAGGGCTATGCTCTCATGCCTGACCTCAGGACCTGTGCAGGTAAAACAACACAGCATATGTACAGTATATCAACATTTTTTTCTAAAACTGTATGTTTGATGTCACAATATTTCCATAATAAAAGACTGAGATGTTTTCCTTTCTGGTCTTCTACATGGTGTTGCCACCTACAGCATATTGTGATGTATTTCTGCTGTTTCTATTAGACATCGATGAGTGTGAGGAGACTCCAGACATCTGTGACGGAGGCCAGTGCACCAACATTCCCGGGGAATATCGCTGTCTGTGTTACGATGGCTTCATGGCTTCTATGGACATGAGGACGTGTATCGGTGAGAGGAAAAACAATACTTGGGAAAACACATGCTGCAATATCTTTAAATGTCTCACCCTCCCTTGTAATTTTTGTTAACTGCTTTTTCTGTCTGCCACATTAATTAATTCTTTCAGCTTCTCTTATCTGATCTATGGGACTTTCTCTGTCAGTCTCATTTTCTGTCACACTAATCTCATAAGGTCAGAACATTCACATATTATCTGCGTCTGTCCATCCCTGTCTGCCCAGATGTGAACGAGTGTGACTTGAACCCAAACATCTGTCTCCACGGCGACTGCGAGAACACCAAAGGCTCCTTTATCTGCCACTGTCAGCTGGGATACTTTGTCAAGAAGGGATCCACGGGCTGCACAGGTACACACACACACACACACACACACACACACACACACACACACACAGAAACATGAGGGGCTGAGCTGTCGCTGAGAGGTCTGGGCCTCTGTGCGTCCATATCTGAGTCGAGCGTTGAGACATTTCACTCATGCATACAGTAGTTCCAGGTCTACAATTTTTAAAATGATAATTTATTCAGGACTCACTACATATAGAATGAAAAACTATCTGCTAAGCAAAAAGCAACATTTTCATATCTCTCTGCATGCCAGTAATACAGCAGCATTTCACCTCAAAAACTAACTCATATAATAAATATATATATATAATATTCTTTATGGTCTTTTTTGTTTTATCGTTTAATGTTCAAAGGGAGGTAGCCAGTATAAAAATGTGTTTCTGCCTGATTATTGGCTAATTGATCTCTCTCATTTCTCTCCAGATGTTGATGAGTGTGAGATCGGGGCTCATAACTGCGACATGCATGCTGCCTGCATCAACGTGCCTGGAAGCTTTAAATGTCGCTGTCGAGACGGCTGGGTGGGAGACGGCATCAAGTGTGTGGGTGAGTAAATATTAATATTCAGAGTAACTTAGCCGTGATGTGGTTTGGAGACCAGATAGTTTTATTTTGCAATACGAGTTTTTAAGACAAAATAAAAGAACAAAATTGTCTCCTGTATTAGATTTTTGATTGTTTTGATTGAGTTCTGCCATCAAGTGTTTTTCCTCACACTTTTTTCTCTCTCCTCCTGCAGATCAGGACGAGTGCTCTGCAGAGGACCACAACTGCAACCTCAATGCAGACTGTGTCAACACACCAGGATCCTACAGGTGTACATGCAAAGAGGGCTTCAATGGAGACGGATTTTCCTGCTCTGGTAAGACTGCTGAAACTTTCTAAATAAATCCTAATTGAATACTAGCGACTATGTGCGCAGTGAGCTTCATGCACAGCAAGTTTATAATGCGCTGGTCTTTTTTAGACATGGATGAGTGTGCAGACAACGTGAACCTGTGTGAGAACGGCCAGTGTCTGAATGCTCCAGGTGGCTACCGCTGCGAGTGTGAGATGGGCTTCACTCCTACAGAAGACAGCAAGGCTTGTCAAGGTGCTGCACTCATTCTGTCACATTTTGTTCTCTTCTTTTTACTGGTCTTGTTTCACTCCGGTGGTGTAACTAATATTTTCTCTCTCTGTCGCCACAGACATCGATGAGTGTAATTTCCAGAACATCTGTGTGTTTGGAACATGCCAGAACCTTCCAGGGATGTTCCGCTGTGTGTGTGATGATGGTTACGAACTGGACCGCAGCGGAGGAAACTGCACTGGTCAGTGTAGCACTTCTGTAACTGCATCTCTAAAATCACAGTTCAGACACAGAACAGACTCCAATAGCTTGGCTGAGTTTCGACAATAACAGCCTTCATTCATGCATCGTATTACCATTCAAAAATTTCTGACCAAAGATATTCAAGATATGCAAAGCTTACCTACAACTCACCCTCAGTTTGTGACATAAACATGATTTTAAATAATTAAAAGTACAAAAACTATTTTTGGTTCCTGTTCTTGCAGCAACATATAAACTAAGAGGTTCATCCATGTCAGAAAGGTGTCTGTTATCTGGTGTGTGTTGCTGAGCTTGTGTGTGTCGCTGTGTACTGTAGACATCAACGAGTGTGCCGACCCTGTGAACTGCATCAACGGGCTGTGTGTGAACACTCCAGGGAGCTACCTGTGCAACTGTCCGACTGACTTTGAGCTCAACCCCACTGGAGTGGGCTGCGTGGGTGAGTCACACTTAAAGCTGGCAGGTTTAAATCCATGGCAAGGCTGAAATGAGACAAGATGGAGCATTCCCCCAAAAATTGACCCAGTGATGACTGATTAATTAAAAAGATGTAATTGTGTATAAACCTATCCACACTTTATTTCATTAATACACTCACACATCGTCCTGTTACATGAAAGTAAAGACTCCACATATTTATCAGTGAATGTGTGTCTTTCTTAGATACCCGTGTTGGCAACTGCTTCCTGGACATCCTTGCACGTGGTGACGGAGGAATCTCCTGCAGTGCGGAGATTGGAGTGGGCGTGACCCGAGCTTCCTGTTGCTGCTCCCTGGGAGGAGCCTGGGGAAACCCCTGTGAACTGTGCCCTGCCGCCAACTCCAGTATGCACCACATCAATTCAATTCAATCACTCAATTATTTACTGCAAAATTCTCATCCTTATGTCATAGTTAGTTTTTTTCCCACTGTGAAATGGAAAGTCACACTAACTTGCCGTATGTCTCTGTGTCTGCAGCGGAATATAAGACACTTTGTCCAGGAGGAGAGGGATTCAGACCCAACCCCATCACTGTTATCCTGGAAGGTAATCCATTTTTAAAATCCACCCTAACATGAAATCAATATATTAGTGGCATCTATGGATGTAACAATTTGAATGATTCTCTAGATATTGATGAGTGCCAGGAGCTGCCAGGTCTCTGCCAGGGTGGAAACTGTGTTAACACCTTCGGTAGTTTCCAGTGTGAGTGTCCCGCAGGCTACTATCTCAATGAGGAGACTCGCATCTGTGAGGGTAAGAACTGAGAGAGAAATTACACTGAATGAGTTTATTGACTGAAATCACCAACCTGCTCTCACTTCATCAAATCTTTATGTGCAGATATCGATGAGTGCACAACCCACATTGGGATCTGTGGACCTGGTACTTGCTACAACACTCTGGGCAACTACACCTGTGTGTGTCCCCCTGAATACATGCAGGTCAATGGAGGAAACAACTGCATGGGTGAGTGAAAGAGACCTCTGTTGGACTGACAAGAAAATATTTACTCTCATCATGTCGTCAAAAAATAAACTTAAAAAGTAAATCACAGTTTGAAAAGTGCCAATTTCTGCTTTTGGATTTAACCGATCGACTCTCTTCCTCCATGTAATGCAGACATGAGGAAGAGTGTTTGTTACCGTAACTTCAACGACACGTGTGAGAACGAGCTGTCTTTCAATATGACCAAGAAGATGTGCTGCTGTGCCTACAACGTGGGAAAAGCCTGGAACAAGCCGTGTGAGGCCTGTCCGACTCCTGCTACCAGTGAGTGTCAATGAATACACTGAGACATACTCTGAAGCAGCTGTTACAACATTGTTCTATCAGTGCACTTTATAACTTTCACTGAGTGCCTCCTGCCCTGTCTGTTTCAGCTGAGTACCAGTTACTGTGTGGTAACCAGGCTCCTGGCTTCATCATTGACATCCACACTGGCAAGCCAATAGGTAAGGTCATTACAAGGTCAGAACTGTTGCACCACGGTACAAAACTGGTACAAGGTACGTTATAGCATCATGTGCTGTTGTTTTGTGCAGATATTGATGAGTGCAGGGAGATCCCCGGTATCTGTGCCAATGGAGTTTGTATCAACCAGATCGGGAGCTTCCGCTGTGAATGTCCAATGGGCTTCAGCTACAACAACATCCTGCTCATTTGTGAAGGTAAAACTCGTTTTCTTCTGTTTTCTGTCTTCTTACTGCATCTTTTGCAACAAGGAAAGATAACGGGTAACTACCTGTGATTTGAAAACCCCACCGACTTATCATGAGACAATGTGCACATTGTGGTGTTACATAGATTTCCTGCTCTTTATCTGTTTTTGTTTCCTGTCTCTCTCTCACTCTCCACACACACAAATAAGCACACACACATTTACCTCCCCACACTGCATCTCCTCTTTTGACCCTGCTGCTGAATCACTGCATGCTTATGCGTTCCTTATACAGTATATAATATATACTTTCTGCTGGCACAAACACTTACTACCATTTCTGCACTAAATCACACCCGTACAGATACACACACACACACACACACACACACACACACACACACACATAAATACACTGACTCACTAGCAGAGAGGCACTTTTACAAGCAGCTCATTCAGTGGAGTTAATGCTGCCTTTTCCCACATGAATTATGCCCTTGTAAAGACAAGTACAGTGACTCTGAATGGGAGCACCTACCTGGACCTTCAATCATCCAGAACCTGCCAGCGACTCTCTGAACTGTAACAGAGCCAAAATGGAGCCGTTGTGTTTTGTCTCCTGCTGTCCACAAGCTGACTGCCGGCTCTGACCAGACACTTATGGAGCCTGTGATTGATGTCCACTGTTTCTCTCTTTCTTCCTCCTGCTTAGATATTGATGAGTGTAACAGTGGGGACAACCTCTGCCAACGCAATGCCAACTGCATCAACATTCCAGGCAGCTACCGCTGCGAGTGCTCGCCAGGCTTCAAACTGTCCCCTAGCGGGGCCTGTGTGGGTGAGTCCAGCCTGTCTGACAGGCCTTACTGGGGTTTCCCATCTTAAAATACCAGGGAGGTTGACAGACACAATGACTGTGTTGGTGATGTGAGGAAAATGTAAAACATGGACATCCCCTGTTGAGGGAAAGTGCAAATTAATTACGGGAGTGTAAAATCTGCTGAGGTATATTAATTAACACCTGCCTTTAACTGAACATGCTTGGTTTTATTCTGTCATAAACGACCTACACTTGTCCAAATATTCACAAAACAAAAAAATGACCTGGACATGCAGAAAAAATGACATAAAACAGGGCAAAACATATTATAAATTAATTAATTAATTAATTAATCAAAGAACAGATTAATCTTAAACTAAAGTAACTGTTAGTTGTAGCTTTTTATAATATGTTAATATTTTTCGTTTCTGTTTCTTTTCCAGACCGTAATGAGTGCCAGGAGATCCCCAATGTGTGCAGCCATGGAGAGTGTATTGATACGCAGGGAAGCTATCGCTGTCTCTGCCACAACGGCTTCAAGGCTACTGCCGACCAGACCATGTGCATGGGTGAGAAGCACAATCTAAAACTATACTAATGCACACAACACTGTGCTGCATGTAATCCTGCAGAGTAAGTTAATAGTAGTATATTTGAATGTTTTTACTGTCTCACCCTCTCTAAATGTTGTTTTTTCTTGCTGTGTGTATTTCAGACATCGATGAGTGTGACAGACAGCCATGTGGTAACGGTACCTGTAAAAACACAGTGGGATCCTACAACTGCCTCTGCTTCCCCGGCTTCGAGCTCACACACAACAACGACTGCATGGGTAAGGATCATTTACTGTTCTGCTCTACAAAGCTCAACAGCAGCGAGTGGGTTTTTTTTAAAGGTCAAAGCCTTGACACTTGGTGAGGATGTCATATCGTTAAAGATTACAACTATGAATTTCACACATTTTTTAAACAGGCTGACCTTTTCTGTAGCTGTATTACATTTGGACAGACATGAAATAAAATTAAGACATTAGATTTGACTGTGTTTTGACTTTTCTTTGGCTTTATAGGGAAATATATCAGACTGTATAACTGTGTAACAAAGAAATGTATACACAAGCCAGCTTTTTCAGAAACTGATGATGCCAAGAAAAACATGAATTTATTCAATCCAATTCAGTCCTAATCCTCTCAATGTTTACCTTACAGACATAGATGAGTGCAGTGCCCTCCAGGGCCAAGTGTGCAGGAACGGACAGTGCATCAATGGACTCGGTTCCTTCCAGTGTCTCTGCCATGAGGGCTATGAGAATACTCCGGATGGGAAGAACTGTGTTGGTAAGTCAGCGCTTAAATGTACAAGAAAAGTAAGAGCACGTGGGGTATTTATGGTCCTTCATACAGTACAGTTTTCTACCAGTTACACATTACTTTATTGTTCTATTTTTCATAGATATCAACGAGTGTGTGAGTCTTCCCGGCACCTGCTCTCCAGGAACTTGTCAGAATCTGGACGGATCTTTCAGATGTATCTGCCCTCCTGGCTATGAGGTGCAAAATGACCAGTGTATAGGTAAGGCACAAACACACACACACATGCAGGGATAGATACACTTATGTACAGACTAGATGCTCCACACATACTCAAACCAGCAGCCAAGCCATCTGCTCTAACACGCACACAAATACACCACCCATCTTCTCACCTCCCTCCCTGCCCAGATATCAACGAGTGTGAGGTGGAGCCCAACATCTGCCAGTTTGGCACCTGCACCAACACCCCCGGCAGCTTCCAGTGCACCTGCCAGCCGGGCTTCGTGCTCTCTGACAACAAACGGCGCTGCTACGGTGAGAGGAGCTGTTAGTTAACAGTAGGCCATAGCCCATAGTGCTCTTGAATGAATGTGGTAATCTGACATGTTTTATGGTGGTGGAGGAGGCTTTTTGTCTTTGTGTGTCCCATGAATGACAGATCAATTACTGTCCATCTACAGTAAAACAGAAGATTTAGTGGGTGTTTTTTTCTTGTTGCAGATACCAGAGAGAGCTTCTGTTTCACCAAATTCGAGGCAGGAAAATGCTCCGTCCCCAAAGCTTTCAACACCACCAAGGCTAAGTGCTGCTGCAGCAAGATGCCTGGCGAGGGCTGGGGACTTCCGTGTGAGCTGTGCCCACGAGAGAGCGAGGGTGTGTAACACAGACACACACACACACACACACACACACACACACACACACACAAAGCTTTAATTAAGACATTCACATGCACATGAAGACATTTGTAAAATAATGAAGCTGACCTTTCTTTTGGTGTGTCTCCAGCTGCTTTTGACACTCTGTGTCCCTACGGCCACGGAGCCCTGCCGGGACCGGGCGACGCTCGTGAAGGTGAGTGCTACAACTTCAAATCCCTTGACTGTAGTGGTTATGTTTGAAATTGTGCTAATTCTCTCTTGCTCTCTCTAGATATGAACGAGTGTCTGGATAATCCGGGCATCTGCCAGAACGGTATCTGCATCAACACAGATGGTTCGTTCCGCTGTGAATGCCCCTTCGGATACAACCTGGATTATACAGGAGTCAACTGTGTTGGTGAGATAGTTTCTAAAATTAAAGTTAACAATCGGTAACATTTTTGTATAATTAATGCTTTATACCCAAATGATGGAATCATAGAAGAAAAAAGAAAAGAGTATTTTGTGCAGACAAAGAAAAGTGAATGGCTGCAGGACTTTTGGCCTCTGGGATCTTTATTGCGATGTCTCAGAATATATCGCTAAAATCAGTCTCATCACCCAGATCTGATGTTATTTTAGTTCATGTTCAGCTTTTTCCTGCATTACAGCCTGATCTATTTTTGGACTAACATTTAAGCAGCTAATGAGAGTTTTTAAAATCTCAGGTACAGTATAAATGTTTCGTTGGTTTTAATTGCCTCCTCCATCTATCCCCGCTCTCTGTCTTCTCCAGACACTGACGAGTGCTCCATAGGAAACCCATGTGGAAATGGAACCTGCACCAATGTGGTGGGAGGTTTCGAGTGTTCTTGCCAGGAGGGCTTTGAACCTGGACCCATGATGACTTGTGAAGGTCAGTCATTCACAAAGTAACACTCGTACACATTTGCACAGGTGCTCTTATTTTCAGCATCATTTAAAGTAACTAAATTATCTTGACTCCAGACATCAACGAGTGCTCCCAGAATCCTCTGCTGTGTGCCTTCCGGTGTGTTAACACCTTTGGTTCCTATGAGTGTATGTGTCCTGCTGGCTACGTGCTGCGAGATGACCAACGCATGTGCAGAGGTGAGAGGGCACAGCAGGTCTCCTGTTTGCAAAGTGACACTTTTATCATCTCTGGTTTTTCACTCCTTTTCTGTGCCGTAGTAAACAGGATTTAACAGGTTTTATGTTAGCTGGCTGTTGTAGTTTTACATATTGGCCATCTCTCATTGTCCTTCACCAGACCAGGACGAGTGCTCTGAGGGTCTGGATGACTGTGACTCCAAGGGTATGACCTGTAAGAACCTGATTGGTACCTTTATGTGTATCTGCCCTCCTGGCATGCAGCGCAGACCAGATGGAGAGGGATGTATGGGTGAGTAAAAATGTTTCAGCCAATGTGAGAGGTTCGCCTCAGTCTTCTGCTGTTGTTACAGGATGTATCTGCCTCTTCACTCTCTTCATCCTCCCAATCCTTTGCTCTGTACACTGGCAGACCTGAACGAGTGCCGCGCCAAGCCTGGCATCTGTAAGAACGGGCGCTGTGTCAACACAGTGGGAAGCTACCGCTGCGAGTGTAACGACGGTTTCGATCCGAGCTCAACTGGCACTGAATGTATTGGTAAGATCACTGTTGCTGAAGAACATGTTGTCACACACTGTGGGGGTGAAGACGTCATAACTGACATTGTGCTCATACTCTTGTTTTAAATTCAGTTGATGAATTGCTGTTTTAGCAACCAAAAGTCCTCAATTTCTTCTTCCATCTCTAACCCCGAACACTCCTCGTGTCCTCCTGTCATCCTTTCCTTCAGACAACCGAAAGGGCTACTGTTACACAGAGGTTCTGCAGACGATGTGCCAACAGTCCTCCACCAGCAGAAGCAGTGTGACCAAGTCTGAGTGCTGCTGCAACATGGGCCGAGGCTGGGGGTCACAGTGTGAGCTCTGCCCGCTGCCTGGCACCGTACAGTACAAGAAGATGTGCCCACTCGGACCTGGCTACACCACAGACGGCAGAGGTGAGCAGCACAGTAATAATACAGAGTGAAGTATAGCAAACACTCCATTTTATTTCCCTTTTTTTAATTTAATTAGATTTTATCACCACAATCTTTTAAAATAGTAACAAAACTAAATAAATAGAATTTAAAGTTTTGGAAGGACACCAAGCAAGTTGAGGTACATCAAGTTAAAGAAAGAGAGCTCACATAAAAAGTCCCGTCCATAAAGAAGCTTAATAAGACTCCGAACTCTTATTTATGTGTTTGGCAGCGTGAGTATCTGTCTATTCCAGATCACTTTCTGAAATGTCTCCTGTACTTCCAGACATCAACGAGTGCCAGGTGATGCCAGATCTGTGCCGGAATGGTCAGTGCATCAACACCATTGGATCCTTCCGCTGTCACTGCAATGTGGGCTACAAAACTGACTTCACTGCAACCTCCTGTGTTGGTATGGCTGATCTCTGTCTATTGTTATGTGACATTTTGGTTGCAAAGATGTATAGTTTTTATAGAAACTTAAATATTGCTGCAGAATGTCAGCATTGAATTGATAACACTTCTGCAAACATTTCCCACAGCATCTCTCCCCATATTCCTAATTTCCCCTGTCTGCACATTCCAGATATGGATGAGTGCGCTCTGTCTCCGAAGCCCTGTAACTTCCTGTGTAAAAACACAGAGGGCAGCTACCTTTGCTCCTGCCCCAGAGGATACAGCCTACAGCCAGATGGAAAGACTTGCAAAGGTAGGTGTGATTTGTTTGGTTTGTTTGTGGGTTATTTCATAGCTTCATTAAAAACCATTAGATGCTATTTAAAGACCTTTTTGATAGATAACCATATTAGATGCATTGTAGCTCTGAATATACCGGCAGTCGAGGTTCTGTTTATTATCATTATTGTACGTTATAAATGAATGATTGCTTTCATATAATTTTTATACGCAAGTTTTATGGCTTTGAGGCTTCATCCCTCTATGTAATTTGGTTTTGATGATGGTTAAGGGCTTTCTTCTTTCCCTCTAAGATCTGGATGAATGTTCGACTAAGCAGCATAACTGCCAGTTCCTCTGTGTCAACACCATTGGAGGCTTCACCTGCAAGTGTCCTCCTGGCTTCACTCAGCACCAGACCGCCTGCATCGGTGAGTACAAGACAGGAGATCAATGTTACCCTGCAACTGAAAAAACATTTTGTCTTGAGGAAGAAAAAAAAAATAAAATCAATCAATTCAAATAAAATCTGGATTATGTGTTTCTCCTCTCTTTGCAGACAACAATGAGTGTGCTGCTCAGAACAGTGGGTGTGGCTCCCGGGCCTCTTGTGTCAACACACCTGGTAGCTTCAACTGTGAATGCTCTAAAGGTTTCTCGTTGGACACCACGGGCATGGAGTGTGAGGGTGAGCAGACACATTAAAGTTCACATTTAGTTACAAATTGTGGACACATGGAAAGAGTTTTGCTGAGGTGTCTGTGATCGAGGTAATTGAAGTGGGCAGAAAATAGTGGTTGCACTGAGTTGCTCTCGTGTCACTGCTGAAAATGAGAAATGAAAAGTCTCTCTTTCCATTTTCCTCAGATGTGGATGAGTGTGGCAGTAACCACCGCTGCCAGCACGGCTGTCAGAACATGCTGGGAGGTTTCCGCTGTGGCTGTCCTCAGGGCTACGTGCAGCACTACCAGTGGAACCAGTGTGTGGGTGAGTTACATTGACTCAGTCTGAGAGTTTGTCTTGTTTACAATAATGAACATCAAAGGCACCAGTGGACCTGGGGAATTCATGATTTCCAAGTCTTTTAAGGCTGATTATAAAACCACAATATGTTAATCTGTAGTATAATCTTATTTAAAAATCCCTGATACATGTCAGCAGAAATGTGAGATCAATTCCAACAAACTTGCGTTTTCAGTGTCATTAATTATTAGTGTTAAGTGATATATGAAAATTCCTGTTTTTGTAAAAATACTCTGCATAACAATATGAAACTGGATAGAGTTAAACTAAAGCATTTGTTTCAGAAGTCATTTTCTCCATAAGGTTTGATGTAAGCATTGTCTATCAAGATAATAATTCTATATATTGGCACTAATGCTGAATTATCATCTGCCAACATGCAAAACAATTGTCACTAGGCATGTACTGTGTCGTCTCCTAACACACTCGCCTTCTCATTTTCTGTCTCTGCACTTGTTCCTCTGCAGATGAAAACGAGTGTCAGGCAGCAACAGTGTGCGGCTCTGCCTCCTGCTACAACACACTGGGCAGCTTCAAGTGTGTGTGTCCCTCTGGCTTTGACTTTGAGCAGGGCGCTGGTGGCTGCCAAGATGTGAATGAATGTAGCACAGGCACCAACCCCTGTATCTATGGCTGCTCCAACACCGATGGAGGCTACCTGTGTGGCTGTCCTGGAGGTTTCTACAGAGCCGGACAGGGGTGAGGCAACCCAAATTAAAGATTAATTCAAGCAGACATTTTTCGAGTTATTCCTGGTGGCAAGATCTCACCATAAGAAAACATTTGACCATGTTTCATGAGCTGAGTGTTGCCTTCTCACTCAACATACTAAACTCTCCTGTTGTTTCCATGCAGTCACTGTATAACAGGCTCAGGTTTCTCAGGCCAGTATGTGGAGGGTGAGGAGGATGACAGCCTGTCTCCTGAGGCCTGCTACGAGTGTAAGATCAACGGAGGAGGAAAGAACGGACGACACAAACGCAATGCGGATGAAAATGAGATCAACCAGGTACATGTGTTGACAAACTGCTTCGCAATGCTTCCCTCAGTTCCTGTCAGGTCCAGGGTCAGGGCTGGGTCACTTTTGATATCTAAAGAACTCAACCTCAGAAAATGAGTCTGTTGAGGTCTTTATCTGAGTGTGCAACATTTCTACTACCTCATGTTTCACCTCCCTCCCTCTGTCCTTATCATCACTATAGGATTCAGCTGTGAGCATGGCCAGCGTGGACACCCAGGACGCCATCTTCATGAACCTTTCTCGGCCCTCGCTGCTCAACAAGGAGCCTCTACTGGAGCTTCTGCCTGCCCTGCAGCCCCTGGAGAACCATGTACGCTATGTCATCACCCATGGCAACGCTAATGAACACTTCCGCCTGCTGGAACGCCGCGATGGAAAGAGCGTGCTCCGGCTTGGCAAGAGGCCGCCTCCACCTGGATCCTACCGACTAGAGATCGCCAGCCTGCGGCTGTTCGGGCCCAGAAGACTACACCAGCTGGAGGAGCAGCACGACAGTGACTACCTACAAGGGGAAATAGGAGACGCCCTGCGCATCAAGCTCCACATCCACCTGCACTGAGCTCAGTGTGCGCTGGCAATCCTGTCCTGGACTGATTCCTGAAGCCTTTGAGTTTTAACCTGCCCTTTTATCCAATAACTTCTCCCCTCCAGCTCCCTCCTGCAGGACTATCCCCACCAACAGGGGGTAATCAAGGGCTATGAAAGACTGAGTCAATCAGCCCAACTCTACCACCACTTTGTTACTGTTCATGTTATTATATGTTCATGTTTTGTGTTTTTTTTTTTTACCCTGACTACACTTCCTCTTGCGCCCCTCCCCTTGTACCCGACCCAGCACTCATTCTCCACTGAGAGAGCCAGTGGAGGAGATGGCAGAGAGGTGCCCTAGTGCTTGGACCATAGCCCCCTAATAAAGACAAAATGGCAGACAGATGGTTCACAAGTCCATGAAGCACTTTTGTAGCAAAACTGCAAAACAAAAAAATATGCAAAAGAGGGTTTTTTATTAGAAATTAAGTGCTGAGAGTGGCCAAAACTGTCTTTATGCAACACGTATGGGAGTATTTAAATCAAAGTGGAGGATTTAAAGTGATGTGTTTTTGTTTAGTGTTATAAATAAGTGATATTAAGGCTTAAGATATGGGGGTCGGGTGCCATCATGGTGGTCCAAGGACTTTCTCACCTCTCTGTGATCTTGGTAAAAATCACAACACTGGGGAACAAGGTTTGTCACGTCCGCCCCTCTCAGTATTGTAGTGTGTCATTTAATGTATTTGTGCTGTTTGAATAATGTTAACACGAAGGACTGCAACATTTACACAGCATTTCAGGTTCTTTAGTCCATAGCGGTCTTTGTTTTATAGCTGGATGCCAACCAATTTTCAGATGAGAAAACAGCAAGCTGTGTTCTGCTCTGATGTGACTGACTTTTGTCCTGCCTGCGGGCAAGCAGCAAGCAGGGATCAGCGTGCTTGCGTGTGTGTGCTGTCATGTTTGGTTACCTCAGTACTTCTCAGAGAGTGTGGACACCATGCTGTGATGTTGACTTTTAAACAAAAGAGGGTGCTAGTGTCGCTCAGCAGCCATCGTGAGCAGGGAATACACCAGTTAGTAGCTCGTAGACTTAAAAGAAGATAGATCAGGTCACATTTGTATTTATCCTCGTAGGGATTAAGACTTCAGGTGCACTGATTCTGGACCTGAGAGGCAGCTTTTTCATTATGTCCAAAGTCTTTTTCCCTTGTCGGCTGTCAGAGGCTTGTAGCTCCTCCTGGTTCTGCATTTTTACGACAAACTAACCTAAACGTAAATGCTTCAGGAGAATAGAGATGCAGCTGACAGCTGGTGTTGGGAGGCTGAACTTGACAATGAGCTGACTTTATCTGACTTCTTTGACTTTACTGTGAGCTTGATGTCTGAGCCTCGTTTACAACACAAAGGGACACACAGCTGAACACAGTAACAGTCTCAAAGGTACATGACATGTTAACATTGCCTAAGCTGTAACTAAAGGTAGTGCTTTACAGTGTACAGGCACGCACAGGTGAACACGAAACCTCACACAAAAAAATACATATCTGTCAGGTCATCTTTCATTTCTCATGATTTTTTTTTCTCTCAAAGAGAAAAAAGGTGCTAGATAATTCCATCTCTTACGCTGTACAAACAAACAAAGTGCAGTCTTGAATCTGGATTGCAAAAGTGAGTTCTTTTTTTTTTTTGCTAGGATTTATTGTTGTTGTGTATGTCCGTCTTTTGTATTGTCTCAGTGCTGATGAAACCAATATTATCAAACTTGCTTCTTGAAAATTAAATTGTATATTTTTAAGTGAAATGTAGATGTTTTTTGTTTTTTTAAATGTCAAGGCTGCCAAAACAAATACTCACAGTAAACCCAAGATTGAAGGCCTTTAGTGCTGTTGACTTTGTTTTGTTGAGAAAAAAAAGCAAATGCAGCATTGTATTTGTTGACTATATTGTTTGAAACCACTGTCACCAGTCAAATTAGCCATTAGCAAAAATAAATAATCAAAACACGTCAGATGTAAAGATAATTAACATTCCCAACATCTATTATCTCATACAATCAATGCAAACTTGACCATCTGCAGCTTGGATCTATGGTGCTAAACGATCGTCTTTTTCTCTTAACAGTCAAAGTTGCTGCACTGTCCCACAGCCTCGGCAATGTTTATAATACATAACCATTTTCTAACCTGGGAAACTTTGTATACTTTTTATCTTTTATTGTCAGTTTGTATTTGCCACTATGTTTAAAAAAAGAAAGAAAAGGCAGTGTGTCGCATGTGCTTACTGTATCTCAGCTTCAGTGTCAAACTTGAAACAATAGTCGCCGTCATCTGCTCGTACTGAAATATGTGTTCAAATGTTCACTTTAAACCTGACACACCAGAGACCAGCAGAAAGCTGACACGACAATCATCCAGTCACACCACATCGACTAGCTGAGGATCAATAAATGAATCAGCCAATCAAGGAACATCTTTTAATATCCTGAACGATCATCGTCTTTGTGCGAAGACAAAAACCAAAGATTTATGACACCAAATGGCAGTCTGTAAAATTAGAGTGATTCACATAATATTGTAAACTTTTGTCCAGTGACATTAATGGCAATAAAGTATTGTGGGTTATATTTTTAAGTCTTGTGTCCTGAGTTTTTTCTTTTCTCTTAGGCTTGTGTGTCCATGGCTGACAAAACTGACACAAGGTAACAAATAAGTAGTAATCATTTTATTTAATTTCCAGCATGAACAATGTGGACTTTCCACGCAGTCCAGCCATCAGAAGAAGAAAATCCTCTTTTTTTGTTTTCACTGACTCAATCCAGTGTATCAAAAACAAAGCAGATAGTCAGAAAAATATGTAATTAAAAAACACACACAAAAAAGCAAAGCTACCTGCTTTGCCTCCTTCTAAGACGTGGCTGCATGACTACTTCAAAAATCCACAGTCTAGAGATTGATACAGTAAGAGGAAGAGGACAGAACGATAGCAAAAAGGAGACTCCCAAACTTGAGTCCAGAATAGAAAAATAAAGCTTTCTTTTTGCCTAAAGGTTGCTGTTTGCTTCATCACCACACTTGGCAGGCTGACTAAAGCAAAGGACACAACCTAAAGCAAAGGACACAACCAGTGAACATAAACTCTACTTGCAGTAATAAGAGATTATATAGTTTCAATATGGCTTTTCAGTTATAGACACAGTAACACACAAAACAAACACAGACAAAATGTTATGGAGACACAAACTACCTGCTTGACCCTCTACAAAGCATCTGAAACTGCAGTGCTGCTCGAGGATCAGTGTCAAAAATCAAAAAACAATTCGAGGATTTGAGCTCCTGGATCAGCACTTTACACTTGGATGCTTTACAACGGACATTGGTTCATTAAAGGGGCATCTGCTTCAGTGTAAACTCCTTCATTTAAGTTCTGCATGTCAACTGTTCTCATCAAAAGTGTTGCTCTGAGGTTAGAAGCTATGTCGTGAGTGAATGTGGTCTTCCCAAAAATCATTGTGTTTTGATACTGACAAGCTCTGGAGTTTGGAAAGCCTAGCCCTAAAGTGATGTTGTGGTGTGGTAGCATGTTCAACTAGTACAGTAGGTCAGGTTAAGGCAGCAGTGCAGCTCATTATTTCTGTCCTTCAAGGTCCAACATCTGGGTTTGGGTGTCAGTTCCAGTTGTCTGTGTGTCTGTTGTTGAACCAGACTTGTTACGGTTAAGAAAGGATCCTGCAGCCTCATATTTACACCAGTACACAGGCTGCAATACAGTGATATAATCCAGACACACTTTAACATCAGGTAACCCTCCCTCTTAGAGTGCATTCACAACATTATGTATTGGTACAGTCCATTCCCACATCTAAACTAATCATTGCTCTTAAAGATTCTGTCTATGTGCATTGAAATATTCCCCTTTCCACCCCCTCGGTACACATGCCCCTACACCAGTGCATAATCAAACTGGCCCCTCTCCAGCCCCTCCTTGTGGTCAGTCCAGGATGATGCAGGCATGCGGCTGTAGGGGTCCAGCAGGATCCTGAAGCACCTGACCAGCAGGAAGACCAGGAAGAGCATGAGGAGGCCTACGAAGGCCAAGGCAGTGCGCTGCTCATTGTCCACCCCAACCAAGGTCAGAGGGGGGCTGCTGCTGCCACCGCCAGGACTGCCGGGGAGAGAGGAGCTGGCCGGGGACAGCAGCAACTCGTAGTCAAGTGTGGGCACATCGTTCATCCTCCACGGGGCCCGAAGGCAGGGCTTACACACTGACTGGATGGGTGGTGTATTGGGAGGAGGTGCGGAGAAGGAAGGGAAGGTGTTCATGAGGGGTGACGCGGAAGGAAAGGCCAAGCTGGAGATTGGGAGTTTGATTATGAGGCGGCTTACAACTTTTATATTGTAGACCTTGTTTGTTGGGTGGCCTGAATAAGAAGTTAGGTAGTCTGAGTTAGCAGGTACTTAACAAGTGAGAAGACTGCAGAGGTCAGAGAGTGTGATGCATTTATCTAAGATGTGTGTGTATTCTGGTCACGGCACACACATCTTCCTCTGCTGGCCAGTTTATTTAGTCAAATGTAGGTCAATCAAAGTGACATGACCCAGAAAGGCCTGGCCCTAATCTGCTCCGACAATGTGACAGACACACATGCATGTGCACGCATGCACTTTTCAATTAATATGGGCTATTTTTGAGTGTCACACGTTTTGGGGAACTGACTGAACAGCGTGATGAAGCTCTACGGCTTTCTTATTTGAGTGGCCGACCCTCAGGCGCTAATGTTTTTAGAGTATTTATCAGCTCTCTCATTCTCACTCTCAATCAGAGCAGACAGGACGTGACGCCACCTCCTGCTAATGCAAACACACAAACACGTGTCGGTCAAGGTCAGTGTTCTCTATGGTTAATAGTGTGCAGATGGACTTCTAACACCCAATTGGGTATAGCTGTTTAAGTGTGTTAGCCAGACACAAGCATCTGCAGAGGCCAGCAACAGCAGGTGTGTGTCTGTGTGCGTGTTTGTGTGTGGCTAATTAGTTCAGGAGGTCAGTGGATCAATGGCCCTGAATATAAAACCACCTTTGCTTTAGTTGCCTGCTAAATGCAACGTTTTTCCCTTTTTGCTTACAGGAGCGTGATAAGTGGGTCAGAGCTGTCAAGTGTTCGAGTAAGTTGGGATGATCTCTTCAAAAGCTGCCTCTCTTGACAAGCAGAGCAGCAACAAGAGGTAGAAAATGATTTAGAAGCTTCTGAGAGGGTGAGTTTGCTAAATTGTCATGAATGAAAAGTGGCTTCATCCAGTTTGATCTTCAGTCTATTGAATGCAGGAGCTGTTTGTGGGGCTCTTCCAGCAGTCTTCAGCAGACATGACAGAGGGTCGTTACCAGACGTGGCGTCATCCGATGTTCCTGGTTAAGCCAAGCAACCGGTGAGTGACCGCAGCGCCGTTAAACTCGCCACCTGAAAGAAAAAGAGGCACCTGGTTAGGAAAGCGTTGAGATAATTGTCCAAAAATGTCACTAATAAAGCCCTAATGACGACGTTTAATCTGCACACTATAACATCAGTGCGCAGTCAAATCCCTTAAAATAAAACTACAGGACATTGCACAACTTTTCCATTAGGCCTGATTGTTTCTAATGTGGACCATAAGGAGAAGATGAAGTCATTCCTTCCTCATCTCATCACACGATGTGATTATTACCACCCTTTGCTCAATAAGTAACAGTGACAGTGACATTAGCCATCTGTGGGGAGAACACAGCACCAGCATCCCCTGTAATGACACTCAATTAGCAAGCTGATTATGGTGTCATTATGGCCACATTAGCAGTAATGAATGCGCGATTATAAACACTAATACCGCATTACATCACCCTCGTTTGTCAGTGCACCGTTACAGTGGACCGTTTGTTCACCTGTTGACCCCCTTCATTCATTTGCTCACATGATGGAGGGACAAACAAAGTGCTGTGGAGCCTCATTAATAATCTAAAATTACATCTCCCGTGGCGGACCAGGTTTCAAATCATTGAGGAAACGCGATAGGCAAACCATTTTTTACCTGCTCCCCCGTATGAATAGAGCGGTGACGGGGCTATTTGCTTAGACAAACATGATACAGAGAGATGTACAGAGCACTATTGTGTGTGTGTGTGTGTGTGTGTGTGTGTGTGTGTGTGTGTGTGTGTGTGTGTGTGTGTGTGTGTGTGTGTGTGTGTGTGGAGAGATGCTTAAGAGAGACAAAGGCGAGAGGACGCAGAGGGAGAGAGAGAGGAATGGATGGAAATAGGAAGAGACACTAATAGAAAGTGCCTTTAAATTTTAGGTTAATGTATTGAGGAGTGAAAATGGACCAAGGTGCAGAGATTCAGTTAGATTTGAATTTATGATAAACCTACAGTGAGTTAGTTAGTTATTGTCCGTACGGAGAGAGCGTTATAAAAAGAAAGACACACTCAATGTATCGAGATAAAAATAGGAAAACAGAGGAAGGAAGGAATTTAGCAGATTGATAGAGGAGGTGAAGACGGATGAATAGAGCAGAAGTTCCTGCGGTGAACGGGCAGCGGTACAGAGGAGAGAGGAGAGGTTTGCTGGCACAAACTGGACTGACTTTCCTCTGCATGACCATGGCAAAATGCCTTTTTCATATACTGTCTCCCTCACTCTCTCTGTCTCTCTCTCTCTCTGTCTCTCTCAGTTCAAAGGTTTTCTATCTGCTACTTCATCAGCCAGTGTCTCCAGGGTGGGTGGTGCACCAGACTCAGGCTGGCAGCAGGATGACACACCTGGGAGGTGGCACTCACACTGTGAATGAATGTGCACTTCTGTGTGTGTGTGTGTGTGTGTGTGTGTGTGTGTGTGTGTGTGTGTGTGTGTGTGTGTGTGTGTGTGTGTGTGTGTGTGTGTGTGTGTGTGTGTGTGTGTGTGTGTGTGTGCGCGTGTGTGTATTCAGCTTGTCGCTGCCTCTGACTGATGTGAGTTGCAAAAACGTAGGTGAGAAAACCTTGAAACTGTTTTCAAGGACATTATTACGACTGACCCTGTCGTTTTCAGCTGCTGTGAGAGTTTTATACTGATGATTTTGAAACAACATTTTGAGGCTTATAAGGGATAACGTTGTTCAGCTGTTACTCTACTCTTGTAGGCTGTTACTTGTAAAGTTGCCATTGGCATTAAGAATGATCTCTTAATTGTTAAGTGGTTATGAGGTAGAGCTGTATATCGGTCATGCTATTAGTAACACCTGTGCTTATCCTACTACGAGGAGTCAAAATGTCTGATGTGAGGGAGACCTATCACGTCACCATACTTCAAGAACCCATAAAGGGGGTTCAAACCCAGCCCAGGACAGATGGTCACTGCACAGGACCAACTCTACTGTAGCATGCAGGCAGACCAGTCTAATCCTGCTGTGAGACTCATACCCATTTATAACCACACACACAAACACACACACTTGAAATACAAGTGGGCGCAAAAACACACAGAGAAGCATTGCTGACGAAACCCACACACAGGGATAATTTCCATTTTGAATGTGGAAGGAGCGACTAAAAGGTACAAACATAACCTCCTCATCTGATCCTATCCACCCTGTAATTATTTAGTGGCAGCGTTCCTCCATTATCTCCCACTAACTCGTCAATGAGTGAGAGGATGATGAATAGTCTGAGGGAGAGGGGGAGAGAAAGCATTTGTTCCCTATGGAATAGTGAGATTTATCATATTATACAATAACAGGTATAACATTACTTCTACATATAGTGTATTGATTTATTTAGCGGAGTCAGGAACAGCTATGAGTGTAAAACACTGTGGATGCTGTGATTGATTTCATAAAAAAGGAACCTAAAATGGCAAAGATACAGTATTTCCTGCCTCTGCAACCTTTGTGGAGTCAGTGGTCAGATAGTTCAGTCATAGGCTCCCAAGGTGTGTGTGTGTGTGTGTGTGTGTGTGTGTGTGTGTGTGTGTGTGTGTGTGTGTGTGTGTGTGTGTGTGTGAATAAGTCATTGGGAGGTGGAGGGAGGACAGACAGAGATTGCTCAGCTTATTTTCCTCCTCGTTAAGTCTCACTCCCACCATCACCTTCCATCAGCCTCACACGCACACACAACCATGCACACACACGCACGCACACACACTGTCGTCCATCAGCCTCGTCTCGCTCGACTCGCATTAGTTCTCGCCCACTCCATTTCTCCTCCAGGACACTTCCTCAAAGCACCCCAAAGACCCCTGAGATGAAGGGAAGCGAAGCGGACACTCGTCAGTCTTCATCGAAAAACCTTTAAATGGACACATCTCTCTCTCTCTCTCTCTCTCTCTCACACACACACACACACACGCAAGTGCACCAGAGGGAACACATTCACAGTCAAAAACACACATAAGCACACAAACAATGGAATAGATACACAGGCTTGAAAGTGTTATACTTAAACTCATTTATTTATATATATATATATATATATATATATATAGTATATAGATAGGCAGAGATTCACTTAAACACACACACACACACACACACACACACACACACACACACACACACACACACACACACACACACACACACACACACACACACACACACACACACACCACTTTCATCACTTCCTCATCGAGCCATTGGTCAAGCTAACGTTGACAGAACTCATCAGTGTAAATGAAATGAAGAGAGCTGAAAGTAATTTAGTTACCTCTCAGGTGACCACGGTGTCACCTTTTCCCTCCACTATCTCACACACCCTCACGCACACATACACACACAGTTTCAGTGCTCTTTAATCTACAGTCACGATCACTCACTATACAGCTTTGGTGCAGGGTTGAAAACTTAGTTTACAGATACAGACAAATTACAGTATATTACAGTATTAGTGTATAGTATGTTATAAACCATTTATTAAATTTTTATGCACTTCTTATAAATGCCATATAGGTGGAATTAAGTGTTACCAAATGGTAGTGAGATGCAAATGCTTGCATGCTGAATTTTAGTCAAGTTAAGTTTATGTATTCAGGCTCATAGAAGTTGAACTTCATTAGACATTTTCCAGTACTGATCATATTTGACATTAGTGCTGCATTTGTGTTAAAAGGTCACATTAATCCATTTATGTGCGATGGAAAGGCAAGAAAATGGTGAAAAAACAGCTTGGGGGGGGGGGTACATTGTACTTTGTTGCATGACCTCCCTTGTTGTTTTGCTGATTGGTTCTTTTGTCTGCTCTCATCTCTCATACACCCACACAAATACCCAGAGTCACACACATTTCACATCAAAACAAGGACCAGTATGATCTTTTCAACAGGAAAAACACAGACCACTACTGCCCCCCCCCCCCCTCAAGCACATCACAGATAGCCAACCAAGCCAGCCTCCACAGGGTTCAGAGCAGAGACAGCCTTGATTTGTCATTATTTATAGCCTGAGTAAAGCCACTCTCTAAAAGTAATTAGACTTTTGAAACAAAGAGAAACAGGGAAGGGAGAGAGAAAGCGAGCAAAGTAGCAAGAGCAAAATAAAGAGAGAGAGAGAGATGGTAAATGTTTCCAGTCTCAGCCACAGCCTGCTGGGAATTGAATTAACTCTTTCCAATTTGCTGCTTATAAAGATAAAGTGGACCTGAACAAAAGGCAAAGGGGAGCTGCATGAGATCCACAAGCTCTGGTGGGTATCCCCCCTTCACACCACGATAAAAGGTAACGCACATTTCGTCAAATGGTGGAGGGCCACAGTGAGAACGTATTGATACCATCCATCATTAAGCCTCACTGATATGTTTGATTTTCTTTTTTGCTGTGAATCGCGGGTGTTTGTATGGGTTCATTCGTCACCTCAGGGAGCAGACACCTGCAGTGTGTCTGTGGCTAATGAGGACGATGGGGACCAGGTCACCTTGAGCTGTGCGCAACAACAAACACTCTCCAAATACCAACTTTATATAACTTCAACATGTTAACCTTTTTAAATACATCTTCTAAAGGAAGGGATTCTCTCTCATACACACACACACACACACACATTTGAATGCACACCCAAATTCACAGACCAAAACACGACCATCTTACAGGTATTTTTAGCACCTGAGAGAGGTAAAGTCTCTGTGGAGTCGTTTCTCTTTACACTTGGCTAGCAGCTCAGCTCACGACCAGACAGCTCCTCAGATAGCCCCCGTCATAATTAGGCTGGCAGACACTCAGTAGCTACAGTAATGGTGATAAAGTTGGGCAATTAAATATTCTGCTGTTCCAACACCGCCAGCCATTCGGCTCTCCGCACACACACGCGCTTATGGACAAAAAGGTGTGTATTTGTGTGAGAGGCAGATATAAAGACACATTGAGGGAGAGAGCGTCCTGTTCTCTCACCGAGTGTACATGCAAATGAGAAGGCAGTGCTGTGAGAGAGGAAAGCACTCAAGACCGCTGACCTTTTCAAAACAAACAGCGAAACAACAGAGAGGGCAATACACTTTATATTGATGTATTCTTCAAGAACCTGTCCATTGTCATAAACACATGTACTTCGCCCACTGCTCACTCCTCATCAGTTTGAAGTATGGATCTTACTGCCGGGCGTTTCTGAAGAGAAAAAGTGGTGCACAAACTGTCAGAAACTGTTCTCATCAGCTCACAGAGAAACTTAGATTGTAGTGAACCAGGAGAAATGAGCAAGGGATGGAGATATGGAGAGAAAGACAAATGGAGTTGTACACAGATGACGGAGCAAAGGGGGGAAAAAAAACATGCCCTTTGTGATTCTCAATGCAGCTGAGCAATTCCATCTTCCAAGCTGCCTACAATCTATCATTTTATCACCAGCCCAGATGAACACGCAGTCTATTTTCTCTATCAGCATATTTAGGGTTTTCAAGGTCACTCCTGCATCAATATTCAAAGTATTCAAGAGTCTAGATCAGTATTCATTTTGTACAAGATGAGTTTTCTGTTTTAACCCAAATACAATGAGGCGTGATTTAGATACAGCTACTGAGCAGAAAGTACACAGAGTATGTGGTTCATGTGCAGTACATGCATATATACACACCTATGTGCATTATATACAGCTTAGTTTTAGATTTGACAATGATGGATAACATGTGGACCAAAACAGCTACACAGGATTTAAATGTGAACGTTTCGTAAATGCTAGTGTCTTAAACTACAGATGCAGTACGTTCTGCATATTTGTGCATATTTGGGATTCGTAGAGCTGCTTGTGCATGCCATAAACATCATGCCGTTTTCAAGAAAAACATGGCTTAAGATACACAAACAGATGTTTGATATAGGTACAGATACTTGCTACAGAGAACATTGCTGCTTTAAATTCTGCTTTAAATTTGTAGTGAGATAATAAAAAAACTGTTTCGATTTCTCAATTTATTTTGTGTTACCTAACTGTTGAAATACTTTGTGCTCAAATTATATTTATTCACTTTCTCAGGAATGATTCACAAGCTCACAAAAAGTGATATAAAAAGCAGCAGTTTGAAATTATTTCTGGGCATCATTTCAAAAGACCTTTATTTGAGACCTACGAGCATCATGTCTAGTATTCACTGGTTCTGCTGCGCCCTGTTCAATAAAGCGGGCATGTCACAAAAAATAATAATGGCAATAAAAATATAATAAAAAAGACTAAATGCACACACTCACAGAGCAAACCTATTTGTGAATTTTATTTCAGTCATGACTTTTTTATTTCTGTTATGGAGCACCTCGGGGGCTGAGTCGAAGTCCTGAAACATATTTGTAGCTTCTATCCATCTGACTCACTGACGCTGGCAGCAGAAGAAACCACCTTTCTCGCCTCTTCACCACCACCACCTTAATCAATTCTGTCATATCTGACCATCATTTCCATCAATCCCTTGCAACACTTGCCCTCTGCCACCATTTGCTTCCCTTTATGAAATGCCCCCCCCCCCCCCCCTCTTTCTCCAAAAGTCCCCTCTGTCCCACCAGTCAGGGTGAATAATTTTGATTCAAAATCACAGACATGAAATATTCACACAATGATGACAATGAAGGGAGACCGGTCAACAAGTGGCGGCAGGTCAGGAGTGGGTGGATGAATGTGTGAGTCATGAAGCGTTAAAAAAAGAGAAAGAAAAGTTTTATGTAAAGGATTATTTAGAATAAAAGGCAGCAGAGAGGACAGAAAGAGGGTGTAAGTGAGCATGAGAGCAGGTGAAATGGCCGGTCTAACCCTATAATTCACCTTGAAAGACCCCCTGCTGCTGTCACGATGGCTAACAGCGCAGCGGCATAGCACCGGGAAAGTCCTGGAGGTGAGGTGAGAGGACGTCAGACGAAAGATAAGGTAAGAGAAGAAAGAGGACAGGCAGGAGGGAAGCGAGAGAAAGTGTAGAAGCAGGGAGGAAAAGGTGGAGAGCAGAGCAGTAATCCCTATGATTCACGCCTGCATTCAGACAGAGCAGAGGTCTGCGGCTTCCCGCGGAGCACAGGGGGCCGGGTGGCATCAATCAGGTACATTTGTATGGAAGAGGAAAAGAGAAAAAAAAAGGGGGGGGAAATAAGAGAGATGAAATTCGGGGCAATATGGAGATGTCAGCACTCTTAAAGTCAGAGGACAGCACTTTCCTTCCATCAGGCAGCCATTCTGTCAAGTCCTCGGGGACAGAGCAGAGCCTGTGCCAGCCAGTCAACCGGCCAACGATGAAGGCCATATATATTACATGCCCTGCCCACACAACTCCAAAACCAAGGTGGCAGGGCTTGGAGTCAGCATTAAAAAAATAGTCAGAAACTTTGGTGTAGGCAGTAAAAGGAAATGACCTTTGATGTCAGAACAGGATGTGAAACAATGCTTTTCGGTGGGCGATGCAAAAAAAAAGAAAAAATACAGTAAATCCGGACCACCTTTTAAGAAGAAGAGGAGCTATAAATGCTCAACAATGGCAAAGTGCTGATTCAAACAGTGACGCTGAAATAACTTTGCTCAGCAGGGCGCCGCCGAGTGCTCTGATCCCCACTGACAATTGAAGCCACCAGTTGGACTCCTAAGCATGGATTAAACACAGAGGAAAAGGCGTCACAAAGACCAGGACATATCACCTTGCTGAAATGAAGGCAGTCTGTTCAGCTGATTTGATTACTGAGCTTACAGTGGGGGCGGGAGGAGAGAGGGGAGAGAGGAGTCTTAAAGCCTCACAGACCAGAAAAAGGGAAAGGACAGGAGAGCTTCTGAGCACACTTTACTTCATGGTCCATCAGCAGATTTCATTCCAATAAGTGAACTGGCCCTCTTCTAGTATTTCCAGGCGAGTTAACAGACTCATGCTGGGAGCAGCTCTTTGGTCGGGGGGGGGGGGGGGCTGTCTCTGAGCTGAGATGGAGCAGAGACAATAAATCCTGGGCCCTGTGTCAGTTTTCAAAGGGCTATAGATTATGAATATTTGATGGCCGATCTTCAAAGGGAAATCAAAACCCACTACACCTTGGAGGATCGCCTCACTCTTGCTTGTCAAGGTTGAAGACCCGTGATGACTCGGCTACGTCTCCTCTGTGCCGAGACACAAGACATTTTCCACAGAAGCAGCTCCTTGCTGGTTTTGTGCTCATGCGAGCAAGAGGTGGCTCTTTATGGCGCAGCAAAATGGGATGTTTATGACCCCATGTGCCATGTTGCCAGGTTATATACAGCCAAATTGAATCACGCTCAGTATGACATTGCTATTATTTCAGGGGCAATACACTGAAGTACCACAGAAATGCACAGGTGATTTCTTGCTCTGTGCTCCAACGTGAGAAAGTCATTTCAGAACTGAACCGTGCCACAGCATGAAATCTAAATTGTGGCAATCAGGACGATGCAGCAAAGACACTTTACTTTCTCACTCAGCTGCTTTCAAACGAGGCCTGAACAACGTAATAAAGCAACCACGTTGGTGAGCAATAGAGAATAAATGATTTAAGATATCAAACCTAATAACGGAGATTGGCAGTGAGACTGTGAGGCGGCCGTGTGGAGGACAACCTGACTCACTAATGTGCTCCACGTAATACTGTATATGCTGACAGGGGTGTGAGAAGGGCTTTGTGGGTAAACCCTCCTGGGTTTTCTCTTTCTTTTCCATCTCTCCTCTCATTACAGGTCATTACATGATGACACTGACAACTTCCTGCCGATCAGCCTTACCATAGCGTGCCGTGCATTTATCAGAAGTGGTAAACTGAGAGTGGTCAATGAAGTAAAGTAGACTACTGCATGCTCTCATTTTCATGATTATTTATCAACCCCTCAACGTATAGTTTCCACCTCTTGTTTTACTTCTGTATGTTTACATTAAGTAAAAATTAAAACCCAAGACCAAGTTCCCTAAACTAAACTAAAACTAAAACTAAAATATACTAGATGTCTGTGTTTCAAAATTCAGCCTGACATATTTGGTATCTTTGGAAACTTTGGGATTATTCTAAACTTTGGGAGTTTAAAATAAAGTTCTGTGGCTTCAAAAAATGGTGCAATGCACCCCATAAGTTTGTGACGAGTGGCCCACCAGGGGAACTCTGCTTGTTATGGGGTATTATAGTAAGACAGCAACATTTCAGCCTTCATCAGGCCAAAATAAAAGACAGAATTCATCAAACACCCTAATAAAGTCTGTCTTTTTCAGTGTTGTTTTAATAAAAAATCATGAAAATGAGAACATATTGTGCAGCTACTTAGCCTAATTGAATATAGCCTTCAGCGGCATACGGTATATACAGTATACTATATTCCTGTTACTTTTCATTGAAGCTGAGAGAGTTGACCAGCTCTCCACTTACATTTTAATCTGAAAGCTCAAACTGGGTCTAAGAACAATACTGTACCTCTGCCCTCTGCTCAGTGACCTCCATCAGATTCCAGATACCAAAAACTCAGATTACTCATTACTGTTAACAAGGCACGGTTAATTATTCAGCAGTTGTCACTGTAACGTGAGACAATGCGGATGGAAGGAGCCAGGGCGGCGGAGGTGCATCCAACGCCTGGCACAGATTTCACAGAGTCCTGGTGGGGAAACAATAAGGTGTAGGACGGGCCAAAGTCCACACCTCTATGGCCAGGAACTGGATCAAATTACTCGGTGACTGATAGGAGTCGATCACAAAGTGTAATGCACTGACAGCACGGTGCTTATAGAGTTTTTTTCCTATCAGCATCAATTGCAAACCTGAAAGAGCAAATGAAATTCAGAATACATTACACAGTAAAATTAGATTTTTACTCTGAGTGACAGTTCTATATTGAATTCACTTGCCTGCTGCTGCTATCTGTTTAGGATGTATGCATCTATGCTATCCTAATGACCTATGGCCACTCTGTCTCAGTATGAAAATTCAATCCACATTTCTTGAAGGTGCCTTGCTCGGGGGGAAGGAATTCTGTCGTGCCACGCAAGCGTTGTCACAGTAATTTCATGGCACATTGGTCCACGATGTGGTGACCTGGTGGTTTTGTGGTTCCAAATAAATCAAAGTAAGCAGGTTTTGGTTAAATGACTCCCAGTATGCCAGGTAGTGATATTCTCTATTTCTGATATTACCTCTTTAAACTGACACAATAATCACCATGAAATAACGTTTGTATTATAGGCTACAACGTTTACAATAGGGAAAATAAATACAGTAGTCAATCTGCCTATTTTTAAAATAATCAAATAATAATTAAATGTGTTCTCCTAGCATTTCATATTTAAACTTTTAAGTTTGTCTTCTCTAGCACTCCTGTTTATTTCCAATCCAACAGACGCACAGACTGCTGCTCTTTGGCGCTATAGGACTCTGGTGATGAGCTGGTTTTGGTAGACTGGACTGGACTGTAGGAGACATACAGCATCTGTAGCGAGAGAATAACTTCGGAAGTTTGACACAAATAACACCGGAATCGACGACAAAGCTCTAAACTTGCAATACAGTCTCTAAAATACATGCAAGTCATTCTCTACAGTACTTCGCATCGCAGTCTCTTGCTTTAACTGTGCTGATCTTTAACACATGCGGGCATCATACGCGGTGTGATGGCGATATATTGGCCAGAATATTGCACAAACCTGATGGGTGTCCTGTTGGTGTGTCCGCGGTGTCCGAACAGCTGCAGCCTCAAACTTTGTGATGCGCTCGTGTCTCCTGCTGCTGCTGCTGCTGAGCGTCGCTTTGCCGGGAGACTCGACGGGAGGCAGACAGAAGCTCTTAAAGCTCCCCTCCCACTCCGGCCTCCCCCAGGGCGCACAGCCAATCACAAAGGTGGCCTCAACACAATAATACATAAATAAGTCATACAAAACACAACTGCCTATAGCCATCAGAGCTGTCATCTGCCCTGATAGGAAACAACTATGGAAACCCTTCGGTAAAATGTGCAGGATATTTATAGTAGGTCCTCCTGCATCCATCCTCCTCATTTATGTTTTACAATCTACATGTTGTCATCATATAAACTATGATTTTCTGTTGTGCAACTATTCTGTACACATGACACCTATTGTCTGGGAGAGGGATCCCTCCTCTCTTGCTCTTCATGAGGTTTCTTACATTTGAATCGAGCGTCTGAGGATGTTGTAGCTGTACAGATTGTAAAGCCCCTTGAGGCAAATTGCGATTTTTGATATTGAGCTATATGAATAAAACTGACTTCACAAGTAGGTGTCACGGCTGGTGCCAGTAGGGTATCAGGAACACAGGGGATAGGACCCAAATGCAGATGCCTGAGTCAGAACTGATGCAGTTCAGATAATTTATTAACAAAGTGACACAAAGGTTTATGGGATGGTGAGGCAGAAAAAGGTCAAAACCAGAGAAAGCAGTGCAAACAGGCAAACATATCCAACAAGGAGCAGGCAAAAATCAAAAGTCCAAAAACAGGCTGGTAACAGGTCTCAGGAACAACAGAAAAACTGGATTCAGAAGCTGAAGAGGGAGACATGAAGCACATGATCTGACTAAACAATCTGACCCGGAACAAGGGAAGTGAACTGGTATTTGTAGTGAAGGGTGATTAGGGAATTAGGTGCAGGTGGGGAAGCTCAAATGGGAACAGGTGTGTGGACGGGTGAGGCAGTCAGGTGATGAGAAAAGGAGGTAAAGTCCAAGGACATCTGGTGGACAGCTAGAGGAAGGCAGGTGTGAACGTGGCCTGGGAGAAGTGAGCAGGGGCTGGAGAGAGGGGCTGAGGGGATGTGAGGAGCAAATTGTGACAGCCGGTGTTCTTTTTGTCCTCACATCCCCCCTGCTTCTTTCAAAATCTCTCCATTCAAGGACCAATCCAACTAGCATTGGGATTGCTGTCTTGCGGTGTATGCAGCTTATCAAGTGGAAAACGTTTCTCAAACGCTGATGCAACAAATAGTAAAAGTTGAAAAGTTTGTGAAATCAGTTTATAGCCACAGGAGTCCCAGATTTTCTTTGATTTCATGCTCTAGTACAAGACAGGTCTCTACTGGCTCCAGGGCCCGCGGCTAGTGGTTAAACACACAGTGTAGCCTATGCAGGTCCATCAAAACTCGGGATTCCTCCAACAGAAAGTGAACTCCGTTTTGAACCACTCTGGATGAGGCAATTAAAAATGAAACAGGCAAACAAATAAAAACAATTTGAAAGTCTTGAGTCAAAAAGTACTTCTCGTCCTCTTGGATCTTCCACCCGCATTAGTCCACTCCGTCTCTTCATTCCTCTCTTCAACTCATTCTTTCACAACGATATGTACTCCTTATTCCCTCTCCATTTTTTAAACTGCCCAATCCTCCCTGCATGCTCCATCCTCTTGCTGCTCTTCCAGTCCATGTGGCATCCATGTTGGGGAACCAGTGACATCTGTGCAATCTGTGCCAGCTACTGCCACCCCTCCATCCCGCAGCCAGGTGCTACTGGTACCAGTGGCCACACCTGTGTCCCCAGTAGAGCGAGTCAGGGCTCGAGTGCCGGGGCAGGTGGGAAACAGGAGCATGAAAGCAGCAGCAGACGGGTCGTATGTGTGGAGAGGAGATTTATTGCTGTAGTTCTTTTGGTCCTCACAGACTCTCCTCCACAGTACTTATGTAATTGATGAGGGAATTTTGCCAACATGCTTCATGGAACTTTTTTTTTAACCAAGAAACAGGAGCCTATTTGATGCTCCTTTTGGAAATATTTGTTCAGAGCAGATTGACGCCTCTTCTCTTCTTACCTAACTATTTCCAAACCACTGCACCTGCTGACTGCAATGTGATTTTACCTACTGGCAGGAAGGAAGAATCTGAAAATGTGATAGGACATGTTACTGAACAATGTCAGATATTCCCCGCTGGTTGAGCAGTGTTCAAACCTTTGACAACCCAGCTGGACGAACATCTATTATCACTGCTGCTAATTCTAATTAAAGCAATTTTCTGTTGGAACAAAATGGCAGCTTCACATTAGGGGCTGAAAATGTCCATGTATTTTAAAGTGCGTACAAGTGTGTGTATTCATCCCCTGTGGAGTGGCTGTGTGGGTGTGTGTAAGTACATTACGGATGTGGAGTGTGTCACTTTCCCAAGTGTGTTTTGTTCAAATGTGTGTGTGTGTGTGTGTGTGTGTGTAGGAGGCTGTGAATGGAGCTAGAGAGCCCATATCTGGCATGTTGACTAAAATCTCCCGGCTTGTTAACCTGGAAGGGATATGTGTATAAATGTGTCTGTGCATGCGTAATGCTCCTGTATGAAAGTGAAAAATTAATCTCTTCTGGTTTTGTGTCTGTGATTGTGTGTGTGTGTGTGTGTGTGGGGGGGGGGGGGCAGGTGGCCATGACCAATCAATAAGCCTGATAATGAGATCTGAGGGGTGTCATTATGGTGGCCCCTCGGGCGTACAACGCCTCCTCTTCCGTAAAGAGCATCGTTGTCTCCTCTCCTCCGAGCGAACATGCACCTCATTAACCTTTTGAGCCAACACAACACCGACCAGACGCCATTTACTTTTCCCCAACATGCTCGGTTGTTTGCTCTCATGATTTAGCAAATAAACTTTTTTTCTCTCTTTGGAACATAAACTATAATTTCTCAAATGGTCTAAAAAAAGTTCATCTGTCTGGTTCAGTGAAGTGTTTCAGCAAGAGTTTAGAGGTTCTCATGAGGTTTAAGGTTTCCTCAACTTTGTGCTGTATAAAATGTTACAGTGATGAGATTTCAGCAGCATAAATTATTTACACAATCTAATGTTTGCATTTACAGTAGAAACTCAATTAGGCACCACATGATATATAAACACAATTTTAAAGTGAGCAAACTGTGGGGGGATTTTCATGCCAAGCGTGACAATGTGCTCCTCCTCCCTGAAGCCAGCTGTCCCTCATGGCAGTAATCCCTCCCATGTTGAACACCAGCACACAGATTATCACAATAATATGCAGAAAACCAGCAGCCGCTGTTTTCACAGTGAAAGTGGAAAAGTGAACAGGGTGTCTGAAAGTCGTTAAAACCTCTGGGAATCAGAGCTGTTTTGTAGCCAGTGACCTTCAGAGCCATGTCAGTTCCCCTGTGGTGTGTTAGTACATGTGTGCGTGTGTGTGTGCACTTTACTGTAGGGGTTTGTCTGATTGAGTGGTACAGAGGAACCTTGCTAAATTGAGCGTAGAGAGACTGTCCTGGAACCAGAAGGACACAAGTTTGGTCCCCTAAAAGAAACTCTGATTGCGTTAGCAGCCATGTGTGGTACTGAAGGGCTGTTGAGCAAGATACTTCATGCATATCCACGATGAGCTGTTGAATGAGAACATCCACTAAATGCACAAGTGTAAATGAAATTCAGCAAAGATGCTTTACTGGCTGAAACACAGTGCTGGATCAGCACATTTTCCCAGCATGTGTGGACACGTATTCTAAACAAGCAAAGGATTAGACGTCTAATTACACGTAGCCATCAACACAGAATTTCAAACACTTTTATACAACAAATGTAGTCATATACCAAATAATTCCTTTGAATGTGTGTGTACGTGTGTGTCTTTGTGCGTCCTCTGCTGTCGGGGCTGCTGAGGGCAGAGGCTACGTTTCCCCGGTGGTTTCGTACCGGCTGCAGGGGAGGTGATCGGTGAAAAGGGTTTAATCGTTCCCCCTCAGTCGAGGTTGTGAAGCAACATTCATCACAGTTTCACAACTTCACCCTTCATCGTCCCTGTGCCACCACCGTGCAAGCTTGGGCACCCTCCCAGTCCCTGACACACACACACACACACACACACACACACACACACACACACACATACCTGTCAGTCCCCAACCAGCTCCTCCTCGCTGATCCACACTTCACGGTCCATTTGATATTCTATTTTTGTTTAATTACATTAAAGTGTCTGGCCAGGTAGCTCCAAGGTCTTAGCATGCTGTGTGTGTGTGTGTGTGTGTGTGTGTGTGTGTGCGTGTGTGTGTGTGCGTGTGTGTGTGTGTGTGTGTGTGTGTGTGTTGTCCACTACAGGGCAACCTTGTGGCTCTGAATAACTCTGATATAAACACGACTGATTTTACAGTTACTGAAGGAGTTGTGGCAAGAAAACACACCATTGTTATTATGTAATGTACTACAATTTGTGTTTTTGACTTTGTGCACCACATAAAGTCCATTTTCTCTGTTGTTTTTAAAAGTGTACTCGTACCAGTTTCACACTGTCGGACTCACAATGAACAGAAAAAGAAAGATATCCTTGTTTCTATTCTCATTCTTCTTCCTTGTCAAAACCTGGTGACTACATTACAACACTTTGGCCAGAGATTCGGTGTGTTGTGCTAGCAGCGGCTAATGTAGCCTGGAGCCACTAGCCTCAAGCAGAGATGATGGACGAGCTACAGAGGTCTGATAAGCTCACTTCTCTCTAACTCCACACCTCCAGATTATTTTCATTTTAAAACTTGCTGTCTTCAGCAACAACCGACACAAGTGACATCATTTCAGGCAATTTATCAGATTTTGTGCAGCTCCCTCTGGAGCCACAAAAGCCATTTCTACAACTTTTTTCACATATGCAGTTTTACTCCCTGAGACATAAACACAGACTTAAATGAGTAAAATGGGTGGAGTGACAACTGTGGATCAATACCTTGAGGCTGTCCATCACTCCCCATTCACCCATGATGGCATGATGGGAAAATTAGTTTTTAATGAGACAATAGCTCTCCTCTTGACCTTGGTAAGAGTCTTCTGAGGATTTGTTTTCTGTCCCCAGGGAGAGTGCGATGTGGTTAAATGCATGGTCTTAGTTATTCATAAGAGCTTTAATTATGTATGGGTGTTCAACAGTAGTAAACAGTCCTTGTGTAAAGTGAGAAAACTAGATCCTGGTGAGAGTCTTTATCTGCTTGATGTGATTCTGAGACTGGGAACATTTATTACTCCAAAACTTAAAGCAACATGATTGATAACCGTTTGATATCAGCTTTGGAAATTAAGTGTAAAGCTGTAAAGGTCTGATCACGCTGAAGAAATAGACAGTGATTGGAGGAGTTTGTCAGACCAGGCTGCCAAAACCATTTTGTACTGCTGCTCACGGCGTAATTTTCCTTCTTGGAGAACAAGAGCGAGTGAAAGTGAGAGAGAGGGAGAGAGAGGGAGGGATTGAGAGGAGGGGGAACTGAATTAAATTAAAATGAGAGGACACTTGGTTCAGATAACAGAGTCTGATGGAGCCAGTTGACTGATGATGCACCGTTTCAAATTTTCTCCACACGATTAGCATTGCCAGAGGATTAATTCTGGCTACATAAAGTGATTGATCATTTCTATAAATTAATGAAACAAATAATATATATATTAATAATGAATGAAGGATAGGCCTTGCCAGAAAGGCAACCAGCCATGTTGCTGCAATGCATCACTTTCAAATTTGCATTTTTTACAAGATATACTTACACAAACACACATACCTATGACTCTTTTCAACACTCAGTGTATTTTCTTATGGGGACTCTCAGAGTCGATGTGGTCTGTTTTACACTTCACTTCTCCACTTCAAAGCCAATAAGTCAATACCATCCCTCTACCTGTGATTAAATAGACGAGGGCCAGGGATCAATCTCCTCTGATCCATGAGACACCTTGAGATATTGGAGCTTAAATACCATGCAGAGTTACTCCCATACCTATGAAGATATTAGGTTTTGATCGGCTGAGTGATTGACTCATGGAGCCCTTCTGCCGATCAGTCGATGGATGCAGTACGTCCCAGCTGCAGAGAGAGCAACTGGCCAGGAAATTACATGTGCAGGTCTGCCTCAGCGTCGCATCACCATCAGTGCTGCTCTGCATCCAGCCTGCATGAAACATGTCCGCTCATCACACTGACATCACATCAGCACAGTGAAAAAGCAATTACTGGACTGAGCTTGTGTTGACAGCTAACTAATGAAAATGGAAATTTCCATGTAATTATGACCATTTTTAAAATAGTAATGGTGGAGTGGAGAACAAGAATAATGACAAAATCACTTATTAATGCATTTATGTGCTATGCTAATTATGCAATTTCATTCATTCATGGTTCTTTCATGTCATTAATAAATTAATAATCTTATTCTACATATAATTTTAAACCTATTTTCCTTTTTATTTCAGAGTGTTTGGCAGTACTCAGAGTTTGAAACAACTTTCCAACAAACTTTTCAAGTGTCTGTGTGTGTAGTCTGACTCATGTGTGCCTGTAGTGATTCATGTCAGCAGGGAACTCTACTGCTCACACAGGATGAGGAAAGCCCATATTTAGTGTTGAAAAGGTCTGGTTGGCACCCAGTGGTATTTAGTTACAACGTGACGTCTTCAAATGATTTACAGCAAGAGAGGCCTGAAGAAGCAATTAACATCTGTAGTAGTTTGTTAACATCTTGTAGTGCATATGCTGTTAGAGCATTGCGAGAATTTCAGGGAGGAGAGACGGAGTGAAAATCTGTACCTGAATGCATCATACTCCACATTGAGCTGAAGGAATTTAGCAAACAGGCAAATACTACTACTACTACATTTAGAAACATTTCTGTGGCACCTGAAGTTTAGATTATTTCTATCAGAGAGAAATACGGTGCATGGTCACCTGAGGAAAGCTGTAAATGAGACGCAGTCATTCAGAGATTTATGGGTAATGACTGAAATCTGAATATTGCCTTTGTGAAGTGAAGCAAGTGCACAAGAACCTGAGCCTATGCTGAGCCTACAAGGCATACATAGACCAGACATGGTATTGGGGCCTAAAGGGGGCTCATTAAAAATTCAGAATTGCCTCTGCTTTCTTCATCATTCAGTAGAAATGGAAGGTAAAAAGAGAGAGGAGGGAGGTGTGGGGGGGGGGGGGCAGTTTTGATATTTTTGTCTGGGATTTAATTTCCTCCCTTTACATATTTTATCAAAAGCCCTCTCTCCCACTTCCTTAATCCTCCCCCTTCTACCTCCTCTACTCCTTTCCTACTGTCTTCTGCCTGCTATCCATCATGTCATCTGACTTTAATATGCTTTACGGAGGAATATAAGTCATTCATCACACTGTGGCGAGGCCCAGGACACTGCCATGCTGCACATTTCATAGGCCAGTGAGCCTCAGCAGTAGCATGGGCCAGCTGTAGAGCTGCTAATGCCTCTATTTATTTCACCAGGCAGGCTTGGTACAATCCGTCACTCCAGGCCCAACAACCCTGACTCCACGTCACGCCTTTTATGGAGCCACTAGCTGCTCCTTAGTAAACATCTCTCTGGTCACCTGATTGGCCTTTGTAAGGATGGATTGATGGGTAGATGGAGAGATAAAATGATGCATGGGAGTGAGAGACAGAGGGAGAATACAAGATGGAGAGGGAAAACTAGGAAGAAGAGGAACAGGGACAGGAACATTTTTTAGCAATGCAAGTGGAATGGCTCTAGGGATGATAATTATCTCAGAAACTGTTGGATGGATTGCCATGGACAGACATTCGTGATCCCCAGAGGATGAATCCTGACGCCTTTGGTGATCCCCTGACTTAGCGTCTAATTTGCAAATATTAGCCTGCTAACATTCCAAAATAAGATTGGTGAACATGGTTAACATTATACCTGCTAACATCAGCATGTTAGCATTGTTATTGTGAGGATGTTAGCATGCTGACAATAGCATTTAGCTCTAAGTACAGCTGTGCCTAAGTGCAGTCTCACAGAACACATATCTTTCTCAACCTGAAATTCAACAAAGCAAGCTACCTATGTTTTGTGAAAATTTGTTAAGTTAAGATACACATTATGTTTGGTTTAACTTCATCTCAATATTACCTACTGGTGTCTAAAGAAATAAAAAAACAGAGGTCTTCACATAGGTGTGACACAAGGGACAGGACCCCAATCTCGCTGTACTATAAACATTCACAAGCAACCAGCACAGAGTCCTTGCCACTGGCAAAAAGTAGGAAGTGGAGGATCACTGGGAAATTGGAGTCTGTGGGGAAAAGAAGTCATATTATCAAATACCATTCACGCATTGCTTTTAAATGACTGCAATTATTCTTTGAAGCACGATTAGCCTGTGGAGGATTCTCATGAGAGCAGTGTGGTGGATTAACTATGTCGGCCTGACACTTGTGTAATTTGACAGGGGACTGCAAGGGAACATTGCAAGCGGAGGAACATACAAGTTACAGTATATTAATGCGACTTATGTTGCAAGGTTCTGTAGGCTAATTATAAATCTTCAATCGATAAATTGAGAGATTAAAGTTAATTACAAACAGTTATGCAGTAAAGAAAGCCACATGGAAAATAATAGACCTTTGGGCTAATTAGCAGTGCTGAACCATGATTTATCACAGGTCATCCAAGTCCCAAATCCTCACATAATCTAACATCACTAATCCTTAATGGGAGGACTTGTGCTGTTTAAGGATTGCTGATCATTTGTGCAAGGTGGACGTGTCGAACATACTTGATTAGTGGACTCAAAATCAACCAAACATGACCTCTCTCTCTGCATGAATATCTGACCTTCAGCTAAAGTGAACTGTGTGGAGGAACATCAAACCGTATGTGCACATCTGCGTAAGCCATATCCCAGTGGACTGTGTCATGTGTATATTTTCGTCCTTGGGTCAGTCGCATTGTTTGATCTCTAATCTCTCAGGCTTTCTGTTCCTCCTTGTTGTATGCCCTCACCTTTCCTCACTTTCCCTCTTTCACGCTCCACCTTCTGCCTCCAGTAATAAACCACCTTACCTGTCGGTCTCTCAGACCCTGACCTTGATAACTATTGATGAGATGACGGAACTCTTTATTCACAACCTCATCTACCTGTCGTGCTGATGGAGAGAGAAGAGCAAACCAGCCATACTGTGCGGACACACACATCGTTGGCAGGCAGCAGGAGAGTGAAGGAAGGGATACATACATAGACACTACCTTCTACCTTCTCTCCTATGGATTAGGGCTCTATGTCCTGGATTTACCTCTGATTTCTTGGAGGTCAGAAGATCCACTTTTTTAACGATTAGAAGTTTTTAATTTCCTCTATGCTAATGCAAATCTTTGACGAGCAAACATTCGTTTGCCCGGCCCACTGGCCTCCATGACTGATAGGACATGGTAACAGTGTGGAAAGTTAATTTAACCGGTCCTCCATCATCATTAGAGTTATTGATAGGCTGGGGAAAGCAAGCGGACTAGCAGGGCAGTACCTGTAGCCCACTCCAGCTGTCCTTTGGCCTCTGCCCCATTCTAATTTACTCCTATAGATTAGCTGTCACTGGAAGTGAGGCGATCTGCCACAACGTCTACCCATAGGGCCCATGGAAAATAGAGGGTGTAAAGGAAAACATATGAATCGTGGTATACTCACTGGAAATGAGTCATTTTATCATGTTGCTTGTGAATTCTGGCTAACATACCTCCTCTCTCCTCTTGTTCCACTTGTTGATCTGTCCTTTGTCACCACACACTTTAATTTGAATCCCAAGATATACTGCCCTCTGTGTTGTCTGCACTGTGTGGGCCAGAAGTTAATGACCATGTTTGACGCTCCTCCAGACAACTTATGAAGCCGTGTGTGTCTGGTTAGGAGAGCAGCCTGTATTTACAGCCACGCTTTCCTCTGCTCGTCTACTGAAATTCTTCCTGCAGAGGCTGATACGGGCACCCAGGCCACTAAATCTTATGACATATCAGACCTCTGAACAGGAACAGTAAACACAGCCGGCTGGAGGGAGGACAGAGACACTGGCTGATCAATAGAAACAGCATTTGCTTCCATTGTTTTTCCTCCTCTCAGCAGAATATGCTCCCTGCAATTAGGGTGGGCTTGCTGATGGTGTGCTGGGTGGACAGGGGATTAGATTTAGAAAAAGATTGTGAGAGGGAGGGAGAGAGAGGTGACAATGGAATTGAAATAGTTGGAAACTGGCTAATTCATGAGATTCAAAAGGATGGATAGCATAAAAGCATAAGACATTATCAGAAAGAAAAGGCTCAAATATTAGTGAGTGGGAAAAATATATACTGTGAAAGAAGCAGCAATCTTTGTATTGTAACTAAATGCAGAACATGTACATATTGAGAGAAATGTCTGGGTATAGCCCATATTTTTTGCATTTACATTATATTGTGTACTGAATATAGTGGTGCTTCTGTCTACACACACATTGTACTCCTACATACAGGGATGACATTCAATTAAATAAACAGTTAGATTAAATTGACCTGAAGCTTTACTGAATGTTAATGTACGTTATATTGTCTTATTAGTATTATAAATCCATTATTTCAAATGAGAGATTTGATGATTTTAGCTTTCGATACTTCATCAGTAAATAGAACATTAGGTTCCTTTCTGAGGTTAATTTGGTCATCATTACTCTTAATCTGAAAGAAGTCATGATACTGGTGGCTGTGGGGAAGGTGATGGTCAGACTGCATCATAAACAGCATGCAGTGCATTACACATGCAGCTAATCGGGTTAATTAAGAGTATGCTGATGAGTGATTGGCAGGGGAATGGTAGTTTTAGGTTTACTGATTTTTACTTGAATTTTAATATTTCATAAATGTACGTAGGATGGGACAAGAAAGAAGTGAAGTCCCTTAATGAACGCTGGCTAAGCTGCATTTCTTCACTACACTTTCATGCCAAGAGTAAACTTGAATTTAAATTTTAACTGAGCAAGAAAGAGAGAGAGCAATATAATGAAATTTATCTTCTATATATGCTAATATGCCCTTACATTACATTGTTGATATTGCTAATATTTGCAGAATCTGTTGATTTGGTGATTTACTTGTCTGAATAATTTGAAATAGTTTTGCAACATTTATTTTTGAAAGAGTACTCCACCGATTTCAAGATGGACAATTGTACAAAAAGTCAATAAATCAATGTAGCAGAACCAGAAAAATCTTTTTTATTACACGCATTCTTTTACCTCAAACCTGTCGCCTACATTACCCATAATGCAACTCGACCACTGACAGTTCGGTTGGAGATTAGGGTGTGTTGTGCTAGTGGCGGCTAATGTAGCCTCAAGCTGCTAGCTTCAAGCTGAAATGAGGATGCGGAGTACAGAGGTCTGATAAGCTCACTTCTCTCTAACTCCACACCTCCAGATTTATTTCATTTTCAAACTTGTAGTCTTCAGCCCCAACCGATGCCGACTCAAGTGACATCTCTTGAGATAATTTATCAGATTTCGTGCAGCTCCCTCTGGAGCAATAAAAGGCTTTATACAACGTTTGTATAAGCAGTAGTATGCAAAAAGACCTGTAATCAGACTTTGATGTGTAAAATCTGCGCAGTCCCCCTTTAATTGAAAATTGAAATGAAAGAGAGACGGACGGAGACAGAATGGTAGAAAGAATATGTGAGAAAGAGGAATCTGTTTCATGACCTGGGGTAACCCATTTGTGCCTACGTGGAGTGTGATCCAGCCTGAGTGAGTATTTATCAGCACCAACGCATGCAGACACACAGAGTTGTGTCTGACACAGCCGTAGTGTAAGAGCCATCGTCCCACGTTTCTGCTGTAATGTTGGGCCTGGGAGTTCCAGCACGGCCGCCACATCCTGCTGGTCTCTGGATGTGCGTGGTTGGGTGAGACAGGGGGCTGGTTAGAGCACTCTCACTGCTTATTAATGCTGAACAGTCACACCTGACCCTCCATAAATTTGCCGCCTGGTTTGCCACTCATTTACAATGCTAAACAAGTCCTGTCTGTCTGCCTGTCAGTCCTTCAACCTCATCTCCCTTTCTGTCTCTCTCTTTCTCACCTCTCTATCTCCTTCCCTCTCATTTTTATTAAAGCTGAAGTGATTTTTTCATAACACATGTCCAAAGTTGGCTCCCCCTCTTTGTTTGGTATCACTGTCTTATCTTATGGGACTGGAGCAATATATGAAAATGAGATAAGGATATATTGACCACTGACTTTCATTGGAAGGCACAAAGCTCCTCAATATTAGATCCCAAACACTGTTAGAGTTGCAATAACAAGGGGGGCTTTATGAAAAGATGAAGAGGATAACCTTTAAAAGAAAAATGTAATTTTAATGTGAGGCAATATCCCCAAACAAAAGCCTCAAAGATCTATTATTGAACTGTCCTCGGCCAAAGGTACATAAGCTACTACACCTTTTTTGTCATATTATGCCTGAGAAAAAAGAGGAAATTGCAATGTTGAGGAAAATATAAATGATTTTGATTGGTTCACCCAAAACACAAATACTGTTTTCTCACTTGCAGATGGCTTTGGTTTTACTTGTCTATCTGAGATTTTGCCTCCATCCCCATACAATGGGGGTAAAGGAAAAAGCACACATTCTTTGTGGCATGTGCAGCACTGAAAATTACATTTTTAAAAAATGTCTTTTTCCAGTTTGTCAGGATAATTCTAAAAATCCTTAAATTAAAACAACCAAAGGAAGATAAATCCCTCTTTGGTTGAACTGTTCACAACTCAAACTCACAATGACAACACCAAAACCATAACCTGTGATGAGGACTCAACAAGTGGACATCGCTTCATTTTAAAGGGATCACAAGCCAGAAAAGTTGAGAACAACTGCAACAGAGGTAAATTACAAAATATATTTTTTGTAATTTGGGTGAACCAATCTTTTAAATAATTGTTTAAATAGTTACATGCGCTAAACAAATGATAAATTATTTTTCTATAACCGAAGAGGTGTGGATTCTGGAAGGTAGCAGCAACTAGTGAGAAGAGATGGAAAGTGTGACTGTGAAGTTGTTACAAGCCCAGACAAGAATACAACCGTACTGAGATGTGTGGGGGTTAGCAGGCTGCCTGGGCACTGTGATGTTGTACCTGGTCTGGACACACACACACACACACACACACACACACACACACAAAGACTACAAAGGAATATTAACACATATGCCTCACACAGGAGACAAAATGTCTTTTTTTAAAGTTTTTTTTTCTATAATTAAACCCCCCAGGCCCTCATGTCTCTTGTCCTCTGTCCAAGCAGTGCTCCAGTGAGCTCCCTGAAAACATGTCCTGCATAATCCCTCTCTCAGCGGGACACCTGCCTGACCTTTCGTCGGATTGTTGTCTGGCCGCCTGTATGAATGTGAGTGTGTGCGCTCTTTCCTGTGTGCCCATGAATTGACATGTTGGCATAGTGCCCCACTGCACTGACAAATCTGGGTCAGAGTGAGCACACACACACACATACACACACACATACAGACTTTGGTGACCTTCAGTGCATCAGGGTCATCAGCGTTGTTGTAGCAGCCAGTGCTTAACTTCAGATCAAATAAGTACAATGTCATGTTGCATTAAGCCCATCTGAAAACATCTGATGCATACATTTTGTCTTTGTCCCAGGAGTGAGATGCATATTGTTGCCTGCCACCATATTGCTTCTACTATTTGATATAATCAGATGCAGCAAAGGATGCAGTTAACCTGTATAGTTTTGCCTCAACAGCAAATATATTAAAATAGATAATTAGATGGAAGGAGGACTAGAGAAAAGGACGATGCTGGTTAAATCGTTCATAAGGACACTGGGTGCCAGGGGGGCTCAAGGACAGCATAGTTAATGGGGCAAAGGAAATGGGGTGGATGTTAAATAAAAGGACGGCTGACAGGCGAGAGACACTTGACATGTGTTGGAAAATATCCATTTGTGATATAAGGATGAATAGTAAATGTAACCGCCATGGAATAAAACAGCCTTGACTATACGTGGGGGGATGTGAACACCACAGTCCGTTATTTTAATGGCATCATGATATTTGCCCTCATGCAGTTTCCTTTCTTACTTACTGCATTTCTGTTCACTGAATTAATAAAAGAAAAGGCACCATTAAAAATGTCTGGGAACTGACTTTAAGATGTTTGCTAAATTATTGCGAGTTGCTTCCACATTGATCATGTTTTCTTTTTTGTTCAAGTTCTGTCTTCTTGAGCTGTTGTCACTCAGCTTGTTGGTCCTGCTGCAGCTGCCAACCTGGATCCCGGGCCACGACGGGATGTCAGCACTCACCCGTCAAGTGAGAGAGTCTATGCGACACTTCTGCCCTACTTCCTTGGGACTTGACCTAGCACCACTTGTGTGTGTGTGTGTGTGTGTCAGGGGAAAGACATATACATGTGAGAGTAGCCTGTTACCTTCTTTGCTCTTCAGACAGTGACGTTTGTATTCTGTGTAAGTGTATGTTCACTTCACAAAGCTGGTAACTACCCATATGTATATGTGTGTATCCTTGGTTCAGTCAGCACCATACTAGTTTGTTTGTTTCCATATTTATCTCATTAAGATTTACTTTACATTACTCCCAACCATTTTCCAATCCATAACTTTACAGTATAGATTGATTCCCTACCTTCCAGTTTACGGTTGCAGTAATCATGAAAATCATGTGCAATGATTTGCAGCATCCAGCTTCTCATGTCTCAGGTGTGAGTGTTTGAATTCAACAACAAGACACACTTTTAACATACAGTAACTTTAACAAAACCTAAAGGTGACCAAATGTTTAGTGTGATGGATTACCTTCAGCAAGCAAATTTAAGGACTCTGCAAGCTGATCACACAGCTAGAGAGGGATGTATATCAATCTAAAATCAAATCAATCTAAAAGGCTGTGGTGCAAACTCACAAACGTGTGAGTCAGATCTTCTCTTAGTCAGTAGGTGTCTGACAGGATCCACCTGACCACAGTCTCCAGCAGTGAATTATCCCTGCAGGCTCCTTTGAATACCTGTGTTGAGAGCTGTATGTATGTGTGTGTGTGAGTTGTGGGGGTGCATCCTGAGCGATGAGCACTACATTGGGGAGCTGCAACCTCAGCACATCTCAGCAACAGAGAGGATCCATCATCCAGGACAGCCCTAGAACAGTGGAGCTGCTGGTCCACATGTACAGACAGACATACAGTCCAGTACACATGCAGGTATACCCAACATGCGAGCTTGTTTATAAGCCATCCCCTGCCTTCTCACCCAAGGCTGCTGTAATCAATCCTGCTGTGTGAGAGCTGGCCAGTCCAAATTAATGCAACACTGCATGCTGCTCTGCGTCCCACCATCTGTACTGAGCTGTCCGACTGCTGCCACGGACGATGAACAGCTACTGTAGTGTGATCGCACCCAGAAGCATCTCAGACACATTGGAAGTGAAGCGCATGTCCTGAATGAAGCAGAGACTCTCCAGGGGCACCCCCCACATTACAAAACAGGCCAAAATAAATGCACAAAAACAGACTGATTTCAATTCAGACATTTTAATTGAGGCGGTGACATCTTACAGAGTGGAAATGGGCAAAATGCAGAGCAGGAAAATGTGGCCATATAATATCCCGTTAGCTTGACAAAAAAAAAGTGACACAGCTTTGTTTGCAAACTACATTCTCTGACCTTATATAAACTACTGTCTCCAACAAATCAGAGGTAAACGGGTTACCAACAAAAAATGAACACAATTAAATCTGTACTGAAGACTTGTAATGAGATGTAATTGTCCTTGTTATGATCCAAATGACTTGTCAATGGAGCTATTCACAATAAAGGTGTTGCAGTGAAATACATTTGCCCACACAGCCGGCAGAGGATTTTCAAAGACATGCAGACAGTGTCCAGAGGCGACCTCTATTCCCATCATCCTGGACGTGTGAGGACAGATCTGACAAGTCTAAGAGATTATTGGTGAGATTTGGTGAAATGGGGGCAATTTAGCCTTTGCAACCTCCCTCATATTATATCTCCAAGAGAGGAGGTTTGGGTTGTTGATTGTAGGCCATAGGCTCTCTGTGTAGGGCAACGACATGGCACATTGAACACATGCAGCAGTGACATATAACCCTCCACAATACTGAAGGTCAAAGGATATCAACAGAACTGTATGATGGCACGTAGTGTTAATGTCAGGACTGAAAGCTGGAGGTACACTGGTTTTAATCTGTCTGTGTGTTTCTGTGTATGCCCCAGACCAAGAAAGCTGTCAAAGTGATCATGTTCACTACAACCTAGTTTACACAGGCAGCTACATTTCACTCAAAGCAAATGAGTGCTCTAGCTCTGCTCTGGAAATACAACTGTAAAAATTCTCTCAGAAGTAGCATTTTTCCCAAAGGAAATATAGCAAACACTGAAATCCCACTTGAGGATTTAATTTAAAAAAATAATTAGTGACTGCCCTAGAAGGAATCACATGACATCCTCCATGTCAGGAGAAAAGCTTAACCATTTGCAGGGTAGAAGGTAAAAAATATTGGGTTTTTTTCAAAAATGTCTGCTAGAAAAACATGTGTCATCTTTATTTTTCATAATAAATATAGACTTTCTCACAGTTTAACAATTACATCTGATACGATTATCATACAAACAAGGATCAAGGAGAGCACTGATCGGCCACAATGCCACCAAGATAACGTCTCGGAGAGGAAGAGAGAGCGTATGAGGGACTGATAGGACGTCTGAGATTTTTGAGATACTGACACCAACCTGAAGTTACAATTCAGCTCCCTTGATTTTCTTTCCTCATATTCATGATAAAAGAGTTGCTACCAAATGCCAACAACGGTTGCCCTGCACCATACAGTTTCAATAAATGGACAGTGGTACAGGCATTGTAGAAAGGACTGTGGATGAGAGTTGTTGATACTCTATCGCCCCCTAGTGTGAGCCAGAGTAATGGTTAGAAATAACTCAGGCATTCAAAGAACCAGGGATTGCAGTGACTGAACCAGATGCCAGTGTAGTAGAATTCACCAACAAGACACACTAAAAGAGAAAGTGAAGCACTTAGCAGTAGCAATGTTTCTGTTGTGAAGTGAGCCCATGTCCCACTTGTCTGTCCCTCATCTCCTCGAGCCTTCCTCTATCCCACTTTTCTTCCCAGCCAGCCCCAGGGCCTGTTCAGGTACAGTATGTTCTCTCCTGGGGTGAAAGTTTTTTTGTGCGTATCAAAGAGTCTTAGAGGATCTGTTCGGTGCTTGAAGCGGAAATGTCAAGTAGTCTCCAGGCAGCATATGGGTTGAGCTCCTCCTGGTCTCGACACAGAGCCCACACGTACATCATCCTGATCACTTTTTCCTGGAGGGAGAGAAACAGATGGGTACACTTACTCTTAACTGTTCACTATTAAACAGGGAAGACAGATGTACACTTACAAACCAAATATAAACATCTCTTTTGTGTTTATGTTAGCCTGATGTAAGCCATGTTACAGCTAGACCATTTGCAGGCAACGGGAGTGTGAATGACTCCAACAGCTAACCAGTGACCGCTCACATTATCTTTGCGTTAGCGGTGCCCAGTCAATACCCAAAAGTCCCAGTTGTCCAAGAAAGTTTAAAAGGAAAAACAGTCTGATGAGGAGTAACAGTGAGAGCTGGGTGTAGGAGACACTAAATACTGTAGTCCAGAGTCTATCATTTGATGTGCAGAAATTCAGCTGATAAAACACGGAAGAACAGTACATCCACCATTAATCCTCTTGTAGTAGTCTTTTAATATGAACACTGGGCAGATGCCAACTGCATGGTACTGAGTGGACACCAATCACAGGTGTCCCTGAGGAGCCCTGAGTGGACAACAACAACACGGCTGATTTACAACCAAAACAGCTTTAGTCTGTGTGGTGGATCTAAATGAATAAAAGCCTAATAGTAAAAAGTGGCTTCTTTATCTTATAATGTTCTCTCATTTATAAGACGTTCTAACGCACTTGTGATTATGACAAATGCTAGCTAAAGCTTTGTATTAATTCTATAACATTACACAGCACAAATGTCATATAATTTACATTTGTTGTGTTTTAAGATGCTCCTTACTTTATCATAGAGCAGATTCTAGCAAACCAAAAGACTGTTTTCTTAGTGTGTGTAACTTACAGGGTCTCCCTCCACCACCTCTCCTTTGGTGTTTCGGATCACCATCACTAACTGGGCCTGGAAGGTGATAATCAGCACTGGACCCTGGTCCATCATCTTCCCCATGGCCAACTGGAGCAGAGGACACATAAATACTTTACTGAACAACAAAAAGTGATCTTTAGATAACATTCAAGTATTAAAGGAGTGTATTGTGGCTCAAGAGATATTTAAAAATACAAAAGTCATGGTTGATAGAGACAAAATTGCTTGAATTGTTAATTCACTTGGCTTGTAATAAATATTCCAACCAGTAACTATCATTTCGATTACCAGCTATTGGCGTGAGTGGAGTGGAGTGCCAATAGTCAAGGCTTCATTATTAATCTTGTGCGGTGTAGTCTGGAGTAACTTACATCAATATTGTCAATGTCCAGGATCTTAGAGTGGAACTGAAGTCCCATGGCCTTGGCTTGCTGCAGCGGGTGTGCCAGCTGGCTGTACGTCTACACACCCAATATGGAGAAAAAGAAGATAAGATAACACTATGACCAAACATTTCATTAAGAGCTGCCCACACGAAGGCAATATGTGCATCAATGTCACCAATGTGCTCTGTGGACAAAAGAAGCAGAAGTTTCAGCACTTCAAGCTCAGAGTTAGTGTGCGAGAAAGGACGTACCGCTTCATAACACCAGTCCTTCAGTACCTCCAGCTCCCCTCTGATCATCGCCTGCATGGAGACAGAGCAAACACCAGCTTAAAAAACTTCTGGATACATCTAAATCAATCTGAACTCAAGACCTAATCACAGAGGTCAATCTATGTTTTATATTTCTGCATAATTAGTTTTCACTTTCACAATAAAGTATTTCTTATCCTGATCAGAGTCACAAAATCCTTATTACATCTAATGTAATTCAATGTTACATAAAAATTAAAAAAAACACCATCTGCCATTTTTCCTAACTTGATCTATTCATACAAATTGTTTCTCAATTAGATCAAATGATTCAATTACAGACACACTGGTACCAGCACTGTTTGCTGTCCAACATACCTCCAGTATATTGGGGATGATATCTTGTTCACACTGCTTGAGGAAAGAATCTTTGTCAAAGGATGGGTCCACCTTCAAAATCTCTGTCAGTACTTCAGACATCTCCGTCTTAGAAAACAACCCACCTAAAACAGACATGGACAGTAAACATATCATATACGTGAAGAAAAAGAGTACATTTTTACATGTATTAAAGCATTTTTGACAAAATGCTTCTTCTATTGTGTCTGTGAGGTAAATAACACAATCCGGGCCATTAACTTCGGTTTACTTACCTTGCTTTTCAGCTCTGTCTTGACTCGATATCACTAAATATAAATAATCTCTCATCTCATTCAGTAAAGCAGTTATAATGAAACACTAAATCTGCCTTTATGAAAGATTTTAGAGAAAAAAGTAGTACACATGGGCTTTGTATCATCTGTTATAGCTTGATTAGACCTCTCAGTGTGATTAATGCAGACTATCAAGCCAGAGGTCTCTCACCAATGAGGTCAGTCATCTTGTCGGTGACAGCACGAGATGCTCTGATGAGGGCGTTGTCACTCTCATCATACTTCATCTTCATCTCAAAGAACCCTGCGGTGAACGTAACAACAGGAGTTTTATGAGAGACATTTTAAGTTGAAACCTAAAGCTTCCATTTCCCCCACACACACACACACACACTCAGAGGTGAGGCAAAAATCATCTTCGATCAGCAAATCCTTTCAAATTCATAGTAAATTCATATACAGAGATTAGAGATCGTGTTTTCCTGTCAAAATATGAAATCCCACAGGGCTGCTGGTTAGACAACGTGAGGAATGAAAAGGCTAAAAACTGAGGCTCAGCAAACGGCTGCTGTGCTCCGCTGCTGGTTGATTGATGAATCACTGTATGATTCCAATACATGGCCTGATAAATAAACATACACTCACATCTCTTCAGTCCACTCACACAGAAACACACACAACCAAGAGGAACATGAATTTACGAGGATTTGGTGCAAAACCTTCCCACTGGGCATCTTCATCCCTGCAACAAGCAACATCCAACATACTGGGGTTCAAGAGGCAGTGGAGTGTCTGAGCTTCATGCCACTCTGCATTTTGCATCTAAAAACTGCAGTCTTGTACCGCATAAAATAAAGAGCCTTTGAACAGAACATATAGCATATGATGCCACTAAAAAGCCACGGTGGAGTGTTTCAGGTGGTTGTTTTATGCTGTGTAGGACAGTGAATGAATCCCCATATGGAGCTATTTTGCTGATTTAAGTCAGCCAAAAACATCTCCTGCCATAGATTTAGCCTACTACTGAAGACTGATGTACTGGCTCAACGCCCAACCCTAGTATTTAGTGTAGAGTAAAAAGTGTTGATGCTGCAAGAGTAGCTATGGAAATCTACATATTTGCAAATCTGTTGACTTCGCGCTTAATGATTTGATTAATCATCAATGTTGTTTTCTTAACTGATGTGCATAATATCAAGTAAATCAGCACAGTGATGTTCATTTATAAAATCCCCCATTTTACACACTTTCCACCTAAACCCATAGCAGCATCTTCTATTGGCTGACTCTTTCAGCAAATGCTTATTGGTGGAGACTCAACAGCTTGAAGGTTAGTAAAGTGTTCCAAGCCATCCAAGGACAGGCACAAATATAACTTACATAAGTTTTATCACTTGGGAATTTTTGCTACAGATTAATTTATCTCACCAGAGATGTATAAAACCCCCAACAATAGCAGCACCACATGCAGGACAGCCGGAATGATGTGGACAAAATCACATAATATTTAAGGCCTCGGATTTCATGCTGGTTGACTTGGACTCCATATCACTTACATGCAACAGAAAACTGCTGGTACACTCTACATTACAAAGGTGACTATATGTAAGATCAGTTAGTTCTTACTGTTGAAGACCACATTGTTGTCTTTGAAGTCCTTCCACTGCTGGTACCATTTTGAGTCTTTGTGGAGCACCACACCCATAGCTTCCCTGAAGAACACATAAAGCAAATCTTCAAACAGCGGGCCGAGGGAAACAGGTGTCCCTGTTGACTTGCTGAATTCATGCTGACAAGAAAACACTGCAGTATTTACAAGAACAATTGACTAAATGTAAAGGAAACACTGGGAATGCTATCAAGGTTCGGCTTTGAAATTTCATTTCCAGTATTTTTAATATTAATTATTAGACTGAGTTAGGGCGTATAAGTGGTACTAGCTATCTCTGAACCTGAAAGGCGTTTTCCTCTCAGTATCAGGGCAAAGCAGAGGGCACTCACGTACTCGTTGGCTTCGAAGACCTTGCTGTCATCCCCTGCCCCCTTGGAGGAGAACTCACTCCTCTTCCTGAGTCTTGCAGGAGGCCGATAAGGGCCAGTGTGACCCAGGTCACCAATCTCTTTCTTCACACTCTCCATACCCTGACAACAGATGAACAGGTAGCAGACAAGAAGATCAAATATGTTCCAGTATTCAGGCATGTCATTTTCAGGACTAAATGTTTTTTTATACCTAATTCATTTCTAGAGGTACATTATCATTTCCCTACCTTTATCTTTAACCTTGAGCAGTTTCTATGGATTATGACACGTTATTAACAGTGCAACAGTGTAAGCAGTGCATACAATTGGTAATTAAGTGAATTATCATTGAATAACGGGTGCCAGTATGGTGAAAAACAAATTAACACTTCACCTCTAGTCTTACAATGAGACACTTCTTAGTCCTACCTTACCAAAAAGAGCTCAAGATTATGTATCCCTTCTTTATTTAAGAGAAAAATGAACCAATGAATGCAGTTTAACTTTTGGAAAAACAAGGAAATATATCTGCACCATAGTGAGCACAGTGACTCCATACCTGCGATATTGCTCTGAATGCACCAGTCTTCCCCAACTTCTCTCCACCCTTAGAGACAGTTTCCGCTGAGGTCTTAGCTGTTTTGGCTGCTTCCTCCATCCCCTCCTTGATTTTCTTCCCAATTTCTGTACGACTGACCTCCCCTAGTCCCTGTCCACACACACAATCACACACACAACTTGTAAGGGTGGATGGATTAACTTGAATAGCATATCTGATTGACACAGATATCACATGTACCTCTTTAACTGTCTCAGAGATGTTTCCCAACTTCTTCTTGAGAACCTCAGAGGTCTTCACTGTTTCAGACTCTATAGTTTTCTTGGAGAGAGATGGGGGAGCATTGGTAAATTAGTTTTTCATATATAACATACATAGAAATGCTTTGTGGTCAAATACTAACATATTTCCTTCGGGCTTGTTTCAATGCGTCTGATTCCTCAAGCTTTTGGGCCTCTTCCCGGAACTTCTTGATGTTTTCTTTCATTTCCTTGTTCTTGTTCAGCTCCTGCTTCAGGTTGTCCAGAAACTCCCCCAGGAAACCTTTTCTGCCACCGCCTCTCTCCCCTGACAAATACCTTACCTGCAGGAGGGGTGGCTGAAGAACCTTGTTGGTATGAGTAAGAAGCAACACGTACAATTAATTTACTCCAAGCATGTCTGGAGCAGTTCAATTACACTTAAATTTATGTTCTTAGTGTTGCTAATGCAATCAAACCTATAGGGGAGGTGTGTCCCACTGCTCACTGCGTCTTGATAAACTTTAGGAAGGAAACAAGTATAAAAACTTTCAAAGACAGCAGGAGCACTTTAGACAGATAGATATGCAGAGAAGTACACTTTATTCCAGGAGCTGATGTTTCAGCAAACATGTGCTTTCTTCAGGGCTAGAAAAATGTCAATGCTAATGTCAGCTCATGGAATCAAGTATATGCAGCGTATCAGTCATTCTAAAGTGCTCCTGCTGTCTTTGAAAGTTTTTATACTTGTTTCCTTCCTAAAGTTTATCAAGACGCAGTGAGCAGTGGGACACACCTCCCCTATAGGTTTGATTGCATTAGCAACACTAAGAACATTTTTTTGCAAGTTATTATGCTTGTTTTCTACCTTAAGTTTAAATATACACTTTATTTGTAAAGACACACCTAGCTCAATCAATGTATCATCAAATGTAGTCTAATATAGCAGTCTGGAAATTAATCATATCTTCATGAAGGTTATAATGCACTCAATGAGAAAAGACTTAACACCGGATCCATCTCTCTGTATAATGCATTGCAGTCCAACAGCACCACATGTACATCTTCCAAAATTACCATACAGTTGAATCAACACCTCTCTAAAACCCTTTCACCAAAGACTGGACATTATAACTTTATGGCGGCAGGAGTTATTGCAGGACTGCATTCGTTTTTGCTAGGTGTGCCAATTAATTGACAACGAGTGTGTGTGTGTGTGTGTGTGTGTGTTCATTTTGCTGGGTTACAACAACACTATCCAACAAGTCTTTTTCAAATTCAATTGCAGTGAGGTTTGTTGGGGTTGAGAGCATAATCCAACATCAGGAAACGTCTCCACTGATGAAGTCAGATAGTGACACATAGCCTGCAAAGTATGGGTGTAACATGGCTTATGTCAGGTGTTCGTACCTGTGAGGAGCATGTGAGGAGCCCACGTATCCTGTAGACATTGGGTCTGTTGTGAAGGAGCAGGAAAGACGTCGGGAATGCCACCAAGCCTCTTCTTACACATATCTAGAAACACCCATACACAATCACCCTTGGATAACCACGTAGCTACTGACAATCACGTAGACTAGAGGCAAACTCTTCACAGTTGGGCATGTCACTGATAAATTACGACTGCATGAAACCTCGTTATATAGACGACGGCGTAAGATTACGAGAATGGCATAACTTTAGTGTTGGACGAAATCGCATGCCAATAAAAAGGCCCAATAGGCAGGCACTCTGTTCATTACAAGGCAATGTGGAAAATCAGAACATGCAGCTAAACACCCAAGTTGACATTTTTACTTAGAAAACGATTTCGTCCTGCGCTTTAGAGTTCAAACACCGGCTGGACAACTTCATACTCAAAGCGCTAACTTAGCTAGCTAACGCTACGTTAGCACATAGTCACAAAAAAAACTCGTGACACTCGCAGTCAGTTCAAAAACACAGTTTAAGTTCCCATTATTTCTTGGTGGTTAAATACTGATATTTAACACTGAAGTCCCAAGAACTCACCTGGTAGCACTGACACAAGGGGGCCGCCATCTTGAATGTAATGCCTATGACCTTCTTCCGGTTGTGACCTTCCATATCCACGAGGGAGGGTCTTTAGAGCTCATGTGATTTCCTTCACGTGCCTAACCACCACATATTGCTCAAACTGGCATTGGACTACAGTCATTGCTCAGTATGCACCATTACACGAGCATCATCCTTAACGTAAAACGTAAACAAGTAAAACCATCACGTTATACATGACGAACCTATCATAAGTATGTCAATCACACGAAAGCTACAGGTTGATGATCCTGACTGTTCACCGGCACTATAACAGGGAATGCAATGACACAACATCCAAAGCATTTCAAATATTGAGGTTTATTTATCAAAACACCTTATAGAACAAAGGCAATGACAGGTGAAGCATGACAAAAAAAATTTAAAAATTTGGTCTCTAAAAAAAGTAATAAGCAAGAACTAAAACACTTTCACAAATTACTAACTAAAACAACATTTCACCATTACAAAATATCTAACAAACCAAGTGAATGAATATGAATATGCTGAAGGGCAATTCTGATGATACAGAGCGTTTGAACATTAGTGACTAAATGAAATGTCAGATGTTACACAGACAAATAACCTATGCATTCCTATCAATCCTAACATCAATCTCTCTTCCATTCAGCCGATAGCCATTCATGGTCCGGCATGCGCGCTCTGCAGTTTCAGGGTTGTCGAAGCGAACCACACCACAGCCCTTGGACTTGCCATTCTCCATCTTAATATCAGCATACTGAACCATGCCTGCAGAGGGAACAGTACCAATGTCAGAAGTCATCTTAATGTAAAAAGCAAATAATCGTTGATTTTATATTTTCAAACTACGTTTACGCTTACCGCACGCATTGAAGTTATCCTTCAGCATCTTCCAGGTGAAGTCAAAGGGCAGCTGAAAAACAAAAGCAATTCAAAATTGATTAAAATCATACGTGAGAAGATTTAAAAAAAAAAAAGCCCAACTACCCTGTAGATAAACACTTACATTTCTGACAAAGATCTGGCATCCCTTCCTGACATTGCCTCCACCAGTTCCAGGTCCTCCAGCTCCTCCAAAGGAATTCCCGCCAAATCCACGATCCAAGTCAGTAGAGCGATCAAACTGACCACCAACACCTCCAGACCCCATCCGATCCATGCCAGAGCTCATGCGGTCGAGGCCACCGGAGGGGAAGCGGTCAAGTCCCCCAGTGGAGCCAATGCGGTCGAAGCTGCTGCCCATTCTGTCAAGCCCGGTATTGGCCATGCGATCCATACCCATTGGGGAGCCAAAATCCAGGCCAGAACCCATGCGATCCAAACCAGACGGGCCTAAGCGGTCAAACCCAGCTGGGCCGAGGCGGTCCATGCTGGAGCTCATACGGTCCAGGCCAGGTCCAAGCCTGTCCATACTGGGCCCCAGCCGGTCCATCCCCGAGCCCATCCGGTCAAACCCAGAACCCAGTCTGTCCAGGTCAGACACGCGATCCATCCTGTCCATGCCCATCCGGTCCATACCTGCCATACGGTCCATGCCGGCTCCCAGGCGGTCCATTCCAGAGCTCATGCGGTCCATACCCAGGGAGTTTCCTATAAAAATAAATAAAGAAAAAAAGTAAACAAAAGAAAAAAAAAAAAAGATTACATGAACATTACATCTGATGAGGCTTATCAGAGGAATTTTAAACAAAATCCTGAAAATACTAACCCATTCCTCTTTCAAAGGAGTCTCCAAAATTATTGCGAGACATTCCCATTTCATTTCGCCCAAACTCCCTGTCAAAAGCACCACCAATCCCACGGTCCATCTCTGACAATGCAAGAGATTAAACCATTAGAAACATCCAGCACAACGTGAAAGAGTTCCACGCTTGCCTTTGAGTGCTTAACACGCCTCAAAACATCTCCTTACCGTTCATTCTGCCCATCCCTGAAGAACCAAAACGCTCCATATTGTTCATTCCCCCAAAGTTGTCCATTCCTGGAACAGACAAGAAAATCTTAATGCCAGAGGCCACAACAAGAAACAGATGGAACAGGCTGGATATGGAAATCGGATGCCTTTATGATACCCAAATGTGGGAGTTAATATAAAATTGATGATTTATACAAATTCCCCTTTGCTGAGCTCACTGTAAAGCCGTTTGTAATGGAGCAAAAAAACTTCAGGTAAATAATAGCAACATTATTTCAGGGACTTGAATGAGATTATAGCATTAACTGTGGAAATGTTTTGAATATGATAGTTACAGAAGTATTGAATTTGCTTCAGTTCAAGTGTAGACGTTTAGGTAAATACAGGAAGGACACTGGAGAATCTTCAGTACATACCTCCTCCCATACGACCTCCCATGTTGCCAAAGCCGCCCATTCCTTCCATTCCTACAAGTGAGAAGAGTGATGATAAGCCACTGATTTCACTGGCGTCTTTTATTTAAGGGTTTAACAAAATAACAATGGAGCTATTTACCTCCAGGGCCCATGTTACCCATTCCTCCACCTCCACCACCACCACCACCACCACCTCCTCCTCCTCTGTTGAGTTGGGCAGCATCAATGGGCTGACCACCAGGTCCCAGGCCCAAACCAATACCACTCAGGCCACCTGGGCAGAGAAAACAGTATTAGGGCATTGTCCAAAACAGGACATTCTGACATATCCACAGTATTACTATTCTTCAGTATAAAAACTACTGAGGTAGTACTGAAACCATGGCAACCTCTGAAACATTTGTTCAATATTGAAATGTTCAGCACAGAGGCCCCAGTGGTTAATGACAGACCACCCAGTGTACATCACCTTTGGCAATATTTAAGTAGCCAATAGTGTCACTGCTGCTCCCTGGGTGTTTTTGCTCTACATACAATGAAATATCAGATGCAGTGTATATCAAACTATCCACAGCAAGTCCATGTCATCTGATCCTCCAGCAGTGTAGCTGTGAATACAGACCTAGGACTCACATGAGTCATTGAAAGTGCATTTCTGTATAACACATTTTAAATCCCAGTGAAAAAAGTAAAGTGTGTACTTACGGGGAAGAGCAGCAGCTCTGTCAGGTGGTCCAAAATCTTTGGGCAGAGATTTCTCATCCTGAAAAAAGCCACATAAACGCATTCAGACTATGCTCTACTTTCACAATGTCATCCAATGTACAGTAAAGTTGAGGCAACATACCAGTTTGACGTGCATGACTCTGTTGAACAACAGCTGCCCATTGAACATAGCTGTGAAATCATTAAGGAAAGCGTACCAGAGACATTTTGAAACAATATGATTCTACTGAGTTGACATTCTATGTATACACTTGAAAAGGTTTCTCAATCAGCCAACATTTCCAAAAGGATACAGACAGCTTGGACTGCTTCAAGGGGCATATCAAATGTGACTGTGCCCATGCCTCTGCTTTTCCCATCTTTGTCCTCCAGAATGTCGGCCCTCACCACCATGCCCGCCATGCCGAATACCTCTTTCAGTTTCTTCCAGCCCACCTTGTAGTCAAGCTGTAGGCACAAGGAACAACTTGAGAAATGGATACTTGTTTACCCACAAGCAAGGCTACAAAGACTAAACTAAGGCTTCTCACGATGATACAAACAATAATACTGTTTGATTAAACTAGCAGTTGTACACTAATGGGCATTGCAGAAACAGTCATGTCACTTTATAAAGTAAAAATACCATTATTTACTGGCTAGTTTGCATGTATGTATTCATTTACCCTCTTTTCATGTCGCTTTATTTCATACATGGGGTTTTATGGATTATAAAACAATGGGAAGCCTCACATTAGCCACAAAGACAGTGCTGCCAATCCTGCCAGCCTGGAGACCATGGATGATCTCATTTGGGATGTTGGGGTTGTTCATCAAGCTAGGAGGAATGTTGACCATGGGGCCATTTGGTCCAGGTCCCATTCGATCCATGTTCATGCGATCCATTCCACCCATTCCACCCATTCCTCCCATTCCACCGTGCCCTCCTGGAGGGCCGCCGCCTTGAGCCTTGTTGATTTCTCGCTGAGCAATCACACCATCAGGGTCCTAACAAAAAGCATGAAAATATGACTCAGGAAAATCCACAACCATTATTTTGCTCAATTTGCTGCTCTTTGTTTATCCTGGTCATTCTTGCTGTGGCCTACCTCTTTCACTTTTAGGGGTCGTCCATTGAGGTTGTGCTTGTTGACCTTCTCCACTGCTTTCTTCATAAGCTCTTCAGTCCTAAACTCAACAACACTGACAGAAACACAGTATATCATCAATCAACAAATCTCCTGGATTGTTTTTTTTAAATAGCTACCCTCTCCAAATATGTCTTTGACACTGATGGAAGTGTTTCTATTTGGTTAACTTGAGGATTTCCATTTTGTCAATCTGAGATGCATTGACACAAACAATTAGAAATGATAATAAATGGACAGACTACTTACGCACAACCCTTTGTCGATTGAAGACATCAGAACAGGCCGCACCAAGAGGAGTAAAGAATAATTCAAATTAGTAAAAGCAATGGTTATAATGGGTGTCTTAATTGACAAACATTTTAAGCCAAAATAGAGAATTTCATGCACAATGAAAAGTTCAGACCTACAGCCTTGGCCACAACTCTGTGCTTCCAAATAAAATTACAATGTTAAGATCTCACATCTTTCCACAGTCACTAACACAATGCAGGCAAGTCTGGTGAATATTAAAGAGTATTTTTCCAACATCCAAAAGGGCAGAAAATCCACAGTGAGATAGGATTCCCCACTACTAAGACATTGGAGGGAACTTTTCCAGTAAAGCAGTTCTACAGAATGAGTTATATTTAACAACCGTCTAACAGCCTTGTAACAACCTCTTGCAGACTAGACCCCTTTACTTCATGAGGAGCAAATCCAGCACATTGTCAGCTACTGCCATCCCACAGGATTGGCTACAAAGAAAGCTGAAGTCCTGTTATAAGAGCATCAACTCTCGGCCTCAAGTCAGTGCCACAGACGACACCAAATAAAACACACCTCCGGCATGTCACCATCTCACACACTCCACCAGGTTTCTGAATCTGAACAATTCCCAACAGTGAAAATAAAGAAACCAAAGCTGACAAACACAGGTTTGTCTAGGATTATTCATGTTTTATTTGTATGTATTTGCACTTACCCTCGATTTGCCTTCTGCGTCCATTAAGTGTTCCACGTACGTTACCTCACCCACTACAAATCAGATTCCAGAGACGACACACACCAAGGGGAGAGAAGCCGAGAGAACAATGGGGGTTTAGAGCAGAAACAAGTAGGGCGGCCGGTGACAGTGCGCTCAGACTGCCAATCCCGAGCCTTCCCCCAGCACCTCTGCAGCAGCACAATTTGGTACAGGTCTACAAAAAGCAAGCTTGGGTCTTTTAAGAAAAATAAAGACTTCTTAGCGTGCCCTTGTTTCTCCCGAAGCACCAAAAGCAATAGACTGAGGACAACCACTGTTGAAATGGCCATCAGCCTTCCTATTTGGATATAATGCCGTGAACACCACCTTCTACCTGAAGATAATTGACCAAATAATTTCAAGAAGGCAAAACCCGTTCAATGCCTCAGCCCATTTCATTGCAAACCTGTGTAATACATCAATACATTCGCCCATCAGCTGAGCCTAAGAGGAAACCTACAGCTAGAAAACTAACCATAATCTTAATGACGGCACGCTCTTAGGGGAAAGAAACTTCTCTAACTGCAAACATGTTCTTAAAGTGGACTTGTTCCTGAAATTCACAATATCAGAATTTTGATTCAGCGTCGACCACAGCCACGCCTTCGTTCCAGATCACGGGTCTGTTCAACGAATGGACATCAGTGACCAAACCTCTAGAGACAAGGACAGTGCATAAGAAGTTGCTTCATTTTGTAGACCTGTACCCCAAAGAACTCCCCAACGCATAGCTGTGTTTGGCACAACATGGAGATCTGCTGAGAAAACATTTGTTTGTCAAGGTCACACCTAAAAGAGAAAATGCAATTTAACTCCACAGTCAGTTGTCATATACCAGGCACTCCTTCTGAAAAAGGATTGTACCCTTCTTAACACATGTTTTAAGTAAATGCCAGTTTAGTGCATTACTTATGATATATCGCTTTCCAATACCCCATAACTACAAGTACTTTCACATGAAAACTCCATATTGTACATTTAAGAGAGAACTTTAGGCTAATCCCTGCTGAAATTCAAAGTTGCTGCATCACTAATGATTTCGTTTTACACTTCTCCAAAAGTTTGACTTATTTATAAATTATGAGAGCTCAGGCTTTACTGTTAGTTACATGTTGCCACTGAAAGCAACGTCATGATATTACAGCAATGTACTGTATATTTTCATGTATTTCTTGGGGAAAAGCATGTCATTATGCCGCTCATGATCCCAAGCCATTTGGATTTTCACATTAGTGGACCGGCTTTACACATGTACAACTTCCACTTCACAAAACCCCCAAAAGGTGTAAATAATCTCAATGGAGAATAAATGTTCAGTCTAACATCCAGGTTCACAGCACTTGTGCAAGTCTGCAGCAACTCCTTAGCTGGCAGACAAATAAGAGGGACCTCGTCCAAAATCCTTGTTCCAAATAACACCCACGAGATCTCAAGCAACATTGTACAACTTAAGTTCCTGCACAAATTCCCAAAAGCCCTTCACAGCTGCAGTGGTCAAACAAAATGACCCTGGATGCTGCATTTTTTTTTGGTCATGTCCAAAGCTGACTGAGTCAATCCCTTATTCAAAACCATACCTTTTTCTTTCATCAGGTCCTTGAGGGCTTGCCATTTCACGTCATATGGGATGTTGCTGACAAACACGCGGTATCTTTTGTTCACATTTCCATAGGGTTCGTAGCGCCCGCCTCCACCTCTCTTCTGGGGCCTCTCCTTCCTGCTGGAATTGGGCTCATGCTTTGCCTTCCCATTCACTTCTCTGTGAATAGAGATCAGTTAATGCAGTGAGTAAAAAGAGAACATAACTCATACAAGGATGTCAACATGCTTTTACAAGTCATCCCAGAAATTAAAAGAATTATGCATGATTAGATTTTGAAAAGTGAATGCTAAAAGGGCAGCAATTGTGGGCACATAAGATATATAAAATTACTACAAACACATTTGTGTTACATATCATAACCAACTAAATCAAATTAAAACATTACACAGGCTAAACCAGTTGGACTGTACTTTTGTCTGACCACTGCCCCGTCAGAAGGGCCTAATTGTGGCCACTGCTGTAACGTTAACTCAATCCAACAGCGGGCCTAAAAGGATTTTCTTAAATCTGATAATGGGTAAAACCTCTTCAACTAGTTAGTTTTTAGTGCCTAGGAGCCGAGGTTTGTGATACTGCTAAAAACAAGTATTAAAAAAAAAGAAGATATTATTTAGACAGTTACGATGGCTTAAACTGTAATGGTGGTCTGCAATGGTTAGCTATTCAGGCGATAGCTCATAAGGCGCATGGCAAGGCCGCTCTTCGGACGTAGTAAGCTTGTATTACATTGTATTAACGTTACACGAATTGAATTTCTATAACCAAATTGAATATAAACAGAAAATCACTAAGTTGTTTGACTTTAAGAAGTAGCTAAGTGAACTGCACAGTTACTTTAAATTACGTAAAATGGATGGATTCTCCCTGTAAATAGACGGGTCCCAACCACGATAAGTTACCTAACAGAAACTCATATAACGACGGAATGTCAACGCACAGTAGGTGTTATTATATAACTGCTTCATCAGGCTGCAACTAAGGGAACATTTTTCATTAAAGAGTGGTCGAAGTACGACATTCCCGTGGATCAGAATCGTTACGGCTAATACCTGGCTAGCTGGTAAGCGCCAACAAAGGAACCTTCATGAATGGACTTACCCCTGCTGCTGCTGCTGCTGCAGCGGCGGCGGCGGCTGCTGCTGCTGCTGCTGCTGGCCTACTGTCTCGGTAGTATTTTCGGCCTGCTCGTTGGACATCTTCTTGCGCAATTTAGTGTCTTGCTAAATTAAACTTTGTTATTGCAAACTATCGTCGTTGATATTAACGAGACAAGCGCCTTGTAAAAGCAAGCTTAATGACAACGCCGACCACGACCACTTCTGCGACACCAGCTAACCAAAATGGCGGCGAGAGCAGTCTGTGAACAAGGCTACTAATGCTGGGAAATTTAAACCAGGGACAGAAGGGCCTACGTCCGGTGTACCTTCCAAAGTAAACTCAATCATGGCACAAAAGGGGATTTTCAAAATAACAAAATGACATATGTATGTCAAATGAAAATGTATAATTTTGTGAGTGTGTTTGAGTGTGTACGCTTGCCTTGTTTCAAGAAAGCCCTGTTGTAAATGTCACAATTTACTGATTGTTCATAATGTGTATCCCTTTTACTGTTTTGAATGTCACGTGCACACAGTTTTGTACAGCTAACAATAAATATGTGATCATTTAAATGTAAAATTGAGCATGTTGTTTGGTAATGCTTTAGTTTGGGTAAATAACCCAACAGTATATAAAAGAACCCAATTATGGGTCAGTTATTCTGCTTTTCTCCAATTCTCTAAAACAAGCCAAAACCTCAACAACAACAAAAACAAATCACATTAAAGAAAGAACGTGTTTGACTGTTTTAAGTCATGTTTCAACAAGTTTACCTGAATCGCTCTGTGTCTCTCCTCTCTTTGTCACTTTGTCAATTTTAACATAAATATGTTTTATCACACAGTTCCTTAACATTGATAGCACTGCTACTCATTGTACTGCATTACTATACTATACTATGCTTCATTGTTACTAAAAAATGTGTTACCTGGTTTCTGCAACTGAAGCATAATTTGAGAAATTAGACATTTTATCAATTTAATCTTGCTATAATTTTGTAAATTCCATGTACATTGTTGTAAAATTTCGAACTATTCTTTTCTTTTCCAAGAATGAGCACTGTTCTAAATCGGTTTTATGAAGAAGCTTTTAGAAACGACATTAGTCATTTAGCTTGCAAAGGTTCGTTGAGTTGTTGTTATAATTGTATTATTTGTACCAACCCTGTTTGTGCTTTCAGTGTCACGTTCAGTTGTTTTGATTTATTTGAAATAAAAAATGATAATAAAAAAATAAAATAAAAGAGGTAAATCTGCAGTTCACCGCCAGACCTCACGGGGGCGACAGTCAATTCTTGAGTAAATCTGTACAGTCACGACGACATCTTCGGGGACGGAAGTAGTGTTGGTTTAGGTGGCTAGCTACTCACCTAGCCTGAACAAAAGCTTAGGAATATTCTTACTAACTGCCCCTATAGCTTTCACGTATAGTAGAAACGTTCTCGGTAATATTGCGAAAACAAATCTTACAAAATCGTTACTTGGCTTTTTGCGGCTCTGTGTTAAGTTCACGTAGTTTAGAAATGACAACGTTAGCCTTTAGCTAGGAGCGTATTCGTTGGACAGTCCCGCATTAACGTTAGTGAATGAGCGCCTGTGAATGAATGAACAGTATTTACCTTTGACAGGTTGTGAGAAGCGTTAATTAACGGCATATTAAGTCATGGCTACCGGTGCTGATGTCAGGGATATTCTGGAGTTGACTGGAGGAGAAAATGACGGTCCCATCAGCAAGAAAGATCTCATCAACTCAGACAAGGTGAGAGATAATCATAAGATACCCATAATGATGTCTATCCCAGTTTCTCTAATTTTACTCAATATTCAACGAGTCCCACAGGCTGTGGGACAAAACCATGCCATTGCCACAGCAAGAACACGATGCTATGCTGTGCTTGAGAGTATTACCAAAGGTTTTCTTTAAGATAAATAACCAATTTCTCCATCACGTCTCAGAAAAAAACCAAGAAGACAACAGAAACGCTGACCTTCAAGAGACCCGAGGGAATGCACCGAGAGGTCTATGCCCTGCTCTATTCAGATAAAAAGTATGGGGTCCTTTTGAGTTTGTCTTAAATCAGTGTACTTAATTAACCTTAAAGTTTTGATTAGTAAGTATTGTGTGTAATATGTTGCATGAGGAAGGGATCAGGACAAAAATGAGAGGTAGGAGCGTTTTTCTCTCTTCCATGGATAATGATTGTTCATCATAAAGTCAGAAAAGGAAGAAAGAAAATGACAACAGTTGCCATTATTATCAAGTGTGTAAATCTGATATTAAGACCAACGACAGCCCAGTGAGTGGCATGTGGCAAGGGTTTGTGTTCAAAGTTTTCACTTTTTATGTTCTTTTGTAGCTTATATGTATATGCTGAATATCCTAATTGAGCTGGTTAGATTACAAAATAGATAAAGCAGATTTTCCACATATTTTGTACTCTTGCTTTAACAAAGACTTGTTTATCCTGTTAATCCCCCAGAGATGCACCCCCTTTGCTGCCAAGTGATACTACACAGGGCTACAGGACAGTAAAAGCCAAGCTGGGCTGTAAAAAGGTGCGTCCCTGGAAGTGGATGCCTTTCACTAATCCAGCTCGCAGGGATGGGGCTATATTCCACCACTGGAGACGTGTGGCAGAGGAGGGCAAGGATTACCCTTTTGCCCGCTTCAATAAGGTAGGGATGACTAGAGTCCCCTCTTTAGTCTTACCATGTATGCAATACATAAGGGTGGATTTTTACAGCTACCCATATTCTCCTATCTCCCCCTCTTCAGATGTATACACTAATTTACTCTTTTAAGTTATTCATCCTGATTCACTGCATTCTCTCTGTTCTCCTGTCTGCCTTTATAGACAGTGCAGGTACCAGTGTACTCGGAGCAGGAGTATCAGATGCATCTCCATGACGATGGCTGGACTAAAGCAGAGACGGATCACCTGTTTGACCTGTGCAAGCGCTTTGACCTGCGCTTTGTAGTTGTCCATGATCGTTACGACTATCAGCAATACAGAGTAATCACTCAGCCACTCATCTACTCGTGTTCCCTTGTACTGAGGATGTATTGCAAAAATCACAATGAAGTAAGTTAAAGCACATATTTGTAGTAACATTCTTCCTTTCATGCTTTTCAGAAACGTTCTGTGGAGGACCTCAAAGAACGGTATTATAGTATCTGTGGTAAGCTTACCAAGGTCCGCGCAGCATCAGGGACAGAGCCCAAGACCTACATCTTTGATGCCGGCCATGAAAGGCGCCGTAAAGAGCAACTGGAGAAGCTCTTCAATCGCACACCTGAACAGGTTAGTAACTTTGTGATTTTATTTTTAATCTTATTATGTTGTTAAGCTTTCATAACTGAAATATTTCCCATTCAAGACGAGAAGCATCATGCCCATGCCCAACATTGCCAAAGCTTGTAAGATATTTTCCAGCTTGCACTTCTCTCGTTTTTCCTGCAGGTGGCAGAAGAGGAATATCTTATTCAAGAGCTAAGGAAGATTGAGACCAGGAAGAAAGAGCGTGAGAAGAAGGCCCAGGATTTGCAGAAACTCATTAAAGCAGCTGATACAACCACAGAGTTGAGGCGAGCCGAAAAGAGGGTTTCCAAGAAGAAGCTTCCACAAAAAAGAGAAACAGAAAAACCGGTATTATATGCACTCATACAAAAGGAGCAAAGTAAAGCACAAGTCCATGAGAAATGTTTCCCACCAAATTAAAGTATCATTAGAGGAAAAAAGCCCTGTTTTTATTATTGAGACGGCACAGCCTCATGATAGTGGAAATGTTAAGATTCAGCTAAGTGTCAATATTTTGTCATTTTATCATTTTATGTTATTTTGATGGAACAGCTGTGTCTCAAAGAAACTGAGGTGGCTCTTGTGTCTCAGTTTGTGACTCACTATAAAGGCCTGATTTATCCCATAATAATTATTTTAACAGTTTTACACATTAGGTCTATTCAAAATTCAGAAGGGTGTCATGTCTCGTCTCTTATCAGTTATCTCTTCTCTTTTAGGCTGTTCCAGAGACAGCAGGCATCAAGTTCCCTGACTTCAAATCAGCGGGAGTCACACTGCGCAGTCACAGGGTGAGTATAGCTAGATCCTATTAAGGTATTAAAACTTCACTTTGGCTCTCAAATACCAGTGAGGAACTTAAAACACCAATCTGGAACAAAGAACAACCTGTATTTTTCTGTACTGACATTTATTATTGAAATGTATGTAAATATAATATAATATAGTATTAATGTTTTGAATTTGAATTTTAACATTTCATAAAGTTTTGTTTGAACCACAAAACAATTTAGTAAAGCTTGACCCTACAGTTGATGTATGTGAGAAACCAGAATGTCTGAGTTGAGCTAGCTATTTCTCATTAGCACTGTGATGATTAATTCTGTTAGATATCTATAAGACCTAGCAAGGGGACTCTTATTCATCTTCAAGACTGATGAGGAGCTGCCGCTCTCTATGGAAAATGCATTAGCACAGCTAAAGGAGTGGAGTATCCCTCGAGCTAATCACTCAGACAGAGTTCAGTGGATAAAGACATTTTGATCTGGCCTGCTGAAGTGCATTTCATACGAATAAAAAGCCCTGAGGTGGAGCTGTTTATCCTAATATCTCCGACACCTTAAATCACACCCTTGTGTGTGTTGCCGTGTGTGTCTGTGTGTTTGTGTGTGACTCAGATGAAACTGCCAGGCTCGGTAGGCCAGAAGAAGATCAAGGCCATTGAGCAGATCCTGATAGAGCAAGGAGTGGGTAAGTGTGAATAAACATTAAAAATCTGCGAACATTTCAAAGTTTTACATTTTGAACTGTTCTCTGCAACAGAATGACAATATAAAGATCCTAAATTGGGTATTTAGTGGTCTCCGTTTGGTGTTTTCAGTATAGCAGGGAATTATTTTGAATTACTGCCAGGAATATTCTGACATGTTTGAAATGCATCAAGCAGTGTAGTCCAAATACAAAGAGGACAGTGTGGTTTAACAGCAGTAAGCTTACATTTAGGAGCTGTTTCTTGACCAACACCACCTGGGTGCAAAGGCTGCATGCAGCATCTCAGAGGTCCTGTCCTCAAGGTGAAGTTGTCTGATGACAAAAAGATATGACTTTAAAGACATGGCTTCTCATTTGATTTTAACATACCAAGGATACTAAGTAGCTAAACACACCTATCTACACTGTACCGAACAGTTTGGGACAAATACTTGCATCGGTTACACCATCATCTTCTACTTTGCATAATAATGTCACAATTATAAAGTAGTTTTGTAGTGTTTTAATCAAAGCGCTTCAGTCTCATTTTCATTGATCTTTGCTCATCTGTCTGTCTGTGGATCCAGATCTAAACCCCATGCCCACAGAAGAGATTGTTCAGATGTTCAATGAGCTGCGTAGCGACCTGGTGCTGCTGTATGAGCTGAAGCAGGCCCACAGCAATTGTGAATACGAACAACAGATGCTGCGACACCGCTATGAGGCCCTACTGAAGGCCGGCAGCGGAGGCGGGTGTGGTGGAATTACAGGGGCCGGACCAGCGGCTGCAGCACAGGGTGGAGAACTCAATGCTACCAACAGCACTACAGCATCCACCCCAGGGGGTGAAGCTCAGTCCTGGCCCAGTGCAGACGACATCAAGGTGGAAGCCAAGGAGCAGATCATTGATGTTGTAGGAGCACCACTTACCCCCAACTCAGTAAGTCTGCACAGCTTAGACCCAAACTCTTTCAAACCATCACCCAACATTGGGTGAAGATATATTTCTACCAGAGCTGTTAGTAAGTCTTTTGAACCAAGCCAAAGTCAAGTCTTAAGTCTATGAGAAATGTCTTCTGGTCTATCAAAATTAGTATGAAAATGGCAAAAGCACAATGGCCAAAATCACACCAAATACTTATTTTTAATGGAAATTGGGCATCCTGGTTTTGATTTTAACACATTTCTGCTGGTCACATTGAAATCAGTGTTAATACTGAATGTGAGTATGCTTCCTAATTATTTTATCGCTTTATTTTTTCAGAAAAAACTATGAGGATTAGGTAGATTAGACTTGAAACGGCTTTACAAGTGAAAAAATAAGCATGACTGGAAGTCAAGCTTAACTAGCAAAAAAAAGCAGCAGTTCAGGTCATTTATCATTAAGCTGGAGGAGCATTTATCCAAAAACATTTTATTAGATATTTTTTATCACAAACTCCTCAAGCAGTAGGCAGCTGCCCCCTCCTCAAGGTCTTGTTTGAAATAGGGTGGACATCATTTTAAAAAGTTTATTGATAATACAATAGACAATATACAACTTATTAATAATAATCTTAAATATTTGACAAAAGACGAAACTCTTTTGATACCTAAAAGCAGGAACTAGCACATGAATAAGTGATTTGTGCATCAGAATCATTTTCATGGCTGCAGCAGGGAGGAAAGAGAGATGCTGATATGAACAGAGGAAACTATTGAGCTAATCATGTATGGACTAATTCATTTTATAATAAAATGTAATAGGCGTTTTTTGAGATGATTTGCAACACATATGAAGCTTCAAAGCCTGTCAGCCTGAAGCCGATAGCAAATGTTGTCTTCTACCCTGTCAGCATTTGGCAGTGTTAACGAGTGGGAACCCCGTGAGGGATCCAGTCCTTGTCATTGCACTAGCGACTCCTTGTGATTGGTTTGGGTTCGTATGTAGAAGTGGGTAGGATCTGGGTAGATGATGTGAAACCCTGTGCAGAGTACAACCTCATAATAAAGATCTGGGCTGGCAGGTAAAAATAAGCAGTTGTTGACTTCAGGTGTATTGGTTGGAGACACAGGACTGTCTTCACATTCCCCCGGAATCAGCAGTGGGAGTCCGCAGTGTCGAGCACAGCAGAGCACTGAGAACTGGTGATTTCAAATTGGTAGAAAAAGGGAAAACAAATCAAAATAAATTGCTATACCTCTAAAGCAAGTCCGCTTCCTGCCTCATTTCTGGTGTTTTAAACATGGTGATCCTGTCATTCATTAAACAACATTCACTATTTATGGCCAGTTTGCCCTGCTGTTCATCAAACATGTACACTGGTAAAATACTCTCATGACTGTTAGGAATGCAGAAAGAGGAGGAAATCCCTGATGTGATTGTTTTGTGTATCACATTGCAGCGCAAACGGAGAGAGTCTGCATCCAGCTCGTCTTCAGTGAAAAAGGTGAAGAAGCCTTGATGAGGACGAGAGCACCAGCTGGTACACGGTGGAGGACAAGGGACCGTGTTAGTTACTCTGGTCACAGTGGAGACGCCCACAAGTTTTATAGTTGGACAAAGAGGGACACACGGGGTCTGTCCATTTACGAAGAAGCGCCACTGACTACACACACACACACACACACACACACACACATACACACAACTTATCACCTACCAATGAGACCTCTCCAACCCCCTCCCCATCTGGCCTGCCCAGCATCTTTGTGACAAAGGCAACAACTGAGTGACATTTCATTCCATTAGTGCACGTCTCCCTGCCTCCACCATTGCTCAGCCTTAGATGAGGCAAGATCAACTGTAAATTGCCAGGCTGAGCTAATCGGGACATGGGGAAGAAGGTGGGAATGACTGGGTAATTGAAATGAATTGGAATGAAAGAAGAGACTCTGGGAGTGGGAGCACCTCGATGCTCAGTTGACCCATCTGAGTTTTTTTTGTAGCCTAATCATGCCATAGTGTTTACTGGAAATGTGTTTTTGTGTTAGCCTTTAGTACCCACTGTAGCTCCCTCTCCACCAAGACTGCATCTCGCTCTCTCATAGATGGTGGTTCCATCTGCTGCCCATGCTTTTTGTTGGACTTATGAGGCTGATTTGTGTTGTTTGTCTTCAGGTAACCTTGAAGATGCTTTAGTCAACGATTCAATAAACCTCATTGGTTTTTTTTTTTCTTGCTGCGTGTTACGCACGTTTATGCCACCATGGTCCCTTTTCACATTTCAAGCACTTTTTTTCTTTCTCAGATGAGATCTTAACTTGGAGGCAATTAGTGTTGAATACACATTTGCTGAGGAAATTGTAGGATCATGACATTCTTACCTTACCTGTCATCTAAGTTAAGTGACAACTAATGACTTCATTAATATGATAATTAAGCAGTGATCATTCTTTGGTTGGTACAGCCACTGAAACTTCATTATGTCCCCTCTCCATAATATTGCTAATTGCATGTCAATTATGTCATTTAGCCTACTTAGACATTCATTTCTATGCAAATTTTGAATGCCCAATTTACCCAGAAGAGGGGACTGTGATCTGGTCATGCTGTGTGTTTATATATCTACAAAGATGTATACTATTCAAGTTCAGGTACTGCAATCTGCATATAAAATTATCCAAATTTCTTCAAATTGCAACCATTTTGGGGGGTCTTGTTTGTCATCACACACTTGTTCTATAACCGAAAACCATTCGATGGTCACTTAAAATTGTTTTTGGAATATAAATGTAGGTTTTTAACTTCTTAACTTAAAGTCCAAATGTGATTTTGTTTATGTCACTGTTATTTCTCCAAAAGAAATAATTTACTCAAAAGCAAGAAAAAAGCAGTACCTTTTTATTTAACTATATATTTTTTTAAAGGTTTGATCCTCTCCAACTTCAGAAGCCTTCTTTCTCAGCTGTCATAGGTGAAAATTACAGCATCCACCGAATGTTGCCTCATCACCACAATCATAACATCTTAATTTAAGGCTCTAATAAGCGCTGCTAAGGTTACAGTGTAAACCCATTCACATGCTGGAGGCCGTTTGATTGAGAGAGAGAGAGAAAGAGTGAGAGAAGGCAAGTAAACATGGGTAAAATGGATTCTCACTGTCTATATTTCATGTTGAAAATTGGCTCATAAATCCAGTGGTTTGATCTATGGAACCCGTCGTTGCTTGAAAAAACCTCCGTAAATGTGTAATTTCTCCCTTGACAGAACACAGCCGAAAGGCTATCTTTCTTTTGCTTCCTCCTCCCCTCTCCCCTTCTTTCTCTGTCTCTCATTCTCGCTCCCTCTCTCTACCAGCCTGGTGTTGGATTAATGCTCTGCTCTCTTCCCCTCTCTCCTTTCATGCTCCTCTGATATCTTCTTTTCATCACTGCTCATCCATTTATCAAAACTGGGGCTTCTCTCTCTCCCCCTCTCTATCTCTCAATATCTAAACCCATCTTAAGTTATATGGCAGGTATCTTGTAAGATAGGCTTCAAGAAAGTGGAGGTTATTAATAAATACTTGTCTAAATTGAAAATAGGTGGGCAGGGATGCATCACCAGCCATGTGTGAATGATAAAGACCTCCAGCAGCCCCCATCTTGCTCCATCTGCCGTGAGCTCCATCCAGGCTACAGTGTACGTTCTGCAACACTGATGTGAAAAGCATGATGCAGAACACCACGGCGGAGTGTCTTATAATGTGGTTGTGATGGCATTGAGATGGGATCTCTTTATCAAGGCCAGGCTGAAGCTTTAATCACGGCCTAAGAGGTGTGCTGGCTGTTTATCATAATTGAACTGTATCCAGGCTAATCGCTGGCATACGTCACTGTCGAGGGGTCGCTGGGGCTGCACCAGCAGGCGATGCTGGTGGTGGTGATTGAACACACAGTTAAGAGAAAAGATGTGTACTGAGGGACATAAGGCAGGAAGAGGCAGGTAATAGCAGATGTGATAGAACCCTGTTCAAATACATCACGCCTTGAGGTAATCGCTGATGTGACGATGATTAGATTGTCGATGCCTCCTTGCTGTGGCACAGTGCTTTATACCCATCATGTCACATACAATCACTGATTACTACAAGGGGAGGAGGCAGGAATGGTACAATAGGAGTATAAGGACAGGGTCTGGATAATTTCCCTCCTGAGCTCAGGAGGAGCGAGCACTTATGGGCCATAACAAATGTCCAAAACAGACTTTCACCTCCATGCCCCTCTCTCGTCTCCATGTCTCTCACTTTGACTCTCACCTCCTCCAGTATTTAGGTCACCTTGAGGGAGAAAACTTTTAATCATTGTTCCACATCAAATTCACCTGTGCCCTCTGGGACGCTGAGCTGCAACAAAGAGGAGGGGAGTTGAAACCGCGAGTAGGAAAATCACAGTGGCCCACAGGGCTGGACAGTGGAAGTCATTTCCACTGGATTTTTTTTGCAAGTGGGGGAAGGCCTGCTACAACACAAACCCAATCACTGGTGCTAAGCAGTGCTTACAGCTAGGCATTAACCCCACTGTCCACTCTCCACATTAAAGCCCCGGGGAGGCAGAAGAGAGTGGAGTGGAGTGGAGCGGAGAGAGTGGGACTAAATCTAGACTATCCTATTCTCCGGTACTGTGCTGCTCCCGGGAACATCTCCGGTCAGGTGTTGTTGTCTTTCAAGATGTCCTTCCTTGAAAAGAAGTAACGAGGAAGGATGGTGGTGAAAGTCATTATAGGAGGAGAGATTTTCCTTGTATAGTCATATACACTGAGTGTACCAAAGACAAACCAGGTGGATTTGGGTGAAAGATTTGACCCTTGTTTGATTTCATTTATGAAGAAAAGTCTTAATTCTCTGTGGGTTTATCATACATTAACACAGTGATTTGATACATTGTTATTAATTAAAACATCTTTATTAGTGCAGCTTTAATTATGTTAGATGTCTAAAGAAGATTTCTAAATCAGGTGATGAACAACACACTAAGATGAAACAATGGTGTCCTGGGTGTGTATGAGTTTACTCTGGTCCTCAGTTTGTACGTGTATCCATATTTATGGACTTTTATTTCATTGTCTATCTTAGCTAACATGATGAAGAAAGGGGGGCACAGAGGGGCGAGCAGAGTGTGGTCTGCTCAGGTCAGAGCTGTGATTGCATGCTGACTATAAACAAGATCAGGTTGGACAAATCAGCTCCACTCTGTTCCACCATCAGCCCTCAGAAACAAACCGGCTTGACTTGATTTGTCAGTGAGAGATAGAGAGGCCTCTGAACAATATGTGACAGTTACCTCTGCAAACCAGTGCAGCGAATGTCCTCCTCTTCACCTGCACAAGCACAATTCTAACAAAGAAAAAAAAATCCAATTTACCATGCGGATCCACAGCTGTCACGGCAGGGGAATTAAACATTACCCATAACTCACTGGGGGTTCTGAGCAGGTCAGCGGATGGCAGGGATGGTAACATCACTCTGGGGTGCAATAACAAAGGATTTTAACCTCTGACTCCTCCGCTAGTGCTGATGGCAGAACATCCTCCTCACCAACAGCAGCTTTCACCAAGCTGGTTAACAATCTCTGGTTGAGCTGATGACTCAACTTACCGGTGCACACCTTACTACACAACGCTCACTTTTCTCCCTAACACAAACAGGAAGACACGGGGAAATGTCAGCATAAATGCAATGCTTTCCACCCCGCTGGGTCCTGGAGCAGTTCCTGTGATGCTTCATAGGGGTTTGCTGAGATCCCATATAGCTGCAAGCGTCCCGGTGTCATCACCCACATAGGCTGACTGCTTGCCTGGCTGGCCCGCCACCACCAGAGCCTCAATTACCTGACTGACGTTTCATTAGCGCCTGCAGCTGATCCCGTGGCTGAGAGGCAGTGGGGCGCAGAGGAGCATGGAGCGAGAGAGAGAGAGTGAGAAGGGGGGAAGAGAAGGAGGCTTCAACGCATTACATTCTCATGCGCTGTCAGAGTCACAGCCTTGAGTACAGCCACACAGCCACTCATTACATTGCAGTCATTTAGTACATGCTCTTATTGAGCTGGACTGTGTATATACTAAAATAGAGCTGGCTGGGTTTTTATCCGGTGGCACCAGTTCTGAGATGACATTCACATTCCTGTCCTGGATTGTTGGAGCAGCTGAGAAGTGTGTGTGTGTGTGTGCGTGTGTGCACATGGGATGTAAGGTAGCAGTCTATGAGACAAATCAATCTGGTGCAGTGTACTGATCAGAGGTTCATCTCTTCTTGTGTTTCTCTGCATGTATGCTTACATGTGTGGAGCCATATACGTGTGGTTGCGTGTCCTGTATACATACCTGGGTTTGTGTGTGTGATGCGTGTGGCCTCTCCATCCTTGGGGTTAGTGCAGGCCATGTCAGAGATGATCCAGGGCAGAGCTGAGGGGGCTTAGTGAGACCCCCGGCCTGAGCCTCTCCACAGAGCCCACGCTTGGCTGGCCTCTCCTTCCCATTTGTCATCCTGGGCCAGTAAGACCCCCGGAGAGATTATGGCAGAGCAGAGAGACTGGAGGAGTAGCAGGAATAAGAGGATCAGTTAAGCTATAAACACAGACAAGTTTGTGTCTCTCACCCACTCTGGTGCAGTGACAGTTTGTAATGGCTGTCAAAAGTTCGCTCCGTGCCGTACATCTTCCTTTAAAGGACACCGCAGTGCCTGAATGTGCCATACCTCTTGTGTTGGCAAACACAACAGGTGTAAGAACTTTTATGGGTTTGATCAAATGTGGCGTGTGCTGTGAAAAGCGGCCTCAAGTTGGACATGAAACATAAAGAGTTAACTGCATCAACCCACGTTGACCCACGCTAATGAACCATGACCCAGTGCAGAACAGAAAATGCAAAGGTTTGTCTATAATTACAATTCTGTAGCACAAAGACCATTAGTCAAATCCTGAGAGCTCCTTCATTTCCATATTTTTGAATATTCTACTTAATTATGCAAAGGGAAGAGTGAGGCAGATGAGAAGTTTTAAGAAAGCCTCATAAAGTCCTTATTAAGAGCAGAGGGGATTAATGACAGTTAATATGAGGGCAATCAAACATTTAATGCAAAGGCCCTCCTGCAGGCAAACAGTATTTAAATGAGTCAATTAGACATTCATTATCTACAAGCCTATAAGTGGAGTCAGATCTGCATAAATGTTGGTGAGGAGAATCACTCCCCACTAAAAAGGAACTAATGAAATATTAAAAAAGTTAACAACTTAGACATGGAAAATGTACAAATATTGATTGCTAGAGGGCTGGTTACATGTTGTCGTCAAATCAGGGGAGAATGCGTGATATCCACTGGAGATTGTCTCATAAATCATAATTATCGAGTTAGCATGATCTCTCCTCCCAATTAGCTATGTAGTATTGTTGAAGTGGAATGAGAGAGGGGAAAGGGGGAAGCCCTCTAATTGTCTGTTATAAAATCACATCAAGTCCTATACGGGAAGATCTCCAGTCTTACTGTAAGTGCCTCTAAATTATTGTCATGCTAACAAACCACCTTAAAATAAGTAGATATACACACAAACATACATATTCTGCAGAGGATGACTTGAATAATGTACCAAACTATGCAGATATATCATTGTCAGGACATCCACCCTCCCTCCTCCTCCCATCCTTCTTTCTTTCCCTCTCTCCATGTCTGAGCCTCCACTCTTGTCAGTTGCCCCAGCACACAATTACTGTGTGTGATTGCTATCAGGCGGGACGGTCGGGGAGGCTCCCAAATTAGGGCCTAAATAGGATTTCCTACATGGCGAAGGGCACAGGCCTGGACATGGTAATGAAAGCCTATATATCACAATCAGGCCGACAATCCTATTCATACTGCAACACATTACTCTCACTCCTCATAATTATAGAGGGGTGACAGACGGGCCTGTGAGGCATGGTGGAGGAGGCGCAAGAGCGAGGAGGAGGAGGAGGCAAAGGCGGAGGGGGGGTGTTACTGGGAAGGTGGCTGAGCAGTGTCACAGTTAGTTTCGAGTGGCTTCTTCTCTCTACTTGTGTGATCTCTTGATACCTGGAGTGGCCGGATTAGGTGCGAGTCCACTGGGTTCAATTCTACATAGTTCCAGCCTGTGATCCAGCCACCTATAGATCCGTGTAATTACAGAAAAGAGCTCTAATTTGGGCATTTTCTCCCAGTGGGAAGATTCTTCCAATGGGACACTGACCACATCTTCCACCAGACTGACTGACACAGACACACACACAAACACTCACACACAAACATACTCCCTCACAGAGAGCGATGTGATGAGATGTGAGAGGGACAGCTTTGCGATCAATACCATGAGCAGGAATCAGCGATGGGGAGAATAAGACAATGGCCTATCAGATTGAGGTTGACTTCTCCTTGTATGTGTGGCAGGCCTGTGACAATAGATTGGCCCAGAAATCCGATGGCACTCGCCGACGGGGGGAAAAAAGAGGAGACAGATGAAAAGAAAGATTGCTAATGCTCTCCAAGCAGGCATTTTAATCTGTGACAGAGGAGGGATTTGGTGAAAGCCATTATCACACAGCTACCCCCCTCTTCCTCCCTCCCCTTTCTTTTCTGATAAGACAACCTTATCAGACTGCTTGCGGGAGAATGTGTATGTGTGTATGTGTCCACACCTTTGCATGTGTTTGTGTTGCAAAATGAGATATTCCAAATGCGATTCATTGGACCTAAGAAAGCCCTGCTCTATCGATGTAAATCACCTTAAGAACTCAGTCAAACGGTAAGCATCACAAAGTGGATTCAGATCACAATAAACCACTTCGCCGGGCAAAGAAACACCCATGACAGTGAGGAAACATGAGGCGCATTGTGTTCATCTGTTCCCCGCTGAGACCCGTGTGTGTGTGTGTGTGTGTGTGTGTGTGTGTGTGTGTGTGTGTGTGTTTTCGCCTGTGTCTCACCTGCAGCTGCAGAGATAGCTCTCATCTCATGATCACATCACAAACTTCAAAAGAGAGATGAGATGATGATGGTGTCTGCCCACTCAGGTCACATATTCACCTCTGGAAACTTCTCCACTCTGTCAGCTGGACCAGGTGCAGGAGGTTGAGTAGTGTGCCTGTGTGTGGTGTGTGTGTGTGTGTGTGTGTGTGTGTGTGTGTGTGTGTGTGTGTGTGTGTGTGTGTGTGTGTGTGCGCGCGCGCGTGCGTGTGTTTGTGCACGTGCATGAGGCAGCAGATGGAGAGATGTGCTTGAGATGACTCTTCCTGATGTAATGGACTGATAGAGGTTAACTGTGTGTGTGTGTGTGTGTGTGTGTGTGTGTGTGTGTGTGTGTGTGTGTGTGTGTGTAGCCAGGTTGACAATGGGTGTGAATGCATGTGCTGTACATGTGCTTGCATGTCTGCGAATTGTGCTTGTGTGTGTATGCATATATTTGCATATGTGTGTGTGTGCCGGACAGCAGCCTATATCCCCATTTAGTGTGTGTGTGTCTCCTCAACATGGTGTCCCTTCTGTGATCAGGACAATCCATCAGGCCTTGCCGCTCATTAATCACCAGACAGACACACATGCACATACACACACAGACAAACACACACACACACACACACACACACACACACACACACACACACACACACACACACACCTTTGGGATCAGGGCAGGCAGTGATGAACAGTAGGGTTAGTTTAGTGGAGCACTCACACCTGCACCACAAAGAGCGACAGGCGACACAACACATCCGCAGACATGATCACAGCCTCAGAGGGCTTCTGGCTTCTGGAGACAACGTCCAGAGATAAAATGCTGCACCTTGAAGAACTTATTCTGAGTTTTCTGTTTTAACGTCAACATTTATTCTTCCTCTATTTCCATGTCTCTTTGAAAGGAAACTCCACTGATTTGACATGTCAACTTAAAAAAGTAAGCCTGCGATACAAACTGGGGGAACAGAGTGTGAGAGATGCAGGTGTTTAGCAGGCAGGGATGGTCTAACAAAAGACGCTATAGAGTTGAATCTTGGGAAGTGTGGGATCCATTCCTGGGAGTAAAAGTCAGAATGTCTCACCCTCTGCTGCATTGATTCTGATATTCCTTTTCTACATCTCTCATGAGTACACCAACTGTATGAAAGTGCAATACTAACTCACTGTAGTACTCTTTTGAGGGTTTAAACTTAACAGAACTGTAATTATCATTTATTGTCAGATTAATCATGATTACTTGCTGAACAAAAAAAGCTCTTTTCTTACTTCCTAAACATACTTTGTACATCAATCAGACCTCAAGACCAAGTCCTCCAAATGAAACAGCAAAATACGACATCTGTCCATGCCCTCCCAAACGGCACACAGTGTTTTCTGATCTGATGCTGCCATTGGCAGGATGACGTATTTTGTCCTCCCAAATCAGTTTTATGATATGACAACACTGTGATTAGGTTTGGTTAGCTTTAGGCACCAAAATGACTTGGTTAGGTTTAGGGAAAGGTCGAAATGGGACACGAACAGCGGCCTCCCGTGTTGAAGGTCAATGTTTTGTTGACCCATCCACCCCAACCTCCTCCCTATATGGACTTTGTGGTTCTGTAATTACATCACCCCACTTCTTCCTTTGCTTCTGACAGACAGTAGTCATAATTCCTACAGCCATTAAAGGTCTTTGTCACTTGAATGTAAATATGTCATTATTGAGGATTTGAACGACTGTTGCTGGACAGCTGAGGTGCTTTACATACAAAGTTACTAGGGGATATTTCAATTTGAGTAGGTCACCACTGGATAGTGGATGCCACCGATACAATCCTGAAGTCCTCTTTGCCTCTGTGCTCGCCTCAAGTCTCCACTCGAGGCCTTTTACTATGGATCATCAGATCAGAGCTGAGCAGCCCTCCATAGAACCAGCGTACTGGCTAATTCACTATTGATCCTGGCCCATAGACCAATTTCCACTTGTGTTTGGTTTGGGACTACAGTTTCGGTCACGCTCTGGTTCTCCCTTAGGGGCCAGGGAGGAGCCCCTGCCACTCTCTTATCAGGCAGAGAGCACACACACAAAGAGTGTGTGGGATGGAGAGGGATGGGGAGTGAAAGGCAGGAGGGGAGCGTTACTAGCTTGCAGAGAAAGGGAGAGAGGTCATTAGTGGATGGTGATAAGTTCCGCAGTTTGAGAGAAAGCAGAGTGGCGCTGGCTTTGTGCGAGGTCGCAGTGTGTTATGCAGACTCCAGAGGACTGGTCGCCAATGGTTCCTTCAGTGCAAATCTTTGTGCTGGTAAAATAGGGATAGTGTTAAAATTGAAGCGCCAGATAGACAAGAAATACAGAGCTGTCCATGGTGCTGAAAAGAGGTTACACATTAAAAGACAAGCTTTCCTTCTTTCTTTCCTTATCTATCTTTCTTTCTTTCTTATGTCCTTCCTTGCAGACACTGAGGCCAGTTATTCCTGGAGGTCAACGACAGTGTCTGTCTGTGTGTGTGTGCTGGGGTGATGTGACTGGGGAGATTCATTAGGATTGTGTCACTAAGTAAATGTGTGTTGACCTGGGCCACTGGCAGACACACTCCCCTGATACGATGCCACGAGCCAATCTTCTGCGCGCACACACACACACACACACACACACACACACACACACACACACATACACACACTCACACACACACACACACACACACACACACACACACACACACACACACACACACACACACACAACAAGGGATGCCTCAGAGATCAAACCTGTCCACTCCTCACAATCCTCTTTTACCTTCCTCTATCTACTCACCTCTCACTCTCTATTGCTGTCTTCACACACACCCCTCCCCCAAACACACCTTCTCTCCTCTTTATCCACCCACCTCTCATTCTCCATCCATCTCTCCCTTTCCCTGCCTCTCTTCCCATACCTGTCCCTCCTGCCTCCCCCTTACTGGCTCCCCTCTGTCTCTCTTTTTCTTTCTCCCACTAACAACATTCCCTGGACTAATTGCAATTCTGTCAGCAGGTAAATGCTTTGTGACCAGTCGCTGACAGTCACGCCAGCCAGCCCCCAGGTTGCCACTGACAGTCATTGTGGGGCAGACAGGGCAGACAGGACAGCCTCGGCAGCGTTGGCAGTCAGTTAGCAGGCAGTGCATATGGATGTGGCCCCTCAGCTGAATAGTGAGACTCCAACTGTCTGCTAGTGTGTGACACTCCCATTACCCCGCCACAGAAAAAGGTAGACAGCCACAGAACAGCTGGATAATGCACTGTCTGACTGACGATACACTCTACCTCTCACACACTCTGCTTCTCACCTCGTCTCCGGGCCTATGACAACGCCATCTTGATACTGTCAGGTAGGGAGCCAGCCAGTGTGACATGTCAGCACTCACACAGTTGACTCCTGATGTACAATATTAAAGCAAATGGAGGCTGAGGTTGGGGGGGAAAGGGGATTGATGATGAATGATGGATTAGAGGAGATACAGGGGTAACACTCATATTTTTATACACAACTGCAACACCTGTCATGCTTGAATCCTTTCAATTACCATAAATCAAAAGTCAATGTGATACTTTTGTTACTGTGTGGAATATGTTCTTAGTAAACAGGATTTTGAATGTAGAGTCCGTCTTAGCATAGCTCCTTGATGACCAGGCTTAGCTAATTAAAGCAGGCTGTTGACAGTTGTCAGCGTGACCCTTAGCACAGTGCTCCCCTGGGGGTCCTGTTAGCATGCTAATGCTAATCCCCAGTGACGGGGGACAGGGCAGGGCTGTCCCCTGCAGCCCCTGCTGTTGTGACCACGGGATGTGTCAGGACAGGCACAGTGATGTGCTAACATGGAGACGTCCCCATGTGCATGTCACACATCTGTAATTAGAAAGGAGGCAGGCAGCGGGAGAGCTGGGGGGGACAGTTGTTGTGGGACCACTTGATCTCTGTTCCCGACACGGCTCGGAAAAGAGCAGTCTGCGCCTAAAACGGGCTTATAAAAGAGCAACTGGTTTCACAGGCTTTAACGCGACGATTTGCCTCATGTAAGCTTGGGAGGCATGTTTGAGATTTGATGTGAGTGGATTCACAGAGAAAAGAGCAACACAGGGCTTCACAAAAACACAATCACAAACCAGTTAGCATTACAACTGGGGGGCGGGGGGGGGGGGGGGGGGGGGGGGCAGAGAGGGCTCCTACACCTGTCTGTCAGTCTATCTGTCTGTCTCTCTTCTCCTCTCCAAGGGAAGGTCAAGGACACATGCATATTCATGGTCGAGCCTGGCACAGGATCGATGGCTTTTAATTGTTTTCTCTTGGTTGGTGGAGGGACGTGCCAGTGTCTATTGATCTGTTTGAGCAGAGGCCACTCACAGAGCACGACTGAGAGACCTTTACCTGACTGAACACCGATAGACTGTGTGTGTATGTGTGTGTGTGTGTGTGTGTGTGTGCGGACGGGCTGGGGGAATGTGTGGTGATTAGGATTTTGACACACGCAAAACCACAGGCTGCATGAAAGGGCCTCATGGGGCTTAGAGGTAGATAGACATACACAAAGGTGACACGCTACAGCACAGAAAAGGGAAACATAGTGCAAGGTTTGCTAGGTGGGGATTTGAGTGATGCTGCAGGGAAAAAACAGACTAAACACTAAAAGACACTACTTAAAATAAATTATTCGAGGTATGTGTACTTTACTCAAGTATTTACATCTTATGCTGCTACTTAATACTTCTTCTCCGCTACATTTATTTGAGAGCTCATGTTACGTTTCAGATTAAAATTTTACATGACCAAATGATGACCTTGGTCAAATGGTTTATAAGTAAAAATTAGCTCCACTGTGACCAGCTTCATCAGTAAAATACTATTTACACTTTGATGCATCAGTATAAACAATCTATCATGTCATATGTAATAATATATCACGTACAGGGGCAATTGTTCTTTCATTTTTAAGTACGTTTTGAATTATACTTTTACGTTTATAGGATTTTGAATGAAGACAATTAAATACTTTCTCGATACTTGTTGTTGTTTTCTATGGTTTTGAGAAACATTTACATCTGAATGTTTACATTGTGAATAACACATGAATGTGTTCACCTGCCCGTCTCCCAGTCAACCATTTCCCTCTGCAAAGATTATCCCCTTCAGGGGCCTCCTCTCTCGCTTCCATTTATTCTTTTGTAGCTGGTTGAATTTGTCAATTTGAACAGGCAAAGTTGGGAGATTGGCAGCAAGTGGGGAGTAAAAGGAGGGTGCACAGAGTGGAATAGAGAGGAAGAGACAGAGAAAGATAAAAAGATTGTGACAGTCATCCATTTGACCCAGGCTGTTGAGTGCGAGCAGTCTGGCTTGTCAAATCTCTGTGCTAACAGTGAATAGCCATATCTGTGCAGAGCATAGAAGGGTGTCATGCACTATGGTTTCATGGTTCAGGATAAGGCTGGATAAAGCCATTGGCTGGATGACACACAGACAGACACACTTTCACTTTCTCTCTAACTCCCTGTCTCTCGCTCTCTGTTACTGTCTTGACCTGAAAATGAGAAGCATGAAGAACTTTTTTTAACCAAGGCGGCTTGTTTATGTGGAAACTGACCATCAACGAAAACCCCTGCCGTATTTTAAAGAGAGGAAACAGTTTCTCTGCTCACCGATTAAACCTTGTACCCTCCGATTATTGAACAATGAGAGCCCTCCACCCCTGCCCTCCTCCTCCTCCTCCTCCTCCTGCTCCTTCTCTCCACTACACTGTAATATCCTCCTCATCCACACACACGCAGGACCTATTACCAGCTCATTAGCCTGAATCAAACAAGAATTAGACTCCTGCCCGCTGACAATAGCTCAGAGAACGGGCCTTTTTCTGCTCAGGAGTCAGGGGTTAAGTTACCAATCAAAATAGCCAGGCAGATATATTGAGACATTTTAATATTGGCCATTGTGGGAGCTCTAAAAATTTTAATCTCTCACTGGCACGGCTGCCCCCCAAGGCAACTCAAATAACGGTCTTCAGGAGGGGGGTTGGTGTTCAAAGAATTGATGTACCCTGTGGCATTTGGATAATTGTGTTGGAATTGCTGCCACCTTGAACAGTTTTCAGCCTGAGCGCCCTTTCTTCATTTTACTTCTTCGCTCACCTGGACCATAAATCTTTTTCTGTCCTCTCACCCCCAAATGCTGGATTTCACTGTCTCTTCAGGTCCCACTCCAGTGTCCTTTCCCCTTTAAATCCCTCAAACCCAGGCCACTTTGGATCAGATAAGGGGGACACTGCCCACACTAGGAACCAATATACTGAGAGTGCTAACACAGTCAGTGTTCGCACTCTCCTGGACAAAGTGGGCCAGGTGTTGCTGCCATACCACAGTTAATATAATGTAAACCACCAGAGGGGGCCAATGATGAGGACTGGGCCAGAAGAATCGGTTGCAACTCTAACAAACATCCAAGCTCACAACAGTTTTACATGTTTTATAACTGGAAAGCAGGTTATTTCAATCTCACCTGTCAGGTCTCCCTTCCTCCTCTTTATTTGCTCCCTCTACACATGGTACGGACCTCCTCATCATCCACACACATCCCACCCCCCTCTCGGTGGTCCTGTCCTCTTCCAGGGTTCAGACTAATGATTAGTGACAGTCCACTGAGGGGAGCGAGCTGTTTGCAGTCAGCAGTGCGTTTGTTGGTAATTATTTTCCAGAGTGTCACATTAGTGTCAGCCTCGTGGCGGTGAGAGAGGAGAGAGGACGGGGGGCCTGGCTGGCTGGATGAGGCGGAGAGCAAGGGGAGGGGAAAGGGTGTGATGTTTGGCGGTGGGCAGCGTTGTGTTTATGTGTGTGTATATGTGTGTAGACTGAAGTGGCGGTGGTGGGTTGAGGACACAGGCTGTCACTGCACTTTACTCTGCGCCTCGTGGCTACATAAGACTAAAGATTAAGGTTGGAAGAGAGCGGAGGGAGAAGTGTTGTACAGTTTTCCTGCTGCTCTTCTCTCCTGGTTCTGTCCTGAAGACACTCAGTAGCCTTGAATGCATATTCTACATTTTAATTACTGTCCACATGTCTTGTGAAAAGTCCAACAATACAAAGGAACACATCACTTTCTCCAACAATTTATATGACCTTTCTTTTAGTTTTTAGTTTGCATCTGTAATGTTTGAGGCAGGGGTCACATGAAAGAGGGATCCAAAGGACTCTAATAATGATCTTCTCCTTCACAGACGTTTGTCCACAGGAAATAAAGACTAAACTTCATTGGCGGTATTTTGGTAAATCACTGTGGAGCCACCATGCAAATGTTTACCTCATTTGCATATAGTCCACATTTTTTTGAGCCCTCCCTTTTTTTCATGTCAGTCCGGGACCACCTAGAATCCCACAATGCATTCTGTTTTATTCACTTGCGTCCCATAGAAAATAAATATGGGCAAATCACATCGCATTCAGTGGATCATTTGGGCAATGTCTTAGCTTTTTTAAGTTTTTAAACTTTACATTTGTGACCCCCTTTAAAGACTCATGTCTTCAGAATGAACAAATAGACTTTGGGCTGAGTGCTGCAGACATGGGATTTGTTGACAGTAAGAAAAATATATTCTTGAAGTTATAATATAATTGGACAGTATGTTTCCTGAAGTCACACAGCGTGAATTGCATATTCTCTATCCCTATTGAATAATTTGCTTCCTTTACAGCCACTTAAATCCACAGCGTTCTGTTGATAAAACTACATTCAGTTCAGCAAATTTAACTTCAGCAATGTAGAGACAAAGTTGAGTACATGGAAACAGTATTGGCCCGCCGACACGCGTGTGCTGTGAATGTGTAAACATACAGGATACTGGTGTGTGTGTGTGTGTGTGTGTGTGTGGTGGGGGGCAGTCACCAGCCCCCTTGGGAGGAAGCGATCAATGATTGAGACCATAATGCACCTCTCTGTATTCCTCCTCACATTCACGCTCACTGGCTGCTTTGGGAGCTGTCACACACACACACACACACACACACACACACATACTTCCACTTTCCCCCACACGCACACACACATTGTCACATGTTCGACAGCTCATCTCTCACACGCTCCCTTCCACTCCATCTTGTAGCTGTCTGGTCGATGGCCTCTCTCTCTGTCTCACTTCCACTGCTCAGTCTTTGGCAGACTGCTCTGCTCTGGCGCTGTCTCTCCCTATGTTAATATAGTAGCTAACCTCTCTCTCCATAGCACTGCAACCAGACAGTCTCTATGTTGATATACTGAGGAGTGTAGCACTCCGCAGCACCACTACTACCCTACTGACTCCAGAGAACTGAGCACTCTTCATCTCCACCACTGCTGCTGCCACTGCGAGGATCCTGCCAGGGCACTCTGTTGTCCTGCACACTTGTTGTTGACATGCTGACATTTTCAATCCGGCTCTATCTCTCTTCAGCTTTTGCAGCAGGTGCAAATCACTTTAAAAAGCAAATTATTTCTTTTTCTTTTCAATTTCCATACTCTTTTGTTTTTGATTAGGGGGAATCGTATGAATTTTGAAGGCAATCTGCTGTAATTGGAGATTGTGAGTCTCACAGCAAAAGGCAATTATCACTAATTGGTCTGTGGAAATGATTACAGCAGTAACTTAGTTTACTCCACGCCCCAAAATATAAGAACTGGGAATGAAAGGAGAAGAGTGAGAAAATAAAGACATGACTATTTACTGTTCACCACTCCAATTAGGCATTGTGAAAGTTAAAAGACTCCGCTGATGACCTCTGGCACCATAATAAAAGAAGTGGAGAGCTCTCATCACGTTGATTTAATTTGCCTCAACTCATCTCTTACTTGTTGCGAATTATACTGAAGACCACAGAAACTAAGCTGTAAAATTGAAATGTTATCAAAATTGCTCGAAAATGGTTCAAAACTCTATTCAATGTCAAACTAAAAGACAAACTGTGATGTGGGACAGAGGAGTGTGACCGTGCTGATAAACAGAACACACAAAGACACAAAAAGAGACCAAATCAAAGCATAAACTTCATGCATTAAGATGTTATGATCTGTGTGTGTGTGTGTGTGTGTGTGTGTGTGTGTGTGTGTGTGTGTGGCAGTCAAGAAGACAGCCAAGTGACTCACCTCCTACCAGAAAATGAAGACATACAATTAATATCGTATCCCATCATCCTCAGCTGAGCGGGCAGGCCTGTAATTGGCTGGCTGACCAGCCTGCGTGGCTCCGGGTGGCAATTTATTCTGGGAGCCATGCAGTTTACCCAGGGCGGCTAACGGCCCCTGTGCCATAACCTGGCTGAGGCAACGGGGACATCATTAACACTTCACTGGGCCTGCAGGACACACACCCATCATCCACTATACACCACCCACAGCCACTAACGCACAGGGCAAATTGGAGGAACAGGGTAGAAATAATAATCATAATGTCAATGGAGCCACTTGTAGTGTGTGTTCACTGATCAGCTGGTTATATGAGGATATTTTTATGTACCAGTTTCTAGGAATACCAGTTTCCTCGATTACCTTTGATTATTATTTGTAATGAAACAAAGGTTATCCTTTCCCTAAGCAGTTCTAATTTGGGGAATCCAGCCCCATATTAGTTCAGTCTTGTCTAACCCTGGACTATGACTTTGTCTGTTTGACAGTGTGTGTGTGTGTGTGTGTGTGTGTGTGTGGTGGCATGCGGTTGTCTAACCCCAAAACAATGTGTGAGGGCGAGGGTGCTCTCTAAGTGGAGTAATGACCTTCCCTTGTCACAAGGAAGACTTGTGTTACACGCTCCCCATATTGGTCCGAGGGCAAGACTGTTACAGAGTCAGTCTGGACTCTGGTTTATGTGTCCATTTAAAGGTCTGCATCTGCTGTCTGGCCCTCCACCTCCTCACCAACCAGCTGTCTTTAGGTGTGAGAGGAAGTGGCACACATGGAGAGCTCCATCTCAGGGATCACTTTATGGATGTACGGGGCAGATGAAGTGTCCCTGCTAAACCGTGGCTCTCTTCAGTCTTAGGTAATGTAGACAAGAGAGTCAATATTTATTTTTTACATCCCAATTATCCGGTGTGTTTTCAGGCTGAGTTAGCACAGTGAACCCACTGATTTCCAGCTATGTCTCCCCACTAGCCTCTTCCTTGTGTCTTCTTCTTGGCTGTGATATTCCCAATTCGCTCATTTCCTATTTCCAGACTCTTTCTTGCGCTCTGATTACACACACACACTCACACACATGCACACACACAGGCTCACAGCCAAATGGCTGTTCATTAAAGACAGGGACCTGAGGGGAAGCAATCGTCTGAGAGACGGAAATTGCGTGTCACATTAGATTAGCAGTGTAAAGCCTCTGGATTGGCTCGGGGGAATAAGGAATTATTTCAATTACATTATTTCAAAAAGTCTTTAAGCAATACCAATACCGATAAAAACAAATTAAGAGTGATTTGGGCTGATTTGTGGCGCTCTGAGCTGTGCTTTCTGACAATGTGCTGGAAATCAGATATGAATAATGTAGATATTACGCTGCGTGTAATGTGTTGGAGTTGAAAGCAGATTATCTGTGACAAATAATACCATTGGTTTGCATTGTGTCTCATCAAAAGGGAATGTTCCCAAGTGTCAATCACACAGGCTGGAGACTGTACGGGCTCAGTGAGCCACAGAGGAGAGGACGACTCCATCACCTGCCATTCACAGTAGGAAAGCAGTGACACCAACACACACACACACACACACACACAGTGAAAGTGGTGACTTGAGTGGGTTAACTTGAATGTAAGATTTTTATGGTGAAAAGTCTTCATATAGTGCAGGTACTTCCTTTCTAAGTTTGTTTGGTGGATGTGATACACCCTTGATTTCAAGGTATTTACAGGTGTAATTCTTGCAAAGGTATTAACATTATCATTATAGGCTAATAAGATAATGATCATAATAGGAAAGGATATATGTCTTCATCGAGACTTTGTATTCTATACTTGGAGTTATATGGTCTAGCAACTCTATGGCACAAAATTGTGCTGTTTTTTTTTACTTTGGCAAAACTGAATACTGTATTTTTCTTTTGACTCAATTTCACTCAAACACATCTAAGGCAAGAAATTGAATGTGTCCATCGCAGGCAGCGCGTCTCAAGGGGAGAGAGCAGCGGGGGGGGGGGCTACAGAGAAAGAGGGCAGGGAAAGACGGAGGGGGGGTTGTCACAAGGAGCGCATGAAGGAGAGACCAGCAGAGTCAGACCGACCCGCAGCCAGCCCTCTCACTGATGCCCTGTTCCTGCCCAGAGACGCAGCGACGACTCTTCTCCCAACTACAGCGACCACTCACCGTGTAACACTCGCAACATCTGGAGCACGACTGGAAGAGCCGACGCTGCGCGCCGCTGCACGTTTTCTTTTTTTTCTTCTTCTTCTTCTTTTCTCTCTTTTCCTGCGCGACCGGGTGAAAGTGCCGCGTCCTTGAAATCAGAAGTTGAAAGAGAGGGAGAGGGAGAGAGTTGCTTGACGACGAAATAAATCTCGCTTCTTGTACAAGGTAAGAGCCGGCTGATGCCGCGCGATAACACCAGCGATTACAGCTTCATCTGTTTTAATTGCTTTAATTGGCTCTTTGACTGCGGTGTGTTTCGTCTTTGTGGTTGTTTTTCTCAAGCGACGGAACTTGTTCGCTCTCGCTGGGAAAGTGTTCTCGGTGTTGAAGACTTTGAGAAATGTTTAATTCTTGGGATGTAACAGAGTCTCATTTTGACTTTTTGACTTTTAGATTGTGTAAAAAGTGATGGCATCGCTGAATTGTTTCTTAATTGCAAAACATATATATATATATATATATATAGTTTTTAAGTGGATTGAGTCTGTCTCTGTAGTGCGCAAACTTTCATTTTCACTCTGGTTAAATTCAAGATCAGATGTTTTGGTTCATAAAGTGGAAAAAGGTGAATCAGTGGGCCCAAACTTTCCTTTCTTATGTCGGCCTTTTTGCAAGAATTAACGGGCTTTTTCTATTTATTAAATGTATTTGTTAAATTTCAGTTTAAGAAACAGGAAAATAGCTAATTAGATGAGGCAATTTTTTCCGATTCTAATATATTATTGTTCAAACTTTTTTTTATTATTTGAGAGAAACAATTAATTCAACTCAGTGAATCCCTTTGTTTTTGTGCAGATTGGTGTTTCAGAAATGTTGAGAAAACGCCTATTCCGGGATGTTTATTCTACTTAAAAAGACCCACTACAGATTTTATTTTATTGGACACAATCAGCATGATTTACAATGATTTACAATTTATTGATTTACTGAGACAATTGGTTCATTGCAGAGGAAAAAAAGAGAGGTATTCTTTTTTCCGAACATGTTTGGAGGATTTTCCCAAATCTAATTGCTCATACCTCACTATTAAACTTATCTTTTGCAGGCTTCGGCTACGTGTGTGTTTTATTGGCAATTTATTCCGTCGTAATTATTTACAGGCACAGTAGGCCTCCTCCAACCCTTTTCTGTTGAAATTAGTCCAAAACTGTAATTGTAAAAATGCCTCCAGAGTTATAACTGTGTGTTTCACAAAATGAAGAGATGAAGATTTAGTCATTTGGATCATTAAAAAAAAAATCCCTGTAAACTTAACACAATTAAAAATGTCCAGCCTAAATCAAACTCATCATTTCTTCATAAAATGATTCAAATTAATTATTACAATCCAGTAATGGTATAAAGAAAATAAGCACTTTTTGTTTGCCACATCTGAAAGAAATAAGAACCTAAAAATGAGCATCTTTTGAAACAGTCTGTAATTTCTTTTCATGTCCTGTTGTAGCTCAGCCTCTCTGCTCCACCTCATCTCTCTCCTCTGGCTCTACGTCCTCTCCCTCTCCTCAGGACCACTAACAGGGAGGTGAATGGACCTCCACCGCCCCTTCAAGATGGACAGCCCCTCCTACCTGCCAGCTCCACTGGCCTCCCCCGCCCTGATGGTCCTCGCCTCCACTGCCGAGGCCGGCCGAGACGCCTCCGTCCCCTGCCAGGCGCCCAGGCCCTTCGGTGTCCCAGTCTCCATGGAGAAAGACCTCCACCTCTCCTTCCCCTCAGCCTCTTACACCTTCACCTCCATGTATCAGCGCCAGGGCCCCATGTCAGGCACCTTTCCCTCCCGAGACTTCCCAGCCTCCCTGCTCCACCTGCACCCCCAGTTCACCCCACCAAACCTGGACTGCTCCACCCTGAGCATGCTCAACCACAGCGGGGTGGGCGCCTTCCGGCCTTTCTCTTCCCCGCAGGAGGAGAGGGAGTCGGGGGTTTACCAGTCTGCTTTCACCCCCGCCAAGAGGCTGAAAAGCTGCTTCCCGGAGGTGGAGGGGAAGGAGTTTGATTTTGGCTCCCCGGGAGGCTCCCTCAAAGCTGGGGACGACTCAGGGAGGAAGCTATTCTCCATGTCCGGCCTGCTGTCTGATGGAGAGGCTTCATCGAGCCCGGAGGAGCGCAAAGAGCACAGTGAGTACACACTCGACTCGCAGAAACACACATGTGATGCATGTTTCGGTATGTAAACATGCACGGCTCTCCCTGCTCACACACAGTCACACATCTCACACTTTCAAAGCATGCAGTGAAATATCCAGAGTTTAATTGGCACATCAAAGACCTCACTCACCCTGACATGACACGGCAGATGAGATTTACATACCCTCCACAGCTGCATCGACTAATGGTGACAAATTGAAAGGAGCCTTTGTGAGTAAAGAGGTATCTGGAAATATTTTCCCTTTTGCACTCTAGTCTTTATCATCTAGTTGGACAAAGTGTTTACAGCGACTGGCTGTGACTGGCTTTGACACAAATAAATTGAATAGTGTCACTTGTTCAGCTTAGTGATCATTAGCCACATATGACCATTAGGCCTATTGGAAGTCAGACTTTTTCTTGGTGGCTGAGGAACACAAATACATGGGAGCGTGAGGAGGGTTGACATAGCAGGAGTGAGAGTTGGAACGAATGACACCCTGTCAGAGATAACGAGGTGGCAGAGATAGAGAGGAAGGGATGGAGGAGGATAGAAAGAAAAAGAGAGAGGGAGAGAGAGAGAGAGAGAGAGAGCGAGAGACGTGGCGATGTGCCTCAGCCTGAGCTTCCCAACGACAACCCTCAGCTCAATATGGCCGCCCACACCAGCCGTCTGATTTGTTGACAAATGAGTGGGAGAGGTGTCAGTCAGTGCGCCGTGGAGGGAGAGACGCTCCTCATTACTCCCGGGGATAATTGCCCAACGACGCGGGGGCACAACACTCGCCTCAGAGGGAGAGGGGGTGGGGAGAGAGGGAGCCGGAGTCAGGGAGGCAATGCTAGGCATGATGGGAAATCAAACCCCCTCAGTGGCGGTCGCCAAGGGGAGCGCCTGACAGATAAAAGGGACCAGAGAAAGACAGAGAGAGAGAGAGAGAGAGAGGAGAGAGAGCACCCAAAGGCTCGGCAGATCAGAGGGGGACACCATCGAAAATAATGACAATGAGAAGGGGGGGCCGAGATGGAGAGGGGCGAAGGTGGGAGGGGGGTGGGGGGGTGCTGATACACGCTCTCATACATATCACCTAAAAGAAACTTTCATCCCACACATAAAGGGCGGGAGCAGGGACGAGTTGTCTTAAGAAAAGTTTGGATTGTGTGCCGTGTGTGTCTCTATGCATATATGTGCGTCTTTGTTGAAACTTGCTGATTTTGTCGCCGGTTGGTGGCTGAGTGACAGGGCCAGGGAGGCGGAGTGGCAGGAAGGAATCTCAATATGGAATTTTAATAAGGACGGGAAAGGAAAGAGATGCCAGCCAGCATGCTGGTGTGAGAGGTGTGTCTGTCTGACAATGTTTGCTCTGTGCACTCGAGCATGCGTGCTCCCCTCACCTCCTGATTTTGGGAATCTCATTTGGGGAATGTTGACAAGGACAAAAGATGGGGTGGGCTAGAACATGGGGAGCATCTCTCCTCAAAAAAAAAGAAGAATTTGGGAGAAAAAAAAAAAATGGATTCGCTCACATTGGAAGCTGCTTTTCCAGCTTTATCCAATTAGATTGGAGTTCAGCAAACTAAGAGCTTTAATGCAATTGAGCTCCCTGCACTTTTCTAAGTCTGACATACACTTGTTCCTCTTGACTGGGTAACAGACAGTCACTTCAGGACCCAAAGTCTTAAGTGTTAAGCTTGAAATCTTCTTGGGTTGTGAGAGTGTGTCTACTGCTCGCATACTGCTGCAGCGATGGCAATGCAAATACTCACTGAAGTACAAACTAAACCATAAAAGCTACTTTTATACTTTCATTATTGGGTTTGCATGTTTTCCCCCGTGTCTGTCTGGGTTTCCTCCTAGTGCTTCGGTCTACCCCTAAGACAGGTATTAGGAAAACACCTGGCTCTGCCCTTAAGCAAGGCACTGGCCTCAGAACTGGAGCTGATCCCTGGGCAAATAATTAGGATGGATCAAATGTGTAATTGGATTGGTAAACGTGTAATTTAACTAGATATACGTACACTTTGTTGAAATAATTTTGAATCGAATGAAATGATGCTTGTGTCGGCTTTCCTCTGAACAAATCAAAACGTTTTGTATTTGACTTTTTGAGGACGAGCCACATCGTCTCCAGGTCTGAGCACAGGTGACCAAGATCCTCTCGTAGCTCCTTGTCAGTCTACACAACATGCAGGTAGGGCACCTCGTCCCATCTGCCTTGTGTATCACAGCCAGTGGACTTTTTTTTTCTGTCGATTTTTCCTTCCCAGACTTGCCTCTGTTTTATCAGGGAAGGTCTGAGACGCACGGTGTGCTCTGACAGCTGTTCAAACAGCCACGCTCGCTTTCAAAGGGCAGATGTCTTCACTGGAGCGAGTCATGCTTATTTTCCTCAGGGAGATGCTTTCCGCCGCAGGCCTGAGCTGGAACTAAAATGGCCCTTTACCAGAAACACGAGTGGCAAAACACACCATGGCCAGACGCTGACGGAGTGTGTGTGTTTGTATCTTACTGTGGTGGCAAAGCTGTGATAACTGGAGCCAGATGTTTGAGAGCCCCTGTGTTGTGATACTTGTAACACGCCAAACTCCTGGATGTGGCTGTCAGAAAAGTGAAAAACCTTCACCTGCAGAGTGGACGAAGAGATCCATGAAGGCCACCAGACAAAAAAGAAAGTCAACTGTTGTCAGACTGGCAGCGTAGCCTATTGAATCAGTGAGTTCACCTATTTAGTACAGCTTGTCCCTTTCTCACCTCTTTCTTTCTTTTCTTTGGGCTGACCTGGAGGTAGTTTTACAAAAGCGATCTGTGAGCACTGCTTACACGCATATCGCAAATAGTAGCAGCGATTGTTTCACAAATGTTTGCCACTCGCAAACTGTTTAATAGTTGAGCTTGCACGTCTTTCGCGTGCTCATGCATGGGTCGCCACAAATATGTCGATTGCTTTGAAACACGTCAAAACTAATGGGAAATGAAATGATCTCACGTTTCTGCTTGCACTTGGCAAATTTGATGAAACAGCCCCGTCGCTGACAACGCCAATGCAAAGCAAACATAACAAAACTTTACTGTGTCAGTTGCAACTTTTTATCCGATATATTCTCAATTCATATAGCTAGCATATAAGCGGACCATTACAAAGAGATTCACACATGCATAAATTACAGCCATTTTTGTCATTCCATGATGTTTTTTTAAAATTCGTATTTAGTCTATGGTTATACTACTACTACTAGTTATTTCCTGTCATGCATGTGACTTTTATCTGCCTTTGTCAGCGCTAGTTCTTTGACATCGACTTGGTGGCCATTGCATTTCAAAATAATGCTTTTCTAAACCTCATGCTCGTCAGCTGAGTATTATTATTTATTTGTGTATTGTCTGTGTCTGTAAAACATGAAATTTAAATAGACTATCTTCTCAGCAAGTGTGGAATCTGACTGCAGGTATTCATCAGGGACAGATCTCTTCACCACAACAAAGTCTGTGCATCAGGCCTTTAAATAAGACATGCACTGTCAAAGACTTCTCTTACTGGGATGAAGAGGCACTGAGAGACTCACCAATTCTTCACCTGAGTGAAAAGAAATCCTGCAGGAAGTTAATAGAGGGGAAACATGTAAGCGTAACACACACTGAGGACTCTCCACCAGATGCGCTCAGAGTGTAAGTGTCCTCCACGGTCGGTTATTCATGGGTTGTTAGGGGACTAGTGCGGCGCCCGAACAGAATCAATATTACACAGATTCATCTCAGATTTGGCACATGGATTATCTCTGTGGTGAAGTTTGATGGGTTTGAGCTTGTTCCAGACACCATGCTTTGTGTGTGTGTGTTTGAAGGAGGGTGTATGCCTTGTTGCATGTTTAGATGGATGTGACTTAGATTTCAATATATTACTGCTGCCAGGTGAAAACCTCATATCTCCACAGTGTCAGAAATTGAAGAAAGCAGTGCTGTCTCTTAGCTTGATCGTGTGACGGTTTTAAGATATCTAATTGCTTATTCATAAAGCCAAATATTGCAGAATTAACCCACGTAGGCGCTTGTGATCATTGTGTTGCTTGTGGTCAGTAAATCATGAAAATTATGCCGTTACACAGTTTTCACTCACCAGCAGAGCATGTTTGTATGTTTTTCATACATTTATTTGGCATATAAGTTTGTATGGTATATTGACATCTCTCTTCCTCTCACACACACACACACACACTAGGCCATATACTCTAGCTGTGTGTGCTGATTTGATAACAGGGAGGGCCTCCGTGCGCCGTGTTTTCTGTGTAGCAGTCGTTGGCGGCTGCTCGTATTGAGTGGAGCTTCCTGTTGAAAGACACAGTGTTTACATCCCGCTGGCAGACCACAGGAGATCAATAGCAACCACTCGATGCTCATGCATACACATATAGTATCTGCTGCCCCACTATAATTCCCAGGGTGTACGCTCCTTATCAGGAGGACTTGCATGCGCACTCCATGCATCAGCGGTCACACTCACCATATGTTTATGTCTATTTTTTTTATGTTCCTTTTTGTTGTTGTTGTTGTGATTTTGTGTTGGTGTGATCTGTCACGAACAAACTTTAGTAAGGAAACCGAAGTAATGCGGTAATAAGAAGGTGCAAACATGAACAACACAACCGGGAATGGTGGCAGATAGAAGCAAAGCAGGAAAAAGATGAGACGGACAAGCATCCAAAGTGACAAGTAACAAGTAAAGTTTTTGGTCATTTGAATTCAGACATATGAAGAAAAAATCATGAAGTCACACCAAGTCAAGATATTGGCACGTAAAAGACAACAGCTGATCGGAGTGTTTTTTGTCTTTGATCAAGTTTAGGACCAACACACATTAATAAATCCTTTCAGAAACCATTTGATGAACTCAAAAACGAAAAGAAAAAAATGTGAAAGTCAAGATACAAAACTCAGAAACACACACTGCAGCCACAGTGCTGTTCAGTCTGCTTTTAAAGCTTCATCGTCCCAGATAAGTGACATCTGCAGCCAGCTCTCTCTCTCTGACCACACGGGTAGTCTTGTTCTTGATTTCAAACTCTCAGGGAGGAAGCATTACAATATTAATGGTGGTTGTGTTTGATGTGAGAGCACGCCGCGGTCGACTGTTTCCCCTCCTGTTGTGATGGTAGTTTGTTCTCCTAATGTTCTCCCAAGTAAAAGAGGCTTTCATCCTGGCAGGAGGGGAAACTCTCCTCTGCTTTTTGCCTCCTTCCCTTCATCTTAGAAGGGCTGGAGCGAGAGTATTTTCCCCATGTATTTAGATGTACATGTTGTCTTTGTGGTGTGTGTATTTGTGAATGCAGTGTGTGTGTGTTACAGCTTCCATGCAGGCCGTTGTATCTTCAGAAGTTTCAGAGTGTCGGGCTGTGGGGCCACACGGCTTGTCGGAGACAGACAGGATTTCTATAAGTCTGGCAGTAGGCCTTTACAGTAGCATGGGGAAATCTGTGTGTGTACGTGGGGGTCTTTTTGTGGTGACCATCAGCACCTGTTAGACGGTCAACTGAATGTTCTGCCGAAACATGAGTCATAACACATCCTGTAGTTGCTGCATCTGCCTCCATCATCTGCTGTGATCGGCCCACACGAAGAGCGCTGTCTGTATAAAGAGAGAGAGAGAGAGAGGGAGGGAGGCTCGAGTGTGCTGAGAGAGAGACAGAGAGAGAGAGGGAGAGAGAGAGAGGGTCATAATGAGTGCAGAACCCAGGGGTCGTTAAAACAACAGCCTTGTTTTAACAGAGGCCATCTTTCCTTCTTCCCCGCTCTCCGTTTTCCCTCTTTCTACTTCTCTCTCTACGCACCTGATCGACTTGCATCACAGCTGCCTCTGATCTCACATCAAAGACCTGGTTTGCGTGTATGTGTGTGTGTGTGTGTGTGTGTGTGTGTGTGTGTATAGGAAAGGCTCCGGGTGACGGCGGAGGGGGTATTTTCTGTAGAATGAATCGCATGTTCGTAAGAAGTGGCACACACACATACACACACACACGCACAAACTCACATCCTCCGTCCTGTCCTCCGAGCCTAACAAATCAGTCAGGCAGATAGAGAGGGCAGGAAGGCCAAATGCTGGGGTTAAACACATGCTGCAGAGGAGCAGCGCAGACAGACAGCAAGACCACACCAACCCTGCACGCCTGGATGGCAGCCAGGAACCTACACACATATATACTGTACACACACACATATATATATATATATATATATATATATATATATAATATACAGTATGTGCTTGTGAGTGTTGTATGTGTGTATTTGCCTCATGTCACACACAAACTTCATTACTGCATGTCACTTGTGCTCGCTGCAAGTCTCCCAGCTGTGGAGGAGCTTGACAAAAGCCAATATGTCAAAGGCATGCCAGGCGTGATAGCTTTACCTCCCAAATACATGACGTCCCGACATCATTCAGTGGCTTCATAAGCAGGATTGTCAGCCATTGTAGATTTTATTTGAATAAGAAGACGTCTTCAGGGAGCTGCAAAGTGTCCTGGTGAAAGAACAAGGCTGTATCACTCCCTCAATTACATTTTCTACTCCCTGTATAAGGGGGTTTACAATAGTTTACTCTATAGTGAGCTGTAAATTTAGAATTCGGACACTTAATAATTGTCATTTTGCATCATCACTAACAGATGTAAATTTTGTAAAATTGTGTAAAATTCAATGCAATGTGTTGTGGGATTGTTTGCAGAAAGTAGTGTACATGCTGTGGACACACGAATGTCAGACTCAGAATTTAGACACTCAAATGAAGCTGTAAACAGGGAGCGATATTGGACACAGCCTCAGAGAGAAAGTAAGCATTTGCTGGGTTATATAGTCATGTGCACGTGACAGTTCAAACATGTCAAAGCACAGGAACCAGTGCAGATTACTTACACATGCATCCTAAATAAATCCACTGATCGATTTAGTCACTTCCAGTGCTGCTTAGCTCCCATCAGTGTGGGTGCACCCCTGCCTTAAAGGTCAAAGTTTGCCAGGATTGACCCCTCACCCCGCTGTGTAGGGGTGTAAACACTCCCCCAATTCTCCTCAGAGAATAGCATTGGGTCTGGGCCATAAATCACAGGCCTGATAATTGATAGGAAAACAGCAGTCCAGCAGTATATAACCTTTTACGTGTCGTCTCAACTCTTTATTATGGTGCTAATGAGTGGCCGTGGATCAGGGTTAGAGCCGCGAGCAAAGGGGGTGAAGTGGGGGGGGTTACTTCAGTAAAATACTGACTACTGACACACACACATTGGTAAGGCAGACACACACACACATAAATACATAAACACAGGAACTCAGTGTGCACTTAACACTGACACATACACACACACCAGAGGGCAGGCAGACGCTCAGCTACACACAGGAAGCCACTCACACTGAAGGATATGCGCGTATGCAAACATTCCCTCACACACACACACATGCATATGCAAACACACAGAAACACACACACACAGTGGCTGGCAGGCTCAGCAGTGTCCATTACAGGCTGCCATTAGAATGGAGATTGTGCTAATTGTCCCCACAGACCACACAGGCAGCGCTCAGCAGGCCCCGCTGTGAGTCTGTGAGTCGGGACTCTGCTTTACACATCCTATTGTCTCGGCCGTGACCCTATTAGTGCAATTACAAATCAATCACTGAATGATTATGGGATACATGCTGTGGATTGTTTCAATGCAAATGACACCATTATAGCACATCAAGTGTCTGTGCTACTGTAGCCGAGTTTCATATAAGAAACGCTATACAGCTGTTTTACTTCATATGTAAAATATCCACCACAACAGTCCAGTTCAGAGCACCTGTTCTGAGAATTTCAATAGAATTTTAAAGTTTCTTTCATTGGAAACAGGTGGAACAACTTCGCTATAGTGGCATCCTTATAACTCTTTATTAGAAAAGAAATGGTAATTGTTTTTAATTGTGGAAGATAAAAGTGTAACTGGACACAGGTTTAGTTATTTTTGTGTTACATTGAAAGATAAAATTAGACCAGTATAATTGTTGATCTCTTGGGTTTATTGGTGTTTTATTCAAAGTTTGGTCTCAGCCTGTCGGTGTCACATGGCTCTGATGGGATGAAAATGCTGCACTGGGTGTCGTGTTGAATCACTTGACCTGAATTTATTCTAATGTCGATTCTTAAATCAGAATCTAAATATGCATGAATAAATATTTATGGATATGTTTTATGATTATAATGTGGGTTTTAAAGGAAACTTTAATACCCTATAAAGTATAAATTAACTGTTGTCAGAGACATTTCATGCTTTCAAAAGCATAATGAAAATGATCAAATTCATAATTATTAGTATTATTAAAATCCACCAAAATATCATCAAATCCCGCCTGGAAAATACAGATACATTTTTAGTTTTAGTTTATTTAAATTTTTAGCCGAACCTTTTAAAACATGTGTTTGTATGGTATCACTTTAGTGTTTTATTTTTGTCATGTTGATCCGTAGTTCCTCTTTTTGCTGGTATAACTATTTTAATTTTGAAGACAAATATTTTTGAGTATTTACAAGCTCTTTTTCCTCTGAGACTCATATTTTATGTAAAATGTGTATCACACTGAATCAGTGTCTCTCTACTAAGTAACCTTTGATGAAAATGCTTTCACCAACAATGTCTATAACCAATAATTGCCTTTAAATTGTTTTATATGGAATTACAGTAAAATAGCTGCTTGTATCTGAGTCGACTCCTGGACTCTACTGTGTAGTATTTCTTGGGGTGGGCTGGTTCTGGGTCCTGCAGACTGGAGAGGGTCCAGTCTCATTAGCAGCGGCTCAAAGCTCTTGATCGGTCAAGTAGAGGAGATTGAACTGTGAGCGGCTCCTGTGTGACCCCGCTGAGCGAGAACACAGGGGAGAAGATCTATACCCACTGGCGCTGCCACAGGCCTCTTTGTTCTCCTGTGTTTGCTGACAGGGGAGATCGGAGGGGCGTATCGATGGGGGCTCACACTGCGCTGCGCTCACCACGGCTACACAGCGGTGTGTGTAACTGATATATATGAGCACATACACACACACAAATGTGTTTGTACACAGATCTACCATCTTTCTCACACGAACCATTACAATGTGTGCACATTCACACTCTTAGTTTCACTTCACACTTGCTCTTTTACAAACTCACTAATCCACATATACACACACACACACACACACACAATAAAACTATCAGCAGCAGTGATTTCTAGTCTGATGCGGAGGGTCGTCCGTCCACTCAGAGTGTTGTATTAAAGCTCAATATATCTTTCTCTCAACAAGGCTTCAGGGCTGTGAGAGTCAGTCTGCTGCTGGGATACCACACACAGCACGCAGGGATGCTTTGCCCTTTATGCTCAAAAGAAAACAACACCAACAACTACAAAAGCATTATTTACAGCCCACCTTTGTTTGCAGTGTAATGCTTAAAACCACACAATAGATCTCAGCATTTAGGCAACATACTTGCAAATCTTTTCAGATTTTTAATGTGGAATTAAAAGTATTTCATCACATGGACGGTGCACAACATCTTCAACACTTGTACAATATAACTGAATCCAATACAAAAGCCCTGCAACAAACATTTACTTTGTGAAATACGTGTTGGTATTAGTTAGTTCTGGTCATTTTGGGGGGGTTGTGGTGTTGTTGCATTTGGTCCTGTAACACGCTTAGTTGCCAGAAAATGACATACAATTTTCATACTTTTACGTGAATGTTATGCAGTATAACCTTGTCCTTATGCTGTAAATCTGAGATGTCTCTCGGAAAATTAAAAACCTCTGCTAAAAATTATAAGAATATTTTACATTTACATAAGTGATTTATCAGATATTTAAAAAAAATAGTTTTCCTCAAAATGTCTTCACCCTTTGATATGAAGTAATCCTGTCAGCTTAGTGCTTTAAAGGCCCCTGATTCCTCTTTCCCTTTGTGTGTGTGGGTTACTGAAGATAAGCAGCTCAATCATCTATATCTTTCCACTACTTGAAGATAAAACCATCGTCATCTGCCGTAATTGTTTGCTCATCCAGGCAGACACAATAACATCCTTTAGGAAGTGTGACTAACCCAAACACAGGTGTATCACAGAGCGCCAGGTGCTTGTGGTCCTCTCGTACCAGCAGCAGTCAACATTGTTTCTGATGTTATCTGGAGGAGAGGCAGGAGGGACAGATGGCTTATCTGTAATGATGCCCGCTGATGAGGCTGAAGGGAGGGACGCTGTGAGGTGGTGTCCGAAAATTTCAGCAAGTTCTGACTGGAGGCCTGCTCGTACTGCTGCGATCGAGGCCCAATGCGGGCCACAAATTGCCTGGGAGAACACAACAATTTAGAATGTGTTTGAAGCGCACCGCCAGCTTTAAGGATCTCTCAGTCTCCCTGCAGAGGGCTGCTCCCTAATGGCTAAGGTTTCTGCTGCTCACCTGCACCACAAAAAGTGTATGTGGGACAGGTGTGTGAGGAGAGAGCAGGTGGGTGTGTTTTCCGTGGGAGAGCAGGACAGTGTGTGTGTGCTTGTGTGTGTGTCAGCTGCCACAAATTACTGGTTGAAAAGGAAAATGTACTTTCAAACATGTTAACTACACAAAAACAGCGACTGATGCATTTTCTGTGTAGTAATGTGTTTTTCTTAATCTTGTGGATTTCTGGCAAAACACTGACAAGCTCTACTATAATCGCAAGTAATCTCAAAACAGTAACATGCTGAGCTTTCCATTTTGTATCTACTATTACTGTTTATAGTAATGGTTCATTCTGACTGGTGCTTACTCTTCTTCTGGAGGTTTCTCTTCTCTGCTCTTGTCTCTGTCCTACCTCTTCTTTCTCATTGCTTCCTTTTTTGTCATATGTATTTTTGATGAAGCTGTGTTAGTGTTCACACAGTTGATCCTTCAGTTTTCCATGAAAAATAAATCCAGTACAGCAGAACTCAGAACACAGTGTAAGTACATGAATTAAATGACATAAATGAAAAGAGAAAAACACAGTCCTGCCCAGACGTCACTCTGATACAGAGTGAGAGTTATCATTTGAATACTGAAAATTGCAATGAAGGGGGGCCAAATTTTCCTTCAGAGAAAACCTGTTTCTTTCAGGGACAAGTCATTTAGTCCATGCTTTACTGAAGGTGGTTCTGGTGTTGTCGTAAAATCCTTCATTCCTCTCTTTTTCCTCTCTATTTCTTGTAAGTCTTTCCTTCTTTCTCCTTTATTTCCCCAGCAAACTCATCTGGAGTCATATTAACAGGACTTATGTTCAGAACAGTTTAGTGGAGTACCTTTTTTGTTATATGCTGTAACTATGCTAATAACTGTACCCTAAACCTCTCACCACCATCTGGGAAACTCATCTGAATTTTCAAAATGTGCACCTGATAACAGCAGTAAGAACGCAGTAAATCCACTGTTTTTCTTTGCTAAAAAAAACATTGTTTGCTAGTGTATGTGTTCAGAGTTCTCACTTTGAGTCTCTTATTGAGTCTCGCTGTTTTAAAATTGCCAAAACTGTAGCGTGATGTTTGTTTAAGGAGTATAGGAGGGTGAGACAGAGCCTCGGTAATTGTGCCTACAGCGCTGAATGTGTCAGAGTTGGCATCATAGTCGCCTACTTGATGCAACAAGTTCAGGCGTGATCTCTGGGGGGTTTATTTCCAAGGCATTGGGGGAAATGTAGAAAATCACTGAGTGATGGAGAAGCAGACGAAACACCAAAAACATAAAGTGCAAAACTGAAGCAGTGTTACAGTATGCAAGAGTGGAGCTCTCTATAATCGACACTGCTGTAAGAAAATGGACCCAAACGATCAAATATATAGTAACAACTCACTCTTATAGTCTTTGTAGTTGTTGTAGCTTTTATAATTAAACTCTTCAGTGAGTTCAGCACACAGTGACACACTGTTTGTCCAAGACTGTTTAGAAAAGTTGAGTACTTGATGCAAGCAACAGAGCGATCGTCTCATTTTCTCCTTATTAACCACTAATTGAGAGAAAGAGCGAGAGGGGAAAAGAAAATGAGAGGGAAGTGATGTGGAGACGATGGAATAATAAGGGAGAGAGAGAGAGAGAGAGAGAGAGAGAGAGAGAGTATTAATGTGTATTAATCAGTGGTCTGGGTAATGGTGATCTGTATTTTTGGAGCCAATCTAATTATCCTCTAATGAGGGATTGTGATCTGTTTATTAGCTTCTTGATGTCCTCTCTCACTCTCTCTCTCTCTCTCTCTCTCTCTCTCTCTCTCTCTCTCACACACACACACACACACATACACACACACACAAAGAGTGGTTGAGATGGAGATGATCACAATAGGAGTAATGTATGGATTTGATTCAATGGCCTAATACATGTTTTGCTTCAACCCACACACACACATACAGAAAAGAAAAGAAAATATATTGCATCAATCACACCGGTACATAAAATATAAATACCTCACAGCAGGTTACTTACTTCCAGAGGAAGGCACTCATTGTGCCAGTTGGTTTCATTGCTGCTAAAACAAAAATGCTAACAAGCAGGGCGTCGCTGTCGTCATTATCTGCAAAAGGTAACAGAAGCACCCTTGTGTTTTTCAGCTTGATCACTACTTTTTGGTTTAAAAGTGTTTATAAACCGTAGTGTGGTATATTTTCTAAACCAATACAAAACTGTATGTATGGGATGTAAATGTAAAAATCTCCAAAAAAGCAGTTTTAAAGTTCTCACATAACAGCAGTGGGAAATGTAACTGAGGAGCACAAGGAAAAACTTCTCCCTCTTGGCGAATATTAACTCAAGTTAAATTTAAATTGAATATGGCCATCAATCGCCTGAAGTGTGTTGAGAGAGGTCCACGTCCTGACAGTATGATATGACAGAGCTGGATCTCTGTATATTTCAGTCTGTCTAGCGAGTGCAGGTTGATGGCATCAGAGAGAGTGACAGGCCACCGGTGAGCAGCTCTATCGTTGTCCGCTGACAGCGGCTTCTTGATCCAACACGACTGCACTGACTTTGACAGACAGCAGTCAGCAAACGGATGTCTGGATTTGGCATTTGCTGCCCGGAGTATGAGCTCGGTTACGTCTCAACTGTTGGAGGATCACAAATGCTGGGAGGCACTGCTTCCTTTTCCTGAAATTCTAAATTTTGGGGCATTTATGTGCTTTTATTAGCAATTCTGACAGTAGATAGGTGACAATGAATGAGGGGGGAGGGAAGGGGAAAGACAAAGCAACAAAGTCTTCCTGGTAGGTAGAGGTTTTCATGGGTCCACAATTATGGATGTGATTCCAAACAAACATCTAGAAAACGTACCCAAAACCAGTTTATTAAAAAGAGATGCGATCCCAAGAAACTCTGGGACAGTCAGAACCAATATGAAAAGAAGAGACCTGATCCGAATTGACTGAAAAGACCCAAATAGAGAGAGAACAACAGCTCATTTATTATCATCATCATCATCATCATCATCATCATCATCATCATCATCAAATATTTGCAAAAAAAGAGGTTTACCTCCTTGTACTTATTTAATTCTTCACCAAAATTCATACTCACCATCTGTCCTCAAAAAACATTTTTCACCTGTGATGATCATGACGCATCATGTGATCAGAGCTGATAGTGAGTTCGCTTGGATCCACTCAGGTCATAGACATATTGAAACACAGATCCCAGACCTGCAACAATAAAATGAGACCCCATCCTTCTCAGATCCTGGTTTCAGTCTCAGTTACGGAACCAAGTGGACCTGTGAAGGCTTCTAATGTTCATTAATGTTACAAAAATTAAAAAAAAAACTTAATTGGCATTTATAAGCTCTGCCCCCACAAGGAATCATCAGACTTAATGTTTTTCAAATGGAAGAAATTTCAGTACAAAACTCTTCATAGATCTGCAGATATGTTCCCATGAGGTGGCTTGTAAGTAGCCTCATATTGCCACAAATACCCAAGGACAGTCCTAACTTTCCCCCTGACTTCCACTCCCTCTCTCCAATCTGTAAGTCACTATCAAAGACCATTGAGCCATGCATCTCAATGAGGGCCAGATTGATTGGTTGGAGCGAGGCGGAGGCAGGGTTCGATCTTTGCCCTCAGGTCCTGAGAAGGGAAATGTGGTCACAGGGACACAGTTGCACAGCTACCCAGTCCACTCTCCATCAACGAGATGATTGGACACATACATGCTGAGCCACGCCCGCACCTGATGGAACAATTGTAGTGACTAATGGAGAAGATGAGAGAGAGAAAGGACGAGAGGGAGAGGGAGAGAAACTGGGGGTTTGTGTGCTGATTGACCTGTGGTCAGAGAGGTTATGTCCATTGATCTGTGGGGCAGAAGAAAAGGGCTTTGGCCTGAGGTGCTTCAGAATGAGTCTATTTGGGGTTTAGGATTCCTGTCCATTTCCACCAGGAGCTTTTTCATCATCTGACTCCCCAGGACTTACAGCTGCTGTCACCCGTTGTCCACATAATGCACAGAGCAATACAGAGGCCAAAGGCCAATCAATGTTCTACAAGAGGTTGATACAGATCTTATTAGTCAATGAATGATCATTAGTGGTGTAACGAGGCATTGATTTGTGCAAGGGCCAAAGGTTGCGGTGGTTGTGGTGAGTGTCTTTAATACATTAAACACAATTGATTGCAGAGTAGGAGGGATATTTTTGAAGGATGCTGGAATTAGATTGGACAGTGAGAGATTTGAGGTCAAGCCAGGAGAGGAAGCGTACCTTCGTCGGCCATTGAATGTGGTTAGGATTGAACATGGAGCCTGGCAGCACATTTGTCTTTTATGTATCACCGGTGTAGCAATTCTGCAATTAATAAAAAGCAGATATCTAGAAGTACTAAGTCAAAGGCAACTGGACTTGCTGTTTCAAAGGCTGGTGCAGCAGCCTTTGAAAACTGAGGAAATGACTCTGCTCATAGCAGATGTGTTACTACAGGGCCTATTATGTTGCTCATTAAATACCCAACCTCTCAATAGGCCATTATTTCCCCAATAAAAAACAAACGGCGGCCTGCATACTTTCCCCTCTCCCCCCTCCGCTTCAGAGGTTGCTTCTACCTCACAGACGGCAAAAAACCCTGACTAATATCCTGCATGTGATGCTTTTAAATAGGAAGCAGGCCGCGGGATAGGGTGGGGTACAGGTGTGGCAGGAGCCAATGGCTTTTATAGCCCTCCATCTCCTCTGAAAGTGTGCCAAGGACCTGCCTACACAACCCACCACTGCAGTGTTAGCCGCCAAGCGTTAACTTTACTCCCCCCGCCAACCTCTACATGCCTACTGGTTATATAGAGTCTGTGCTTGTTATGACTTTATAGAGGGATTTCTGATGTGCTTAGAGAATTGTTTGATGATTGGGATAATGATGCCAGTTGGAGTGAGTTGTCTCAGCACTTTATCGCCATTGAACACAGAGAAAAACAGACCCAGCTGACGCAAAACAAGCTCCACATCCTCCACATCCTCCACATCCTGCCCTGGATGCTTGCTCGTACGTCCCCTGCCATTCAAAGCCGTCCAATCCTCCTCACGTCAATCAGAATTATACCACGTCCACAGGTTTGTCACCGGGGGGACGTTCGTCACCATGTCTCCCCTGCAGAACAGCCTTTTCATGCCCCAGCATAATGTCAGCGGGTGACATCCAGGCCTGATGTGATGTGGCATTCACTAAAGGTCACGTTAGGCATCTCCGCTCCGTCTGCATCAGCACAACTGGCAGCCGTCATATGGGCGCTGGCATCGGCCATTACCCAGGCCCTGGGGGGGACTCGATGCTTTGAGGATTTGTCAGCGGGATTCTGATCTCTCTGTTTCAGTGGCAAACACTGAACGCAGGACAGTCACAGTCCACGTCTCGATCCAGAACAACAGAAACTGGATTTGATCATTATCATACGAGAGGACAAGGAGGACGACGATATGTTGTTTTGTTTCAAAACATTAACTTTACTATCTCATGATGCTCTTGATAGCAGGGATGGGGCTGCGACATATCGCAGCATTTTGATGGGTTATTCCCCCCCAAGGGGTGTGTTCTCTTCAAATCCAAGGGGAGATAAGATAGAGATTGTACTCAGGCATGTTTACGTATGCTTATCCTGTGTGATTTTTTTAGGTTTTCCAGTTGCACATAAAAGCACCATTGTAAACTGATTATGAAAATAGTTTAGTCAGTTTTGTGACCACAAAATAGGGATAAAAATGAAATTGTGCCATTCTGATCCAAGCATTTAGTTTCATCAGAGCAAAACTTGAATATAGCCAAGGAAGCATCCCAAGTGGGATCAGTAAGTGAAGAGAGCAAATGGCAGCTGCACAAAGGCTAGACATCCAGGAAAGGAGGTCCTGAACTGGCGAGACACAAAGAGAGAAAAAGGAAACAATCAGAGACACAGAGACAGTGAATCATTAGGAGATGGGCCAGTCAAACTCAGCGCAGCCTGGCGAGAGAGGGCCAATCCATCCGAGCCAGTTGCCGTAGTGAGGGAACAGTTAACAAGCCCCACAGGCAGGTTTTACAGCCCCCTGTTGTGTGTCTGAGACCCCCCAGGCTGAAGAGGGGCTGAGGCTGACTGATACTGACAGGGTTTATGTGGGCGGGGGGCGCAGGGCAGCAGGGGGATGGAGACGTGTAAAAAGGTGGTCATGAACTGACAACTGTCACTTATGAGAGCGCGGCACAAGTACAGAGTCAGGCCTCAGCAAAAGCATGTGCACAAATACACACACACATTCATGCATACATCCAAACATGCCAGCTCGCACACCATTAAATCTGATGTTTGTGTGGAGCAGAGGTGAAGGGTGGGGGGAAGGCTGTAGTCGGAGGAGGGGGGCTTATCCAAAAAGTGGACCAATAAAACACCTGAAAATCAAATCCCATTGCTCTTATCGCGGCGCCATTCAGAGACGTTATCTGTGCAGGTAATGTGGTTATAAATTCAATTTCAGCCCAGAGATTTCATTGTTTACTGATGCCTGCATGTTCCGGGCGGCAGAGCGCAGAAAGCCCGGGAACGTTCGATGCGTGTCGGGAAAAGTCATTTAGGCTTCCGCAAGGGGATGCAAAAAAGGCGAGGGGGGGGGTGAAACCAGGAGAGCTGTCACTCTCCCAAGGACACCTGACTCCGCTTTCTATTTTCCACCCTATGTTTTATTTAGAGGCCATTTTGTCCTATTTGGTTCCTCATTATGGGGGCTCATAGCTCAACTGATGTCAGGGGACGGCACTTGCCGACAGACATCGGCTTTGGAGCTCGTCATTTGGAGTGGAGCTGGGGAGAAGTGTTAGTCCAGTGTTTGGATAATAGGGTCCTCAAGGAAGTTCAGTCCACTATGCTCCACATTGAGGGGTCAGAAACAGTCAAAAACAGTAATCTGTTTGTAATGTTCAATATTAAAAAGTGTTAAATTGTTGCCAGCCCTGTCATTTATTTTCCCTTGACTGTGCAGAGATGGGAAATTAGGTGCATCTTGCCTACTAGCTCTCTTCTTGTGATTGATGGCTTTCAGGAGTAAATCACCTCATCTACTAGGTAAAATCTTGATATAGTAGAGCTCCTCCGGCTCCCAGCTGGCTGCTTATGGCAGTAATCCATCAGTGGGGCCCAATGGGCCGAGTGGCCCTCCTGGGTAATGTTCCTATTGACAGCCTATGATGTCAACACACTGACAGCAGGAGGCCACAGCAGTGTGTCTGTGTGTTTATGTGTGTGTAACCTTATTTTACTCTCACTGTCACTGTCTGTCAATAGCACAGATAGGTCTACTGAACACACACACAAACACACACAGTGAAAGCTGTGCTAACTATGAGTTAGAGGTGTCATGGTGGTCTTGGGATTTAAGATGCTGACCATGTAATCACAACATCCAGAGTCCAGCTTGAGTCTTTACTTTACTCTTAGTCTTTACTTACTCTTAGTCTTTACTTACTTATCTTATCCTTCCCCTCCTTTCCTTTTTATCTGAATATTGTTTGTCCTTCATTAATGTTCCCCTGTAAATGGATGCAGGCCTGTGCAGTTAAGTGACTTAGACACAGACTTGGTATTCGTCAGCTAGCTCAGACATTTTCAGCAATTACCCAAAGTAGAGGCAAACTACAAAATGTAAAAAAGGGAAAAATCCCACCTGCCCGACTGACTAATGAGTCAGTTTGTCTAATTTCCCCCCGGAGATCAATAAAGTATTTCTGATTGTGATTCTGAGTTTAGATCATCTAAAGCTTACTGAATGAAAGCTGATTAGAAAAGAGAACTCTCCATAGTAAACTGTTATATAGATAATCTTTTCATTGCCTCAAAGTCCAGCCCCACATGAAGAACAAGAGTTGTCTTCCTGTAACACTTCCTTTAACTCTCTCACTCTCCTTTTGTCCAGGCAAAGTGAAGGGTCTCTATGACGCTCAGGCCCCAGCGTGTCCTGTCTGCCAGGCTGTTCTGCGACCAGGAGAGCTGCAAGAACACATGGAGCAGGAGTTGACCAAACTTGCCCAGCAACAAATCAGGTATCACAAATGATTTCACTCCATTCACATGATAATTCAGTGAATCTTCTCTATCTTCTTCTACTGTCTTGTGCTGGTTTTTATCCAGAAATCTCCCGTCACTGCTGAGAATCATGTCTTCACATCCTCCTTCAAACCATTTTATTTTTCCTTCCAACTTTTCACCTCCTCCATTTATTCATTTGTCATTTTCTTCCTGTTTTGCAACCCAAACTTTCTGTTCAGTTCGGCTTTCAGGTGATAATTAATGTTGACAGATTTAGTAGCTATAGGCCGGCCCCCCTTCCCCCGTCAGTATCCCCAGGTGGTATCTCCCGTCGTCTCTGTCACCTGCGTGCAGTGTTTACAAGCTGCCTCATTGTTCCCTACATATTTCATATTACAGCCTCCGGCCTCGAGGCGACAAATCATACAGCGGGTGGATAATGTCCTGCTAATGGCTGCTTTGAGCCCTACACACACGCACACTCACAGTCTAAAGCGTGCACACGAGGACCAGAGGTGCACACACACACACACACACACACAGACACACACATTACCTGCTGCTTAGACCAGAAGAATGATTCCTCCAATAAAGACATTACACTCCAAATCTGCTTAACGACCGCTCCGTGGACAGTAATGGTTTCAAATTGAACTTGGCCCACGGGGACACTGTGTATACGTGTGTGTGTGTTTGTGTGAAAGTGCGTGTACAGTCTATGTGTGATAGACAAAGTGAGAAAGAGTAAAATGAGGTTATACACAGACTCAGATACAGATTCAGACAAGATAAAAGCAGAGGTTATTTACGAGATGACATTCAAAAGACAATATTGTGTTTGTGTGTTTTATAGGAACATAGCGTAGTTGATTTGTGTGTGTGTGTGTGTGTGTGTGTGTGTGTGTGTGTATGTGTGTGTTGGCTTCTGTTTCCAAGCTTGTTTAACATATGAGCTTCTGTATTATTTTCCTCTTTTCTCTTCAGTGGGACTCCAGTGCAGCACGAGCACCTCATAAGGACGCCAAAGGTAAACATCCTTGATATCCTCATGAGTTTCAAGAGAAAACAGTAGTTGTCTTCCTGCCTTTGACTCTCTGACTAATATCTATACTAATATCTTTCTCTCTGTTCTTTCTCCTTTGTCTGTCCAGTCTCTCTCGCTCTCTCTTCATATCAAGCGCGAAGGCGGTTCTCCCGCCTCGCCCCCTCGGCCATCTGAGGACGCCCACTCTGACCGATATCAGGTGAGGTTACAAAAAATTACAAAACTGGTATCAGAGTATCAGAGTATCAGATTTACAGAGTAACATGATTGTACAGATTTTCACAGATTACAGATAGATTTAGAAGTAGAAATGGATTAATGCACTCTTCCTCTTCCTAAAGATGTACAGAAACTTAAACTGCTGAGTTACAAACATAAACATGCAGTAATATGTAATGTTGGAAACTAGAGTTATTTATGTTATTTGTCAGATTCATAATGCAGGTAATCACTTGGTGAATCTGTGACATTTTCAGGTAGTTTTACCTGAATTTTGTACTGATACTTGAGCACTGGACACAGTAGTTAGCAACATCATAAAAACATAGTTTCTTTCCTGGTGTGCTGCCAGTGAGTCACCAGGTTTATGGTCTGGGGTTGATCAAACGCTGTGCTCAACACTCAACTACCTCACTGAAAAGTAATCGGTTCATCAGGAGTCGAGTCAAGTCAATTTTATTAATGTAGCTCAAAAACACAAGTCTGTTTCAAAGGGATTTACAAACTAAACAATATATAACACTCCTGACATCCTTGATTCGGATAAATTCCACACATACACAGGGGAGACAGTGCAGCAGTGATAGAAATAAAATTTGAAGAAACAGAATGACAATCTGAAGTAATAAAGGTGACTATGGTAACAGGAAATGAAGACATCCACAGTGTTATTATCTTACTGCCATCTGCTGTGCTTCTGTGCATGTATTCCAGTAGAAATGTGAGTGAAAGATGTTGTTTATATTCCACATGAGAAAAACATCCTGATGTTGTCCTTTGTGTTTGTTGCAGACGTTTCTGCGTGTGCGGGCCAACAGACACACAAGACTAAATGGTACGTTGATGCATGCAGAGTGTTTCATTGCTGCTGACTCAGTTTGTCGTAAAGAGAAAGCTCAGTACATGAGACTCTGTCACGTCTGCAGTTTTAAATGGCTTTGCATTTTAAAGAAAGTAAGGAGTCAGAGTTTCCTTTGTTCACACTGATGCGACCAGTTATGTGTTTCGTCCACCTCCCCCCTCCCCCTCCCCTCCCTCACCAGTTGTTCAGATATCACCCTTTTTCCCACAACATCTCAACCGGCCTAGCGCCCACACGAGCAGAGGAGCTATTAACCTTTCAACTTTGACCTCTTGATATGTTAACAGTCGATGACCTCTGCTGGTGCAGGTGCTACGTCAAATCTGCCCCATTACGCCCCCACAGCGCAGGAGCCCACCTAGACTGCACACAAGCTGGTAAGACACTCCGAGAAGCACTTTCTTCATCTTCACGTTGAACTACAATCAGCGGCTGTTCAGTTTTGCTTCCAGTCTCTCAATTTAAAACAGATATGACTTTCTAATAAAGTTATAACTAATGGTTTTATCAACAGTTAATGAATAATTTACTAATTGCCTCTATCCAGTAAAAATCATGTATCTCCAAAATGTCAACTTTTCATGAAATATGAAAATCTCCTTAAGTTAGCATGTCGTTAATAAAGGGTTGTTACCATAATTGAACAGGTTAAAAGGAGATGAACACCAGGCAATATGATTTTATACAATTAGTTCTTAATAACGGCTTAAAACTGATCTATGAATCACAGTAAATAATACCACCAATAATAACACCATTACTATACAACTTTATAAAGGGTCCCTTATTAGAAAGTAATACCATTTAATAAAACAATGAACAAACAATAATAAAACAGCATCCATTTCAAATTGTTCTGCGATCATCTAACCGTTTTGACAGTGATATGCTAGCGTCTCTGCACTGACGCAGACTGCAGAGCATCCTTAAAGCGGCGGCTGACATCTTACTACTGTTGTTATTACGGCTGAGATTCTCCGGCTCTTAGCTGACTCGTCAAACTGCCACTGCTGTCGAGCTCTGTTAGCCTTTATTGGGCCTTATAACAGGGCAGCATAATGAGCTTCTAAATACATGTCAGGGAGGAAAAAGAAGAAGGGAGGAGGAGGAGGGGGGGGCCCTCTGTTGATTAATCAACCTCTCTCTCTCTCTCTCTTTCCCTCTCTCCTGTCTCTGTTTGATGAGCTCTTCCTCATCTATGACCGTCTCTTTAACCCTCATTATGTTCGCTGGGATGGCGGAGCTCGGGTCACGGCCACCAGCTCTCTGTGTGTCCCCCCCCCCCTCCTCAGGGGTCCACTGTCATCCAGTGGGAATTAGAGGGCCCTAAAACTTAATGTCCCCTTATGCAATCTGCAGTCAGTCAGGTCACAGTGGGAGAGGAGGTGCAGTTGGTGTTCTGCCATGTTAACTTTTATATCAGAGCAGGATGGGAGGAACGCTTTGCATCCACTGCAGTTGTTGTATTTATAGAGCCCATATCTGTGCTTTCTGGCTCTTATGTGTGATTGTACTTCAGGGTCTGTGCGTGAATGTGGTTGTGTGAGTGTGTTACAGGTTGATACACACATGAGCTGTACACTTTTTGAAAGGAGCTCAAACAACAACAGAAGTTTGTATTTCTGAATGATGTTTCTGTGAGATGAAGTACATCTTCATCAGCAACTGTCATGTTCCAGATGTGTTCATTTAAACTGCTTTTAAACTGGATGTAATTAACATGACTAATTATATAAAAGACATAATAATCCTGAAACTGTTCAGGATTGGTCTTATTTTCTTTTTTTCAGTAGGTTTGGTCAGGTTTGCAATTGTGCTTTTATCACTTAGAAATGTCAAAAGCTGGAAGTTTCGACCATTTATCCATTACTTTTGACTTTGTATTATGTATATTTTTAAGACACAGAGCGTGTGTCAATACATTTCCATGGGAACAGGCCCCTTCTTCAATCTGCAGTCAGGAATAAATTAAGTCTGTATGAAGTTTGAGAGTTAAAATGTTCGAGGTAAAAGAAGACAAGAGCTCACAACTGCTCGTAACCTGCTAAATGTAAAGCATCCGTATCTGTAACCGTCTCATCGGTCTCTATCTTCTGTCTGTTCCCAGTCAGGATCGGAAAGCTGAAGAGGAGGAAACCAGAAGAGGGACAGGTATGTCTTTTATTTTTTTTGTTTATATCTTTGACATTTTTATTGTAAATGGAGATGATGATATATTTCATATATATAATGCTGGTGGTCTAAACCCCCCCCCCGACACTGTTGACTGCTTTTGTTCATGTAGCATCAGGATCACTGTCAGCTCGCTGTGTATCCATGTGAAAACACTGCCGGCGTTGGTTCTCAGCTATGAAAACACAGAGGCAGATACGAAGCTTGAGGCTGTGGGAGGCTGGGAGGCATATGGACGTATTCACCGAGACAGAGAAATGGTGTATTTTATGTGTGTGTTTATGTGTGTGTGTGTTTTAGGAGGGCTCAGCAGAGCTGCCGCCGTTGGAGGACGAGTGGAATGAGAGGAGAAGGATACAGATGACGTCCATAGTCGGAGGGTTTAAAGGTAAGAGTAAATCTGTGTGTCAGAAGTGAGTGTGTGTGCCATCGAGGTACCCATGTGTGTGATCTTGTTCAGTGGAGGGTGAATAATGGGACTGAGTGACAGCTGAAAAACCACTGAACTTTTCAGTCCAGATTACAGCGGAGCAGCTTGCCTTGAAGGTTAGCTTAAAAGTAGCGGTTTCCTTTAGCCGAGAGGGAAGCTCTGACCTGCAAACCTGTTACACTCTGACTGACAGACACGAGCAGAGCGGTAGGGAGACGGGCAAACATAACGTTTTGGGATTCTAACATTTATTTTGACCTTAGAAATAAGAGCATAACTTTTACAAGCAACTTCGTACCACAGTCGTTTGAACAGGAACACCATCAACATTAGTTTTGATGTTCTTGTGAAATTGTCTCAGGTGCGGCGCTGGTGACCACGACTTCGAAGGAGTGTCGCGACAGCGATGCAGACCTGGATGTGGATGGAGACGATACTCTGGAGTACGGCAGAGCACAGTATCCGTTACAGTGAACATGGGCAGCAACTCTGAATTATACTTTTGTTACTAAGAAGACAAGAAATTCTAACTATCAATCATGTTGAGAGCGATGAAACGTTGGCTTTAACTTGGAGAAAATGTGACTAATTGATGGATTCAAAATAGGACTGTCACAGTATGTACTATTTTTCAGCATTTTACAGCTTAGATAAGTGTCATGCTTGCTGTTAGCCTTGTGTTGTTCTATGTTTCCTGACCCTCGTCCTCAGATACACAGAGACAGATGTAATCCCCTGCTCAGGAGAAAGCTCCAAGGAGACAACAGTGAAGTACGTATCCCACCTTACAGGGTCTCGTTCACTGTGGATATTATATAGATATGAAAATGATCATACAATCTATTCCTATTTTTCTTTTAATCTTCTATGTTGTTTGGCTTTTAAATACCTGCTTTGTTACCTTTTTTTCAACAGCAGCACGTTGCCTGAGTCCAGAGTAAACCTAGAATTTTCCAAATGGTCATATGATGGTGAGTTAAGCAAATTCTGAATGAATAAAATTGATCAAATAAGGGGAAGAAAAGGAGAATTATATAAGAACAGGATCTTCCAGGTTTCAACCGTTTTTATTTGTTTGTTTGTTCATTCAGGGAGTCCGTCCACCAGCAGTGGAGACAAAGTGGACGGCAGCGTAGCTGGTCTCCCCAAAACCTGCAAAAACTCTGAGATAGAGATGTAAGTTTGCTTGATAAGTTTCTGGTTCACTCAGAGCTTAAAATACACAGCACACATGTTACTGTCATATTTGTCAGTGCCAGAAACATCCTCACTGCTAATAATCTCAAACATTTTCTAAGTGATGTAACACACTTTACAGTTTTAAAGCAGCTAGAAGGATTTAGTGACTTTCTGTTTAAGGGTTTTTTAGACTCATCATCTAAAGAAACTACAAAGTATTTTGTTTTTATTTGGTAATATAATAGTACAATAAAATTTTATTTTTCTTCTTCCAATGAATGAAGCTGTTAGCTCACTATTGCTGGTCCTGCACACAAACCTTCAGTCCTGTCTGCTATATCTGACATCACACACTGGTCAAGATGCTGTTATTTGATGCAGAAGTTTTTATTTTTGTGTAAACTCACATGGTTTGTTCATGGGTCACACTGGTGGGAGGAAGGCAGGGTGGTTGTAGTGACACCCAGGTGTGAATCAGCCAATTAGAGCTGAGGAGGTGTAACCGTCCCTTCCTGTAAAGAGTATTTTGGCGGCTCTCTGTGTTGTATCAGTTCAGACTACCAGCTCCTGCTCCCACAGGCGCGATACACAATAATGTGATGATATCATCAATCAAGGTCACAGCAGGCGACGTACACACATTTCATCACACTTAACGTATTGCAGCCCGTCTGCCTTGCTGTACAGTATGTTTGCACATATAGTCTATCCTGTAATTGTGCGTGTGTCTGTGTGTATGTCTATCTCTGTGAGGACCCTGACAGCCCCCCCCCTCCCCTGCTTATGATAAATGAGACAGCGAATGCAGCCAATGTGATCGCTGATAAATTTCATGCTCAGTGTCCATGTTGGCCAGCGAATAATTTAATCTGTCTTCGATTTATAAATGACTCTCCAGTGTCCGCCGAACTCACGCACCCTCCCATCTCCCCCCTCCTGTTACCGTCCGTCCTTGTGTGTGTATGTGTGTGTGTGAAGGCTCTCAGAGGACTCCACGCTGACAACTCTGGATGCACTTAAAGCTCGGATACGGGATTTGGAGAAACAGTTGTCTAAAGGAGACAGATTTAAATGCCTCATCTGCATGGTGAGTACGAAGGCAAATGAAAGTGACAGGGCAGACACACAAAATAGAGATGTCAGAAACCGCTGTAGGGACCTGAGTTCTGGGCAATAAGTCAACATTATTGGTCATGCTCAGTCAATGGGATATAAATATGGTGGTGATGATATTATCAAATTCATATTTGTCTTTTTTTTGCATTTTAAAATTATATGAAACACAAGTAATATCATTTTAATATCTTCTCTCACACTCTCAGTATGATTAGTTGACATGAAATGACGTATGTTATATTGTTAATTCTGTATTATGTTAATATAGATTGATATATAAAACAAATCTTGATCATGAAACTGAGCACTGACACTGATTATATTAGATTATAGATAAACAATTTCATTCTAAAGCTGTAATGATTAGTCATTTAATCAAAGAGTTGATGTACAAGAAGCCTGCAGACAATATTTTAACAATCAATTAATCATCATCAGTACTTCATTAAGCAAAAACATCACTCATTTGCTCATTCCAGATTCTAACATGTGAGAATTTGCTGCTTTTCTCGGCTTTATATCATCGATTTGGACTTTTGATTGAATAAAACCAGCTATTTGATGATGTTTCCCTGACCTCTGAAAACTTGTAATAAATATTTTTCACCACTTTATTTACATTTCACCGATTAACAGAAAAAAAAGGATGCATCTATAATGAAAATGATTATTAGTTACAGCCCTATTTTATACACCATCTTATCTCTGGAACAAGATGATGTGCAACAAAATGTACGTTGTAGTTTTAAAGTGATGAACTCACCTTGCTCATTTTGATGTGAACAAAATGTATCTTATCATCTATTCAAACTAAAACAGTATAGTGTAATAAATCACTAAACACACCAGCAGGACCTTTCTAATCGTTAATAAAAGTTGATTCAACATGGAGCGTCTCTTAATGCTCTTATGGTAGCTTCACATGGACATCTAGTGGCAGTGTGTTGTACTACAGGTAAGGAATCATCTGTATTTTCTCTCTGCAGGACACGTACACGACCCCCCTCACCTCCATCCAGTGCTGGCACGTCCACTGTGAGGAGTGTTGGCTTCGAACGCTGGTAAAACATCAGATTTGTGTTGATTCATATAAATGTGAAGTAAAATGACTAAAAGCACATCTGATAAAGGTCATAAAAGTAATTTTTCCTGTTCTTTTCTTTTTCTTTAGGGAGCAAAGAAGTTGTGTCCTCAGTGCAACACCATCACCTCACCTGGAGACCTGAGGCGGGTCTTCCTGTGACGCAGCTACTCACAATACAAGGGGAGGGGCTTCTTTTTAACCAATCAGGGGTGGACTTGTGGGCAGCTGGCCTGTCATAGACTCCCACCCTCCTCCTCCTCCTCCTCCTCCTCCTCCTTCTCCTCCTCACTGGTCCTACCTGTTCGTCAGTGTACTCCTAACATCTACTAACCCTGGCAATTTGAAGAACAGCAGGTGTGACCTTTGACCTTCCTTTACAGCCCTGTACAATATCCATGTTCCTGCTGCAAACACCAACCAGATCAGAAGAAGCATCTAAAACCAACTGAGAGCTCAGGCACTGAAAAACAAAAAAAAACGCTTTGGGACAATATTTATCGATTTTGTAATCCTTTTTTTCTGTTTTATGAGAAAAATAAATTAGTTGAATCACATGCAAAGCACATGTACATAGTTTTGTGTATGTTTGGATTGGTGTGTGTGTGTATATGATGTTGACTAGCAGAACAACCCGACTGTATTTACTGTACAGAGTTTGTCTTTGCTTAGATCATTTATTATTTGTTTAGCTCCTGTAGGTTGGAAACATTTACAGTCTCATTTTGTCTTTGTCATTGATGTGTTTCTTTGTAAAGGATCATTAAATCTAATTTTATCAATGTTACTACAATAAAACGTGTGTCTAAAAAGTCGTTGCTTCACAGTGTATTTTAACTGCAGGGATGACATGAATACTCACCTGCTGAATTTGTGGATTTTAGGTGTGAATTGACAGCAAGCACCTCGTGCTGTTTAGGCTTGTTGACAAGCCTTGTTACAATGACTCGATGTGGTGTATTCGCCCTTTAAGAAGTGGGTCGGTGCAGGATTAGCCAGGCAGAGCCCATCGCAGCTCATCCGGAGTTGAGGGACACTAAACCCTGCTATTCTGAGCTTTTACTCCGTGGGGGACGGAAGACCACTCAGGCCCTGACACCACAAGCATCAACCACATCGCACAGAGACGGAAAACACCACAAAAAGTCCAACAGTTTTAAATCTTTTCAGTTTTCAAAATGTAACTCCATTGTAGAGGTAAAAGTGAAAGAGTGGAGCAAATGCTTCCCTCATTTCCACCACTTTAACCTCCAACTGCTCAGTGAAGCTGCTCAATAGACTGGTTATACTGGGCAGCTTCCAGGTATGTGGTATGTAGGTATGTGCAACTTTCTGAGTGTGAACAGGGCATTAGTGAAGCTATCCCAGATAAATAAAGGTAAAGGATGCTTCTTTCAGACCAACTTTGTGTACAAACAAGTTTATTTACCTCCTCAACCTTAACCTGTGTTTTTCCTTTCAAAGCCAAAATCCAAAATATGGTGCTTCAGCAACAAGTTTCTGGATTCACAGCAGAAACTAATTCAAAAGTAAATGCACACAAAGAACGGATTTAAACAGTGACACGATCATTTGTTTATGAAAATCTTCTGCCTTGCCAACACGGTCTTGTGACCTGTGTGGATAAAAACAAGCCAGCATGCACATATGCGATTGGTCACTGAGCTGATGGGAGGTGGTGGTAATTCAGACTGACAGTGAGCTGCATCAGTGAATCAGTGTGACAACACACACACACACACACACACACACACACACACACACACACACACACACACACACACACACACACACACACACACACACACACTCAATGTAGACAGTCCATTAAGAAGCCGGGCTGAAGAATCATCTGAACGTTTCTACACCACAGACGTGTGAGAGAAGGTAAGGTGGAACTTTTCATTTGTTAAAACCTGGAAATTATCATTTTTTTCATTGAATTACTGAATGTATCTGTACAATCCTAAAACACTAAATAAAGCAACAGACACTTTTCAATGTCATGTTGAGTTCAGGTGCAAACCTCAACTAAAACTAAAGGAAAGGTGCATTATCATTGTATTGCACACAAGTAGTACAGCTCGTCATACTGCACATTCATAATGTATGTTCGTACAGTGTTTGTTAGCTGCTTAGATATCTTAAAAGAACCGGTGATGAGTTACTGAGGAAATCTTGCATTTAGGGCAACATTTTGCAAAAAATAAAATTGCTGTTTGGCTCCTTTAGGTGATTACAAATAGTTGTAATCTTTTAATAACTGTTTTTAAAAGATTGACACACTTCAGAAAAGGAGGCAACAACAAATGGTTTGGGATTTTATTGATATCTTTAACTGTTCTTATCTAAAACTGCAGGTGAAGCCAATGAATATTTCATAAAACCAAAATGTGGAAGAGAGAGGTTGGATGTTTTTGGACTGTAACAGACTTTGACCATATTATTAAGTCATTATATTAATGGGGATTCTAAATGAATTGATTCAAAAGGGTCCATGAAACATCATCCTCTCTTAGCGCAGCAGGTAAATGGGTCACCTGTCCTGGACCCTTTGTGCCGCCTGGCCCAGATCCAATTAATCCTGCTGACTGACCTGCCACGGCTTCATTAACAGGCATTCTTAACATTAACCTCAGGGCCTCCGGCTGTCTGACGAGTCAGCAATTAGGGCATGGACGTGTTTCAATATTTTAATTAAGGAAATAGGAAGAAGAATTTCCTGGGTGTCAATTAATTATTAGTGGAGATTAAAACCACAATAATATAAGAGCAGAGGTCTTCTTTTAAGCCTCTATGTTGCGTGTTGGGATGATTCTTCCTGACAGTGTAGTGGTTAAGAGAAGCTTGGATCAAAGGATTAGCCTTACTTCACATTAGACCAGTTAACAGGATAGTTGGGGAGCTTTAGTGCACAAGTTGTATGGGTAGAAGAGGGCTTTTAAATATTTGATAGAAGTGGTGTTTTAATCAAAAGGTAAAAAAAAACATTAATTCCAAACCATGTTCTGAATAAAATGATTCATACTAAGATGTATCCTGTTCTAGAAATGGCTGCCCCACCTTTAACGCTGGGTTTACACTGGCACAAAAGATCTGATTTTAATCTGCTTTTGGCACAAACCTGAGCTCACTCTGTCCCCGTCTGTCCATCTGTCTCAGAACAATGTCAGGACCGAGGCCCGTGGTGCTGAGCGGCCCCTCCGGAGCAGGGAAGAGCACTCTGATGAAGAGGCTGATTAAGGATCATGAGGGTGTCTTCGGATTCAGCGTGTCACGTAAGTTGTGCGCCAGCTGGTTATTTATTGGCTTCCATCGCAAAAACATCCTGTCTGAGGAGGAAGTAGGGAAGGAGTCACAGTGTCTCAGCTTGATGGTCTAATCCTGCACTGGCTAAATCAGCAAATCTTTTAATACTGAGACGGTTTTTGCTTTTCACTTTAGTTTCTATCAAAAAGCAGTATTACTGATGATTCATTACCTTATGTCTGGGTTTTAATGATGGAATCCTCTCCTCACAGACACAACAAGGAACCCTCGACCAGGAGAGGAAGATGGCAAAGGTAAAGTAGCTCTGGCTCAAATCTGACTTGTTGGTGACACCTTTTAGTATCTACACAAATGTTACAAGTGGTTGATGTTTTTAGCGCCCTCACACCGTAGTAGGACCATCATGCTCTGTGATCCGCCATGCAGGAGCCCTGGACTTGGATCTGAATCTGTAGATCTCTGATAAAAGTGTATTTCTGTACCACGTTTTCCCTGCCTCCCCACTACCGGCCCGGTCTAAAATAACACCCATTACACTTCTTACTCCCAAGTGAACTGCACAAATGGTTTTGTCCCCCCTGTATAGCTCCCTTGATTTAAAGGGATAAACCTCTTTCTGTGCATTTTTTGCTTTCTCCATAGGGCTGAACAAGCTCCCCATGCTTCTGGGGGCTACTTTACTGCCAGTGGCAGACGTCTTTTCCTCTGAAGACTTAGAAATGTCAACCTCATTTTCGTGTCCAAACGAATCAGAAACCACAGATAAAGGTGACCTCAGTGTGATTCCTGATCACAGTTTTGTTAAGGCTAAGGATGGGGGGTTACTTTCATCAACCTGGCACGCTGTCATTGGACTCGTTTGAACTAGTCATGAGACAAACAAAAAGACAAAAAAGAAAACAACGTTGAATTCTAAGGAATCAGGATCAGACAGTCTACACTGTGGAGTAAAAAGCTTTTGAAAATAGCCCCCTGTGATGCCTCTGTAGTGACTCCCTTTTCCGGTCCTGTGAGGTTTTATGTCCAAAAAACTGTCCCATTTCCCACCGTGGCTGATAGAGCACTGATCATTTGAAACCAATCATTAGCACCACAGGAGAAAGATCCATAAAGTGAATCTTTTTTGGATAAACAGGATCCATCTGAGCTTTTCAAACTCTGCTGTTACGTCCCTAATGTGGTAAAACTCCAAGAAATGTGTTAAAACTCAAAGAAAAGCAGCCCAGATTTTTTATTTATATTCAATACAATATTGGACACTGAATAGATTTTTCTTAACCTTAAATATGTCCCATCATCTGAGTACAACACAGCAGTGGTTTTTTGCTCACTCTGGAAATATTCCATATGCTGCAGTTTTCCTGAGTGCCGTTTAAAAGTAATTCTGCCTTGTTTTCGGGCATATTAACTATTTGTTACTTCCTGTTCTATCCAGAGTTTCCCTTCAGATTGTTATTTCAGTCTGAGCTCCTTCATGTTGTCATGCTAATGATTGTGTGCTATCGCAGTGCCCATTAGTGGTGGTAGTAGTATCGTGTTTGCTGTTTTAGATCCCCAGAGGTTTTGATGTTGTGAAGATTTAGGCCTATGGATCTGGTATCTATGGATCTGTTATACTAATGGCATCTTCAGAAAGTATTTGACAAAACACATATTTATCATCTTTGAATGCTTTTCCCTCAGAGAATGACCGCATACTTACATGCGTCTGTTTTTTTGCTATTCCGACACACAGTCTCAAATTTAGCTCAGAGGGGAACATCATATACTTGAACACACTCCAACAGCCAAGTGATATATACTTCTATACTATACTACTGTCACTATACTATCCAGTAAATGTTATCCAGTAATTTGTATACAACAAGGTTAACCTTTGTGCCTGGACTTTGTTTGATTTTTCCTGTGATGACTGTGATGTTTGCCGTTTATTGTGATGAAACTGGGGTCATCTTTCACCAAACTGTAGTGAGCTTTCATTTTGACTTGCATCACCTCTCTTCAATCATTTCTTCCCACTGTGACACAAGTTTTCATGGCAGAGCTAGTTTCAATATTAACGTTGCATTTTACAGACTACCACTACACAACAAGAGAGGCCATGCAGGAGGGAATTGACAACGGAGACTTCATCGAAAACGCTGAGTTTTCCGGCAACCTTTACGGAACAAGGTACATATTTGCTTCTCTGTGTGAATGCCACCATGTTTTTCGCCACATAATCAGGAGCAATCTTAGAAAACGTCTATGATTTACATGCATAATCTATTCTTTTTGTCATTATTCATTTATAACACCAAAGGCATGCCAGTTTCAATAACTCTTTAAGTGGCAATGCCTTAGCAAGTTGCTCACCTGCCACAAAGAACGTCATCTGTATATTTCAGTGTTGTCTAAATGCTGTTTCAGAAGCTTTTCCACCAATAGAATAAAGATCTGAATAATATTAGTGAAAATACAATATCTTGTTAAAGTATCTGTCACTGATATTGGTTAAACTCAATTCAATGGAAATTAAGACTGTTGCCTTATATAAGAGAATACTCTCAGGTTTATCCACAGGGATCAAGAGGATATATAATAGTCTGGTCACAGATGGAGCTTTAACCCCATTACGTCAAAAAGAGCAACGCTGCGGCTCAGCACCTTGTGTGTCGTGTTTAATCTCTTCCTCTTATTCTGAAGATAACACACACCCACTGCAGTACGAGTCTGAGCAGCTTGGATCAATGCAGCGATCCTCTTACCTTAGTCACTATGTGTCAGAAGCACAAAATGACATGATTACACTCTCAGTACCTGGTTGGACGTTCAGATGTGTAGTCCTGGTTGTTTAAAAATAATTTCATACTGTAATGATTCTGTAGTAAAGCTGCCATAGAAGACGTGCAGTCCAAGAACCTAATCTGCATCTTAGACGTGGACATCCAGGGGGTGAAGAGGATTAAAGGCACTGACCTGAACCCCATCTACATCTCCATCCAGCCTCCCTCCATGGAGATCCTGGTAAATGTCCAACTTAATATGTTGCATTCATGTAATATATTGCAATATTTCAATGCACTTTTCAGCTTATTGTATTCATTCATTAAGCTCTGTTCTTGCTTGTGCAAAGTATGCTGTCCAAGATTGACATACATGCGAATCTATGATATTTAATTGAGTTTTTTTTGTTGTTTTCTTTGATTTACATATTTAATTTATATCTCCATTTCCTTTGAAAACATTCCTAAATACTGAGGGACAGGACGAGATGATGAGGATCAAAAAACAAATATAACTTTGTGAGATTTGTGAACTGCAGACATGACTTCATGGAGCAGCTCTTGTTTCAAAGAGAACGTCTTGATTCCTTGTCCTTCTCAGGAGAAACGTCTGAGGGAGAGGCAGACAGAAACAGAGGAGAGTTTACAGAAACGCCTGGAGGCGGCACGCATCGACATGGAGCTCAGTAAGTTTACCAGCAGTTCTACTTGGACATGATGCTGAAATAAAGACGGCCATTGCAGTTGATTCAATTCTCTTTTCTAGGTAAGGAGCCCGGAGTGTTTGATGTCGTCATCATCAATGATGACTTAGAGAGGGCTTACGAGGAGCTGAAAGATATCCTCAATGAAGTGAGTAAAACCATAAAATATCCTTTGTCTTATTTATTCAACAAATACTTTGCTACTTTTGTCTGCCAGCTGTTTCATAGATCCTTTTACATTCATGAAGCTTTGGACAAGACCATTAATTAAACGCACAAAATGTAACAGTGTACCTCATTTCTTTCTACAGGAAATCCAAAAAGTCCAGGAGGCCAAATCATAAGAGGAAAACTGTAACCCAATCTTTCTGCTGCTGGACAGAAGAACCAACACTTGTGACTGACTAGCCTGAAAAACTCCATCTTTACTGACTGCGGAGAAAAGTTTGTTTTTCTTTTACCCTCTACGTTACATGGTCGGAGGTTTGCTCAGGACAGTTTCATGCTCAGTGATGCTCAGGTGGAAAAGAGGGACTCTGAATTGAAACATTTTATGTTCTTGACTAAGAGAACAGAGGGTTTATGTTAGATTTAGTCAAATTAATGGTTGACATCTAGGTATGAAAATCCTGACTCACACCTTTCCGCCAGCTGGCTCAGCTGCCATGTAACAGAGGATCAATAGGATACAGCTGCCAAGTTCAGTGCTACATGGTCTTGAAACCTTGGTCTTTATTACCCACAGTTTGGCACTGGTGAGCCCACAAGTGTGGAGTACACATCAGGACCACTAGTCAGTACCCAGAAAGCACACCGCTAAATACAGAAAATAGTTACACTTTCATTTGTTTGTTTTGTTGAATTCTAATATAGTAAAAATAAATTCACTCATAGTTAAGTCGAAAATGTTGGTGATTACTCACATGCTGCATATTATCTAAAGATTACATGACGATGATGATCTGAGAGAAAATCACTGCATGTGTTACATTTAAAACATCTGCATGTGTGTTTGTGTGTTTGTATACAAATGAGACTGAATAAAGAATGTGAGGACAGTGGCTGACCACTTTCTTACTTTAATTTTTCATTCACTAACTCATTCAGGGGGGTGACTGCCCCAATATTTAAGTATTATGAAGCATCCAATAAAACTTATAATTCTAATCAATTTCCTATTTATACAGTGTAACTTTAAGGCAAAACGTGTACATTTTTAAATATCACTCAGAAGAATATCTGCTCTCTGTATGAAGAAAACATTTTTCATTTTAAGGCCAAACATATGAATCTGCGTCTGACACTGCGAAGCAAAACAGCAGTTTCTCAACAATTTTACAACTCATGCAATCGTGTGCACTCATTGCTTAGACTAAACGTTATCCCTGATATGTTTCCATATAAACTAAAGCACAAAAGAATGCAGCACACTCACATATACAAGCTAATTGATAAATACACTTTGAAACATCTGAAAACTCATTAAGACGCATCACATTTTCAAAATCAGAGGATACTAAAAATGATTTTAGAAATCTGACCTGGCTCCAGCTAGCCAGAAAAGAGCCACACAGGAAACATTCAGCTGAAATGAAGTTTGCTGGTTACGAAACTGCTGGTGAAAGAAACCCCTACAGCGTTGCCTTACTGGAAGAAGGGACCCTGAAGCTTGGTGTGGACCTGGTCTCGTTTCTCCTCCTTCTGCTTGAGGTAATCTTTAAGCTTGTCAGTGGAGAAACACACTTTGGAGTGTCGGGCACGATGGGCACGCAGCCACGGGTTCTGGAGACACTCGGCGGCACTGGGTCTCCCCCTATATTCATATCAGAATATACACATTTATGTTCCTAATTCACTAATACAACTTTCCACACCAATAATCTTTGGTTTACATAAGAAGAATGAGAGCTTGAATACAGCATGTTCAGTATGTTCTGTATGTTTAGTTAAGTTGCACTAATGCTGACAACATTTTAAGAGTGACACTCACCAGGATTTGTTATTCAGACTGCACTTCATGAAGTTTAAGGCTCCCTCAGACAGACCGGGGTAACAGCGTCCAAACTGGATCTTTCCCTTTTTGATGTTTCTGTCTTGCTCCCAGCTGAGATCTGCTTGAAACGGGCTGTCGGCACTCAACCTAGTGAAGAAAAGAAAAACATATACAAAAATACGAACAGTATATATTAATATTATTATATTATTATTAATATTAATTTGATTTATATTATCAAATCACAAATAAATCTTTTTTTTATTGTAAAGTAGTACAATTTGAATCCAACAAAAGTGGTTGAATACTTTCTTAAAACAAAAAAACTATATCCAACTATTCCACCTGTATCTCTGTACCTACATGATGAACGACAGAACTCCAATCGCCCAAACGTCAGTTTCAGGCCCGACACCCTGACCTTCCAGGATTTCCGGAGCTTTAGGAAGGACAATATAAACTGACAAAACAGACAGAAAAAGGATATTGTTCTTAAGGAATTGTGCTGTTACTGGCAATGCCAAGTTCACTCACATGCTTCATTTTCTGAATTAGGAAAATGACCAGAAAGAAATGGATAAGAAAAAAGGATAAGAAAATGGACTTGGGTTTGTTAGGCTATAGTAGCAAGGATCAGCTGAGGTGGATGAAGTTAGGCTGAATTATTTCCATCCATCAATCCGTCCTCCCTTAAAGAATGAGTACCTTTGCTGCGGCAGTCTGTTGAAGGCCATGACAGTCAAAGGTTTAGTACATTAGAAGAGTTTACAACAACGCAAGCATCAAAGTCTTTTAGTCTGCCTTTTGAAAGGAAACAAGAAAAGCATCAGTACCTTTGCTCTCTGACAGGCCCTGGATGTGCTCGATGTTGAGAGGCTGACCGGGTGTGAAGGACTGAGCCGAGCCCAGGTCAACTATCTTCAGGTGGTTACAATCATCCACCAGCATGTTGTCAGACTTCAGGTCCAGGTGGATGACTCGACGGCTGTGAAGGTAGTCGACTGCACTCAGGATCTGAACCAACAGCTCTGCAACATGAGCCTCTGCGTACACATCTCTGAGAGGGAACAAACACAGAAAGATGGGTTTGTTAAGCTTAACTACAGTGTGGGAGGGATTACCACAAAGGAAGAATATAACATAGGTGTGAAACGGGATAATAATGAAAAAAGTCCATTTGGCTCACCTCTGTCATCTACAATTAGTGTTTGATTTGTTTAAATTTTCTCAAAATCACTCAAAAAGTATTTTCAAATAGAAATAGTCCATTAGATGACATTAGATCATTTTCTGTAACACCAGCATGGCAGCGAGTTTGAAATATGTTGGCCTGTTGGCCCAAATTAGAGCAGCATTTCTCAAAGGAAATCTGTTGCTTATTTTAGTTTTTTAATGTCTTTTTAGACTAACCGGAGCGTCTTATTTTGGAATTATATAGTGATCAACTCTGCCTGGATTATTTCTCTTTCAGGCTCCTTAGGACAAAATAAGGAGTTGAAAACAAGAAGTAATATGGAGGCTTTTCACTGTAACAGACAAAGTCCAGTGATGAAATACTTGTGTACAAGTGGAAACTTTGACCTGATGTTGGCACTAGAGCAGAGGACTGGGACTCACCATCCTCCCAAAACCACAAATATATAAAACCAAACTTTATGGCACAATGGCCAGCTATTGTATACCTACTTACACACACTGACAAAGATGACACATGCATAAAACAGAATAAGCTGTTTTCTTTAAATATCACTGTATTTTTGTGTATAAATCCATTCCTTCTTCATGTTTCTCAAGCCTTTCTTTACCTCATTGCCAGACTGTAGAGCAGCTCCTTGCCGGGACAGAGCTCCTCCACTAACACCAGGTAGCAGGAGGTGATGTAGGCAGTGTGCAGCTGCACCAGGTGGGTGTGATGAAGCCTCTTCAGCAGCTGGTATTCCCTCAGCACCAACTGCCTCTGCTCTGCCTGGTAAGGGGTGATCTTGGCAGCAAACACTTGGCTGGTCTCAAAGTCTCTGCACAGGGTTATTACACTAAAACGGCCCCTGAGAGAAGAAAACAAAAGATGAAGAGGTGCGTACTGCGTGGCAAACTGGTACCTTAGAGAAAGTGGGAGGAACCAGATAAGACCTTTTCCTAATGCATGCAGGGACTGGTTCCAGTCCCCTGGTCAACCAGTTTTCTTCCCTAAACCTAATCCTTAATAAAGTCAGTAGGTAAATACTTAACTTTTTTTATTTAATAAGGGAAAAAGAGGAAAAATATTGAATATCAGCACAAAATATCAGGTTCAATTCATAAAAATCTGAATCTGCGACAGGCTTGAGAAACCTGAAAATGTATACCTATGTTTAAAAATAGAAATTGTGCAAACAAACAGAAGTCAATACTACAGTAAATAAAAACATTTACATTCTTATTTTGATCGTGAATGAATAAAAGAGAAGTAACAAATAGTTTTGCTGAAAAATTCAACTTAAAAGTCCCACCTGTTGATCTCAGAAAGGAAACTGTAGTTCTTGTGTGTTGTCTGTCGTTCTGAACCAATGACCTTTGACCCCAGTGACTCAGTCTGGATGAGAGGAATGTGAGTCTCTGGACAACAATACAGTAAATACAGATGAAAACACTGTAACCCATGTAGCAGCTGTTTGTACATTGCACAGTTGATGTGTGTATCATTGCTGTAAATCTGTATCACACCAAACCAGTCAGGCAAATTCCCGCTACATTTACAAAACCTGGTCTCAGATAAAAAACGAAATGAGAATCACTAATGTGCAACATGCAACACCATGTCTGAGAGTTGAGAGTTTTCTTGCCTTCAGGATGTGTGGCCATAACAACAGGTGCTGAAGCATCACTGAATGGTCCTGCTCCTGTCTTGGTGATGCAGCCCGTCCTGAACACATAAGAAGCTCCTCTGGGTAAATCCTTCACCACATAGCAGCTATCTGTCACCTCCTCTGACAGCACTGTCCATTCCCCACCTGAGGAGGCACACGACACACGACACACAAGTTTTACTGGGTAATCTACACTAACTGCACAATTGAATGCTCTTACAGTAGATTCAAACAAGTCATTGGGTTTCCTTTGAACACAAACCATCAATTTCATTTCTGTACTGCTGCATCATCTCTGTGAACCCACCATCTGTACAATACTGCACACAGTAGGTGACAGGTTCACTAGACTGGACTGGTCTCCAAACCAGCAGGACTCCACCTCCATCTAACTGGAACACTTCGGCCTTGTTGGGACGGACTGGCAGATCAGGAAATTATGGAGTAAAACAAATAAACACAACCAGGCTTATAACAAAATGATGATAGCAGGATTTCAGACTGGAAATACATGATCCACAGAACGTAGCTTATTCACTACCTTTTGTCTTTTTGAATGCAGGTATTTTAAAAGAAGGCAAGAGTTTGGAGGTCCTCTTTTTTGGACTCTCAAGACCAGCACTGCGCTGTCTTTCAGGTGGGATGGGAGCTGATCCTTTTACTATTGGCCCTGTTATAAAAGACAAACAACACCAAAAGGAGAAGAACCCCATTCAATTGGATAAAATGACAAATGTACAGTGTGGATGTACAATATAACATACCAGAGACTGAGGACTTCTCAGGTAAATTAAAATAAAGAAATAATGCCCTTATCTGGATGTCTACATACTGTATTTTTAGCTTTTTCCTTAATATGGATGCTGCTTAACATAATTTTCAGTTTAATGATAAAACTAAATTAACATAATTTGCAATAGCTCACCTCCTTTATTCACATCCTCATTACTAGAAGACCTGGAAAACAGCTTGGTCAGGCTGGAGGCTGAAGCTCTCATTTTCTTCCTCAGAGACATGGTGGGAGTATCTGGCTTCATGATCTCTCCAAGCGTGGGTCCTAACTCGGTGCTCTCCAGCTGGGAGTATGAGTGGCCGGTCCAGGACTGCCTGCGGAAGATCTTCAGCAGTCCCAGCTTGGGTGACTTCCCTGTGGGTGGCCGGGCTTCAAGGGCTTCAAGGGCTGGTGCGGATGCATGCCTCTGGAGGCCGTGACCCTCCTTCTTGTCCCGGGCCCTGGGAGGCCTCTCTGGAGCCTGGAGAGAAGAGAGGCTGGGACTGGGGCTCACCATTAGTGGGGTCCCCGGCTGACCTCTGCTGTTTGCAGATAAGTTGGGGTTGGAGCGGGTGCGGTTACGCGGTGGCGCCTGGGGGAACGAGCTTCTGGGTTTAACTTCTTGGAATGAGCATGGTGATGATGAAATCAGAGGCTCCCCCTGATCATCGTACCCTTCACTCTCTCCTGATCTGTATCTTCCTCTGAGATGACCATGACTCAGCTCCTCGCAGGAGCCGAGTCTACTTGAAGACTCAGAGCCACCATGCTCTAAAATAGACGACTCAGCCAGAGACCCCTGGGAGCCAGCAAAGGTGTCGCCCTCTGTCTGCTCCTTATCCAGCCTGTGGCTCGTTCTGTCTCCGGCAAGGAGGCTTGAGGGAGCGGCTGATCCACCCGGCATGTGAGTCCCTTGTATTGGAGCGACAGAGCCTCTTCTTCTTGCGGGTCGCCGAGGGCTTGGGATAGCCAACAAGTTTCTCCTTGCCACTTCATCATCCATGAAATCTTCCTTCAGACTTTGAGAGCCTTCTTCTTCACCTGACTTAGTGCGCTCGGGTGAGCTGGGAGAACGTCGAGAACACTCATCAAGAGACCTGCTCCTCCTGTGAGGGGGTGCATTGGCGTGGGCGAGGCCAACACCACTGTCAAAGGAACAGGATTTCTGCATTGTAGGCTGAACAGAAGCCCGCCTCTGGCCACGACCGGTCTCCGTCTCATCCTCGACATATTCAATAAGAGGCTCGTTGAGACGTCCTGACAAGCTTCTCCGGAGTGGTTTGCGGCCTCTCTCCTGCTTTTTGGCCTGGAATTTGTCCCGTAAAGTCATGTGTCTGGCAGACATGGGTGAAAGCTGATGAGAGGTGCTGTAGAAAGTGCTTCGGATGACACTGCCACGAGGGATACGACCTCCGTCACTCCCTGAACCCTCATCCCCATCAGACAGGTAGAGAGATGGACTACTGTCTTTACTGAACCTACGCTCCCTCTGAGGTGTCTGTTGGCACGACACATCTGATGAAGCAACTGACAACCTGCTCATACTCCGCTCTAGTACACTCCTCCTTCCTACCATCTCCCCATCCTCATCCTCCCCTACTGTCACTTCCCCTTCCTCCTCTGCATCTAGGTGGAGTTTGGCAAAAGGCTCGGGGATCTGCGCTCTCTCCATGAGAGGATCATAGTCCTCATCTGTTTCTTCCTCCTCCTCAGTCGGGCTGCAGTGTTGGAAAAAGTCCCAAGAGTCAGCTTCATCATACTCAGACGAGGAGCCACTGCTCAGAGAAGTGCTGCTGTGCTCCTGGGGCTCACGTGGCACTGTCACTGCAGTGTCTCTGAGAGGAGCGTCCAGCAGCTCAGGGATGGGCCTCAATGTGAGGACTGACCCAATGCAAGTCAAAGAACGCTGGAAGGATGGATGGGAAAGATACGGGTGAAGACAGATTGAGACAGTATGTTTTATTTTAGGGAAATTAAATGATCTACTGTGAATTTAATTACATTAAACTCCAAGAGCATCAACATTACAAGAAACCAGTACTTTTAAACTAAGAGGTTGTGGTTTCAATGAATGAAACAGTCAGAGAGCGGTAACTCACCTGCCATTTCCTTTTTGAGATGAAGACTTTCAAACTCTTTGTGTTGATTTCATCAGTGTCTTCTCCTGCATGTTCGTCCTGAACGTAGTTACAAAGGTTTGCGTGTTTAGATGTGTGGCTTTTTGAATACAGTATAGCTTGATTAAAACACCTATATTGCTATATTTCCTCTCACCTGGAACCATTCATGGCTCAAGCACTCAAAGGCAGATGGTCGCTTCCTAGGCAGAGGAAAAATTGGAAGTGATCAGACGTGTGTTGTGTTGCACCTGAAACCACACCTAGTGTTGTCAGGCTGTCAATCAAATGAGTGTCTGTAATGTGAAAGGGGTGCTAGTTCAGCCGCAAAGAATAATCAGCCAAGTTAATATAGTTTTATTCAGCTTTCAGCCACTTTTCAATTCATTGTGTGTTTAGACATTTTTTTGGTTGAGCCCTACGAGATCTCACTTTTGATCAGTTAGGGTTCAAAATTAGATAAATTCAGCTTTAATGTCAGTACATACATTTTTTTAGTTATTTTGTTTTGCATTGTTGGGTTATGTTTGATTTGATTTGATTTGTTTTTTTTTGCAATTTACAAGCAATGCTAAACCAGGTTCCCTACTCTGGATCCGGCTGGAGGAGCATGTGGAGAAAGTTCTGGGCCTCAGGGCTCCTGTACGTGACATCAGGGGCGTCCCAGTTCAGGGTCCCCTCCCCCACCCTCAGCAGAGTAACGCGGTCCGTGTCACCCACAAAAGGGCATCGGCACACCAGACTGCAAAGGTAAAGATAAAGCGTGATGTAAATAGTAACTCAGGAGGTCAGATGCACAGCTTTTTGATGCACTGTATATTGAAGATTTTGAGAATATTATCAAACGTGCAGTGATACATACCATATGTAGGCTATAACACCTACAGACCTGACAGGAAGAATAAGAGATATTAATGTAGTGTTGTCTTACTTTGCTCTGTAATTTACAAATTGTACGTGGTTTATTGGACACAATGTTTAGCTTTTCTTTAAATCTCCAAGTAATACTAGAGGGACAGTTCTACAGCATCTGGAAATTCATCAGAGAGAAATGTATTGTACATAATACATTTACACACACAACAAACTGTATCTGATGCAAGTCTCAGTCAGACAGATTAGTAGTTAAACTTACCAAATATCAGTGGCCACAGTTACTGGTTCTTGGTGAACTATCTCAGGGGCAACAAACTCTGGTGTCCCAATCATGCTGTATTGGTGTCTGGATGCGTCCATCTCTTGGCAGAAGCCAAAGTCACAGATCTTGATCTCATCTCTGGGCGGATACACCATTAGGATATTATCAGGCTGAAGGGAGTATAAATAAGTTAGGTTTAAGTTAACTTAAGAACTGCATAACTCATGACACAGACAATAATGCAATGTTGAAAATCTCACTTTAATGTCAAGATGCAAAATGTTCATGCTGTGAATGTGACCAACTCCCTCAAGGATTTGCTGGATGTATGACTGAACCTGAAATAAAACGCAGAATATTAGTCAAGAGTCATATATAATATTTGCAAGATTAGACTATTTTGTGGGGAAAAATGTACGCTTGTACCTCCTTCTCTGAGACTGATCCTTTCAATAATAAATGGTCCAGAAGTCCATGAGAACAGCAGCTAGAAATGGTGTTAAAGAACTCTTAACTGAATACAAATCAACCCACTGTGAGGAAAAAGGAGTCATTGTATTGTGAGATTTAACAGGGATACATTTCTGTGATCAGCACCAAAGTGCGTCTGGTGCAGAAGAAGTCGAGCAGACAGGCCACTCTGGGGTGAGCCAGACGGGACAGCAAGTCCCTCTCCTGGAAGGCCCTGGTCCGAGTGCTGCTCCTCAGAGGAAGAAACTTGGCAGCAAACACTTCACATGTCCTTCTGTGGACTACACGCTTTACTACCCCAAAGGTTCCCCTAAAACACAGAGAGATGATGTTGATCATATCCAATCTTAATGGGGCTCATGGGCGGGTTGGACTCCATCAGTGTAAAGTACAGGTTCACCTTCCAATCTCCTCATGGACATCATAGATAGAGAATAACTTCCTTCTCTTCCCCAGCTCTACCTCTCTCTCCTGACGCTCCAGTGGACCTGCAGACAAAACAAAACCTGTGAATAAAACAGGTCCTCCACCAACATCAACCACAATATATCTCCTAGACCTTTCTTATAACAATATAATCTTGTGACAGGCTTTATGTCTAATCTACATTGACCATTAGCCTTTGGTAAGGTTTTGCAGTTAGATCTTATTAATTAATCTATATCTAAAGAACTAAAATAATGATGCATAGCAGCATTGCTGTTGTCTCACCTTCCTCCACTGTCAGCTGAGCCTGGCATGAGGTGTGGCCAGAGTCATTGTAGGCGAGGCAGGTGTATATGCCACTGTCCTCACTCTCAGGGCACACTATGGTCACTGAGCAGCGGGCACCATGCTGTACTATCTCCACATTCTCATTGGCTGCAAGCTCCTCTCCATCCTCAAATACCAGAAGAAATAGTAAAGTTTTAATAGGGACAGCTACCAGGTCCACAAATTCAGGTCAAAGTTTTGTCTTGTGGCCCCTTAAAATAATGTAATGCCCTCCTGTGACCTCTGTGACCTATCAAGAGTGGAAGTTTAACTCCAAAAAGGAGGCAGTTTGACTGTAAACTATTTAGTATTCTACAAGACAAAAAACATAAACTAGAGAAAAAGAAAACAAAAAGATTTGACAACAACAGACATGTGACATTTATGGTATCCGTTTCTTGGTATGTAAAAATATTACAACACAAAAGTACCTTGTTTGGTAGGAATATGATATTTTTTCCTATCATGTCCCAAGCCACCCCAACATTTTCTTCCCCTTCAGGTGGGCATCACTGATGCAGTTCTCCTACCTTGTACCACTGTATCTTAGGAGTAGGTCTTCCAGTGATGATGGCAGTAAATGCAGCTGGTTGGCCAGGCTCCACACACAGGTCCTCAGTGGGTACCTGGATGGAGGGAGGAGCTGAACAGGAGATTAAATCAGTAAGCAATCATACAAAGTTTGATAGATCATAGTTTGATAGTCACACTCTTATGTTTAAGGGACAAGAATACCATCTGTGATTTCCTGCATTGACTCTGAGATGTAGATCTCTTCCTCTTCATCCTCTAGGTAACACACAGGCTGCTGTACCACCTGATCCATGGATGCAGGAACAGCCTCTTCAGCACTACGTTCTGCTCTGGAGACAGAGATAAGATAAAAGGAAAAGGTTGATTAAATATTACTGATCAGTCCAGGGGAGTAACTTTTACTAATAACTTTTAATGAATAACTAACTCTTAAAGTAAGACTTTTACCAACCACAGACAAAATGTACCAGGTTGAGGCTTGATGCCTATTTATTTCAAAGGAAGGAAAGGAAGGTCAATACAACAATGTTGGTGGTACTAAACTTACTGTTCAGGGTGCCCAGGAGGGAAGAGCATCTTCGCAATAGAGGTGGGGCTGAAATCAGTCTGTAACCATTTCTTCACAAAGGCAGTGGACCAGCCCTCTGAGTCTGCATCTATGAAAACCAATGCCACTCAGCAGGAATGTTTTGGGTCAAACACTTAAAATAAATATATATTTTTGATATATTGTGAAGAATTATCATGTTGCCTTGACTGTACTGAATTATTGGAAAAGAATAAGTGAAAAAGTACTTTACCTTACATACCAGGAGCAGTAATAATGCATTTCTTACCTCGGCACTTGAGGATTTAACCCCACTAACCCAACACATCAACAGGACAAGGGCGCATGCCCAGTCCTGCATGGGGGTTAAGGGAACACCTGCCCAGCACATGACCATCTTGTGTTCGTAGGAGGGAAGAGTTAGCTGGGCATGCGTTGGCAAGAGGAGAAAGGGGAGTGTCGAGTGGTTATTTGTTATCATGACAATGATGACTTACATGGAACGGTCCATGTGAGGAACCTCCTGCTTTAGGACTAGTAGAGGGAAGATGGAAAAACATGTAGGTTATGGACAATGGAAGGGAATCATGGTGAACCCGTGTCAGAAGCCCTAAAAATATATAAATATGGGTGAGATAACTTCATAGTCCATATAAGGAATATCATATGTCAAACTTACAGAAGGTTTTCATCAACATCTAATAATATGGCTGAACTCTATTCTACTCTATTTTACTACTTTTAATTTTGACATTGCTGACGCTATGAGAAAATAACAGTGATAAATTGATAGATGCTAGCACAGTAGAAAATCACTACATAATATAGGACAGTAGTAGCAGTACTTGCTATCTCTGTATTTAAATGACTGCTTTTTGTTTATGGCACCTCAAGGTTCAGCTGACTTTTGGATCCTAATGTCAGTCTAATGGAGGAAAGTGATTCAACCCATGCCGTCTGTGGAAAGTGGAAACATGATGAAAAACACAAAAACATTCCATACTATAAATGTATCGATGTCTTTTCATGGGTGAGGATGCTGGGAAGTGCAGTATGGTGACAATGTTGAATGGTAGCCACTAGATCCTGCTGGGTTATGGCAATGGAAGGTTGTTAGAAATAGTTATTGTTAGGTATTACGTTTGAGGGTTTTTTCTCACATGACTGTGACTGCCATGTGACCTAAATAACTCTCAATGTATGAATTCCACACAGAAGTGAAAGTGCTAGGGACTCACCACTAGTCAGACGAACATATGAAGTGATGAAGTGAGTGGTGAAATATTAAAGACCAAAAGAGAAAAGTTAAAATTGGTTATGTGTAGGTATTAGGTCAGAGACGGTTATGTTTAAGTTTGGGTTTAATGTGGCTAAGGTGAATGGAAGCGGTCTGGGAGAAGGGTTAGCCACTGATACCTGCATTCAGCAGACACACAGACAGAGTGCACTTATGAAATATACATTAGTCATCAAATGCCTCCTTTAAGTGATGCAACCTAGACAATAACATTACTCAAATGGCAATATTAGAAATGGAAAAATGAGAAAAAACATGTGTACGAATGCTTTTAGCTCATGCATACCTCCATATAATACTGTTAATAGCACTGTGCAGATGGGAACTGCTCATTCCTTATGTTTCATCTTTTTCACATTCATACATGCACTGCAGTCCATGCCATAACCCCTGTGGATCTAGTGACAACTGGTATGGTAGTTGGAACTACTTATGATGTGAAGGTGTGTGAAATGAGAAAAAGGAAAATGTGAGTAAAATCTCAGAATGACATCAACTGGATAGAGTGGATGAATGGTAGTGGTTGACAGTGGAAATGTATGCAAATTGTTGCAGTTTGTTGGAAAGTGAAGAGATGTCATATGATGTGATGCAAAAAAGGGTGACAGGATCAGAAGGGAGATGAACTGAAGTGAAACTGGACAATGGCATGTGCTTCATCCCTTCTCAAACACAGCTGAACTAGTGTGGAGCGTCCGCATGAAAACCCTGACCTGGGTTTCCATCTTGTGTGGAGGATATGTACCTGCAGCGGCTCTGGCTGTCCTACCTTTAGGAGGTAAGTCCTGCGGTTGGTCGTTCTCGATGTCATTCGCCGGTACATAAGCGGGGCATAGCCCTGCCTTGCACTTGACGCAGCCAAACTCGTTCCAAAGCTAAAGCAAACACAACATTTGACAGACTGTATCTTAAAGGAAGATCGCCGATATTAATGATACTGACTATCTTGATACAAGGTAGACTTTATGGATATGGGTTTTATACCTCACACTCATACTGTCCAATATCTGCCTCTGTTGCACTGATGACTGTCAGACTTAAGATCCTACTCCGAGCATCATTCAGGATGAAGTATTTCTGCTGGTCGGTCAACTCTCTGCCATCTTTCAACCACCTGCCAAACCCAAAGATGGACGAGTTTGACTCACACAATGACCACAATGTCATAGAGCAACTACTGTGGCTACATTTGCTCTGTGTTTTCATACCTGATTCGTGGTAAAGGAGTAGTAAGTGTGGAACAGCTAAACTGTATATCCTCGCCTTCTATCAGACAGGCACTCTCCAGCCGACACACGAATCTGGGTGGAGCTGGAGAGAAGAAGAAATTCATTAACGTGTCATTACGAGTTCTAGTAGTAGTAGTAGTATTGTATACCAATATGATGAAGTAGTAGTAGTAATATTATAGACAGACAGAGACATAGACTCACCCTGTACCACAACCTTAGCCAGAGTACCAGCACTGCCCATGGAGCTGTTAGCATAGCAAGCATACTGTCCAGAGTCCTCTGCAGTGAGGCTGTCCAGGATGAGACTGCAGGTGCCTGAGCGGTCTGCTGTGATGATGTGACGGGGGTCATCCTCTAAAGGAAGGCCATCTAAGAGGTGGATATCAGACATTGTAACCAAACCACACAATGCATGTATGAAAATATGGTTAGGAAATCATCCTTGGATAAATCTAGGTGAAGAAATACAGTGGGCAATAACTGCTTCACTGTGGAACATGTACAATATATACATATTTTGAGCTATTTCTGACCTTTGAGCCAGCTGACCACTGGTTTCGGCGATCCTGTCACCTTACAGGACAGTTTGATTGTCTGTCCTATCTTTGTTGTGCAGTCAGACAACAGTGACTCAAACACTGGTGGGCCTGATGATAAACACAAATACAGAAATCAGGCCCCAAGCATTTAATGAAAATGTTAGCCATATCAGTTCCATAAAAAAGGTTTGACTCTCAACAGCTGTGAGAAACACACAAGACAAAACACTAATAAACAAAACCATTAGTCCACCAGACAAAACAGTTTAAGGGTTCAGAATATAATATCAGAAGTCAATGTCATCATTTATCTGCCATTGTAATTTTAAGAATAGAACATAGTGATTGAAAATAGAAAGGAAAAGATTGGATAGTGTCAAGTGTTACCTTGAATTTACTTACCCAAAGAGACACTTACCGTTAGTGGGCAGGCTGGACCGTTGCTGTAACTCCTTCAGGTCCTTGAGCCAGGAGAGTTTGACCAGGGAGGAGCGGCCCTGCAGTGTGTACCTCCGCAATGAGCCCCTGTGCTCATGCCACAACCCCCAAGACTTTTCATCTCCACCCACAGTCTCCTTTATTTCCACATCATTCAGCTGGGTAGATGGCACAAGAGAGAATGAGAAAGACGAGCGAGTGGGAAGATGAGTTGGAAAAAGACATGACAGCACACTACAGGTACAAGTACAGGAATTGTCATCACATGTGGCCTAATGTAGTATTAAATGGTTCCTTTTTTGAATCGTTTCACCTCCTGTAGGAAAGTAGGATAAGTGAGAAAGCAGAGGAACAGATCTTACCTTCATTTTGTTCTTGAAGGTGTAGGTGTCACTGTTCATGCTGGTGTCTCTTTTCAGTTTGCACAGTACAATGCATTCCTTGAAGAGAAAGACTTGTCTCTGATGCCCCCTAGAGGCCGTCTTCATTTCTGGAGATTCCTCCCACACTGTGAAGACTCCCTGAAGGGAAGACGGCAAGTGAGGACCTTACAGTGTGATGACCAAATGTCTTTTTATCAGAGTGCATGTTTAAGACTGTTTTAAGACTGAAGCCCTAACCCCTCAAGTAATTTGGGTATTTTTACAGAGATATACTATTTAGGCCAGTGGTTCTCAAACTTTTTCACATCAAAGACCCCTAACCTGACACAAATTAGACCACAGACCCCCATTGGATAAGACTTTGTCCCAGCGTCCCCCTTCTGATAGGATTTTTTCTTTTCGATGTTTTATAGCAGAAAGTTAAAAAAAAAACCTAATAACCATCTAATGGTGTTCAGGCTTTTATGTTCATGTTGGACCCAGAGCCTAACCTGGATATCAAAAACACATCAGTCATCTGTAGTTACCTGTCGCACGGGCTCGCCCAGGGCAGTTAGAGGAGCTGGGTAGTTCTCGATGAGGGACACCTGGTGCAGGTTGTCAGACCTCCAGGGAAGACAGGACACTACGGAGAAGGCATCTTCCAAAAGACAGCAGCTCTGGCCACCTTTGGCTTTGTTCTTGATTAACTCCTGCCAATAAAATGTTTACTTACATCCCAGGCATTCGGCTGACACACTTTCAAGGAGAAACTACAACGTGTGCAACAGCAGAACAAGTTTGAATGCTTAGTGTTGAATTGAAATAAATAACGAATATGCAAATATTCCAAATTCTCCACAATATTCCTCTGTGATCAAGGAAAGAAGTCTATAATACAATAATAATACATACATAAGATCAAGGTTTCCCATACATATTTCTAAAAATGAAACTGTATGCTGACCTTCAGTAAAGCCTGGTAGGTTTGAATCCTCTCGACTGGTCGCTGTAGGAAGGTAAGGACATCCAGGACAGGAGCCTCGGACTTTCCAGCTTCTGTTAACTCCTGAAGTGTAACGAGCAACATATTAAAGAACATTAGATCAGTGTCATAATGTTGCTATTCAGCACCTTCATTTTCCATAAGGATCATGTTAAATGTTTAAGTTGTGAATACTTTGAAATACTGTTGGACAGCCTTGTCTGTGACGCAGGCCTCTGCTTGTGCTTGTCCCACCATGTAGTGAAGATACTTCTCAAAGTCCTCAGTGTGCTTGATCAGATGCATGGCCACGTCGTCGTCTGTGGCACACTTTGTCAGACCGGGAAGTAGGCACCTGAGAAGACAGGTCAGACATCATTAGTTATGTACACTACAGTACAAGTACAATGCATTTCTTGTGTGCGTGCGTGTATTACCTCTCATGCAGAAACACAATGTCCTTGATATTCCTGAAAACTATCTCTTTCTGGTTGAGAATGTTGATGGGGACGTGGCGACTAGAGTCCAAATAATTTAGCTGGTGAGAGGTGAACATCTTCATCTCCTTTACAAACTCCTCTTCTCCATCAATCAGGCCTTGGATCAGTTGGCTAAAGATAAAGGGAATTTAATATGGACTGGATGTGATGCAGCAGTATTTGTTTTTACATCTGAGATTTGTTACACAAAAGCCAAGTTATCAAAGTGCTGCAAGGAATGATATCAATATATCTCATTTATATATTTTATATATAAATACATATAAAATATATAAATGACATTAATTTATATATATCTATATATATCTATATATATATATATCTGTCATTCATATATTTTATATATATTTATATTTGACTTGTCAGTATATACTGTAACTGCAGAATGGCAGACCTCAGAGCTCTCCTGTACTCTTCTCCTGTGGACCCAATTCCATCAAGATCCTCTGGAGGGGCTCTCAATTGCGGGAAGATCTCCTGTTCAAAAGACCATCAAGTATTTATTATTAAAAGCCTTTTCATTTCTCATTACTTGGTGAGATGAATGTCTCTGTTGACAGCACACCATTGCAAACTTAAATGATAAATATTTCAGAATATAACATGTTTATTCAGTATTGGAGTTGACATCTGGACATCCTACCTTCCTCTTCTTCTCCAGATAAGCTGGACACACCCATCCCTGTCGAGCAGGGTAGGTTTTGGTGGGCTTGGTCCTCACCAGCCATCTGTCAGGATGAACAGAGTCCAGGACCTCTACAAACTGGCCCTCCTTCAGAACAAAACTGTCCTTATTTCCGCTGTTAGGACTGCAATCTGCTCGGGCCACATACATTTCGAATGTCTGAGGTGAAAAAAGCAAATACAAACAATCAAATGGGAATTATTACTTTTTCAGACTGTGACTAAATTAAATCACAAGCACAGAGCACAACATAAATCTATAAATATAATGCATTCATCCAAGATGGAACTAAATATGAAAAAGTACCTCTCTTCTGTCCTCTTCCCCTTCTGACTCCGATCCAGAGACAGTACTAGTTAAGGGTGTGTGAGCACGGTGGTGCTTCGGAGAGGGTGTCCTCATTCTACCTTCATGAGCGCCTACGAATTAGAGTGGAAGATACCTATATATATATCTGATGGAAATTCAATAAGTGATAAACAATTAAAAACACCAACGCAAGAAATCAACATTGCTGACCTTTGACCTTCAGTAGTTTCTTAGGAGGTTGTGGAGGAGCTATCTGTTCTTCATTATCTTTTGGAGGCACTTGTTCTGCTGTTTTTGTAACTTCCCTGTAACAGTATTCATAAATATGTTGGGTATCTTCATGAGCAAAATTAAAAAAGATTAGCAATAAAATTCAGATAATAAAACTAATCTTCTCTCTGCCCTCTGACCTTGTTACAGCTGGGATAGTCTCGACAGGTTCCATTACATCCGGAGCTGTGTCATAATCAGAGGGACTCGACACTGTTGACAGCAGAAAATCACATGTACTTTACTGCAACTATATGTATATAATATCCGTATTTTTTGTGATTACAGTTAAGAGAATAAACTCACAGGAGCTGGCAGCAATGAGTGAGGATCCTCTCCTCTCTTGCAGGCTCATCTGAGTGTCTTGCTGCTCAGTCAAGTTGTAGGCCTCCCACAGAGAGACGCTCACACTCTCTACATAGTTTGCAGGAGCTGTAGCTGAAGTGGGTATCTGATTCTGAGGCAGATTCTCAGTCTGTGTTTCGGCCTGGGCCTCAGGCTTTGGTGGGGCGAGTTGCAGAGGAGTTATGGCTGCGAGGGGTGGGTGTACAGGTTTCTGGACTATTGCAGCGTGCTTCTGAGGCTGTACTACTGTTATGTTTCCATTGTAGGAGGTCACACCAAACTTATTCACCACCTCACATGTATAGATTCCACTGTCACTGGTGGTCAGATTTTTGATCACCAGTGTGCATACACCATTCTCTGTAGTCTCAATACGGCACCGCTGGTCATTAGTGATTTGTTGGCCGTTTTTCAGCCAGCGCACTGTGCTGGGTTTTCCTTCTACAATACACACTAGAGTGACTGTCCCATGAAGATCTGCACTCTGGTTCTTAAACACCTCTTTAAAGACAGGTCGCATGTCTTTGCGGGTTTTGTAGCCTTTGAAGGCAGCCTGGATCTTGACCGCAGCCTCTTGCATTTGTGGTTCATCCTCAACGCTGATGTCAATCTCTGGCAGAGCATCCTTTGGTGGTTGTGCCTTCTGGGGTACAGTAATTGCAGGAAGAGTGAAGGGTATGGTTGAACACTCAACAAAAGAGCCAGGGGGCTGGACATTGCTGAGGTTCACTGGTATCTCAGTCAAAGCCTCTGAGAAAGTTTCATCTTCAGAAATGTAGAGGAGAGGAATGTCTTCTGTCATCTTTATTGTTTGTTGTTCTTCCTCCCTTCTCATTGGCTCGACTGCCAGCCTCATTTCCTGGTCCTCTTCGGGTTCTTTTCTCATGGGTTTTACTGGTTGTTTTATCAGCTGTTTGGTGTTTGCATCCTTCTCTGCAGCTTTCAGAGGTTGCTTACTTTTCTCAACTATCTCAGTGTCTGCTGTCACTAATTGTTTCCTCTCAAATATTGGTTTCTCTTCAACCTCTTTTTTCAAAGACCCTACTGACTGTTTAATTGGCTGATCATCCGTTGTTTTCACCACAACTCTTGTCATCTGTTGATCATCCTGATCTGTCTCTGTGTCCCTTGAATATTGTTTTTCCAGTCCCCCCTTTGCTTTGCTTTTTATCCTCACAGGTGGTTTTGGAGGAACAAATTCAGCCTCTTTTTCTAAAGCCTTTTCTGGTTGTTCTACTGACTGTTTGTCCACTACAAGTTTCAGTGACTCTTTCTGTCTCTCTGCCTCTGCAGACACTTGTTGTCTCAAATTGTATCTCTGTTTATGGTCTTCTTCAGAATCATTTACAGTAGACGTTACTGATTGGACAAGGATCTCCTCAGTTTCCTTTGGAACATATTTAAGTGGTTCCTTTCCCCCAGTTACCTTTCCTTTAGATCTTACTGGTGGTTTCAAAGGTTCCACATCTGTTTTGTCTACTTCACCCTCCTTCTCCTCTTGTTCCTTCATCGTTTCTTTCCCAATAAACTTTTCTGGTGGTTTCACAGGCTGTTTTTCATCCTCACTGTTCTTCCACAGGACTGTTTCTGGATGGTTTACCTTCCTCTGAACTTCACTTGTTTTCTCTGAAGGCTTTCCTGGTTGTTTTGACCTCCGTTCAACTTCGTTTTCCTTTTCACACACAGTGTCTCCCAGAACCCTGTCTGACTGACTCACGTTATGGTCAACCTTGACTAATTTCTTTGCATTCCCTCCTGGTTGTCTCGTCTCCATGAAAACTTCTTTTTCCGTTTCCAAAGGCCTTGCTGGCTCTTCCACCTTCCTTGTCTTATCAACTTTCTTGTACACCTCACTGTCTTTCTCCTTGTGACTCTCCAATTGTGTTACATTCTGTGCAACATCAAAGTCTGTCTCCATAGACCTTTTAGGTCGGATGCCCTTTTGGTCTTCATTATTCTCCCTCTGCATAGACTGTTTTATGTCAAACATTGGCTCCACATCTTTTTCTAAATTTGTAATAGATGCTTTCCTGTTAGCTCTCTTTTTTGGCTCTGGAGGAACAGGTTGGGCCTCTGGGAAGCCAGCCGTCTCATTCTCTGGAGTAAGAGTTGGTTTGGAATCAGTGCCCTTTGCCCGAGGCAGTATCGCAGGAGGTTCTGCCTTTGGTGGAGTCGGTTGTAGTGCTAGACAAAGGAATATTAACATATTTTGTTGTCAGTTGATTTATGTGTGGTGGAGGCTGGACAGAAAAAGAATATGAGTGAACTCATCTTGTCCCTGTAACTTTGCTAATTTGGTATCAAGATGCACAAACCTTTTACTGATACAGTTGCAGTGGTCTCTGCACTTCCTGCTTGGCAGGTGTAGCTTCCACTGTCCTCAGGTTTGAGATCCTTGATCTGGAGCTGGAGGAGGCAGCCATCCTGCTTCATCTCATACGTCCTACTGGCTCGTAGAGGCAGCCTGTTCTTCTTCCATTGCACTGACATCCCAGGCTTAGACAGTTCACAGTACAAGGAGGCTGTAGTTCCCTCCTCAGCCTCCACACTTTCTAATTCTTTGTTGAAAAATGGAGTGAGCTCTAGGTAGGGGTGACAGAACAGACCAAAATATTGTTTGACACAGTACTATATAAGGCACAAAATAGGATTTGTAAATATATTTAATGTTCATGGTTTGATTTGGCTTACATACTGAATGTCTTGGTGAGTGGAGAATTCAATTTGAGTTCCAGACAGTTCACACAATCAAATTTGAGTGTTTGAAAAGGTTAGTATACCTCCCTGTCATTGGGAACTTGAAAGATGACACAGTAACATTTTCAATGCATACACCACAACACCCACGTGCACAGACCTTTTACTGTCACAGTTGCAGTGGTCTCTGCACTTCCTGCTTGACATGAGTAGCTGCCGCTGTCCTCAGGTTTGAGCTCATTGATGTGCAGCTTGAGGAGGCAGCCGTCCTGCTTCATCTCATACTTCCTGTTAGCTCTTAGTGGAAGCTTGTTCTTCTTCCATTGCACTGACACTCCAGGCTTTGACAGCTCACAGTACAGAGAAGCTGTAGCTCCCTCCTCAGCCTTCACACTTCCTAAGCCTTCCTTGAAGAATGGAGGAAGCTCTGGGAAATGGGTACAGATTGGAAAAAACATAATCATGCATCATCAGCGTAATGGGAAAACGTTTAAGACCTAACCAAAGGAGACAGTATTTTTAATATATACACTATCAAGACTTTTCAGCAAATTAATAATGTAGGTGGGTTTACAATATAAGAAACAGAATATGTACTATAAGTTTTAGATAATCATAGAAAAGTGCTTTAAATTGTACAGAGTACATTGCTAACACTGAAATTGTCATTGCTTTGCAAATAGCCAAACATACACACCCTTTACTGTCACAGTTGCAGTGGTCTCTGCACTTCCTGCTTGACATGTGAAGCTGGCACTGTCTTCAGGTTTGAGCTCCTTGATGTGGAGCTGGAGGAGGCAGCCATCCTGCTTCATCTCATACTTCCTGTTAGCTCTCAGTGGCAGCATGTTCTTCCTCCACTGTACAGGCACTCCAGGCTTAGACAGTTCACAGCACAAGGAGGCTGCACCTCCTTCCTCAGCCTCCACACTTTGTAAGTCTTTCTTGAAGAATGGAGGGAGCTCTGGGAAAACAGGCAAGGATTGGAAAAACTTGAGTATAATTTGAAAACGCTTGAAACCTAACTGGAAGGGGACCAAATTGTCTTTGATGATACACACAGTATCAAGACTCGTCAGCACACATACAATGGAGATGGGTGGGATTGTAATAGTAGCAACTCAGTACATACCAGAAGGTTTAGACAATCATCAGTAGGTCAAATTTTGTGCTTGAATGCATGCATTGCTAACACTGAATTTGTCATTGCCAAATGCTCACACCTTTTACTGTCACAGTTGCAGTGGTCTCTGCACTTCCTGCTTGACATGAGTAGCTGCCACTGTCCTCAGGGTTGAGCTCCTTGATGTGCAGCTGGAGGAGGCAGCCATCCTGCCTCATCTCATACTTCCTGTTAGCTCTTAGTGGAAGCTTGTTCTTCTTCCATTGCACTGACACTCCAGGCTTTGACAGCTCACAGTACAGAGAAGCTGTAGCTCCCTCCTCAGCCTTCACACTTCCTAAGTCTTCCTTGAAGAATGGAGGAAGCTCTGGGAAATGGGTACAGATTGGAAAAAACATAATCATGCATCATCAGCGTAATGGGAAAACGTTTAAGACCTAACCAAAGGAGGACAAGACAGTATTTTTAATATATACACTATCCCAGACTTTTCAGCAAATTAATAATGTAGGTGGGTTTACAATATGAGAAACAGAATATGTACTATAAGTTTTAGACAATCATAGGAAAGTGCTTTAAATTGTAAGAGTACATTGCTAACACTGAAATTGTCATTGCCTTGCAAATAGCCAAACATACACACCCTTTACTGTCACAGTTGCAGTGGTCTCTGCACTTCCTGCTTGACATGAGTAGCTTCCACTATCCTCAGGTTTGAGCTCCTTGATCTGGAGCTGCAGGAGGCAGCCATCCTGCTTCATCTCATACTTCCTGTTAGCTCTCAGTGGCAGCCTGTTCTTCTTCCATTGCACTGACACTCCAGGCTTTGACAGCTCACAGTACAGAGAAGCTGTAGCTCCCTCCTCAGCCTCCACACTTACTAAGTCTTCCTTGAAGAATGGAGGGAGCTCTGGGAAAACAGGCAAGAAAAAACAGAATTGTACTTCTATAATGTAATGGGAACAGTGCTTGAAATCCCACCAGAACAGAATTTGTACAGGTTTTTCAGAAAACCTGTTTTCTAAGTGGGTGGGTTTACCATACTGTATAGTGCTATAGGTAGACCACATAAGCACAGGAATGCATTGTACAATGAAATGCATGCAGTTCTAATGCTAAAATGTTCTTATAAAGTCAGAATTCTCCAAATGCACACACCTCTCACTGCCACAGTCGCAGTGGTCTCTGCACTTCCTGCTTCACACGTGTAGCTTCCGCTGTCCTCAGGTTTGAGCTCTTTGATGTGCAGCTGGAGGAGACAGCCATCCTGCTTCATCTCGTACTTCCTGTTAGCTCTCAATGGCAGCTTGTTCTTCTTCCATTGCACTGATATGCCAGGCTTGGACAGTTCACAGTACAAGGAGGCTGTAGCTCCCTCCTCCACCTTCAGACTCTGCAATTCTTCTTTGAAAAAAGGTGGCAGCTCTGTAAAATATAATTTTTTTTGTGGAGTAACATAGTGGGATGTTTTAGTGTAACAGAAATAACACTGAAGACATTATCGAGTAGCTTAGTTATTGAATGATGAATGGTGTTTGCTCCATATCAAATCAAATTGTTTTTCAGGATGTTTTGATTATCACAAAATAATCATTGAAAAATGACTAGGTTTCATTTTCTATGAGTGAGATCTTGCTGACACAATGATGTGTGCCATGCAAATCTCCAAATGCACACACCTTTCACTGCCACATTTGCAGTGGTCTCTGCACTTCCTGCTTGACATGTGTAGCTTCCACTGTCCTCAGGTTTGAGCTCCTTGATGTGGAGCTGGAGGAGGCAGCCATCCTGCTTCATCTCGTATTTCCTGCTGGCTTGTAGTGGCAGCCTGTTCTTCTTCCATTGCACTGACACTCCGGACTTAGACAGTTCACAGCACAGAGAGGCTGTCCCTCCCTCCTCAGCCTTCACGTTCTGCGTTTCTTTTTTGAAAAATGGCGGGAGCTCTGGGAAAGATAGGAGGGTAAGAGACTAATGAAGTAAAATGTTTTGAGTGTAATAGAAGAAAAGTTTCTGACATTAGCAAATAAGTAGAAGCAATTATGTTAATGTTTTTGTAGCTTAGTTATGTGAATGATGAATGGTGTTTGCTCCATATCAAATCAAATTGTTTTTCAGGAAGTTTTGATTATCACAAAATAATCATTGAAAAATGACTAGGTTTCGTTTTCTATGAGGGAGATCTTGCTGACACAATGATGTTTGCCATGCAAATCTCCAAATGCACACACCTTTCACTGTCACAGTTGCAGTGGTCTCTGCATTTCCTGCTTGACATGTGTAGCTTCCACTGTCCTCAGGTTTGAGCTCCTTGATGTGGAGCTGCAGGAGGCAGCCATCCTGCTTCATCTCGTACTTCCTGCTGGCTCTCAGTGGCAGCCTGTTCTTCTTCCATTGCACTGACACTCCAGGTTTAGACAGCTCACAGTACAGGGAGGCTGAACCTCCCTCCTCAGCCTCCACGCTTCTTAATTCTTTCTTGAAGAATGGAGGGAGCTCTGAGAAAAAGGGTTGAGAAGGAGGAAATTATATATCTTTATCATAAGAGGTACAATGTGTGCTTTTCGTTGTTTTAGTTTAGCATAATAGTACATGCAATATTTGCATTTCAAAGTCAGGAAAGTACCTGAAAGTCACTGGACTATGTAGGCTGGACTGCATTCAGTATTGACAACAAAATGTACTGATTAAGTTGGGAACATTTGGGTGGGAATTCAATCACAATCACAGGAAAGTACCTTAACTGACAAATACATTACTCCTCTGTGACTGAGAGTATTCTGATATAGTAGAATTTGCAGTACATTACATTTTGTTGTGAGGTTAAATGCATGCAGAGTAAACACAGAGCTATGGTTCCCTGCAAAATGCACACACCTTTTACTGTCACAGTTGCAGTGGTCTCTGCACTTCCTGCTTGACATGAGTAGCTGCCGCTGTCCTCAGGTTTGAGCTCCTTGATGTGAAGCTGGAGGAGGCAGCCGTCCTGCCTCATCTCGTACTTTCTGCTGGCTCTTATTGGCAGCCTGTTCTTCTTCCACTGAATCGGCACTCCAAGTTTAGACAGTTCACAGTACAGACAGGCAGAACCTTCCTCCTCAACTTCCACACTTTGTAATTCCTCTTGGAAGAATGGAGGGAGCTCTGGGAAAATAGGAGAGAAAGAACAGAAATTGAGACATTTGGTGTAATAAGATCAAAGAACGAAGGTATAACAGTCAGCACTCCGAGGGAATATGGTACATTTTACAATATCTCTCAATCCAGTTTTTACCTGTTACAGTAAGTTTGGCACTGCTCTGCACATCTCCTGTATCACAGGAGTATATGCCAGTATCCAGGGGATCCACATCATGGATAAGCAATAGGTTGACTTTTCCCTCCTTACGTAACTCGTATCTATCACCATTTTGAAGGGGGATGTGGTTGCGCCTCCAGGTAACCAGAGAGGTAATATCAGAGGTGGTGCAGGACACAGTGGCTGTCTCTCCTTCCATGATCACAATGTCTTTAGGCTTCTCCTCAAATAAAACTAGAATTTGAAATCAAATATCTGGTTCAGAGGAAATAATTTTAGCTGACATTTAACATTACTGAATGCTGAAACACCCTCTATCCTTCATGTTTCTGCTCACCTCTGGGCTTAGGAACAACTAGCAGACATGCAGAGGTCCTCTCCTCCCCAACCACAAATGCCACGGTGCCCGTCTCCTCAGGCGTTGTCATGGTGAGAACCAGTCGGTGCTGGCGACCCTGGCACGTCATCTGGTTCATCTCGTTCTTCTGCAGGGGACTGGAGCCAAGCCACCAGACACCCTCACTCACGTCCGCATGACTCAGCTCACACACAAACATTGCATCCTCACCCGCTGTCACCGTTACGTCTCGCAGTTCTGTAACAATCCGCACGCGCTCTGTGGAGGAAGAGGAAGCTATATACAGCTGGGTTTTTAGAGATGGAATGGGATATATTTACAGCAACTTAGATGAGAATGGCTTGTTGGTGTTATTCATGCCGCATTTCCTGTACTGTAAACAAATATATCAGTAAATAAGGGGTAAAACTGTACTGTAGTGTGCACCTACCCCTCACAATCAGCTTGGCAGTGGTCTTCTTGCCTCTGGTGATACAACTGTACTCTCCAGCATCCTCCAGATACAGTTTCTTGATCTCCAGGGTGTGTGTGGGGCCTTTCTTCTTTAAAATGCATCGCCCTCCCTCTTCCACCACAGTGTTGTCCTTCTTCCAAGTGACAGGGACATTAGCACTGGAAACTTCACAAGACAGCAGCACAGATTTCCCCTCCATCACCGCTTGGCTCTCCAGTTCCTTCTCAAAGAACACAGACGCTGCCGCTGGTCAAAGAAGGAAAACGGAAGACAAAAGTTGAATTTACACCTAAAGTAATAAATACTGATGCAATTACCATAACAAAATCAGGACCACCTGCTTAATACTTAATACTAACCCTAATCTGTAGGACTAAGTGGGTGTTGGATGAATGCAATTTTGTCAGCAAACTCATTTGAAACAAGTTTATTATTATGTGAATGTAGGGTTCAGTGTGGTTAGGCTCAGCACAAAGGAGAATGGTGATTCATTCCTGCCTGGTCTGGAGTATTAATGAATCAGAGCCTACAAGTGGATGTTGGGATTGGAGTATAAAATATATATTATAATATAATAAAATAACGCCATATATAAGCAGCAGCCGTGTTTGTAAATGATCAGTGCCGCCTTATTGCAAATGGGGGAATGGGATAAATGTTGCAGTGAGTGACACACAGTTACAGCTACTGTTAACGGATTGTTAAAGCAACAGAAACACAGTGAAATAGTGTTGTTACCTCAGAAGACAGAGTTGCACAGGCAATAGATGGATCATTAAAAGTAACAACAGCAACAACAAGGATGCAACTAAACAGAATGTAAGTTTTAAGTTGCTGCTTGGTGTAAGAAACACAAAATGGCATCATGTCAAATACCTCTCACGTTCACTTCAGCCGTTGTCTTCTGCTCTCCCAACACACAGCTGTACTCCCCGACGTCCTCAGGCTGGATGTTTTTGATGTGCATCTCAGCTATCTTCCCTCTCTGCGTCATCTGATATCTTCCCCCGTGATAGAGCGGGTCCTCCGCCTTCCACCACTGCACAGGCACCCCAGGCCTGGAAAGCTCACAGATAAGGGACACGTTGCCTCCTTCGGGGGCCTCCTGGTTTTTCAGACCCATTTTAAAGGTGAGGGGAATAGCTGTGGAAAAAGTTCATGTTGTGTTCATGTGTTTATAAGGTGAAGACACTATACTTCAGCTTTGACAGCAGATAAAAATGGCCCTTTTTCCTTTATGTCAACACTTAGAATGCACAAGTAATTATAACATCATAACAAAAAAAATAACAAAGGAAAGAATATATAACATAAGCAACATTTCAACAGGTTGGGTAGGATGGTACAATATTTTGCTGTTTAATATTGTCTTTTCTTCATTTCTGAAAAGTGTAAGAATGCAACAACACACCAACATGCTTGCATTTACAATCTTTACTTACGTGTAATGGTGATGCTGGCTGCGGTCTTGACGTCGCCGTAGATGCAGCTGTAAAGTCCGCTGTCCTCCAGCTGCGCGTTTTTGATGGTCAGCTCCATGATGCTGTTTCGATTTTTAATCTGGTACTTGAAATTATTCTTCAGCGGCTCTTGTCCTTTCCTCCACTCCACAGCAAGGCCGGGCTTAGACAGCTCGCAGCTCAGCGTCACACTGTTCTCCTCCTCCACCTGCTGGTTTCTTAACTTTGTCTTGAATGTGATGGGAGGAGCTGCAAGGAGAAGAGCCAAGGAGTGGTTATATATTTGAAAATGTTCAATTAATTAGTCGCAGTAATTTAATTAAGAAAGTCTTATTCTTTAATTACATCTTATATTGCTTTGTATCATTTTAATTTATCTTATTTTAGTAAGTTCTTTAAATTCCTATTCTATCAAATGAGGATTGGATTTTTGATTCCATGTTATAAAAAAGGCTTAGATATTCTCTGATCGTGTTTTCAATGCGGGCTGCCATCTTACCTTTGACGGTGAGCTCAGCAGTGGATTGGCTGTCTTTAGTCTTGCAGGTGTATTTCCCTGCATCACTCTCCTCCATGTTGTTGATGATCAGTTTAGTGAGATGTCCCTCCTGCTTCATCTCATATTTATATCCAGGTTTGAGGACGACTCTGCCTTTCCTCCAGTCCACTGGAGCTCCAGGTTTGGAGAGTTCACAGCAGAAAACTCCACTGTCCCCTTCCTTCACCTCCAAATTCTGCACCTCTTGTTTAAACGTTACAGGAATTGCTGAGAAAAAGAAACAACAAATTAAACAAAATCTGAAACTGGAAATAATTCACTCTCACTCTCATTTTTCCACACAATTATGAATTTCTTTCTTGTTAGATTTCTTAATACATCTACCATTTATACTTCATAGGAAGTACCAGGTCTGTCTCATGGTGGTTAAGACACAAACGCCCCAGCTGAACACTGTCTTTCCATGTGGCTGTAGTGAAGCATACCTCTTACTTTGATGTCAGCTGAAGTCACAACAGTGCCAACAAAACAGCTGTACTCTCCAGCATCTGTGAGGGTTAAATTTCTGATCAGCATTTCAGCCATCCTGCCTTCTTGCTTCATCTGATATTTTTCTCTCTCCTTCAGAAGTTGAGCATCTTTCCTCCACTCCACTGGAACTCCTGGTTTAGAGAGCTCACAGCGCAGAGTCACACTGCCCTCCTCCACTGCTTCCTGGTTCTTCAACTTTTGCTTGAACATTACTGGGATCGCTGAGGAGTGATAACCCAGTGAGAAAACGCAAAATATTGTGTAAGATGTGCAAATTACCAAAGTATAATTAAGTTTTCTATCGCATAATGTGTAATGGCTCTCACCGGTGATGATGATGGTGGCAGAAGTTTTTATGTCATCACAAACACAGTTGTATGTGCCACTATCCTCGGGCTGGCTTTTCCTGATAAGGAGCTCCAGGGCGGAGCCGCTCTGCTTCATCTGGTATTTCTCTCCGTTGCTCAACACGTTGTCTCCCTTCTTCCACTGCACTGGAGTGCCGGGTTTGGAGAGCTCACAGCAGAGTGTCACTCCATTGCCCTCCTGCACCTGAATATTCTTCAGTTCTTGAAGGAACCTGATGGGCCGTTCTAGAGCAGACCACAGGAGAAATATCCAAATGATTGTAAACATTTCACATGGAGGATGTCTATCTGTTTTGTAGTCAAGTCAACACAACCATAGGTCATGAAAGCTTTCACGTTTACATCAGGTGTCAGTTTATGTCAGAAAGATTGACAGGCTAAAAATGAAAACATCAGAAATATCACCATCTACAGAATGCAAACGTTATTAAGAAAGAGGTGACAATGTAAGCCACACTGTTTCGAAGTTCTGGCAAGTGCAATAATAGAAATGTCCCAAAGTAGAAACAATACCAGTGGATCTTCTGGATTACTACTTTCAGAGAACCTTGCATTTTATATTAGCTGCCAAGATTTTGGAAGCTATTCTATAAATGTTAACATGTGAATCCCTTATTAACTCACCCTCTGCACTGACATATATTCCATCTTTCAACCAACTAAATCTTATACAATGTATTTGTGTATGTATACTCCAGAAATCCACTTTCAACTTATTAGTTGTGCCTAGTATATGTGTGTTTTACTCTTTACTGACACATTCAGTTGTATTTAGTATGTTTATTTTTTACCTTTTGATGTACTGTGTATCAATGAGATCTCACCGTTCACGATGATCATTGCTTTTGTCCTCTGTTCTCCACATAAACAGGTATAATCTCCAGTGTCGTCCAGTCTGAGGTCCGAAATCTTCATCTCCACCTGCAGGTCTTTCTTTCTCATCTGATATTTGTCTCCATTTCTCAGCAGCTCTCCTCCTCTCCTCCACTCCACCGCGGGGGCAGGTTTGTTGAGCTCACAGCGCAGAACCACACTGTTGCCCTCCATCACCTCCTGGTTGACTAGTGGCAACTTAAAACTTGGAGGTAAACCTGTCAGTCAGAGAAAATGGCTGCATTTATATAGAGAATTTGCTGCGATGGCAGTGAGCTACCATGCAAGGTGCTTTCCTGACCATAGGGAGCGATTTAGGACTCAGTATCTTGACATGTGGACAGGAAGGCTGGGGATCGAACCGCCAGCCCTGTCATTAATCAGAATCAGGATCAGAATCAGAAATACTTTATTGATCCCCGGGGGGATATTGTACAGTACCGGTTAATGGCCGAATTGAAAATCAATTAAAAGGAATAAAAGTTAAAAAAAAGTACATCCTACACTTAATTATGGTAACGTGGTAACAATTATCTTATCATGCAAAGATCTACTGAATTAATCGGATTCCATAACACATTTGCTTGCCTTCAGTATGACAAGGAACATAATAAATATCACATGGGAGTTAAATTGTAGCAGTGGTGTAAGCGACATGGCAGGTATGCCCACAAGAAAATCTGTCATGCTCATAATCGCTTTTTCTAGCCAACCATTCAGTTTAAATGGAGCAGTGGAATGGATTATATGATAATCAGTTATTGGTGGTAAGTAAAATGTTCTATCCCCATGTCATGAAAAACACTGAAGCTAATGCTAATGATACAGTTTAGTTACAGGACTGTTTGGGATGTATCTAATTGCAAACTACAGCCTAAACATCCCATATGACGTGACTACATCTCCTGTATCTTTTCACCCAGCTCATGTGAAGTAATGTACTGTACACACAGAGTACTGTGACATTTAGCCATAAGCAGGACAACACATTGGATGACAAGATATGAAACAATAATCTCTCCATTGAGCTTTAGTGAAACTACATAATGGAGCTCACACAGTGCTAATACCCACTGGGTCTATTTTGTCTTTTATTGTACTACGTTTGAGCTGACCTCTTTGACGTCTGCGCTCAGGTGATTCTGTTGAATACATTAAGAAAATTCAAAAAAAGAGGAAGAAATGTGCTCAAGAGAATAATGAATCCAACATGTAATATGTGGGGGAATTTTCTCTTACCTTGGACAGTGAGCTCAGCAGTTGATTGACTGTCTTTAGTCTTGCAGGTATATTTGCCAGCATCGCTCTCCTCTACGTTGTTGATGACCAGTTTAGTGAGACGTCCCTCCAGCTTCATCTCATATTTCTCTCCAGGTTTCAGGATCAGTCTGCCTTTCCTCCAGTCCACTGGAGCTCCAGGTTTAGAGAGCTCACAGCAGAAAACTCCACTGTCCCCTTCCTTCACCACCAGGCACTGGATGTCTCGTTTGAATGTCACAGGAAGTGCTGTTGTGGGTATATCAGAAAAATCCTGTATTCATTGATTGCATTGATTTGCTTACTCAAATGAGGCTTGCCCAATCACCCCTGGATTTTTGTCTTTTGTTGAAAAACAAGGAACAGGTACATTTTTCTGCTCAACTTTGCCTTAAAGCCATAAAAGAAAATTCACACTTTTTTTTGATTGTTGTTGGATTTTGGATTTTGCACTATATGAAATGTCTAATGGGATCTGTAGTAAGTTACAGATACATGACTGAGTAAGTGTCCAAGGGCAGCTTTTTTGATATTTTCATCAAAATTACAGGGTTATAATCATATAATCATTATTTTAAATATACTGCAAAGCTAATATGGGCAACAGCTATGAAATGTGTTCTCATTAGTGTTTTCACTCTTCAAACATACGTTTCACTTTGACTTCAGCTGTGGTTTTCTCATCTCCTGTGATGCAGCTGTACTTCCCTGCATCCTCTGGTTGGATGCTGAGAATTGTCATCTGCGCCGTCTTTCCTTCTAGCGTCATCTGATACTTTCCTCGAAATATCTCCTCCGACAGCACCTGAGCCTCTCTCTGCCACTGCACCGGGACTCCCTTCTTTGACAGCTCACAGCGTAATGTCACACTGTTCCCTTCGTCAGCCTCTTGGCTCTTCAGGCTTACTTTAAATGTGGCAGGAACAGCTGTTGAACCAAACACAGGTACTGTTTATACATGTAAAGCAGAACACAGGCGACGTGTTATAGGTAGCTCAATAAACTTCTAAAAAAAGGGTCAATGAACAATAAACAAAGAAATAAGACAGTATGCTTCACTACACACATCTCACACTTTGAACATACCGATAACTTTAACAGTGGCCTTTGTCCTCTGCTCTCTACACACACATGTGTAGACCCCGCTGTCCTCTGGATCAGCATCTCTGATGATCAACTCCAGGGCCGAGTCCCTCTGCTTAATCTGGTACTTCTCTCCGTTCTGCAACAGATCTCCTCCAAGCCTCCACTCTACTAGGACACCAGGTTTAGAGATCTCACAATAGAGTGTGATGTTGTGTCCTTCCTCCACTTGGAGGTTCTTCAGCTTTTGTTTGAAGGTGACGGGAAGAGCTGAAAGGCAAAGATAAAGTTGGGCAATGAGAAAGAAAAAAATCACAGCGCTTGAAATCAAGAATTAAATGAACAGCAAGTAGCCTATTTTTTGTGTATTATTGTGCTATTTTGCTTTTACACGACGAGTGAAGTTTAGCATCTTGCTAAATGATTGAGGGTTATAGTAATTACTATGATATTTTCAGTTCATGACACATAACAGTTCATGACAAAAGAAGCTTCCAGGTACAGTCAGTGAGGCTCATGTGCATAGTGTATAGAAAAGTTATCTGATTCAATTCAATGTTTTTTTATTTCTGTTTTGTTCATAAACTTATGTTCTGATCTGATTCAGTCTTTTATCAATATGACTTCCTGCCCCTACAAAGTAAAAATAAAAAATAGAGACACAACTGTCAATAACCAACACCTACGATTAACAGTCAGAGTGGCAGTGGTCTCTATGTTTCCACAGATGCATGTGTAGATATCGCTGTCCTCCGGAGTTACGTCAAAGATCCTCAGTTCAATCAGCATGTCTCTCTGCCGCATTTGATATTTCTCTCCATTCCTGATGAGTTCGTCCCCCCTCTTCCTCCACTCCACACTGTGACCGGGTTTCGACAGCTCACAGCGTAAAGCCGCAGTGTTGCCCTCCTCAATCTGCACATTCCTCAGCTTCTGCTTGAAGGTGACTGGGAGAGCTGAGGAGTCATGGGTGACCATAGATTGAGATGAATAACTACTTATCAACTTTATCTATTGACTTAAATATATGGATAATTACTGAAACTCATCAGCCTATTGTTAAATTACCAGTGATTTTGACAGTGGCAGATGTCATCTGATCAGCACACACACAGCTGTAGACCCCACTGTCCTCAGGAAGAGGCTTCCATATCAGAAGCTCCAGGGTGGTCTCCCTTTTCCTTATCTGGTACTTAACCCCATTCTTCAACAGCTCATGTCCTTTCCTCCATTCTACTGGAATTCCAGGTTTAGACAGCTCACAGCGCAATAAGACATTGTTTCCCTCCTCTGCCTGCATGTTCTTTAACTGCTGTATGAATGTAATGGGAATAGCTGGAAAACAAGAGGTGGTTTTTAATAGATACAGTTAGGAGTAAGGTAAAATTGAGAAGCTGTGCACAGTACTGGTGAAAATAATGCATGATAATGCATTACATAAATAATATGCCAGCCAGTCAGCAACTTGTGATAGAGATATGAGCCAAAAAACATTTTAAAACATCTTAACCCTCCATAACAGCAAACATATTTCTGTGTAATGGTGCTATTTAACAGGCAAAATAGTTTCATGACACACACTTTCATACACTCTTGTGAAAAGTGTGGTTTGTTGAAACTGTACCCCAAATATTTTGTATACAATAATATAAGATTACAAAAAAGAAAATGACTAAGGTTTTGGTATAATTAGGTAAGGTAAAAAGTACATGAAGGTAAGTAAAGTTAATGACATACCATGTACTTTGAGACTTGCTGCAGTGTGGTGGTCTCTGCACTGACAGGTATATTCCCCTGAGTCCTCAGGCTTCAGGGCTTTGATGGTCAGGGAATTGATTGTCTTCCTCTGCTTCATCACATACTTGTCTCCAGGCCTGATACTCTCAAAACCTTTCCTCCAGTGGAACAGGACCCCAGGCAGAGAGTATTCACAGGTCAGGGTCACGGTCTCCCCCTCTTTGGCCTCCACAGTCTTTAGAGGCTGGGTGAACTCTGCTGGGATGGCTAAAAAAAGACAACAACAAGGGAAAACATAAGGATACTAATTTTATAACAATAAGCAGAAAGGCTAACGTCATTACAAAATGTACCTGTATAATAGTATATAATCAGTCACATCCCTCTGGCATTTAATGTTGGGCAATAACAGTCCTCTCATAACTAAATAAATGATATTCATACCTTTGACAGTTACAACAGCCCTGGTTGTAACAGATCCAGCACTGCACTCATACACTCCAGCATCGGCGTTGCACACCTCCCGAATTGTCAGCCGGGCCTCACAGCCGGAGCGACTGGCAAAATACCTTGAGGAGTTCCACATCAGGCAGCCATCTTTGTACCACAGGATGTGACATGGCTTGGAGGTCACACAAGATAAAACCAAACCACCTCCTTCAATGGCCTCACAGTCTTCCAGTGCTTTAATGATGGTGGGACGCCTCTCTGGCAACATGACGAGACGAAGCCAAATCAAGACCAAATGAAATGTGACATTCAAATACACAATAAAACTCTCTAGCAGATTACAGCCTCACCTCTAACCAACAGGGAGGCGTACGATCTTTTGTCCCCTGCTGCAAACGAGATAGTGCCAGTGTCTTTGCGGGCGAGCTGTCTAAATGTGAGGGTGTGGTAGCCTCCAGGCAACATCTGGATCTCATTGAGCTCATTGGTGTACAGCAGAGTCTCGTCCAGATACCACTTGACCCCCATGTAGTCACTGGGACAAAGTCGACACCTGAATGTGACTGTGTCGCCCTCTAGACACTCAACGTCCTCTAATTCATCCAGGATCAACACCTTCTGACCTGAGAGAAACGTGGAAAAAGATGGAAAAGTCAAAACTGATGCTGGTACAAGGAGACTTAATCAACATCCTCATTATTTTCCTGAGCATTACACTCAACAATGATAAAACTTGAGTCACTGTGGCAAAGGAATTTAGCCTAGCATCTATAACCACAGTAAAGATTTATTATTTTACAGGCATGCACTATTTGTTTATTAATATTTTGCCATTTTGTTGGCATATATAATATCTCAATAATTGATGCCCTTGAAATACATTTTTTAATGAACAGTGAGTCGCCTATTATTTGTGTATTATTGGGCTATTCTTATTTTACATAAATTTGTTCTTTGTACTGGCAGAAAAATAAATAAATAACAAATAAATCATAGAGTGTTACAGTAACTTCTATCAAATTTCTAATTATTAATTGCTCACAGTGATGCAATGCCCAGTGTTCCTTTCACTATGGTCTCACCCTGCACGGTCAGCTGTGCCCGGCTCTGCATGGTACCGACATCACACATGTAAATATCCGTGTCTGATTTCTCCAGACAGGTGATGGTCAGGGACAGCACCACACCCTTCTGCCTGATGACGTACTTCCTACCAGACCGCAGCTCCACCATGCCCTTCAGCCAGGTCACCCGCTTGGCTGGCCGCCTGGTCTCACACTCCAGGGTCACTTTACCCTTTTCCTCTGCTCGCGTGTCCCTCAACTCCCTCGCAAATGTGTGCTGGAGTTCTGAAAGGAATAATGAAGTTTAGAAAATTGAGTCAAGCTTCACATTTAGTGCTGCAGTCCGCGATTCACATTGCAAAGAGATAGATTTGCACAGCACCACAATAAAAAACATTACATTACATTGTAAATTATCTATTTATTTTGAAAGCTCTCACCTACCTCTGATCTCCAGCTTGGCACGCGAGGCAATGCCTTCAGCCTCACAGCAGTACTCTCCCGAGTCTCTGATGGTGGTATTCTTGATCACCAATTTCGCCAGGTTCTTCTCCACACTCATCTCATATTTAGGGCTCTGCCTGATCAAATGGCCATTTTTCAGCCAACGGATGGTGACTTCTGGTTTGGTGATCTCGCAGCTCAGCTCTGCATCCTCGCCCGGCACCGCCTTGACATTCAACAGGTCCCTGAAGATGTGCACTGGCTTCTCTAAAGGAGGGGAAATGCATCTGCTCACATTGGGGCTTTTTTTGTATAAAGGCATCTACCACATGTAATATTTCAAAATAAAATACAGAGACAGGTATCCTCACATACACAGACAACGCATTTTATCTGGGACAGCCAAGCATTCACCTTTAACAAAGAGCATGGTCCTACAGCTTAGGTCTTTAATTGTGAAGACCACGTCTCCAGCGTCAGTCAGTACAGCATCTCTAATGGTCATCTTATACTTGCGGCCATTGTTGATAACCTGGATACGACTATTGGTGACCACCACCTGGCCATTGATGGTCCAGGAAGGCTTGTCATCGAGGTCATGAGAGAGGTGACAATCAAAAGTGCAGCTTTCACCTTCCTGGACAGATGTTGTCTTCATACGCTGAACAATAGTGATGTGTAAGTCTGGAGATAAATATAATAACAAAACAGCCTTATTACTGTAAATATATCTGTAAAAATGCAGCGCTTTATACATTTTATATTGACCTGTACCCTGTGCACCAAATCTCAAAGCTACAGAGTACCAATACAGAGAGAGAAGCTCCACAGAAAGTCATTTAACATCTTTGTGACAGAATTACAAGTGCCTTAGTGTCAGTTTTAAGGAAAGTTATCTGAGGTTCACAATTTCCTAATATGATTTTTGGTGGCACTGTCGTCCGAAGGCAGACAGCTTAATGTGAGCACAACACTTGATTTTCAAGGTGTAGAGCTCTTCCCAAATAATACACAACTTTTTCCGACCACTCACCATGTACAGTAACTTTAGCCTTTGCCTGGCTGGTGCCCAGGTCACAGGTGTACTGCCCAGCGTCATCTTTGCTCAGGGAATGGATGACCAGTGCCATGGACTTCCCAAACTGGAGTAACTCATGTTTTTCATCAGCGGTCAGGACCATACCATCCTTCCTCCAAACAGGGGTCACTGTCTCTTTGGAAATTTCACACTGCAGGCAGACTTCCCCTTGCTCTTCTCCGACTGCATCCTCCAGAGACCTCAGGAACACCGCTGGGCGCTCTGGGGCAAAAAAACAACATTCATAGTGTGCATGTTTCTCAGAAATGAACCAATACAGACTGAAGTATCAGAAAAACTCCTATTCATGCGCTTCAGTTATTCCCCTAGCTGACCTTTGACCTTTAAGGTGGTTGTCTCAGAGAGAAGGCCTGCTTTGAAGGTGACCCTGCTCTCCTGGGGCCGCAGCTTCTTGATTGTGAGGCTGTGCATGGTGCCCATGTGCTGGATCTTGTTGATGGCGTTAGAATAGAGGCGAACATTGTTGAGGAGCCACTCCACGTTGGCGACCACATAGTTGAGCTCACATGAGAATGTGGCAATGCCTTCCTCCTCAATTTCCACTGGCTCAAGGTGTTTAACTAACTTCAGCGTTCGCACTACAATAAAATGGAGAAATAAATTATGCCAAATCATCAACTGAACTAACAAAAAGTGTGTAATAAAAATCTGAACAGTGTTTAACCTACCTTCTACCTTAACGTGTGCTGTGCTCTGTGAACCCCCAGCCATGCAGCGGTACTGTCCTGCATCCATCCCTGTCAAGCCATGAACAGTCAGCTCTGCCCGTTTCCCTTCCCTCTTCATGCTGTACTTGTTTGAGGATTTCAGAGCCGTACGACCTTTAAACCACCGCACCATCCTGGGAGAGGGGGCAAACTCACAGCTCAGAGTCACAGAGCTGTTCTCCTTCACCTCTACATCGTCCAAGTGGTGGGCAACCTGAAGAGGTCGCTCTACATGGGAGAGATGCAAACAGCTGAATGAGGCTTTCCTAAAAAACTATAAATTCATTCACTTTACCAATGTCATCCTTAACAGGACCACGCAGAGGATATCCTACTTGTTCTTAGCATACATAAGACATAAAGAAGGATAAAACTCCAGGGAGGTTGCCAGTTCATTGCAGGGCTAACACAGAGAGCAGGCACTTAAGGTTCAGAGCCTGCTTCAAGAGATGAAAATTCAATCTGACCGCAAAATTAAAGTTGTAGGGGCATTATTACTGTAAAGAAAATGTTTAGGAAACTCACCCTTGACAGTAAGCTGAGCAGTGGAACGACTCTTGCCAGCTACAAAGAGCACGGGGCCAGACATGGAGCTTTCTGTGGAGGTGAGACAGAGGCTGTGGAGGGTGCCCTCCCTGTCGATGTTCACTGCTGCGCTGGGCTCCATCACCTCACCGTTCAGGGTCCATCGGGGGGGCCTCCCGGATTTCAGGCTGGTCTCCACTTTGAACAGCGCTGGCTCTGGCTCCATCACCTCCACTGAGCTCATCCCCCGCACTATGCTGATAGCCTGCTCTGCATGTACAGCCATAATACACATTAGCACTACAAACACAACTCCTGACTCATAACAATACAAAAACCTCTCTTGATTGTACACATGTACACACAGGCATTACTCGTGATATTCTGAAAGTATTTTGAAAGTGTGGGAACATGAATGCAAAACATACTGTAGGCCATTAACTTAACATTGTGACTGATATGATTACTGTGACAGCAGGCATCTCACCCTCCACCAGAAGCTGACAAGAGGTTACGTCATCTCCTGCATCACAGGTGTAGGTGTCCTCATCTGAAGAGCAGACGTCATCGATGGTCAGCTGCCTGTAGACATCTTGGCTGATTAGTTGGTACTTCTTACTGGGCAGGAGCTCCTTCCTGTTCTTGTACCACCTGACCTGAGCATTGGGCCGTGACACCTGGCACTCCAGCAGACCCCGGTGGCGATACATGGCTATCTTGACCCTCAGAGGACGCACTATTTGGACTGGGAGCTCTGAAGAAGGGATGAACAGGCTGTTAACCTTAAGTGACCAAAAGGATTCAGACATTTCGTCCATACATTAGTGATAAATCGTAACATAAACAGTCCGGTAGCTCACCTTTTACTGTGAGAGCAGCATATGATGAGACACGCTCTGCAGTGAATCTGATCTCTCCAGCATGCTCTGGCCTGACTGACTTGAAGAACAGGGAGTGAGTTTTACCTGCAATCACATCAAAGCAAAAAATGTTGTATTCTTTTTATATATTGTATTTAACCTGGCTTTATATGATCGTTTTTATATATTAACACAACACAGGAACCACCTGCAATAACCACTAACCACTTAAAGGAGTATTTCTACTCTGTAGGCTTTAGTTTCTGTAAAACCCATGTGGTTGGTCTCTTACCCTGGTGTCTGATCTTGATGTTGTCCCCAGGTCGAATTCGGCAGTCATCTCTGTACCACCGACCATCCACATCCACCTGGTTGACCTCACACAGGAAGTTCACGGGTTGACGCTCCATCGTGTCAACATCCTCCAGCTCCTTCACTATGCAGATGTCCCTAGCTGGTAGAAGATAACCAAACCATGACTGTAAACTTAGTTAAAGCAACCAAACAGAACTTAATGAATTGTCAGATCGCTCTTCCATATCCTCGTTACGACTTTTGGACAAGATTTTGGCAAGTGTTTGAGTGTTGTTTGAGTGTTAAAACAAGACTAAGAGTCTACAGCCATGCTAGCGGCTCTGTGAGACTGTACTTAAGGCATAGCTTACGTTACTTTATGCCATCATTTGAATGTTTAGGCCTTAGTCAGGTCTTGGCTTTGACCTGGATTTGACCTGGCATGTACATTGTCTTGATCACAAGGATTAAATACTGTGGCCACTGAAGTCTATTTTACCACCTTACCTCTGACAGTGAGTCTGCCGGAGGTCTGAATGCCATTGGTGTGAAACGAAAACAGGCCTGCGTCTCCCAAAGCCACCCTATTGAGTATGAGGGAATGTTTCTTCCCATGCGTGCTGATGCGACAGTTGGGCTTGGACTTAAGCTGCATCCCATCTCTGGTCCACACACCCTCGATGTAGGCCAGGTTGAGGGTCACCTCGAAGGAGCAGCTCTCACACTCAGACATCTCCACATCCTCCAAGCCCTTCACCACCTGCAGACGGTTCTCTGGCACACAAACACACACAGCATTAGAGACTAAAAAACTCTATCGCATAGCTTAATCTGTACTGAAATGTAAAACTTTGTGTGAGAAGAGAACTTACTTGCAGCGGCTACTATTCCTCCAGGTTTATTGTCTCCCATGCCTCGTGCTCTTCTCTCTGTGTGAGTGGTGAATCTTGATAAAAAGAAATATATATCCGGTAATGGTCTGGCTCAGAAGATATAATATAATTTGTTTTATCATTATTATAATTGCATATATAATAATCTAATCGTCCATAAAGCTTCCACCAACTCATTCACACCTTATTCGCCATTCAGCTTCTTTCAGGTACACTCTGTCAATATTGTTGTGGAAATAACCTGTTGCAATGTATGATCTGTGTTTCACATGCCAAACAAATTCCTCTCAGGCTAATAATGATATAAACCATCACTTCCAAAATGGCAACATTGCATTGTATTACATTGGATACACACAGCATCATCCTCATATGGTTGATCCCTGTGATGGCATGACAGCCCTCCTCAGTAATGAAGAGCAGAGTAATCTCTGTCACCTCACTTGGCTGAGCTCAGCACCACCAATATAGACTCAGCTGTGATTCCACCGTCCACAAGGCTGCATGCACTGAACTGAGGAGAAGGGGAAGCTTTAAAAAACAAACGAGTGCCCAAATGAGATCTGCCCATTGCCAACTGATTGATATGATATTTGAGATCATGAAACACTTTTCGAGGGTTGGCTCCTCCCACTATCACTGGGGGCATGTTGAAGGATGAAGTAATCCAAGAGGAGGGTCGTCCTATCTCATTACCTATCAGCTAAAATGACATTTCATAATGCGTCACACAAGGACGAATTTGCCGAGCATCATCTAGATTAACTCTAGAGGCCTAATAAGTTTAGATCCTCTCCAACATGGCATGTGAAATGAATAGATACCATATACCTTTAAAAAGCCTTTGAAAAATTCAAAACAGCTGAGTGAAATATGGCCATTAAGACTTTGAAACTTACATATCTTAATACAACTGTGCAATAATAAGTAGAAAAACTACCAAAATAGCACAAGAACACATCAGATCACATGCAGCGATGCACCCACCTTCAACTTACACTGGAGTTTTCTAGAAAGTATAAATCCTTGCATGCCCTCTTGTCACACTGTTGACGAAATACAAAACACCTTCACCTGAAAAAAAAGCTGGATAAAACATCCCCCATGGCAACAGACCCGTCCGAGTGTTGTCTTGTTTCTCACAAAGCCTTTACGATTAACAACAAACGTTTAGCCAAAGGAGAGCATGCCCAGTTTGCAAGCTGCGTCCCAGTCCCCAAAGCAGACAGCCTATAGCACTTTCTCTTTTTTTTTTGCTTTGATGGAGCGTAGTGCTGAACAGCTGACATATCTCTCCCCACATACTAACCTCCAAAATAGCCTTCTGTCAGTATGAGGGGCAAAGATAGCTTTGGCTTTAATGGTGTGAGGCAACTCGTGTTCAGCATCACCGAACTATCAGAAACAATCAAAATGTATACAATAGGCTTAGTGTGTTTGATGGTTTTCTAGTGTGCATGAATGCATGAGAGACAAGCTTAGTGCAAATTACTTGCAAAGCATCTCAGTGAGTGAGCATTAAGATACCTTCATGTAGCATGAGGATTTAGATGAGTGGTCTATATTATTTGTACTGTCTGCATATGAATGTGTTGTTTTACACACAATCAAATTCACTACCAGGTTGCTCGCACAGAGATCCAAGAGCAAAATGACCGGTCCAAGACAGAAAGAGAGCACTTGATGCATTATGCTGATGGAGTTTAATCACGTGCTCTCTACAATACTGACCCATATCTGTCAGTATACTAAACCTCAGGTTAGAGAGATCAAAGTCCATGGATCCCCACAGGGGGTTTCCACCACTGCTGCAGTTGAAAGGTCACAAAAGATTAAACGATAATAAAAAAATAACACCTGATCTGCATTCCCTTGTGAGGTCATTTACAGACGTCAGTAAGTGATTAGGTGGTTTGCTGTCCATGATGGCTGAGCTCTCAATAAAAGGATTCAAAGGACTTCAGACTAAAATACACAAAACATTCAAAGTAACACAGCAGCCATGTGACGCACACATTAATTCCACATAGCTGGGAAATGCCAATGCACCCCTCTAGCTTCACCTACTCCAAGATATGTTGGGCTAAGGTGTATGTTTGCATTATAACAACAAAGTTGAAACTTGTGGGGTTCCCTCATCCAGACAGCAAGACAGAACAAAGCCAGCACTACCCAGCATTGTGTTCGGCTCAGTTTGATAGACAGCTCCATGTGCCACTGAGCACTCCTAAGTCCACTGAAACTCGACAGGATAATCTCTATGGGGCAAAAAAACAAGTTGTCGTCACTGAGAGGGGAATAATGGCCCGCAGAAGCAGACCAGTCTCATTTTACAGATCTCCAGCAGCCCATTCAATGCAAAGCTTTTCACAGCTTTCTTGGACATTTCAGTGGGAGAGGATGAAGAGCCCATTTAGATACAACCGAAGACTTTTTTCTTATGTATCCCCAACAGAACATGAGTTTTACTGGATCAAAGAAATTCTATTAAAAAGCAAAGAAGAAAGACGAAGACGACCAACAGATCAACAGGACTTCCTGAAATGTGTGCCTTCATGCATGTAGCATCCTATCGATGGTGCACATAGGCTAAAAATAGAGTAATGTTAAAGGAACCAAGGCAATATGAGGATGTGTTGAGTGAATTTAGAACTCGACAAAACAGCTGAACACTCCAGCTAAGCCTCTGGATCCGAGTTTGGAAACACTCCCCCTCCTGTGTGTCACATTTCCTCTGGTCGAAACGCTCTACACCTGACAGCAGTCACGATAGAGAAATGTTCAGCACATATATGATCAT